>NC_045615.1:62400000-63600000 GCF_009829155.1 Mustela erminea | reverse complement strand
GGAGAAAGCAAAGCACAGACTCATGGCTTTCTCCACATGATTCTTTAGTATTGCAGTTAATTTAATTTTTTTTTTCTTTTTCAATTTTTTTTTCTCTTCTTTTGCTAAAATTTTTTTAACTTTTACCCTTTTCTTTTTTAACATTTTATCTAGTTTATCTAATATATATATTTTTTTCTTTTTTATACTTTTTCTTTATTTGTTTTCTTTTTTTAATTGTTTCTTATCTTTATTTATTTTTTTTTCTTTCTGAACCTCTTTGTATCCCCTTTCACCCCCCTCATGATTTGGGATCTCTTCTGATTTGGTTAAAGCATATTTTCCTGGACTTGTTGCCACCCTTTTAGTATTTTACTTGCTCCTTCATATACTCTTATCTGGACAAAATGACAAGGCAGAAAAATTCACCACAGAAAAAAGAACAAGAGGCAGTACGGAAGGCTAGGGACCTAATCAATACAGACATTGGTAATATTACAGATCTAGAGTTCAGAATGACGATTCTCAAGGTTCTAGGCGGACTCGACAAAGGCATGGAAGATATTAGAGAAACCCTCTCGGGAGATATAAAAGCCCTTTCTGGAGAAATAAAAGAATTAAAATCTAACCAAGTTGAAATCAAAAAAGCTATTAATGAGGTGCAATCAAAAATGGAGGCTCTCACTGCTAGGATAAATGAGGCAGAAGAAAGAATTAGCGATATAGAAGACCAAATGACAGAGAATAAACAAGCTGAGCAAAAGAGGGACAAACAGCTACTGGACCACGAGGGGAGAATTCGAGAGATAAGTGACACCATAAGACGACACAACATTAGAATAATTGGGATTCCAGAAGAAGAAGAAAGAGAGAGGGAAGCAAAAGGTATACTGGAGAGAATTATTGGAGAGAATTTCCCCAATATGGCAAAGGGAACAAGCATCAAAATTCAGGAGGTGCAGAGAATGCCCCTCAAAATCAATAAGAATAGGTCCACACCCTGTCACCCAATAGTAAAATTTACAAGTCTTAGTTACAAAGAGAAAATCCTGAAAGCAGCCCGGGAAAAGAAGTCTGTAACATACAATGGTAAAAATATTAGATTGGCAGCAGACTTATCCACAGAGACCTGGCAGGCCAGAAAGAGCTGACATGATATATTCAGAGCACTAAACGAGAAAAACATGCAGCCAAGAATACTATATCCAGCTAGGCTATCACTGAAAATAGAAGGAGAGATTAAAAGCTTCCAGAACAAAAAAACTGAAAGAACTTGCAAACACCAAACCAGCTCTACAGGAAATATTGAAAGGGGTCCTCTAAGCAAAGAGAGAGCGTACAAGTGGTAGATCTGAAAGGAACAGAGACAATATACAGTAACAGTGACCTTACAGGCAATACAATGGCACGAAATTCATATCTCTCAATAGTTACCCTGAATGTTAATGGGCTAAATGCCCCCAATCAAAAGACACAGGGTATGAGAATGGATAAAAAAACAAAACCCATCTATATATTGCCTCCAAGAAACTCATTTTAAGCCCGAAGACACCTCCAGATTTAAAGTGAGGGGGTGGAAAAGAATTTACCATGCTAATGGACATCAGAAGAAAGCAGGAATGGCAATCCTTGTATCAGATCAATTAGATTTTAAGCCAAAGACTATAATAAGAGATATAGTCTTTGGCTTAAAATCTAATTGATCTGATACAAGGATTGCCATTCCTGCTTTCTATATCATACTCAAAGGGTCTGTCCAACAAGAAGATCTAACAATTTTAAATATCTATGCCCCCAACGTGGGAGCAGCTAACTATATAAACTAATTATATAAACCAGCTAACTATATAAACCAATTAATAACAAATTCAAAGAAACACATCAACAATAATTTGAATGAAAGAGGAGAGATCACAACATCAACAATAATACAATAATAGTAGGGGACTTTAACACTCCCCTCACTGAAATGGACAGATCATCCAAGCAAAAGATAAACAAGGAAATAAAGGCCTTAAATGACACACTGGACCAGATGGACATCACAGACATATTCAGAACATTTCATCCTAAAGCAAGAGAATACACATTCTTCTCCAGAATAGATCACATCCTCGGTCCTAAATCAGGTCGCAACCGGTATCAAAAGATTGGGATCATACCCTGCATATTTTCAGACCACAATGCTCTGAAGCTAGAACTCAACCACAAGAGGAAATTTGGAAAGAACCCAAATACATGGAGACTAAACAGCATCCTTCTAAAGAATGAATGGGTCAACCAGGAAATTAAAGAAGAATTGAAAAAATTTATGGAAACAAATGATAATGAAAACACAATGGTTCAAAATCTGTGGGACACAACAAAGGCAGTCCTGGGAGGAAAATATATAGCGGTACAAGCCTTTCTCAAGAAACAAGAAAGGTCTCAGGTACACAACCTAACCCTACACCTAAAGGAGCTGGAGAAAAAACAAGAAAGAAACTCTACACCCAGCAGGAGAAGAGAAATCATAAAGATCAGAGCAGAAATCAATGAAATAGAAACCAAAAAAACAATAGAACAAATCAATGAAACTAGGAGCTGGTTCTTTGAAAGAATTAATAAGATTGATAAACCCCTGGCCAGACTTATCAAAAAGAAAAGAGAAAGGGCCCAAATAAATAAAATCATGAATGAAAGAGGAGAGATCACAACTAACACCAAAGAAATACAAACTATTATAAGAACATACTATGAGCAACTCTACGCCAACAAATTTGACAATCTGGAAGAAATGGATGCATTCCTAGAAACATATAAACTACCACAACTGAACCAGGAAGAAATAGAAAGCCTGAACAGACCCATAACCAGTAAGGAGATTGAAACAGTCATTAAAAATCTCCAAACAAACAAAAGCCCAGGGCCAGACGGCTTCCCAGGGGAGTTCTACCAAATATTTAAATAAGAAATAATTCCTGTTCTCCTGAAACTGTTCCAAAAAATAGAAATGGAAGGAAAACTTCCAAACTCATTTTTTGAGGCCAGCATCACCTTGATCCCAAAACCAGACAAGGATCCCAGCAAAAAAGAGAGCTATAGACCAATATCCTTGATGAACACAGATGCAAAAATTCTTAACAAAATACTAGCCAATAGGATTCAACAGTACATTAAAAGGATTATTCACCACGACCAAGTGGGATTTATTCCAGGGCTGCAAGGTTGGTTCAACATCCGCAAATCAATAAATGTGATACAACACATCAATAAAAGAAAGAACAAGAACCATGTGATACTCTCAATAGATGCTGAAAAAGCATTTGACAAAGTACAGCATCTCTTCCTGATCAAAACTCTTCAAAGTGTAGGGATAGAGGGCACATACCTTTATCAAAGCCATTTATGAAAAACCCACCGCAAATATTCTCAATGGAGAAAAACTGAAAGCTTTTCTTCTAAGGTCAGGAACACGGCAGAGATGTCCATTATCACCACTGCTATTCACTTCTAGTACTAGAAGTCCTAGCCTCAGCAATCAGACAACAAAAGGAGATCACAGGCATCCAAATCGGCAAAGAAGTTAAACTATCACTCTTCGCAGATGATATGATTCTATATGTGGAAAACCCAAAAGACTGCACTCCAAAACTGCTAGAACTTGTACAGGAATTCAGTAAAGTGTCAGGATATAAAATCAATGCACAGAAATCAGTTGCATTTCTCTACACCACCACCAAGACAGAAGAAAGAGTAATTAAGGAGTCAATCCCATTTACAATTGCACCCAAAACCATAAGATACCTAGGAATAAACCTAACCAAAGAGGCACAGAATCTATACTCAGAAAACTATAAAGTACTCATGAAAGAAATTGAGGAAGACACAAAGAAATGGGAAAATGTTCCATGCTCCTGGATTGGAAGAATAAATATTGTGAAAATGTCTATGCTACCTAAAGCAATCTACACATTTAATGCAATTCCTATCAAAGTACCATCCATCTTTTTCAAAGAAATGGAACAAATAATCCTAAAATTTATATGGAACCAGAAAAGACCTCGAATAGCCAAAGGGATATTGAAAAAGAAAGCCAAAGTTGGTGGCATCACAATTCCGGACTTCAAGCTCTATTACAAAGCTGTCATCATCAAGACAGCATGGTACTGGCACAAAAACAGGCACATAGATCAATGGAACAGAATAGAGAGCCCAGAAGTAGACCCTCAACTCTATGGTCAACTAATCTTTGACAAAGCTGGAAAGAATGTCCAATGGAAAAAAGACAGTCTCTTCAATAAATGGTGCTGGGAAAATTGGACAGCCACATGCAGAAAAATGAAATTGGACCATTTCCTTACACCACACACGAAAATAGACTCAAAATGGATGAAGGACCTCAATCTGAGAAAGGAATCTATCAAAATCCTTGAAGAGAACACAGGCAGCAACCTCTTCGACCTCAGCCGCAGCAACATCTTCCTAGGAACAACGCCAAAGGCAAGGGAAGCAAGGGCAAAAATGAACTATTGGGATTTTATCAAGATCAAAGCAAAGGAAACAGTTAACAAAACCAAAGGACAGCTGACAGAATGGGAGAAGATATTTGCATATGACATATCAGATAAAGGACTAGTGTCCAAAATCTGTAAAGAACTTAGCAAACTCAACACCCAAAGAACAAATAATCCAATCAAGAAATGGGCAGAGGACATGAACAGACATTTCTGCAAAGAAGACATACAGATGGCCAACAGACACATGAAAAATTGCTCCATGTCACTCAGCATCGGGGAAATATAAATCAAAACCACAATGAGATATCACCTCACACCAGTCAGAATGGCTAAAATTAACAAGTCAGGAAATGACAGATGCTGGCCAGGATGCGGAGAAAGGGGAACCCTCCTACACTGTTGGTGGGAATGCAAACTGGTGCAACCACTCTGGAAATCAGCATGGAGGTTCCTCAAAATTTTGAAAATAGAACTGCCCTATGACCCAGCAATTGCACAACTGGGTATTTACTCTAAAGATACAAATGTAGTGATCCCAAGGGGCACGTGCACCCGAATGTTTATAGCAGCAATGTCCACATTAGCCTAACTATGGAAAGAACCTAGATGTCCATCAACAGATGAATGGATCAAGAAGATGTGGTATATATACACAATGGAATACTATGCAGCCATCAAAAGAAATGAAAGAAATGAAATCTTGCCATTTGCGACAACGTGGATGGAACTAGAGCGTATCATGCTTAGTGAAATAAGTCAAGCAGAGAAAGACAACTATCATATGATCTCCCTGATTGAGGAAGTGGTGATGCAACCTGTGGGGTTAAGGGGGAGGAGAAGAGTAAATGAAACAAGATGGGATTGAGAGGGAGACAAACCATAAGTGACTCTTAATCTCACAAAACAAACTGAGGGTTGCTGGGGGGAGGGGAGTTGGGAGAAGGGGGGTGGGGTTATGGACATTGGGGAGAGTATGTGCTTTGGTGAGTGCTGTGAAGTGTGTAAACCTGGCGATTCACAGACCTGTACCCCTAGGGATAAAAATATATGTTTATAAAAAATAAAAAAATTTAAAAAAAAAGAATATGTACTGAAAAGTATCAATAAATATCAAATAATAATGAATTATAAATATAATTGCACAAAATGTTACCATATTTACAATGTTTAGTTTCAAATATTGATAATAAGGCTTTTAAGGAGTCTTAGAGATTTCTTAATATGGTCTACAGACTAAACTTAGACTTTATTATTTTTATAATTTTAATTTCAGTGTAGTTAACATACAGTGTTATATTAATTTCAGGTATACAATGTAGTGATTCAACAATGTATAGACATTACTCAGTCCTCATCAAGATAAATGTACTTTTAGTTCCCTCACCTATTTCACCTGCCCCCCCAACTCATCTCCTCTCTGGTAATCATCAGTTTTTTCTCTATAGTTGAGTCTGTTTTTTTTTAAATTTCTTTTTCTTCATTTGTTTTGATTCTTAAGTTCCACAAATGAGTGAGATCATATGGTATTTGTCTTTCTCTAACTATTTCACTTAGCATTATACTCTCCATACCCATACATGTTGCTATAAATGGCAAGAATCTGCTTTTTTTGTAGCTAAGTAATATTCCATTGTGTATATACACACCACATCTTTGTTATCCATTCATATATCAGTGGACACTTGGGCTGCTTCCATAATTTGACTGTTATAAATAGTGCTGCAATAAACATAGGGGTGCATATATCTTTCTGAATTAGTGTATTTTATTCTTTGGGTAAATACCCAGTACTGGGATTACTGGATCATGTTATTTCTATCTTTAATATTTTGAGGAGCCTCCGTGCTGTTTTTCACAGAGACTGTACCAGTGTGCTTTCCTACCAGTAGCACACAAGGGTTCCTTTTTCTCCGCATCCTTGCCAACATTTATTGTTTCTTGTACTTTTTTATTTTAGCCTGACAGGTATGAGGTGGTATCTCATTGAGATTATACTTTGCATTTCCCTGATTATGAATAATATTGAACACGTTTTTCATGTGTCTGTTAACCATCTGTATGTCTTTGGAGAAATGTCTGTTCACATCTTCAGCCCATTTTTAGTTGGATTTTTTTTTAGATGGTGAATTATATAAATTCTTTTTTATTTTATTTTTAAATTACAGTATAGTTAACATACAGTGTTATATTAGTTTCAGGTTTACAATATAGTGATTAAAGAGTTGTTTAAATTCTTTATATATTTTGGAGACTAACCCTTTATCAGATATGTCATTTACAAATATCTTTACCCTCTCAATAGTTGTCTTTTATTTTTGTTGGTTTTTTCCATCACTGTACAAACTTTTTATTTTGATGTAGTCCCAGCAATTTATCTTTGCATTTGTTTCCCTTGCCTCAGGGGACATATCTAGAAAGATGCTGCTACAGCCAGTGTCAGAGAAATTCCTGCCTGTTATCTCTATTAGGATTTTTATGGTTTCAGGTCTCACAGGTCCTTTTTTTTTTTTTTTTTAAGATTGTATTTATTTATTTGAGACACAGAGAGAGCACAAATGGGGAGGAGGAGCAGAGGAAAAGGGAGAAGCAAACTCCCTCTGAGCAGGGAGCCTACTGAGGGGCTCAATCCCGGGACGCTGAGATCATGACCTGAGCCAAAGGCAGTTGCTTAACTGACTGAACCACCCAAGCACCCCTACAATTAGGTCCTTAACCCGTTTTTAGTTTATTTTTGTGTATGGTGTAAGAAAGTGGTCCAGTTTCATCTTTTGCATGTGGCTGTCCAGTTTTCCTAAGACAATTTGTTGAAGAGACTATCTTTTTTCCCATTGCATATTCTTGCCTCTTGGGTGGAAGATAAATTTGGCCCTGTAAGCATGAATTTATTTCTGGGCTTACTATTCTGTTCCGTTGATCTGTGTGTCTGTTTTTGTGTCAATACCATACTGGTTTTTGTTTGTTTGTTTGTTTTTATTAACATATAATGTCTTATTTGTTTCAGGGGTACAGGTCTGTGAATCATGTCTTACACAGTTCACAGCACCCACCATAGCACGTACCCTCCCCAATGTCCATAACCCAGCCACCCTATCCCAACCCCACCACCCCCAGCAATCCTTAGTTTGTTTTCTGAGATTAAGAGTCTCTTATGGTTTGTCTCCCTCTGCAGTCCCATTCTGTTTCTTTTTTTCCCTCCCTTCCCCCAACGACGCCCCACCCTTCCTCTCAAAGTCCTCACATCTGAGAGTCATATGATATTTGTCTTTCTCTGACTGACTTATTTCACTTAGCATAACACCCTCTAGTTCTATCCATGTCATTGCAAATGGCAAGATTTTGGGGGTTTTTGTTGGCTGTTTTGATTACTATAGCTTTGTAGTATTTCTTGAAATCTGGGATCATGATATCTCCAGTTTTGTTCTTTTTCAAGATTGTTTTGGCTATTCAAGGTCTTTTGTTGCTCAATACAGATTTTAAGATTGTTTGTTCTAGTTCATTGAAGTTTGGTATTAATATTTTGATATGAATTGTAAAATGTATACTTTAAATCCCCAGAGATATGTATACATTCTCCAAATTATGTAAATGCAAAAGAGTAATATCTATATGTGCATTACATATATAGGGCGGGAGAGCAAGAGAATCTTTATCTTGAACCACTGCTTTTTGTCATTATTTAAGTGGCTATCTTCTAGTATCTATAATTCAAGTAATATTTAGTATTTAAAGTCTTTATTTTTATCAAAACATGTAACAAAACTTAACAAAGTCACAAGCCTTTTAATATTCCAGGTTCCAAAACTGTATAACACAATTTTTTAAAAAAATTATCTGAGTTCAGTTCTGATAGATAAGAAAAGTAGCATTACTTCATACAATTTTTCTGTTTTATAGATTGCGTAGATGACACTATAATAGTTCTGGCCGAAGAGCATGGTTGTCTGGACATCATAAAGGTTTGTTATTAATCTGTTATTGAAATGTATGTATTTTGTATACTTGAGATCTAACAGCAAGCTATTTTAAAGTTATGTTTATTTCTGTTCAGATTTTTGTTTTTTCATAGAGTGATAAGCTAATATAAATTAGTATAAAGTCCAAATAAAAAGACTTTTTAGAAAAATCAAAATGTCCTAGAATAGCAAACATTTGAGTAAAATATATTTTTAAATGGATCATTTTAAATAATTCTTTTCTTTTTAAAAAATGTTTTATTTAAATTCAGTTTAATTAGCATATAGTATGTTATTAGTTTCAGAGGTAGAATCTAGTGATTTGTCAGTTGCATATGACACCAAGTGCTCATTATATCACACGCCCTCCTTAATGCCCATCAACCAGTTTCCCCTTCCCCACTCCCCTCCCCTCCAGCAATCCTTAGTTTATTTCCTGTGGTTAAGAGTCTCATGGTTTGTCCCCGTCTCTGATCATGTCTTGTTTTATTTTTCCCTTCCCCTTTGCTCCTCTGTTTTGTTTCTTAAATTCCACATGAGTGAAATCATACAACAATTGCCTTTCTCTGATTGACTTATTATTTCACTTAGCATAATACCCTCTAGTTCCATCCACGTTGTTTGCAAATGACAAGATTTCACTTTTTGATAGCTGAATAATATTCTATTATGTATACATACCCCATCTTTTTTATCCATTCATCTGTTGGTGGACATCTGGGTTCTTTCCATAGTTTGGCTATTATGGACACTGATCCTATAAACATTGGGGTCCATGGACCCCTTCAAATCACTATGTTTGTGTCCTTTCAATAAACTTCTAGTAGTGCAGTTGCTGGGTTGTAGGTTAGCTCTGATTTCAACTTTTTGGGGAACCTTCATGCTGTTTTCCAGAGTGGCTGCACCAGTTGGCATTCCCACCAACAGTGTAAAAAGGTTTCCCTTTCTCTGCATCCTTGCCAATATCTGTTGTTTCCTGACTTGTTAATTTTAGCCTTTCTGACTATTGTGAGTAAAATATGTTTTTTTAAATGGATCATTTTAAATAATTCTTTTTTTTTTATTTACCAGGACCTTCCCGAAAATGTGATAAATCTTTTGAAGAAGTGTCTCACCTTCCACCCTTCCAAGAGGTTTATATTATTAAGACTTAGAGATTATGCTGATACCTTTAGTATAAAAGTATTTGTGGTTTTTCTTATTACTTATAATAGTAATGGATTAAATAAGAATATTTACATATATATAAGAATACATAATTGACACTAGTATCATAACTGTTAGTTATGGTACTAATATGTATTAATAAAAGAAGAAAACAGTAATTAAACCACTGTCAGAAAACTGGCACATTCCCAAAGAAGTTACTGGTTCATTTCCTAGTCTCCAATTAGAAAATCGGCTAAATTGTAGATATTCCCAAACATGAATGACATAAGAGAAATTATAACAAAAGCTTATTGGCAATTGTATTTAACCTAAAACTTCAATAAATGGTGAGGTCAACTAATAATTATTGGTAATATAAAAGGATTTCTTATAAGTATTATTATTTGTTTTTATTTGGTGATATCACTGTTAGCCTTACAGTTGTCTTTCCTAAACTCCTTAAGTATATGATATTTGAAAATAATATATTCTAATTAGTCTTTAGAAAAACATCTTTATCAATACATGTTAGGAAGAGTGGAATGATATTAAAAACATAATTTTTATGTTTTTATGTTTAATGCCACATTAAGAGAGGAGGAAGAAAACCAAAAGGCATTATTAGTTTAGAATTTTAATTAAGATATTCAGTAACACAGGTAAATCATAGTCAAGGTAAAAGTAAAAAATGAAGATGCTCATATGTAATAATCTTTGATATATTATAAGATGCAAAAAGCACAAAAGGGAAAAAATTCAACATTTGCGTACAGTCACTTCATTTTTATATACAAGTATTCATCTAGACTCTGCTAAGGATAGATTATTATTTTCTGTACTGGTGGTGTATTTAAGACTTTTAACTGTCCCCTTGAATGTGTGCCATTATTCTAGCAAATTTTTTAAGGATCATTTTCCAGCGTTTATTTTTGTGCTTTAGAAAAATCAAACACATTGCCAGTCGATATTTAAGATTTTATTTACTTCACATTTGTCAACCACAGATCCGTGTATAAGTAACTTAAAGAAACATTGGTTTTTTATGGTTGATTGCTGGTTATTTAATGGGCAATTTGAGTTAGTGATAGTTCCTTCAGTATGCTGTAATATCATCCATGACACAAGTTTCTAAGTACATTTTGCCATAGTTAATTTGGTTGGACCCACTGACAATAATGTTAATTGAAAATTTGGCAGATAACCAGGGAAATAATCATGGTTAGCTAAACTAAAAAGAAAAATGCACATGAAATGTTGCAAACTATGAGTCTTTTTTTCATATTGAAGCAAGCATATTCTTCTAAATGTAGGTGCAGATATTTCTAAATGTAGATATATTAAACTCCACATCATAAAATGTCTTCTCGAATCATATTTTTACCAAAAAAAAAAAAAAATGCCTGATGTGCTATTGTGTTTATTTAACTCAGGAATCAACAAACTCTTTTTGGTAAGGACCAGATAGTGAGTATTTTTTACTTCATGGACCATAGTCTGTAACAGCACTGATCTTGTAGCTTAAAAGCAGCCAAAGACAATAACTTAAAGACAACTTAAATGACTTAGTGTTGCTATGTTCCAATAAAACTTTACTTTTAGATACTGAAACTTGAGTTTTGTATAATTTTCACATATCCAAAATAATAGTATTTTGATTTTTTCAACTATTTAAAAATACAAAATCTATTTTTAGCTCATGAACCAGATAAAAATAGACAGTAGGTGAATTTAACCCAAGAGCAATAGTTATCTGACTCATGATATAAACTATATGCTAGCTCTTATCATTTTTTTCTTACATTAAGAAGCTCTGTAGAAATTTGTTATTTTTCTTCTAATTTTTTTCCAAAGCCACAAGATTCATTTCACACCATATTCAGAAACAGGCCTACATCATATAATACAAAAGCCATGTATTATGAAAGTTTTACAAAGTGTCTTATCAGATTTTTCAATATAAGAAGATTATTCATATTTGCAGTGATCTTTTTTCATAGCACTATTTTCAAAATTAGGTAAGGCACTGGCTAATTTGGCACCACTGTGATATATGGGATTTCTTACTTTTGAAGAGAGTAATGAGACACACAAATCAGGGAATGAACATTAAAAGGTCAGCATTACACAGCAATTTAAGAAAAAAAGTTGATTTACCCTGGTAAACATAAATTATAATTAAATCATTTGAAAAGTAATTTTCTACATTTTATAACTTTTTAAATAAGTGATGCCAAGGATTTCTAATGATGAAATTTGTATCTCATTCCTACTGTGTGTTTTAAATTTTTCTCAAGGCCAACTGCCAATGACTTAATGCAGGACAAGGTATTTAGTGAAGTGTCACCTTTATATACTCCCTTTACCAAACCTGCCAGTCTGTTTTCATCTTCTTTGAGATGTGCTGATTTGACTCTGCCTGAGGATATCAGTCAGCTATGTAAAGGTAATGATGAATAAGACCAAAAACAGTGTTTTATTTTTAAAGAAAGTACCTTTATCCTACTTTTAGTTTTGTATTTACCAACAACATATATATTACACTAGTAAGGCTTTATGGATACCTGTCTGGGAATTCAGAGATAATTTTGGATTTGCTTAAAATATAACCACCTAACTTTTTTTCTTTTTTTTCTCTTTCTTTCTTTTTTTTAATAATTATTTTTTATTTTTTATAAACATATAATGTATTATTAGCCCCAGGGGTACAGATCTGTGAATCACTGGGTTTATACACTTCACAGCACTCACCATAGCACATACTCTCCCCAATGTCCATAATCCCACCACCCTCTCCCTATCCCCCTCCCCCTGGCAACCCTCAGTTTGTTTTGTGAGATTAAGAGTCTCTTACACCACCTAACTTTTTAATCCTTTAAATTTAACTTGCTTTGGAGAAAGAACTTTTAAGAATTGAGGAAGTAGCACCAAAAAAATTCATTATGCAAACCAAAGTCCTATTTTCATCTCAAATCTTAATGCCAGTATTGCTTTCTAATTCCCAGTGGAATTTCCACTACAACATACATATATCATATTCTACATAATTTATTATAAATGATCTCTAAAAATTATATTATCGGTAGGAGTCCATACCGTTATATTCCACATTGTAAGAGAATATCAGCTTTTTTCTTTTCATTCATCTATAAAGATTACCATTCTCAGAATGTGTGTTTTAGTGGCACCAATAATATTTTTACATTGAAGAGTTATCAAGATGTAAGTCGTGGCAAGAAATATTTATTAAGCGTTCATTCAGTCAAATATTTTTTTGAGTTCCTGCTATGTTCCATGCACTATAACTTCAAGTAACATTCATGCCAAATGGAGAGGCAGATAAACATTTATATTACTATTATACATAAATTCAATATGAACATAGTGCAGTAGAATCATAGTGTGCCTGAGACAGTAAGAAAGACTCTTCAGAAAAGGCAACAATTGCCTCAAGACATGAAGGATGGGATAGTTTGTATTAGTTAACTGTCCAAGTGCTTTTTTCTGCCCTTATCCCTTCCCCACAGAGCCTGATATATAGAATATATTTCCCATATAACTCTAATATAGAGGGTAAAAATTCTTTTTTTTCTCAAAGAAACTGAATGTACATCCAATATGTATATCTGCATTTCATCCTTTGTGCAGTTTATAGTATGAATGTTCTTATTAAAGGGATTCTTGCTGTGTTCTTCAGTTAATTTTGAGAATATCAGCTATTATTGCCTATTGCCTTTTGATAAAAACAAAAAGTATGATAGCTATGATTCTTTTCCATTTGCTATTAATAGATATAAACAGTGATTACCTGGCAGAAAGATCTATTGAAGAAGTGTATTACCTTTGGTGTTTAGCGGGAGGTGACTTGGAGAAAGAGCTTGTCAACAAGGAGATCATTCGGTCTAAACCACCTATCTGCACACTCCCCAAGTAAGGAAAGAAAGTTTCTCTTAGAAGTGAAAAACATTTAGTAATAACATTTTTATTTATTTTGGGATTTCTTTGCTAGACATTCCGATTAAGTGATTATGAAAGCAACTGGAAGTCAATACCTTGGTTTTTTGGCTGAAGCTTTTATTTGAAGAATTCACATTAACATTTTATTATTTTTAATAAATTTTTAAATATTTTAATACATAATTTGCTTTCTGATCTATTTGAAGTAGGTCCATTATTATGGAATAGCTTTAATAATTGATGTTCAAAAATGAAAAATGTACAAGTCAGAAAGAATAGTAATTTCGAGAGAGTTAATAAAGTAGACTAGTGTGCCTATTATAAGTAACTTTTTTATTTCCAGTTACAATTGTAAATGTACTCTATGGCCTCATTGTCCTAGAGATCATCATGGTACTAAATCACTGTTATGAAAACTATAGAACCGCATAAGATCTTCGACATCATCATATAAATTAGACTGAAAGCTAATTAACAGTACAACTCTAAGGACCAAAATTGTTACTGTTCCATTGCTGTTTGTATTTATTCGTAAAGATGTGAACCTAAATCTCTTAAGTTTCCACCAATGCTTTAAAATTTTAATTTTAGATTTTACTACTAGATTTGATCATTGTAGATAACAATAAAAGTTACCTGCTGATCATTTTTTTCTTCACATGTTAAATTTTTAGGTTAATTATTTGAGTAGACTACTGGGTCTCTATATTTTCCCCCTTAAACTGATTTTTCAGTCAATTTTATTTCTCACACATTGAATTAAACAGAACACTGGGAAATAAGATGATGGAAATTTCAAGGTATATATAAATTCTCAAAATTATTTCTCTGAAATCCTAAAGAAATTTTATGCATTTATTATTCACTATTCTTTCTCCTGAGAAGTTACTATCATGATTTTTGTTTCTTCTTCTATCATTTCTCACTCATAGAAACTTCCTCAGGAGCACATACGCATATTGTCAAGAGAGTAATTTTAGCATTGAATCTGCATGAGCAAAGAGAATAATTCACACTCTTGTATTCCTAAAATACTTTCTATTTGTATACTGTATTCATATGAACTCAATTTATATTTAAAAATTGGAATTGTTTGGTGAAATATAAACATATTAAATACATATTTTTAATTAATTCATTTAGTCTAAAATTTCTTTCTTTGATGAGGGAATGATGATTTAGAATAAATTTTATTTTCTAGCAGAAGCAATAAATCATTTTTTGTGTTCTCATTAAAATAATTATTTTTTTTTAATCTCTTTTCAGTTTTCTCTTTGAAGATGGTGAAAGCTTTGGACAGGGTCGAGACAGAAGCTCACTATTAGATGACACCACCGTGACATTGTCCTTATGCCAGCTAAGAAATGTAAGAATGATGTTTTGACAAATCTACCTCATATTTTTTCTTTTTTTAAATAAAACCTTAAAGATATACATGAAGCCTTGAATTTCTCCCTGATCTCATAAAATATGTCAGAGGTTCTTTAAGGTATATACCCAGGAGTGACGTTATTGGGAAATAGGATCTGTACATCTTCAGCCTTAGTACAAACTGTTCAATCATTCACAAATGGAGTTGTATCTTTTCCATTATTGGATAAGGTTTCTCATTTTCTGTATACTTGGTAACACATGATATTATCAAATTTTTACAAAATTATTGCTCTAGAAGCACCTGAGTGGCTCAGTTGGTTGAGCGTCTGCCTTAGGCTCAGGTCATGATCCTGGGGTCCTGGGATCAAGCCCTGCGTGGAACTCCCTGCTCAGTGGGGAGTCTGCTTCTCCCTCTCCCATTGCCCCTCCCTACCCCAACCCCTGCTCCTGTTCTCTCTTTCTCTCTTAAATAAATAAACCTTAAAAAAAATACATTGCTCTAAAAGGTATAGAATATTTTGCTATAATACTATTTTGCTATAATACTAATTTTGCTATAATACTAATTTTAATTCCCTGATTATAATGCAGTTATGAATCTCTTCATATTTCTTGGTAGTGTGTTTACCTCTTCTATATATTACTAGTTCATATCTTTTGTCAATTTTTCTACTGGGTGATTTCTTATTGATTTGAGGACTTCAAAATATATATTCCAAATATGGAGTCTTTGTTGGTTATGTGTAGTGCATATATCTTCTAATCTGTGGCTTTTCCTTTAACTTTTGATGGTTTCTTTTAAGGAATATGATATTACTAGGCATAGTTTTTTCTTTTGGTATTTATCCTGCTTGATGTTTGTAAAGTTTCCTGGATCTTTGTTATTTCATGTCTTTAATTTTGAAAATTTCCAGAAATTTCCTCCTTTCTCCTTCTTCTGATTTCTATAACACATAGGTTTCTATAATACATAGGTTACATCTTTTGATTCTTTATTAGAATTTCTATCTCCATGCCTATATTACCCACCTGTTCTTGCATGCTCTCTGCTTTTTTCCTAAGAGCCCTTAGCATATTAATCAGAGTTATTTTAAATTACTGGCCTTATAATTTCCAAGTCTCTGACAAATCTGAGGCTGGTTCTATGGCTTGCTTTGTTTCTTCAGAGTGTCTTTTTCACATATTAGCATGCCTTGCCATTTTTTGTTGAAACCCTAACATGATTTACCAATAAAAAGAACTATGGTAAATAGGCCTTTAGCTCACAATGTCGTGTTTATCTAGCTGTTTACTATGTGTGCTTTTTTGTCAGAGACTAAAATTTCCTCAACTATCCTTGCACTTATTCCCCCTGGTGATTTTGGGTTTCCCTAGAGACTTTTTTTTTTCCCTAGAGACTTTTTAAAATAGAGTCTGAGACCTGCATGCAGCTCTTTCAGCTGGAATCCCCTTTTATACTGGAGCTCTGTTGACATGGGTTTTAAGGTAGGGAAGGGAAGGAGTTCTGTAGTCCTATGGTTAGGTCTCAGCCCTTTAGCAAACCTGTGTCTCTGGGCTGTGACCTTTATACAAAGCTTTTCAGCTTCCCTCCTTACCTTATTAGGAGAGACAGGACAGCTAAAAGGAATCTGAATTGGGTATTCTTCTTCCCTACATCAATCACTCAGGCTGACTAAAGTTGGATGTCCTCCCCTCTGCCCCCAACACACCCAGTTCTTTCTTGAATATAGCAGGGTCTCCTCCAGTCTGGCTGCCTGTTAATCAGATGCCCAAGTCTTTGTCCCATTGTGCTTAAAACCTTAGGCCATGATTATCAATACATTTTATTTCTAGCTTATATCCTTTATCTCTAAGCCCAGTTTTCGGTCTCACATCATTGATTTTCCTTATATTTTTAGGCTTTTCCTGTTAGTATTTTACATATTAAGTAGTAGGAGGGAATTAGAATCTCTTACCTGCCATAATGCAAGGAATAGAAAATCTAAATCTATAATTATTACTACACGATACACTAAGCTTATCATCTCTTTGAAAAGAATGTGTATAGTAGATAAAGTAAGTAGCAGTACAAAACAACAAACAATAAGTTACATCCAAATACATGGTTTTGACCAATTTGGTTTTACTCTTAATTTGCTTCTTTAAATATAATCAAAGTATATGAACATCAGTTAAATAAATACAAGGCTTCAATTTTACTTTCTCAATGACCTTACATTTCCACTTTTGAAATTTAAAATACTTTTAATCTATGATTATTTAAAAAAATGTTTATGTTGCTGATTTTAAAAATAATATGGAAACCAAATAAGTTTTGTTTCTACTTTTCTATATTTTTGCCCTTTTTGTACTTTTAATATGCTACATTTTTAATATAAAAAAAAGCAGAAAAGTTACTTGTAATATTTTGACTTTCAGGACAGTAAAACCCAAATTTTAAAACAATGTGCATATTAATAATGGGGTAAAATTTGAGAAAATCTTATTTTTCTACTTAGAATTTCAATCCACAAAAGAAACACCTAAAAGTTTAGAGGAAAAATGGCATAAATCTACAGCACATCAAATTTTAGAAAAAAGTCAGGCGTAAAATCAGGGTTTGCCAGATTCTCAGTTGTGGGTAAAAGATTTTTCTTCAGCTTTTAAAAATTCTGAGGCTATTCAGCTCAGGTCATGATCCTGGAGTCCCAGGATCACGTCCCACATCGGATCCTCTGCTCGGCAGGGAGCTGGCTTCTCCCTTTGCCCCTCGCCCCTCTCATTCCCTCTCTCTCTCAAATAAATAGTCTTTAAAAAAAAAAAATTCTGAGGCTAACTCACATGGTTGAGTACACAATAACTCTAATCAACAGAAGATCGATGCTGGCTACACACAGAGCTTGAACTTCTGTGTCAATCCCCAGAGGAGCAGATACTCTGCCCTCGAGTTGGAAGATGAACTGAAGAGCAGAGCAGCAGGCAAGATGGCATTAACTTTAATCACCCTACTTAGGATGTGTCTTAGATTTTACTTTACTATTGCCTGCTGCCTTATGCTTTTGAAGAATATCTATAATCCTGGCAATGGTATTATTTGGAGTAACATTATTATAATAAGTTTGTGAAAAAATAATTAAGAAAATTGAGTTTTGTCAGCTGATTTACCAGCTATTTGAGTCATGCATGTTCAACGTATGATGTGAGAAATTCTTCCGAATCCTTTTTTTAGCACCTTACTTTTGTTTTAGTTTGTATTAATATCAAGGCAGAAGTAAATTGGAGTCAAGTTCTAAATTAAGGGATGTGTATTAAAAAGTACTTTTTTATATATACTTCACATAATTTAAAAAATGTTTTATTCATTTATTCAATTTTATACTAATTTTAGCAATTTTGCATCCTGTTTGGAAAACTATCATAATAGGTATGCAACATTTATGAGAACTCCCTGAAGGTAAAAAGATAAAAAAACAAAGAATATTCTTTATAGCTAAACTTAATCACTGCAGGCATGATGTATTTGCATGTTTACAATAAATGAATTTTAAATTCTGTTGTAGTTTTCCTGGTATCTTTATAAATATATAATTTTACCTTATTCTTCCTTTTAAATAAAGATCAGTGTTTCTGTCTCAGATCTTAAGTATCATAAATATTTTCTCTTTAAATTCAGAGATTAAAAGATGTTGGTGGAGAAGCATTTTACCCACTACTTGAAGATGAGTGAGTATATATATATATATTCTTTTTACCATTATTTTTCTTTTCTCTTTCTATTATATTGATAAGAAGCTTGCATATTTTTTTGGAAAATTGTTTCCTAAGGAGGATACAAAAATGTGATGTTCGGGTTTTTTTATTTTATATGTTTTGTCAATTTTTCTGCTCTTGTTTCTCTATTATAGCCAGTCTAATTTACCTCATTCAAACAGCAATAATGAGTTGTCTGCAGCTGCCACTCTCCCTTTAATCATCCGAGAGAGGGACACAGAGTACCAACTAAACAGAATCATTCTCTTTGACAGGCTGCTAAAGGTAGGATTCTAAAGCATAAGGTGTAAAGAGTCCATATGCAATCTTTATTTTTTTATTTCATTGGTAATTCTTAGGGAATCTTGATGTCATGAGAACACTAATTCTTGTGACCCATTTTATCTGATTAATAGTAAAAATGATACATGTTAATTGTAAATAAAACTAAAAAGTAAAAACAAGATGAAGGAATCTATGCAAAACCGCATTAGACAAAAGATATTTAATATCTTTTTTTAATATTTAAAAAACATTTAAAAATCAGTAGGGAAAAGGACTATCATTGAAACAGAGAAATGGATTAAAAAATAATAAAAATAAAACTAGTCAGTAAATCTACTAAAATATGTATCCTTATTAGGACTGAAAAAAGTAAACTTTTTTTCCATATTGAATTAGCAAAGTGAGGAAATGTATATTGAGATTGGAACTCTCATTCTTCTGGAATAAGTGTAAATTGGTTAAAACATTCTATAAAGCTATTTTAAATTTTATATTAAGAGCCTTTAACAGGATCCATACCCTGTGTCCTATTAATTCTATTCTAGAAATTCCTCCTGAAGTACAAATTTATAAAAAGACAAATTTACATGCAAGCTTATAGAAGTAAAACCATAATAAAAACTTACATTTACTGAATACTTTCATGTTACTAGGTATTTTACAAAGTGTCTTATATGTTATTTAACATATGAGGTTCAGAATATTATTTTCCATAGGATCCACTCATAATTCTTTCAGAACACAAAATAGAGAGGGATGATTAAAAACAGCAAATTCAGCTCCTCTCTTTGATTGTACTATATAAGATTTACAGAGGTAGGGAACTATTCCACTGCTAACTTAATATGTATTAATAACATCAGGTGAAATAATTTCAGATACTTGGAACTTTATTGAAGGTCACCTTCAACTTTATCACTGGTATATTCAGAATTGTTTAGATTGAAAGAAGGCACTTAGTAACTTGAGCTATTTTTCATATCTTTTTTTACCTATAGGCTTATCCGTATAAAAAAAATCAAATCTGGAAAGAAGCAAGAGTTGACATTCCTCCTCTTATGAGAGGTTTAACCTGGGCTGCTCTTTTGGGAGTTGAGGTAAGAAAGAAGAGGTTAGAAGCTGATCAATCATGTTAAGAAAGAAGGAAAGTACTTTCTGAATATATATTTTCCAAGTTATTAGAAAATTATGTAGTAAAATTTGAGTATTAAGATTTTTTTGCAATTTTTAGTGAAAGGAATAGAGGAAAAGAATAGAATAGAATAGAAAAATATGAAGTCTTGTTAGATTTATGCTATTTAATATTTAATGGGACTCAAATTATATTGATTATTCATTTTAAAAATTGAATATTTTAATATACATATCAGTTATAAATATATAGCCCTGCTTATAAAGTATGTTCATTTATAAATAGGACTGCTGGGCACCTGGATGGCTCGGTTGGTTAAGCATCTATCTTAAGCTCAAGTCATGATCTCAGGGTCAAGGAATCGAGCCCCGTATCAGGCTCCTTGCTCAGTGGGGAGCCTGCTTCTCCCTCTGCCTCTGTCTCTCTCTCCCTCTGTGTCTCTCTCTCAGTCTCTGTCTCTCCTGAATAAATAAATAAAACCTTAAAAAGAAAAAAGCAAATAGGACTGCTTAGTATAAGGAGAAATATTCCACTCTCATTTGAACCTTGTCAATAATCATGAATATAATTTAGTTCCTTTTGGCACATATGTCTTCCCAGCACCATGCTTCCAGGAAAAATGCTACTTTGTCATCTGTGGTACCTTATGGGTGGCAGTGAGAAGAGAATAAGGTGTCACATTATTAGAGTTGACTTGAAGTACTAACAGAGAGTCTTTAGTGGCAGCAGTCATGGTAATGGGCCAAATCTTTGCCATTATGTTTGCATTTCCTGTCTATTTCTTTGTCATCCTGCCTTCCTGTATTCTCTTATAGATATCTTCACGTAATTTTTTGTGTGCAAATTCTCCCAAGTATTTTTAATCCTTTTAACTCTCTATTGAAAAAATTCTTTCCTTTATTCCTGATTTTTTTGGTGAAAGTCTACAAATATCTTTGAGTTTGGTTGGTTGCTTAATAAGAATGCCTTTTTTTCCTACCATATGGTAATAATTAGAATCGTAGAACCATAAAATGTTAAAATTCAAGAGTACTTCCAAGGTCAGCTTGTCCAAATGTCTCATAAAGTAGATGTGCCCGAGATGCTGATAATAGCATGTAGTATCAGAGTTTGAACTCCAAATTCCTAGCTCTTTCTCTACCATAACAGAAAACCAGAGAATTAAGAATTGTTCTGTGCTTGAACCTAGAACATGACCAAAATTTGAAGTAGTTTATGTAATTATTCTTTCTGTAACAGTATAAATGGAAAATATAAGTGATCTCTTTATTTCATTCTTTAATTTATCCCAAACCTCTTCCTTCTGGTGCTGAAATCCTTTAAACAATTTTATTTTATTTTTGCTTTCATTTCCAACTTTAACAGGAAAATTTCTCAAAGGATGACTCCGCCCATTTTTTAAAAAAATTTCTTCATGAAACTTACTGTGTGTGAGAGGGCAATGAATAGAGCACAACAAAGCTGTGTTGTGTTTTGGGGTCTAGGAGAATATCTAAGCATATTCATTAAGTGACTCTTTCAACTGTACTTGTCTTCCTGTGCATATAATTCAAATGACTGCGTTAGCAAAATAGTAAATTGTCACAGACTTTCATCACAGATTGTAAAAGATGTGAAGAATTTTCTAAGAAGATGCTCTGGGTTTGAATGTGCCTATCTGTAATTGGGTTTATTTTCAAAGATAGATGTTTTTAAGAACTGTATTTTGTCTAAATCAATAATTTGTTAAAGATATGATAAATTAATATATCTTCTCATATTTTTTGCAGGGGGCTATTCATGCCAAGTATGATGCAATTGATAAAGATACTCCAATTCCTACAGATAGACAAGTACGATTTAGATTTTCTTAAACAACCCAAGATAATTCTGCCAAATCTTTAAATTTTAGAAGGGCAAGAGGAATTTTCTTAATTACGAAACTCAGCAGCCTTCATATGTATATATATGCATGCTCTTATTTTACTCACAAGTTAATGAGTTAGAATTGTTCTAAAGGAGTATATAGACCAAGTAACTTTTCCTAATAATTGCACTTTTTTATCTGAAGAATTTGCCCTTTATTTAGGCCAGGATGTAAAGGAAGGTTTTTTGAAAACTTTACTAATATATGCCTTTTCAATAAAATGGTCTGCCTTTTTTCTTTAAATATACATACAACTTTCTTGGTGTTTCCAGAGGAATAATATAAAATTTAAAAACTTCAGACACCAGGATTATGTAGATGGTCTATTCTGATATTCAGGATACATTCTTTCCTTTTCCTCATCTTGAGGTTTATTGGAGATCACTCTATTTCAGTTCCACCTTATTGTTTTGCTGTTTTACAGATTGAAGTGGATATTCCTCGGTGTCATCAGTATGATGAACTATTATCATCACCAGAAGGTCATGCAAAATTTAGGCGTGTATTAAAAGCCTGGGTTGTGTCTCATCCTGATCTTGTGTATTGGCAAGGTAACATTTTCCCCCCATTATTAAGATTCTTTCTGAAGTGCCAGAAGCATGTTGCATGACTGACAATTTAAAATTTTAAAACAAATTATCAAAATATCCTTAGCTTTGTGGAAAGCTATTACTGGTTTTCCATTTTTTGAGAGAACTTTTTTTTAAAACTTTGTCTAAATGCATAGTGGATATCTTTAAATGCATGATATTTAATGAAACAATTTGCCATAATACTGATTAGTAAAGTAGGAAGAATACTTTGTGCTATTGTACTCTTTGGGGACACTATTTTTAATGCTATGCAAATAATAAAATAATATTATACCATAAATAATTTGGGGTTAATTGATATTCTTGTCATTTAACGATTTACAACCTGGAACTGGAGAATAGGATACCACTCTACACTGCTTATTTTATTTATTATCTCTCTCATTAAATAACTTTAATGTTTCATGTCCTTCATTTTTAGCCCTTCTCATTATTATTTTTGTAATCCTTGATAAATTCATGAATGAGATGCCCATTCTTCCCAGTTCTATTTTTTAATTTGCTGTGATGAACAGTAGGGGTTTTTTTTTATTTTAAATCTCAATTTCTGGCAAAACTTAAAACAAAGCTATTATATTTCCTAGCCTTGTCCCTTTTAGAGTTCCGTATCTTCCAAAAAATTATAGATAGATTTGTGTACCTACCTCCCTTCAACATGATAACGTATGAGCAGCATTATTATGAATAAAAGACATATGTAACATATTTGTATTTTAGTGTACAATTTTAGTAAGATTGCTTTTCATCATCCCAGAGAAACTTGTAAGACAAATTTCCATCTCCAGGATAAGGAAACATGCTTGGAGATGTTACAATGATTGCCAGGATCACCTAGGGTCAGAGATGAGACTATATAGTCCAAGCCTTCTATCAATTTTACATTTTTCGACTACTGTATTTCTCACTTTAATTCAAAATAATAGGTAATAATAACAGTATCTGATCTGTATTGGGCATATACTATGTGCCAGTCATTGTCAATTACTCCTCACACTACACCATGATGTGTAATATATTTCTGGATGAGTAATACTTAGAATGCTTAATCTATATAGAAGTAATTCAGGGAACTTAATAAGGTATGTATATACACTTATACTGATCTTTATTTACTGAATTCTTTACCCAAAACTCCTTTCCATCAGGTCTTGATTCACTTTGTGCTCCATTCCTATATTTAAATTTCAATAATGAAGGTAAGCCTGTTTATCATGTAAATAATCACTGTACATATTTTCATAAAATATTTTATTCAAATAGGAAAGGTTTGTTTGTTTTTTTTAATATTTTATTTCTTTATTTGACACAGAGAGAGAGAGAGAGAGCACAAATAGGCAGAGAGGCAGGCAGAGAGAGGGGGAAGCAGGCTCCCTGCTGAGCAGAGAGCCTGATGCAGGACTCAGTCCTAGGACCCTGAGATCCTGATCTGAAGCTTTAACCCACTAAGCCACCGAAGCGCCCAAAGTTTTTGTTTTTGTTGTGAAGTACTTGATCTCTTCCTAGTAGATACTGTAAATTTCTTTTTTTTTTTAAGATTTTATTTATTTATTTGACAGAGAGATAACAAGAGCAGGAACACAAACAGGGGGAGTGGGAGTGGGAGAATCAGGCTTCCCATGGAGGAGGGAGCTCTATATGGGGCTCAGTTCAGGGATCCTGGGATCATGACCTGAGCCGAGTGCAGATTCTTAATGACTGAGCTGCCCAGGCACCCCTACGTACTGCAAATTTCTGTGAAATAATCTGTTAGACTCATTTTAGAGGATGTGAAAGATTAACTTATTACTAGAGTTTCAGTTGTAACAAGACAGTGACTAGAAATTTAGGGGGAATCTGATTATGAATTCATCTTCTTTTGTGCCATTTAATGAACTTTGGAGAAAATTTTGACTTCTTTAGAAACTAGTTTTAGTATATGTATACTTTCTAAACAGTTTGTAAAGAAATAAATAGTGGTCTTTTTCTCCAAAGCTGATCATTTCAATCATTTCTTAATGAAGACTTTTCTAATTCTCCTTCTTGAACCCATACAGCACCTTATATTTCTGGAAGTTTATCTTGTGTATGTTTTATATTTTAGTTATTTATATACTAACATAGTAACCCTTTCTTTGGTTAAAAGTTTTTTTTAATGACAGCTTTTTAATTTTCTGTCCCCCTCTTATAATGCTTCTTTATAGTAGGTTTTTCAAAAAATATTTGTTAAATTTAATTGACTCTAATCACTAATGATATCACATCTAGGCTGCTACCCTATATAGCATAAATCTCTAGAAGTCTGAATCTTGGATTTCCATCTTTTATAAATTCTATTTCAGGTCAGAATTTACAGAGATTTCAGGAATTGAGTCTAGAGATAGCATAATACCAGAGAGCTAAAATTTCGCTATTTGAGTGATTTTTAAAATGCACTGTTCTCTGACATCAATACTCATTAATCTAGACCAGAGATTTTGCTATGTTTAGTTAAGCATAGTCTACTATTACACATTCTGATCCAAGAATATTAAGAGATCTTTGTTTGAAAGAACAGTTTATGACTAGAGCTCCTAAATCTAAAGTTCTCAGACTCTTTTGTTTGTATCAAAAAAAATTAAGGATCTTGAGGTCTGTATGACTCATTAATAATGACCAAGTTTAGATATTTTTTTTAAGTATGAAGTTGTGATAATAAAAGTTTTTATTGTTGTGGGATAAAGATTGCCATACTCATTTGAAACTGAAAAATTACTAGGATGGTTATCTTTTGTCTTTCCAAAATATTTTCTGTTTTAAAAGATAGGGGGTTCTCTCCCACTTAATTTTGTGTTTCCATCAATTGTTAACATTATTCTTGTTTAATAGTAGATTCAAAGTTCGTGTGCTGAGTGACTACTGACCATTTACCCCATTAACTAATTTGCTATATATCTTTGCCTTATTCTTTCTTAGCCTTGGCTTATGCATGTATGTCTGCTTTTATCCCCAAATACCTGTATAACTTCTTCTTGAAAGACAACTCACATGTAATACAAGGTAAGCAAATGTCTTTACTTGTCTTTTTACAGAGTAAGTTCTTAAGTCAAAAATAACCAATGCTAAATTAAATTTATGATTGTGACCCAATAAAATACGGTAATAGTCCATCACTAAAACCCATAAAGAGACCATTAGGTTTAGTCTTTCTTCCAAGTCCATAAAGAATTATGGTATTTTTCTAATGACTACTATAACCAAAGACAATAGGAAGGAAGTTGCTTTTTGCTTTTATGTTAGTTTAGTAAAGCCATCCAACTTCAAGAGCCATGTAATGTCAACTTCTGAGAATTTATGAAGTTATGTATTATAAGAGTATATCTTGTATCTTATTGAGATATGTTCAATACTTATTCATAGTTTCCTTATTACCTTTATCAGTAATGTTTATTATATAATTAGCAGTATACTCTTTAAGATTCCAGCGAAATCCAAAATGAGTGGATTTAGTAACACCTTGAATGATACCAAGAGATTTCAGAGACTATATGATGCAAAACAAATAATTTACCAAATAGTGACCAAAACAAACTGAAAAGATTAAAGATAGAAAATATTCATGTAAGTATTTGTGCATCACAAAATGCGATTCCTTAATCTTTAGTTAAGTAAAGTCAGAAATAATGCTATTATTTTTAAAGCTAATATGAACCCATAATATTAATTGAACTTTCCTATATAAAGTCTGGAAAACATCTTTTCCCAAATTTATCGGGCCTCTATTAAAGCATACTGCCTAGCCAGATTACTGTACTTTAAGAAAGATGAAGATATTTGGAGAATCCTCAAATAAAAGCAATCAAAACAGAATTTATATAATAAAAAAAAGTATGGTGACTAAATGTTGTAATAATAAAACAAAAAACAGAGTTTATAAAATGAATTGGCTAGCTCTCAGAGGGCCCTACATAGCTTCTATTATATTGGGGTTTTTTTTTTGTTGTTGTTCTTTATAGTTTCCTTTTTCAAAATACAGAAAGGATTTACCTCTAAAAATTTAGTTTCATTTTTCTAGTAATTGTTTTAAAATACAGATGAATGTATATATTTTATATTGATAATGAATTTCCAACTTGAAAACGGTAAGTTCTTACACTTTTTAGCTGCAAACTTTTTAAATACACTTTAAAAAGGTTTATTATACAAATAAGCAAGACAAGATCTTGTTTCATGTAAGTACAAGAGAGACCATAATATCCACAACGTGAATTTGGACTTAGTCAGAAAGGCGAAAACCACTCTTAATTTGTTAGATTAACCAGTAATATATTTTAACATTTAATATTATAATTAAAAGACTATACAATTACTTAAAGTTTATTTTTGTTAATGTTAATATTTTCTCACGTATAATTTCTATAAATTTGTGTTTGAAATCTTGAATTGTAACTAATCTTAAAACTTTTCAAAGCTGCAATAAATGTTCTTTAATATTATGATGAATATGTATATTTTCCCAAGAGACAGTAAACAAGGTATCTATTTGTTCAGTTTTTGTATTGACCATATGTTATATAAGAAAAAAGCAGTTTCAAAAAAGAAAAAGAAAAAAAGCAATTTCAAGTAAGTAATTCAGTAAGTAATTGCTCTGCACTGACTCTATGCCAGGCACTACATAATAGAAGTTCCTAAGGTAATTAACACTCAGTCCTTTTCCAAGGGATTTCATAGTGTAATATAGGAAGTAACTATGAAAATAACTACTTATAAGTCAATGAAATAAATATACATACTGCTATATTAGCACAGAGGATGAAGTTGTGGAAGTTATTTTGTGGGTTTTTTTTTTTTTCAAATTTTCTTTTCTTTTTGGTAGCAAAGGAAACAGCATATCTAGAAAGGTTTCATGAAAGGTGATATTTATTGATGAATTTGATATTAGAGTAGGAATTTGCTTGGCAAAAGAGAGAAAGAAATCCTTAAGACAGAGCAAGGAAGAGAACTGTAGTAAAAAAAGTCCAGAATAGGTTGATAAAATAACCAGTAGTCAAATCTGATGCCTGAAGGCCAAAAAAAGCTGAAGGATGGGATGAAACAGGATGCCGATTATTGGTTACTAAAGTTTATGAAAGAACAGTAGTTTATTTTTCTTCAAAATGCTTCTTTTAGGCTTAGAATTAGAAATATTCGGCTCTCATTATATTGTTTTCCTTCTTTGTGTGTCCTCCCCTCCCCTTTTGTTATGTAGTATTTTTAGCTTTAAACTTCAAAGTGACATTGATTTTTGATTAGCATCAATAACATATGCACACTTTTTCCCCCATAAGATTTGAAAAATCCGTATATCATATGAAATCAATCAACAGCTATTTGCAGAATTGCATATTCATTGAGTCATTGAATTGTCTCTACAGAAACCAGTTTCTATATTGGATAGCACTTTTAAATGTTATTTATTTGTTTTTATAATTATATACTAATAGAATTTGGAAGTTTTTTATTTTAAAATCTTTCACAAAATACAGTATTTACATATTCCTAAGATTCTGAAATGCTCTGTCTCTTACAGAAGAGACAAAAATTATGTTTAGTCAAAATACCCTGTTTTGTTTGTTTACCATGATCCTATTAACTTGTTACCTGCAGACATTTTTTTTTTTAAAGATTTTATTTATTTATTTGACAGAGAGAAATCACAAGTAGATGGAGAGGCAGGCAGAGAGAGAGAGAGAGGGAAGCAGGCTCTCTGCTGAGCAGAGAGCCCGATGCGGGACTCGATCCCAGGACTCTGAGATCATGACCTGAGCCGAAGGCAGCGGCTTAACCCACTGAGCCACCCAGGCGCCCCACCTGCAGACATTTTTAAGAAGATAAAAAATTTACTTCTAGCCTAAATGAATAGTCTTTATCATTTTTGACACTATCAAATTAATCCCCAGTAATGTTACTATTGAGTTGATAAAGTACCAATACACAGGAATTTTTTTAAAAATACACTGGTTAAACAGCTCAAGGTTGGACTTCTAAATTAAGATCCTTAAAATTACTCTTAGACTCAGAACCTTAGAGTGCCAGCTGGATTGAAAAAGGTGGAGGGATCTGAAAGGGATAGATTGGTTAGAGTTGCAGAGATATTGGAAAACAGGCTTATAACTTGCAGGACAGACATATCTTAGGCTATTGAAGAGGAAAAAAAGGAAGCTTTCGGCCAGCGAAAAAAGGCAGCCGTTTAATTATTAAAAATGGGAACTAATCCTATATGGAAAACCCAACTATACTGAAAGGTCCCCCACTAATGGGTCCGTGATTAAAGGAGTGAGACTGATACAAAGCGAAGGTCAAACAAAGCTTTATTCCATGCCAAGCATCAAGAATCAAACCAACCCAACCGGACAGGGCTGTGTCTCCTACAGAGAGCGCGACCCTCTTTGCCTTACAGACTAGCCTTTAAGGGCATAGGCCATGTGGTTGGGCCTGGCGGTGCACAGGTGGCTAATGAGATTGTAACACACAGAGAAAGCTGCACAGTCATGTTAGGTCACACATAAGTGACCAATTGAATTACAGTTTGCCCTATAGTAGACATTTGAACTAGTCTATCACCTTGGTCAGAATTGGCGCCCAAAAGGCACCCAAAGGGCGGGGCCCTTATTCCTTGGGAGCTAGGGAGACAGTATGCGCCCCCACTGATTGGATGTCTCCACGTGCCCTGACCCACCCTTGTATTTGGGCTTTGTTACCTGGGACTTGTTTCCTGGACTTGTTTTTCAATAAGTCCCCTGGGGGAAAGGGGGGCAGGGACAGTTTAAGTTTTACTGTAGGAACAACAAAGTTATTGTTTAAGCAAATGGAAGCACTCTGGCTAAATAGGTCCTTACATATACATTTATGTCTTTTTTCAATTAAGGAAGGAACAACCTAGAAAATTGGCCTATAAACTTATAAACTATACTACTTCAGAGTCATTCTGCTGTATGTTGTCCACCAAAACAGCCATTGGAATTTTGCTACAACTTTAAACATTCTTGTGGCTGTTTACTTATTTTTTTAGAAAGATTTATTTATTGGTCAGAGACAGAGAAAGCAAGAGAGCACAAGCAGGGGAAACAGCAGGCAGAGGGAGAGGTAGAAGCAGACTCTCTGCTGAACAGGGAGCCCGATGCTGGACTCAATCCCAGGACCCTGGGATCATGACCTGAGCTGAAGGCAGACACTTAACCCACTGAGCCACCCAGGTGTCCCTCTTGTACTGTTTACAAAACTAATATTTACACTTGGACATTTGGAAAATGTTTTTTCTATAAGTCAGAAAGGGAAAGGGAGAAAGAAATACCATGTAAACCTAGGAAATAAAATTGCATGAAAAATTTCCCAATATTCTGTTTTCCTGTACATGTTTCTAAATCCGTTGGGGAAAAGGATGTTGTCTTCTCTGTAATGTCTCTATTATTTAATGTAGTACACCACTTAGCTAGGATGGCTGGATAACTAAACTGGGGTATTTTTCAGAGTTTAAAAGGCACACTAACTGCACTAGACACTGCACCTACTGGTGGCAACTGGAACTCTCCATGTAATCAGGATGTATGGTCACGCTGCACACAGACATTGAGTAAGTTTTTGAGTAGAGAAGGAAGAAGGAAAATAGACTAAAGTTGGCGTCTAAAGGCCAGCTGTCAAAATAGGAGGTTAATATAAATCTCCTTTCTCATCAAACAATAAGAAAAAGAGAGGGAGATGCATTTGGTTATGCATTTGGAAAAACAGTGCATTGCTTGTTTTGGGTTGAATAAACATCTTTGTCATGGATGGCTTTAATGATAGCATATTGGGAGAGAGTAGGAAATACATTGAACTTACAACCTTGCTGTTTTCCAAAATGTCTTACATCTTGTGACTAAGGAGATTTTTCCTAAGACTGAAAATGTTCTGCCTTTAATAGAAATAGTATGAAAACTGTTGAGTGAGATTGTTTCTATATTTACCAGAGCAGGGTATATGAACCAAAAAGAAAATAGCTGACAAGTATAGGCCTGAAAATTATCTTTCTCTTCTTTTGAACCCCCTCTTTTCTTTTTGACATAAAGGTTGATGCTTGTTCTTGTGGTTTTAGATAGCAAGCCAAATTTTACAACTGGCAAACTTTGAGATGTGAGATAATCTAATTTGGGTTCATTTGCAGAAAAATAACTTTGATTTCTTTTGAGTGCTATGCGTCCAAATGGCACCAAATGAATTAGCTTAGGCACATTTTATTTGACAAGAGATTTATGACTCTCTGCATATTTACATACACTTAGCATCTTCAATGCCTAATGGAAAATAATATATAGCTACAGAACTTTTAGAACCAAGAATGCTATCTTTGATTTGGGAGCTGAGGAAATCTCTTGCTTTAAATCTCTCCCCTATCATCCTTCACCTTCTCCTTACCCCATCTAAGGCAATGAAAGAAGAAAGACTACTTAGAAAGGAAAAAGTAAGGATACCCATATGTGGGAACTTACTGAAATTTCATCTTGTATCCATTTTATGAAATTGTTTTTGAAAACAGATGACTTATTTATAAATAGCTGTACAAAAATACGGTAGTGTCATACAAAAGCCTTACACTGTCATTTAAAAGTATGTAATGAATTAAGAAACTGTTTTAAATGAGACGTATAAGAATTTTTTAATCTGAAAAGATTAAAAGGGAAAAAGACTTTATTTTATATCTCACTGCAGAAAATTAAAAGGTATAAAGTTTCATTAAAACACACAAAAAAACTATATTAGACGTGGTTTTGTGCATTAGTGTGATATTAAACTTCACCTGAAGTCTAAGGGAGATTTTCGAAAAATCTTGATTTATTTTTCTTTTCCTTCCATTTAATTTTTTTTAATGTATCATGTACTCTTTGTTTCAGGGATACAGGTATGTGATTCATCAGTCTTAGACAATTCACAGCACTCCCAATAGCACACACCCTCCCCCGTGTTGATCACCCAGCCACTCCTCCCTCCCACTCCCCTCCACTCCAGCAAACCTCAGTTTGTTTCCTGAGATTAAGAGTTTCTTATGGTTTGTCTCCCTCTCTAGTTTTGTCCTGTTTCATTTTTCTCTCCCTTCTTCTATGATCCTCTGTCTTATTTCTCAAATTCCTCATATCAGTGAGATTATATGTTATTTATTTTTCTCTGATTGACTTATTTCACTTAGCATAATACCCTCTAAGAGCTTCATCCATGCTATTACAAATGGCAAGATTCCAGTTTTTGATGGCTGCATAATATTCCACTGTGTATATATACCATATCTTCTTTATCCATTCATCTGTTGATAGACTTCTAGGCTCCTTCCATAGCTTGGCTATTGTGGACATTGTTGCTATAAACATTGAGGTGCATGCACCCCTTTGAATCTACATACATCTTTGGGGTAAATACCCGCAGTAGTACAATTCCTGTACTCCTGGGGAGCTCTATTTTCAACTTTTTGAAGAACATCCATACTGTTTTCTAGAGTGGCTGCACCAGCTTGCATTCCCACCAACAGTTTAGGAGGGTTCCCCTTCCGCCACATTCTTGGCAACATGTGTCATTTCCTGTCTTGTTAATTTTAGCCATGCTGACCAGTGTGAGGTGGTATCTCATTATAGTTTTGATTTGTATTTCCTTGATGCCAAGTGATGCTGAGCACTTTTCATGTGTCTGTTGGCCATTTAGATGTCTTCTTTGCAGAAGTGTCTGTTCATGTCTTCTGCCCATTTCTTGATTGGATTATTTGTTCTTCAGGTATTGAGTTTGATAAGTTCTTTATAGATTTTTGAATACTAGTCCTTTATCTGTAATGTCATTTGCAAATATCTTCTCCCATTCTGTCAGTTGTTTTTTGGTTTGGTTGACTGTTTCCTTTGCTGCACAAAAGCTTTTATCTCGATGAAGTCCCAATAGTCATTTTTGCCGTTGCTTCCCTTGCCTTTGGCAATGTTTCTAAGAAGAAGTTGCTGCAGCTGAGGTGGAAGAGGTTGCTCCCTGTGTTCTCCTCAAGGATTATGATAGATTCCTATCTCATATTTAGGTCTTTCATCCATTTTGAGTCTGTTTTTCTGTGTGGTGTAAGGAGGTAGTCCATTTTCATTCTTCTGCATGTGACTGTGTCAATTTCCCCAACACCATTTGTTGAAGAGGCTGTCTTTTTTCCAATGGACATTCTTTCCTACTTTGACAAAGATTAGTTGACCATAGAGTTTAGGGTCCATTTCTGGGCTCTCTATTCTGTTCCATTGATCTATGTGTCTATTTTTGTGCTAGTACCATACTGTCTTGATTATTATAGCTTTGTAATAGAGCTTGATGTCCAGAATTGTGATGCCACCAGCTTTCGTTTACTTTTTCCAACATTCCTCTGGCTATTCGGGGTCTTTTCTGGCTCTGTACAAATTTTAGGATTATTTGTTCCATTTATTTGAAAAAAAAGTTAATGGTATTTTTATAGAGATTGCATTAAATGTATAGATTGCTCTAGGTAGTATAGACATTTTCACAATATTCATTCATCAAATCCATAAGCATGGAACATTTTTCCATTTCCTTGTGTCTTCCTCAATTTCTTTCATGAGTTTTCTGAGTACAGATTCTTTGCTTCTTTGGTTAGATTTATTCCTAAGTATTGTATGGTTTTGGGGGCGATTGCAAATGGGATTAACTCCTTAACTTCTCTTTCTTCTGTCTTGCTGTTGGTGTATAGAAATGCAGCTGATTTCTGTGCATTTATTTTATATCCTGACACTTTACTGAATTCCTGTATGAGTTCTAGCAGTTATGGGGTGGAGTCTTTTGGGTTTTCCACATAAAGAAATGTATCATCCAAAGAGTGAGAGTTTGACTTCTTTGCTGATTCGGATGCCATTTATTCCTTTGTTGTCTGATTGCTGAGGCTAGGATTTCTAGTACTACGTTGAATAGCAGTGGTGATAGTGGACATCCCTGCCGTGTTCCTGACCTTAGGGGAAAAGCTCTCAGTTTTTCCCCATTGAGAATGACACTTGCTGTGGATGGCTTTTATGATATTAAGGTATGTACCCTCTATCCCTATAATGTGAAGAGTTTTGATCAAAAAAGGATGCTGTACTTTGTCAAATGCTTTTTCTGCATCTGTTGAGAGAATCATATGTTTTTTGTTCTTTTTTTTATTATTAATGTATTGTATATCGCTGATTGATTTGCAGATGTTGAACCCACCTTGCAGCCAAGGAATAAATCCCACTTGGTTGTGGCAAATAATCCTTTTAATGTACTGTTGAATCCTACTAGCTAGTATTTTGGTGAGAATTTTTGCATCAATATTGATCAGGGATATTGGTCTATAATTCTCCTTTCTGATTGGGGTGTTTGGTTTTGAGATCAAGGTAATGCTGGCCTCATAAAATGAGTTTGGTAGTTTTCCTTCCATTTCTGTTTTTTTTGGTACAGTTTCAGAAGAATAGGTATTAATTCTTCTTTAAATGTTTGGTAGAATTCCCCTGGAAAGCCATCTGGCTCTGGGCTCTTCTTTGCTGGGAGATTTTTTTATTACTGTTTCAATTTCCTTACTGGTTATGGGTCTGTTCAAGTTTTCTATTTCTTCCTGGTTCAGTTTTAATAGTTTATATGTCTCTAGGAATGCATCCATTTCTTTCAAATTGTCTAATCTGTTGGCGTATAGTTGTTCTTATGGCCCTGGGTCAGGCTCCCTGCTCATCAGGAAGCCTGCTTCCTCCTCTCTCCCTCTGTCTGCCTCTCTGACTACTTGTGATCTCTGTCAAATAAATAAATAAAATCTTTTAAAATAATTTAAAAAAATAAATAAAGCCTTTATATCCTTATTGATCTTTTGCTTAGATGATCTGTCCATTTCAGTGAGTGGAGTGTTAAAGTCCCATACTATTATTGTATTTTTGCCAATGTGTTTCCTTGATTTTGTTATTAATTGGTTTATATAATTGGCTGCTCCCATGTTAAGGGCCTAGATATTTAAAACTGTTAGCTCTTCCTGTTGGGTAGAACCTTTAAGTATGATAAGTCCTTCCTCATCTCTTATTATAGTCTTTGGTTTAAAATCTAATTTGTCTGATATAAGGATTGCCACCCTATCTTTCTTTTGATGTCCGTGGTAAATGGTTTTCTACCCCCTCACCTTAACTCTGTTGGTGTGTTTGGGTCTGAAATGAGTCTTGAAGATAGCATACTGATGAGTCTTGTTTTTTAATCCATTCTGATACCCTTTGTCTTTTGATTGGGGCATTTAGCCCATTTACATTTAGGGTAACTATTGAAAGATATGAATTTAGGGCTACTGTATTGCCTGTAAGGTTACTATTACTGTATATTTTCTCTGTTCCTTTCTGGTCTGTCACTTTTAAGCTCTTTCTTTGCTTAGAGGACCTCTTTCAGTATTTCCTGTAGCGGTGGTTTGGTGTTTGCAAATTCTTTTAGTTTTTGTTTGTTCTGGAAACTCTTTATCTCTCGTCCTCTTTTCAGTGACAGCCTAGCTGGATATAGTATTCTTGGCTACATATTTTTCTCATTTAGTGCTCTGAGTATATCATGCCAGTCCTTTCTGGTCTGCCAGGTCTCTGTGTATAGGTCTGCTTCCAATTTATTGTTTCTACTGTTGTAGTTTACAGACCTCTTGTCCCGAACTGCTTTCAGGATTTTCTCTTTGTCTCTGAGACCCGTAAGTTTTAGTGTTAGGTGATGAGGTATTTACCTATTTTTATTGATTTTGAGGGGTTCTCTATGCCTCCTGGAATTTGATGCCTGTTTCCTTCCCCAAATTAGGGTTGTTCTCTGCCGTAATTTGCTCCAGTATACCTTCTGCCCTCTGAGGGTCCTGAGACCGCACTGTCCCAGCAAGGATTCCACCCCTGCTTAGCCAGTGGAGCAACATCCCTCAGTGGAGCAGACTTCTAACTAAAAGTTCTGATTTTGTGTTCTACTGCTCTGTCCCTTGCTGGTAGCCAGCTGATGGAGGCTCCCTCTCCCCGCATTCTGTCTTCTCAAATATCACCTTGGATTCACTTCTCCACCTGTCCTACCTTCCAGAAAGTGGTTGCTTTTCTGTTCATAGAGTTGCTATTCTTTTCTTCAGTCTCCTGTGGATTTCATAGGTGTTAAGAATGGTTTAATAACCATCCAGCAGAATTCCTGGGACCAAGGATGAAATTTAGGTCTCCTATTCCTCTGCCTTCTTGCTCCTCCCCTCCGATCTTGATTTTCTTCTTTAAAGAATAATATAACATTTAACCTTACATAGTCACCTGTTTGTTAGAAAATACTATGTAGGGGGTTATATTATGGCTCAGATGTATATCTTCATTATTAGAAATCACAATTAAAATGTCCTGTGAACATTTTAAGTCAGCAGTAATATCCTTGAAATTCTTTATTTTGACTACTGTTCTGTTTTTCTGAACTATCCTTAAATTATCTGAGGTTGATTTATAAATCAAAGGACATTTGCATTTCAATTTTTAAAAATTTACTCCCCAGACCTTTTAAGTACATTTTGAAATAACTTAAAATATCACAGAGTGCTGACTTCATCAATTCCACCATATCCCATCTTTAAAAAAATTGTTCTGAATATAACAAACCATAGTATATTTCATTCCAAAGCCTGTCTTGAGCAACCAAAACTTTTTCCAGCCTTATGACTTATATTTCAATGAGATGATAGGTAGTATATAATATATAAAGATATACATACTTGTGTGTATTTTTTAAAAATACATATGTATTTGTGGGTATTTTATGTATATATATATGCATATATATGTATACATATGCAATTATAACACATATCATGTATCATAAATCCACTATGAATATTTGGCAGAATGCAAGGAATATGTTTTCATTATGAATTAGGTTTCCCCAGTCCATTCTTACTCAGCCATGTAATACCACATAGTAACTATCATTTATCAGGCTAAGATAAGAATGATATTTAGTAAACTAGAGCATAGCTCTGGGGAATTGCCTGAGGCATGACTTTCTAGTTTAAAATGAAGTGTACTTTTTAAAAGTTATTAACTATATATTTTCATCAACATATAGCTGAATGTTTGTGATTATTGGTGTTACATACCTCTAGCTTCCGGGTAAATTAGGACTGTAAACATACTATTGCTAATTAGAGGTAGAAAAAAGATAAATAAGCAAAAGTTAGACCCAGAAGTTTCTGAGACATTGGGATCCAGCGAGTTTTCACTTCAATCTGTAAATCTTGAAGCTGATATGAATTGTGTCTTTCTTGTTCTTAGAGGAAAAGCCAAGACAGTGGATAAATAGAATGAATTCTGTTGCTATAGAGTAAACATCAAATCAATAAAAATATTTATTAAATGCCTATTCTTTACCCAACACCCATGGGTAAAAGCTCAAATTAGATCCAGAAATCAGCTTTATCACAGTCTTGAATACAGCACCACCTAGTCTTTTCTTTTTGGTACTTTTTGCTGCTTCTATTTGTACAAATGTATCATTGCTTATAGGTAAATAATTATAAAATGCATTGTCATTAGATCAAGGTTGGGAAGGTTATTGTTTTTTTTTTCTCAAGTTTTTCCTTAAATTCCAGTTAGTTAACATATACTATAAAATTAGTTTCAGGAGTAGAATTTAGTGATTCATTGCTTACATAAAACACCCAATAGAAGCAAAGTTTCCATTGAGGAAAAGAGGAGAAGGCTACTTATACTAACAGGTTGTCAAGGACTTAGTACTATTCCTGGAAATACGAAAAATAAGGTACTTTAAAAACTAAAAAAAAAAAAGCAGGCATTATTTTTATAGGTTATTTTTACCAAATAATTGGTTTGCTCTCCTACTTTACTGGAAGAAGGAGTTGAAGTTATTAAAAGATTCATTGAGTTGTTGTCATTTTTTAAAGATATGGGAAGTACTCTATTTTATCATGTGACAGCATATAAGAGCCATATTTACAGGCGTCTAACTGCAGTGTAGATTTGAATATGGGAGATGGCTCAGAAATTACAATACTAGTAGTTTAAGTATTGACCTTATTTGATTAAGGATAACAGTTTTGATGATTGATTTGCCAGAGTTTTAAAATATAATTTTATATAGCTCTTATTTCCTTAAAAGAACTGTTGTTTTGAACCAAATATAACAAGGTACAGTTTATTCACATAATGAAACTGCAGTTGAAAACAAGCTTAAAAATTTCCCATCTCAGTCTTTTTCTCTTCTCTGCATTACAAATATCTCATTCCATCATCATGCTGAATTCCTCAGCATCGTCCATACTATATCCAGGGGAATCCCTGGGAAATAGTGAATGTCTGTCTTCCTTCAGAAAGACACAGATAACCTGGAATTTTTCTTACCACGTTCTCCAATATTCCTACAACTCACACTTTCTGCTCTTCTGAAATAATGCCTCTTTTTGGCACAGCAGGAAAAACACCACTAGGAATTATGAACCTGGCTCTGTCATAGAGAATAATACTAAATACATCATGAAACCTCCCTGAGCCCTCTGTTCTTAACTACCAAAAATAAGTCATATTTATTCAATCCTTTATTATTATTTGTCTTCATAGTAACCATTAGATTTAAATAAGGCAGAATTCTATTCATTTTATGGAGTTATTGTCATTTAATCTCAAAAAGAAAAAAAAAAGTTGAACTTCCTAAAATATGTGTTAATTTTGTCTTTTTGCTTTGTAAAAGTATGGTTTACTTGCCCTTGAGTTGAGGGTTGCCAGAATCTTTTTCAGGTTAGAACATAGTGAGTAAATTGACAAGAAAAGCAATTTGTTGAAGGAATGGAGAAAATAAGGAAATATTCCTCATATTTTAACTGAAATTTATGAATTACAATAGGATTAGAATCGACAACAAGTATTTTTAATTGTGTACTGTGTGCCTATTTTCGGATTAAGATTTTGCTAATTCTTATTGCTAAATAGGGTAATGTAGAGCCTTAGATGGAAGTACATTAGAACTGGAACAAATGCCTATATTTGTATATATAAAAAAATTAAAGCATAATTGTACTACTTTTGATTGCTTATAAAGTGTTGTTCCTTATTTAAGTATCTGTTCCACTTTCTGAAGATACAATAAGTGCAAGACAAATTTAATATTGTGAGAGAAAACGTATGATGAATTTAGTAGGAAAATACCTGTGTGTAATCCATGATTTAAGAAATGAACCAGTAGTTCAGAAGGTAGAAAGTAAGTTGTGCCATAGTTTTTTGGTATGCTTAATAATTAGCAGGAAGTGATTAAAATGGTGATAAAACAAAATTAGCTTACTAAAATATATTTTCTTCATGGAAAAAATTAAATATCATTCAAAATGCAAATAAAACAAATGTCTATGAATTTAATGCCTTTATATAAAGTATTCTGTAAAAATGGTGCTTGTCTTAAACTTTATTTTCCTTTCAGAGTATCTGACCGTGTTCTCACAGATGATTGCATTCCATGATCCAGAGCTGAGCAATCATCTCAATGAGATTGGATTTATCCCAGATGTAAGTACTTGGGACATTAATAGAACCTAGGTACAAAATAAAGCAAACACTGGTAACACAAAAGAGTACTGTTTTTAAAGTTGTGTTGTCATAAGAAATCTATGTAGCTGAACAAGTTTCTGTTACTAATTATAGCCTTCTTTTATAAAGTTTGTGTGATTACCTTCCATATTCTCACTTTAAGTAAAGGGAAAGTATGTTATTTTATATTTTTTGGCACTATCAAATTTTTTTGAAAAACCTTTTAGTTTGAGTGTTGTTTTAAACTGTGCTGTAAGGGTTTTCACATGGATTTTATGATAGGCCTGCTTTTGAAGAAGTAGGAAATTTGAACTTTAGTGAATTTTTAAGTAGCTGCTTCTGTGTTTTTCTTGATATATTAACCTCAGAAGCTTTGCCAGATTTCATCTTACTTCATTAGCTTCTTAATAGTCCATATCAACCCAAAAGTCAGAGTTGACTCTTAAAGATTAGCCATGATTAGCCTGTTACTCATCTGTGGTGTGTGATATGCAGTCAAACGTCTATTAGAAGTGTTTTGGAGTATAGTATCATAGCTTTTTATTAACCTCAAAAAAACAGTTTGAGATAGAGTTCTCCTTATTCCATCTTAACTTATCTTTGTTTCCTGATCATGCCTTTCCTCTCAAGTCTCATATTAAGGGACCGGTTTATTGATGGTAAGATTAGAGATGAAAAATGTTTATATTAACACTCAACTAATCTATTTGAAGTGTTAACGATAATACTTATAGTATAAATACTTGCAGAGTGCTTTGAAGTTTAAAAATACTTTCATAAACATTATTTCACTTGAGTCTCAAAATAAACCTGCAAGGCATATGAAGAAGATAATTTCAGCTTTTTTAATTGAGAAATACAGTGTTTGAGAAGATAACAAAACTAATTAGTCACAGAACTAAAATTTTAACTTACATCATTTGACAACCCTCTGCCCATAGTCTAGTTCATCTTCCACTGGAGAATAGAAACTAAAACATAGACATACTTACTCCTAGTTCATTGCTCTTTGTATTGTGCTATATATAACTGTGTGATGTGATCAGGCCTGTAGTAACTATCCTCAACATTTACAGTGTTATTTGCTTCTAGGCTTCTGGAGAAATACCTTTTATTTGAGTACATGGCTTGTTCAGTGAAGGCTCCAAAAAGTACATATACAGATTAGGAAACAAATAAAATAAGGACAAGCTCTATAATTAAATGGAGAGAAAAGACCTTGTAAAAAAATTAACCAGTATACATATTATCATATTAAGTATACATTTTTTTATAACCCCACCTTTCTTGCTTCACATTATGGGAGATATAATACAAAACTACATTAACCATTATGGCAAGAGTTGAAAAAATTATAGAGGAGCTGACTGCCAAGTTGATAATGGAATAAGATATTTGAGGGAAAAAACTACTGATAGCTAAGACATAGACTAAAAGAAGAGATAATTATTTTCGAAGAACTCTCTTGAAAGGACCTAATTGTTCTCAGTAGTAAACAGAATATGACATTGGGTCAGGCAATGTTGTAAATTGACAAAAAACATTTATGCAGAAAATCATGTGTGGAATTACCAAGACAGCCTGATTAAAAATTTTAGACACATATTCATGAATATAGATAGTATTAAGAAAGGACTCACAAAAGGAAATATATAATTTGTATTTGCTTTAATCAGAAAAATTAAACTTTGAATGAGTATGGTATAGAAGGGTGAGCAAAAAACATTATTCAAATAATAATATTATTAAAATTATTAAAATTAAAATTATTAATTTTAAAATTAATTATTAAATTTTAATTATTAAAATTTTAATTATTAAAATTAAAAATAATAATGCAAACATATATTAAGTGCTTACTCAGTGCCAAGCACTGCTCTACCCTTTTAAAATAAACTACTCATCTAATCCTCACAAGCTTATAAATCTATTAAATATTTATACTATTAAATATTTATACATAAAATTAATTTGAAAAAGGCTAATAGATGAATAGAAATAAAATTTTAGTTAGCAATATTATAAAAGATAAGAGCAGGTGAGAACTCAGCTTAAAAGTATTGTAATGTTTTGTGTTGTATGAGGGGAAAATAAAAATACTCATTATACTTGGGCATTAAGTCAGAGATCTTTTCAGAGTCTGGGATTTGTTTTCACTCTACTTAAAAGCTAATGATTGAGCCTGTTACGGTTTCATGGGCACTAGCAGAAAACCCAGGACTCCTGGGTCAGAGACAAAGGACATTATCACTCATAGCATAGCAAGCAGCAGGAGCGTTAGCATCTTTGCTTTGGTTTTCTAACCATACATACATTTTCCAATATGTTTGTATAAAAACAGCCTTGGAAAATATAATCCAGAACAAAGAGTAGTCAGGGTCTCTACTCACAGGAAATGTAGAAGTATAGGATGCATATTAAAAATTTAATGGTAATCATTAAGAAAATAGAAAGAGAATGTAGAACTTCTAAACCAGTGGGGGATGTGGGGATATGCAGTAAAGAAAAGTCAGCCAACCCTGTAAAAACATAAAAAGATCATAGAATGTGAGCTAATTATATTGCCTAATAAAGGAAATTTTTAGGCATTAAAAAAATCCCTCTGTATGCTATTTATGAGATAAAAATTTAAGGGTATTAGTCAAAAAAGGAGATAAAAAACTTAAGTCAGGCACATATTAACCAAAAGAAAACTAATGCAGTGATATAAACCAGTAAAACAAAACAAAACAAAAAACCCACAAAACAGACCCACCCATAAATAGATTTTGGTATGTGACAGAGATGGCTCTATAAATAAATTAAAAAGAATGGATTATTGAATAAATGGCCCTGATACAATTGGGTAACTACATGGAGGGGAGGTGGGAATCAAAGCCAAGTTCATACAGTATATGAAAGTAAGTTCTAGATCAACTAGAAGACCTAAATACAGAGTGTCATATTCATTATTTACATCTAGGAAGGAATTTTTACAGAAGTTACGGAAAGTACAAAACATGATACTTAAAAAAGAAAAAATTAGAATTGAGGAGTGGTACAAAGAGGCCTTCCGTTCTATTGATTATGCATTATTTTGATTTCTAAAATTTCCAAAACAGTTGTCACAAGGTGTTAATCTTTGTTAAGTCTGAGTGGAGAGTACACTGGAGTTTGTTAAATGTGTTACTATATGGAGTGAGTTAATAATTCAATAACTCAATACTTTATATATGCTATCTTTGATGTTGCCCTCTTTATTATGACCCCCTCCTATAATTAATGGGGCATTTTGTGTAATTTCTTATAAAAATTCTTTAATACTGGTTTCATTATAAAGTAATATTGATTTATTTATGTACTGTGATTAATCTTATGAGATATTTATAAGTCATGTGGGATGAGGGACAGTTCCTTGTGTGATGAGAATGTCTAGCACATGGCAAATGCTGAACCTTGCTGGCCCCTATCCACTGACTGGCTGTAGTAATCCCCTAATTATGGTGACAACTAAAGCCTGGCATGTATTTCTATTTCTTTTTTTAAGATTTTATTTATTTATTTGACAGACAGAGATCACAAGTAGGCAGAGAGGCAGGCAGAGAGAGAGAGGAAGGGTAGCAGGCTCCCTGCTGAGCAGACAACCCAATGTGGGACTCGATCCCAGGACCCTGAGATCACGACCTGAGCCAAAGGCAGCGGCTTAACCCACTGAGCCACCCAGGCGCTCCTGGCATGTATTTCTAAAAAGTGACTCAACATATTTCCAAACATCCTCTAGAGAATAGGTCTTTCACTACTGACAATCCTAGAGTAAGCAAAGAAAAATGAGGGAAAGGAGAATATATTTTAACCTGGAGAAAATTTGCTTTGTTCAACAATTCTCTTGTCTCAGCAAATAAGCAAAATGAAAGGTATTTAACAAAGTTAAAATGTTAACAGAACATTGTTATTTTTGAAATATTTTATCTTGTTTCTTTTAGGTTTGATGTATTTTGTTGGCCTATTTCTCAAGTCTGTAGATAATGTTGAGACTATTTTTAAATTTAGTTTTGAAAACAGATTTGATATTTTTAATATGGAGATTGTTGACAGTGGATAGTGGTGGAAAGCATGTGATGAAACGGAAAATTTTTCTAACATTTTTCTTACTCTATTAATAATCACATATTTTTAGTAGATTGTATATGCAGTGTGTTTTTGTTTTTGTCTTTATTTTTTCCTTGAATTACTATCTTCAGTGTTCTGCCTTTAAAATAATTACTTAGGTGACTGCACCTCTAATAATACAGGCTAGGTTCATCAAGGGCAGGGGTGGGCACTTTTGTAATAAGATCATGAACAGAGTTTCCTACTCAGTAACTAATCCTATCAAAGTAAGCCTTCATTAATCTTCCATCATTGAAATGGAGGCTCTAGTTGCAGGGAAAGATTGTGATTTCTGGCTCCTTTCCATTTGCTGTGGGTCACAGAACTCTGAATATTGAGCACTGTCGTAGCTTGAATAGTTAGGAATACTGTGCACTGATGTGATGCTTAGATTATATATGTCACGGTAGTTATGTGATTTCCATATAAATAGGGTGAGTAATGTGTATTTGGCAAAATGGGGGCCAGGGTGATTTTTATCATTTTTGTCTTGGTGTATATTTCTGCTTCTGAAAATATATGTGGACTTTGAAATGAGAACATGAAAGTGTTTCTTCATTCTTAAGGAAACTACTTTCTAAAATGCTATGAATAGCATTCAGCTTGCAAATTATGAAAAGTCGTCAGGTGGCCATTAATGTTAAGGGCTGTATCTCAGTACTACATGTGCCTTTTGAACGTACTGTCACTGCTAAAGATAAAGCTAACAAATTCAGTTATAAGCAAGTATATTGGCAAAACCATGGTCATTTAACTGCTGTCTTAATGGATGCTATCCTACTACTGATTTTCTCCTTCCTTTTCAAAATGTATATTCAGCTGAGTTTGTACTAACAGCGTGAAAGGATTGTTCAAAGATATTTATATATTTATTTGTTTATTTCATTTGTTTGCTCTTTCATTTATTCCTGGTCTTCATGTTGTTAATGCTACAGAAAGAAATTTTATATTTTAATCTAAAGAAGAGGCTACTGGTAATGAGCTTTTTAGATTTTATCAAGATATGGTTATAGGATAAATTAGGAAAGTGTACTTTATTTAGGATCTCCCATTACAGGCATCCCCACTGACCTGTTCTAGTTCATCTAGACAAAATGTTCTAGTCCAGCCAGACAAAATCTGGCTACTGCTATGAAGTCCCCAGTATTAGTCCTAATCCTATTCTACTGACTTGGGATTCGTTAAGGCCCCTGAATACAAATGGCTTATTGAGCCACTTTTCTCCCAAGAGAGTTTAATTACCTTTCAGAAATGGCTCTCATCTTAGAAATCAAAGACTTATTAATTTCACAGGAAATGGTAAAGTAATATTTTGGTAACTTCTTGCTAAGAACACATATACACAAGTTAAATACCCAGCAAGTTTCTCTTAGTAAATCCTCACTTGAATCTCCCCCAGTCTGTTGCCAATCTAATGTATCTTTCTACTGGTTGAGAGACAAGTGAAAGGAAGTATGGCATAGTGTGGTGGTTTTCAAACTTTTTGATCTTGAGACCTCTTAGGGATCAAGGATACCAAAGAGTTTTGTTTATGTGGGTTATATCTACCAATATTTACTAAGACATTTAAAAAATATTTATATATTAATTTATTTTAAAATGACAGCAAAGCCACTGCATGTTAACCACAATAATGTATTTTTCTGAAAAATAATTGCTTTCAAAATAAATAAATAAATAAATAATGGAGAAGTGGTGTTGTTTTATATTTTTGCAGTCTCTGTTTAATAGAAGAAAACTAGATTCTCATATCTGCTTCTGAATTCAATTTGTTGTGAATCATTGTTTTGGTTGAAGTGTATGAAGAAAATTAGGACTTATACAGACATGTAATTGGCAAAGGACTTTTTCAGACAGTGGTAGCTTCTTAAAGCCTAGTTGCAAGGTAAAATTTAAAACCATACCAATGAACTTTTCATGCTCTGTTTCATTCAAATTGATCAGTGTATCTTGCACTTTGGCTTTTACCCACACATAGTTTTGTAATGTCATGTGTTGGTCATTTAAAATATTGGTTCACTGCATTATGCAGATGTAACTATGAGACATTTCATTTTACAATATTTTTTAAAGATCACATTCATTAATATGACCATTGATCTCATCCAAAAAAATCATTAAGTATTGGAAAGCTGCCAAGCTCACAGTAGCAGAAACAGGTTTTCTAAAATTTTAATATTCACCTGACTGCTAGAATTTTTTCTTGAAGTGACAGGCTCACTTCATTCACTTTTGAGGAATAGTTGCTTAATAAGAAAGCCTGGAAAAAATAATTGTTTATATGTCATGCTTGCAAGGAAAAAAAATGTATTCTTGGGGGGATAAAAAAGCACCTGCCTTAACTCACATCTCAAATGATTGCCCAAGTGCTTTTTCTGAAAACAATCTTTATAATTCAACATAGTATGTGTTTTAGGCATACTTCCCATTTTGTCTCATGAAGCATTTAAAAAGGTACTTAATAAAATCACTAATTTTAATATTTTCACAAGAATCTGTTATACATTAGTGCCATGACCTTGATTTTTAATAAGGTACCATCAGTTTTATCCACCAGTGGCTTTGCAAAGAATAAGAAATACCTTAGTATTATCGTGAAAACGGCTTTGAGTATGTGTACCCCTAAAGGGTCTTCAAGATCCCCAGAAATCTGTGACCACAACTTGAGAAAACTGGTATAGAGAGAAAGCATTCTGACACTGGCATCAAATGGGCCAGGGTTCTAATCCTGACTCTTCAAATTACTAGCTGAATACTTGTTAGTTTTTTATTCATAGTCCTATTACTATTAATGTTGATTATAATAACTCTTACCTCAAAGGATCATTGTGATGATTAAATGAGATAATACATATAAACTGTTCTTGTTCTACTTATTGTTAAAGTCTGATCACATACTAATTCTTTGGTTATATTAATATGATTTACATTTAGAAAAGCATGTTAATACAAATTGTACTGTATATATTATTTTGCTACATCAGTTAAAGAATAAATACTTTGCCAAAGGCAGCATGGTATTAATAACAATAAAGACTTTCTTGCTCGCCTTACTTGGAGAGATTGCCGCTCATCACTTTCAATTTTAACCATTTTTATTCGCTTGATTTTTTTTTTATTTGCTTGAGTTTTAAGGTGTTTTTCTATCTCCCAGAAAGTGCTACATAACAGGCCTTATAGTCTTTTACTTAAGGTAAATTAATTTTGTTTGAAAAATTTAAAAAGTTTTTTTAGTACTGAGATAATTGGAAAGGCACACTGGAATTGAAAAGTATCTAATCCTTCCCTAAAATAATACTGTAGATCTCAGAACCGTTAAATTGTCCAACTGATTTAATTACTAATTTCTACTTTGTAGTTTTTCAATTCAATATTTTAAGTCAAGTAAAAATAGAGAAAGAAATGATTATACAGTTACTTATTTTTTTAATTTGATTTTCTTTTTTTAGAATTAGGGAGATAATTATTTGCAAAAGATGTAATATAACCTTTTGTGTACAAGAGAAAGAAAATCATTTACCATCTGAGTCCAATGGACCTTTTTAATTGTTTTTATATGTTTAAGTCATTTTGTAGTAATTTGTAGAAGTACAATGAAGACATAGCAGGAAATTATTAAAATTTCAGTAAGAATATGAACATAGCAACTCAAAATTTTAGTCTATATATTCCTTATTTTGAAAGTATATTTGTGAAGTGTGCTATGTGGTTTGAACTTACTGCTTATGCATGAATCTAGAAGATAATCTATCTTGTAAAGAGTGGTTGTAGATTTCAAATACAGCTCCAATTGATTGTAGCTAATTCCTGGTTCTTCTTGTACCTGCATGTCTAAAGCACTGTTATCTAAACAAAACATTAATAAACCTTATAACTTTTTTGGAGAACAGCTGTCCTTTTTGTTCAATAATTGCAATGTAGTTTCATTTTAGATGAATAAATACAAATTAGATAAATAAATGTAATTTCTTTTTCTTTCTAATTATCTGTTTCCTTCCAGTTGTTTTGTAAACACACCTACCTTTAGCATTTATCCACTTAAGTTGCATGAAACTTTGGTGTAGAAATATTTTAAAAATTAAAGCTTTCTCTCTAAGGAACTGGTTACTCCATTTAAATGAAAGATTAAAATTAAACAACTTTGTTAATTATGTAATGATATATAATTTAAAATGGTGTAAATTTTAAATGATGTAAAAATAGTATATAAGAGTATACAGAATATAATGGGGCACCTGAGTGGCTCAGTGGGTTAGGCCTCTGCCTTCAGCTCAGGTCATGATATCAGGGTCTTGGGATGGAGTCCCGCATTGGGCTCTCTGCTCAGCAGGGAGCTCATGTCCCTCTCTCTCTGCCTGAGTCTCTGCCCACTTGTTATCTCTCTCTTTCAAATAAATAAATAAAATCTTAAAAAAAAAAGAGTATACGAGAGTATATAATTAAGAGTGTACACAATTAAGAGTATTATATATATTATAATTAATATATGATTAATATGTATATTAAGAGTATATGTGTAAGAGTATATAAACTTATTATACATAATAAATTATGTAGGAAAAAAGCCCTATAACCCAACTTATTTTTATCTTCTCTACTATCCGTGGTAGTAAAGAACAATAGACTGGCAGTTAGAAGTCCTGGAGTCTGGGGCACCTGGGTGGCTCAGTGGGTTAAAGCCTCTGCCTTCGGCTCAGGTCATGATCCCACGGTCCTGGGGTCGAGCCCCACATCGGGCTCCCTGCTCAGCCGGGAGCAGTTGCTTCCCCCTATCATTGTCTGCCTGCCTATTTGTGATCTCTGTCTGTCAAAAAAATAAATAAAATCTTTAAAAAAAAAAAAAGAAGAAGAAGAAGAAGTTCTGGAATCTAGTACCTACTTTAAAAGTTATATACCTGTGATTTTGGCATAGTGACTCACTTGAGCCTCAGGTGACTGATTAGTAAATTAGAAAAAATAAATGATGTCCATCTTGACTAGCCACAGGACTCTTGCGAGCCTTAAATAAGTTGAAATTTATGAAAATGCTTTATAAAAAAATGGTGATGATGCAGTGTGAGCACGTGTTAGGGAAAGAAGATTTGGATTCTCAGGAAGTTTTAAGTCTCAAACCAAACAAATTATCATAATAGTTAAAAATAAATAAGTAAACTTGCATTATCATTGAGGGAATCCACCATTAATAACCTGTCAAAGAATGTCAGATGATTTGGATATAGGTAAAATTTTCTGATTGTCAGAGAACAGGGAATACATATCCTAGAAACTTAAGTTAAGTTTGACTTCAGACCCTAGCAAGGAGTCTAGATGGTATTGATTCAATAGCATCATGTTCCATACTACTTTATTTTGTCTATCTTTTCATATATGTGAACCAAGTGTTTACATTTCTTTGTATCTGCCACAGTACATAGCACAGTTGTTTTCCTATATAAGAAGGCAGTAATACTGATTGCTTTATTTTAGAACAGTCTTTTGCTTAAAAGTCTTTTGCAAAAAGTCTTTTGCTTAAAGATTACTGGTTTACAAAAATATCAGAATGTAATTTTTTTTCTATTTACAATATCCTAAAGAGTTGCTCTGTGAATCACTCTGTTATCTTAATAGATTTATAATTTTCATCTCTGGATTATTATTCCATAAAGGCAGTTATGAATGTGAACGTGGGTTTTGTTCTTAGAAGGTGTAAGTATTTCTCCACAATTCAAAAAATAAAAGATGGGGAGTACCGCTAAAGAAGGAGAGCTGTTTAGTACTGCTTTTGCTTTTACTATATATTTTTTTGTTGTTCATGTGAAATCCTTTCCCATTCCACTGAATTTCCTGTTCTACTGAATTTACCCTAATTTAGCATAAAGCATCATTGTTTCATCATTGAAGGAGATAATGGTCTTTTGAAAATGAGTGGCACAATAGAACAGTTAAGTCTTACAGAGCATTTTCTTGATTTTCAAATATTTTCTTTTGTAACAATCTTTGTTATATGATATGTAGCTAAAAGGATGGTAATAAGTCAGACATAGACAAAATAAAGGATGGAGAATTTGTAAAGTAAAAGAAACAGAACTAATGTAAGGAAATTTGACGTTTTTTTTTTTTACTCAAAGTAGGTGTCATGGGACTGAGGAATGTTGATTCTGCAAGCCAGCAAGAGGGTAAATACTTTAGCCTTTTTAGGTTATGCTTCACCTTTATTGAGTCTATCCCAACGTGTAAAACATGTACAATTCCCGGTACTTAGGGTTCCCTTCTCTTTACCTTCCACTCCGGCACTCCGTATTCCAGAGTGTGTGAATCTTTTGTTAGATGGCTTCATGAGACCTCAGCCCTTTGGGTTCTTAAAATACATTTTTTATTACAAAAGTTTCTGGACTGTTATTAAGAATGATCATTGTAATTCCTATACTGATGTCTGATACATCCTCTGCCAGGTGTATTAGGTCCATTAGCTAATCTTCATAACTATCATAAAGCTTTAAAGAGATCGCTAAGTCTAAAGTATCAAGAAAATATGTGAGAGTCTCTATCCCTACCAAACAACACCACCACCAAAAACCTGTTAGTTTTTAAGCATTCTTTCGTGAGTGGGTAGATATTTATTTCCCAAATGCAGAGAGTTATTATGAGGCATGACTAATGGTCAAAGTGTATTTTACAGAGGTAACTTAAATGTAAACATACTTCTGACTTGAGGCAAACAGAAAATACCCAATATGCTCGCTCATTAGAAGGTTGATTAAGAAAGTCAACTAAAAGGATTGATTCCCTTTTAGGGGCGCCTGGGTGGCTCAGTGGGTTAAAGCCTCTGCCTTCAGCTCAGGTCATGATCCTAGGGTCCTGGGATCGAGCCCCGCATCAGGCTCTGTGCTCAGCAGGGAGCCTGCTTCCTCCTCTCTCTCTACCTGCCTCTCTGCCTACTTGTGATCTCTGTCTGTCAAATAAATAAAATCTTTTTTAAAAAAAATTTTAAAAAGGATTCCCTTTTATAATAACAATTATATTACATACAAATGATAATGAAAATAACAATTTCATTGTTATTATTATTAATAGGGAGGAGAGACAATATGCAATATGTAAATAAATATACTTTTGACAAAAAGATTCATCCAGAATTTATAAGAAATATTTCCTTTTTTTAGTCTTTTATATTTGTGTACATTTACAACTATTTAGACCATAATTTTCTACTTTTTAAAATCAAGGCAGTGAGCTTCTGACCTTTGTTTTTCCTATTGATATTTGTAATTTTGATATTACCAAACCATTTGGAAAGATGTCCTGAAATGCTAAATATCACTATTCTTTCTTGATGTAGCTAGGGGGCAGTATTTACTCAGCTGACTCTTAGTCGACTACCACTAGGCCAAACAGAGCAAAATAATTTAATGATCTGGAGGAAATAGCTAGAGCATGTATTTTTTTTTTTCCCAATTGGGTTTCAGTTTCCATCTTTAAATCAGGAAAAGCAAATAATATCTCTAACCTAATAAAACTAATTTTATGTATTTTTAGTATTTGAAATGAAATATTTCATTATTTAATTGTTTTTTAAAATAAAATCTGAACTAGCCTAGAATTCAAAATTATGTTATACTGCTGTCTTTCTCATGTATTAAACTGTATTATGAAGATGTACCAATACCCTAAGAAATTACTTAAGATCAAGATGTCAGGTAAAATTTTAGAAGGAAGAAATAAAGAATAAATAACAGGTACTACCATTTCACAGAATATATTACCTATTTATTTACCTGGATTTAGTTGGTAAGAGGTGACTGGTGCTGGTGAGCACTTAGGAGTTGTTATATATTAAAGAAATATTTTCAACTTGAATTTTTACTTTTCAAATATTATTAGAATATGCTTCATTTCACTTGTTTCTAATAACTCTTTATAATTGTTGTCAAAGTATAAGTATATAATTCAGAATTTTAAGTTTAGTGTTGTTTAAATACTTTCCACTATTTAATATGAAGGAGATATATATACATATATATATATATATATCTTACCCAAAGAAGATTTGCTAATTCTCTTATTTCATATTTATTGAAAACTTCTCAAGAAAGTATATAATCTCATATTTGGATCTTTTAATCTACCCCTTTCAGTTATCCTCATTATATATTTTATTCTTTCTTTTAACAAATATTTCAGTGCCATTTTCCTAGGCTGTAGGCATGTCAATGGAAAAAAAAAAAATCTCTGTCCTCATTAAATTCATATTCTAGTGGGGGATAGACAATAAAAAAGATAAATATACTATCTGATATGTTGGGTAGTGGTAAGTACTATAGAGGAAAAAAAAACTAAAGCAGGGATATGAATGTGAAGTGCTCAGATGAAGAAGAAAGTGAATTTTTAAATAACAGAGACAAGGGAGTTGGGGGGAGGGGTGAAATAAGGGCTGGGGGTTAAGGAGCGCACTTGTGATGAACACCCAGTGATGTATGGACATCCTGAATCACTGTATTGTACACCAGAAACTAATATAAAACTGTAAACTGGAATTTAAAACTCGAGGAAGAGAGGGAGAGGAGAAAAAGGAGGTGGGGACAGAAAGAAGGAAGGGAGGAAGGAAGGAAGAACAGAAAAGGAGAAGGGAAGGGAAGGGATGGGAAGGGAAGAGAGAGAGAAAGGAGAAAGGAAGGAAGTCAGGGAAAGCCTCATGAGAAAAGTGACTTTTACATAAATGCCTTAAGGAACTGAGTGAAAGAGCAATCGAAGCAGAAGCAACATCAAGTGCTAAAGCCCTGAGGTATAAAGCATGTCAGGGATGTCGGAGAAGCAGCCAGGAGACCAATGTGACGGGAGCTCGATGAATATGAAGATGAGAGTCAAAGAGGACCAGGTTTTACATCCAACAAGATTGCATAGTTAAGACTTTTCCTTTTACAGTGGTGGAAAGCCACTGGATACTGTTGACCAGAGGAATGCCATGTTCTGATTTAGACGTTTTAACAAGATCATTCTGGCTGTTATGATAAAAAGAAACCCAAGGAGGAACAAAGATGGAATTGTAAAGGTTAGTCATGCGCTATTGTAATAATCTAGGCAAGAGTAGCTTGAATCAGGAAATGCATGGTAGGGGTGGTAAGCAGTTTTTACATTCTGGATAAATTTTGAAGGTAGAGCCAGCAGGACTGCTCATGATAGATGTACAGTGTAGGAGAAAGAGAAGTCAAGAATGATTCCAGAATTTTTTTACCTGAGCAATTAGAACAGAGTTGCTCTTCACAGATTTGGAGACTATGCTTGGAGGCACAGATTTTTGAAGTAGTCTCAGGAGTTCAGTTTGGGACATGTTATATGCATATCTGTTAGAAACACAAATGGAAATGCCAAGCTGGCATTTAGACATGTGGGTTTGGAATTCAGGGTAGAGGTCTGGGATGGAGTTATAAAAATGGGAGAGTCCTCACACTATATAATCATTTGGAGAAAAATAGAAAAGAGGAAAAGTCCAAGGACTGAAAATAGGGCATGCTAATATTTAAGTCACAGGGATGAGGAAGATCCAGCAAAGGAGATAGAGCAACAGTCAAAGAGGTTAAGAAGAAAAGGAGATGAATGTGGTATCTTGGAAGTCAAATGGGAGAGGCAGGTTGAGAAACGAAGAGTAGTTAACTGGCAGACCCTGATGATTGGTAAAAAGGAATGGAGAATGAGAATTGGCTATAGACTTAGCAATGTGGAAATCTTTTATGACAAAGATAAGAACAGTTTATATTCTGGTAGTGAGGTGGAGATAAGAACCTAAATGAAATGAATTGAGAGAATATGTAATGAACATCTACTGCCCTTAATGAACAGTACACTCCTTACAGGCTGGGCCTATGTTTTATTCACTGCTATTTCCTGTCTGTCAGGCAGAGAGTGAGTTCTCCCTTACTCTGTCTTCTATTAGCTATGACTCTGTTGTGTTTTCTAACTGGTTTCCTTAGGATTGATACAGAGGTCCTCAAACAGACAGTTTTGCCTCCCAGAGGATTTTTGGCAATGTCTGAAGACATTTTTGATGAAACTGGGCGAATACTACTGGCGTCTAGTGGGTGGAGGCTGGATTGCCGCAATAATCTGAAAATGCAAAGGACATTCCCAACCAAAAGTTATCTAACCTAAAATGTGAATAGTGGTGAAGTTAAGAAATTCTGGTTTATATTATAATTCTTTAACTTTCCGCAGTTTGCTTTCAAGTAATATTATATCACTTCAGAGATAGTATGTACTTCCATTTTCCCCTCCCAGTGTTTATGTTATAGTTGTCCTAAATTTTATTTCTACATATGTTATAAACCCCACAATAAATTACCATTTTTGCTTTAAAGAGTCAACTATTTTAAAGATTTCTTTTAAATAAAGTCTTACATTCAACCACAGACATATTTACAATTCCTATGTCTGTTCATTTTGTATAGATCTAGATTTCCCTCTGGTATCATTTCCCTTCTGCCTGGAAGACTTCTTTGGCATTTCTGGCAGTAATGAACTTTTTCAGTTTGTGTGTGTGTGGAAGAATCCTTATTTTACCTTTTGTCTTTGAAAGATATTTTTGCTGAGCATACAATTCTACATAGACAGATTTTTTTTAATGCTTTAAAATGTTTATATTTTAAAAATGTTACTACACTGTCATTTGTTGGGCACTGACAAGAAAATATTTTTTGAGAAGAACCTTCTCATTGATACTCTTACATAATGTGCGTGTGTGTTTGTGTGTGTTTTCTCTAGCTATGGTGTAAGATTTTTCTCTTTACCACTGACTTTGAGAAATTTGAATATGATGTGCCTTGATGTAGTTTTCTTCATGGTTCTTTTTGGGGGGATCTTGAGATTATTGGATCTATTAGTTAATAGTATTCATCAAATTTGAAAATGTTCAGCTATTGTTTCTTGAAAAAATTTTTTCTGTTCCCTCGTCTTTTCTCTCTATCTTTTCATATCTCATTACATATGTATTTAGCTGATTAAAGTGGCTCATTGACCTCGAATAGCCAAAGGGATATTGAAAAAGAAAGCCAACGTTGGTGGCATCACAATTCCGGACCTCAAGCTCTATTACAAAGCTGTCGTCATCAAGACAGCATGGTACTGGCACAAAAACAGACACATAGATCAATGGAACAGAATAGAGAGCCCAGAAATAGACCCTCAACTCTACAGTCAACTAATCTTCGACAAAGCAGGAAAGAATGTCCAATGGAAAAAAGACAGCCTCTTCAATAAATGGTGCTGGGAAAATTGGACAGCCACATGCAGAAAAATGAAATTGGACCATTTTCTTACACCACACACAAAAATAGACTCAAAATGGATGAAGGACCTCAATGTGAGAAAGGAATCCATCAAAATCCTTGAGGAGAACACAGGCAGCAACCTCTTCGACCTCTGCCGCAGCAACATCTTCCTAGGAGCAACGCCAAAGGCAAGGGAAGCAAGGGCAAAAATGAACTATTGGGATTTCATCAAGATCAAAAGCTTTTGCACAGCAAAGGAAACAGTTAACAAAACCAAAAGACAACTGACAGAATGGGAGAAGATATTTGCAAACGACATATCAGATAAAGGACTAGTGTCCAGAATCTATAAAGAACTTAGCAAACTCAACACCCAAAGAACAAATAATCCAATCAAGAAATGGGCAGAGGACATGAACAGACATTTCTGCAAAGAAGACATCCAGATGGCCAACAGACACATGAAAAAGTGCTCCATATCACTCGGCATCAGGGAAATACAAATCAAAACCACAATGAGATATCACCTCACACCAGTCAGAATGGCTAAAATCAACAAGTCAGGAAATGACAGATGCTGGCGAGGATGCGGAGAAAGGGGAACTCTCCTACACTGTTGGTGGGAATGCAAGCTGGTGCAGCCACTCTGGAAAACAGCATGGAGGTTCCTCAAAATGTTGAAAATAGAACTGCCCTATGACCCAGCAATTGCACTATTGGGTATTTACCCTAAAGATACAAACGTAGTGATCCAAAGGGGCACGTGCACCCGAATATTTATAGCAGCAATGTCCACAATAGCCAAACTATGGAAAGAACCTAGATGTCCATCAACAGATGAATGGATCAAGAAGATGTGGTATATATACACAATGGAATACTATGCAGCCATCAAAAGAAATGAAATCTTGCCATTTGCGACAACATGGATGGAACTAGAGCGTATCATGCTTAGCGAAATAAGTCAAGCAGAGAAAGACAACTATCATATGATCTCCCTGATATGAGGAAGTGGTGATGCAACATGGGGGTTTAAGTGGGTAGGAGAAGAATAAATGAAACAAGATGGGATTGGGAGGGAGACAAACCATAAGTGACTCTTAATCTCACAAAACAAACTGAGGGTTGCTGGGGGGAGGGGGTTTGGGAGAAGGGGGTGGGATTATGGACATTGGGGAGGGTATGTGCTTTGGTGAGTGCTGTGAAGTGTGTAAACCTGGTGATTCACAGACCTGTACCCCTGGGGATAAAAATATATGTTTATAAAAAATAAAAAATTTTAAAAAAAAGGGAGTTGGGGGAAATTGGAAGGGGAGGTGAACCATGAGAGACTATGGACTCTGAAAAACAATCTGAGGGATTTGAAGTGGCGGGGGGGGGGGGGGGTGGGGGGGGGTGGAGGTTGGGGGATCCAGGTGGTGGGTATTAGAGAGGGCACAGATTGCATGGAGCACTGGGTGTGGTGCAGAAACAATGAATACTGTTATGCTGAAAATAAATAAAAAATAAATTAAAATAAATAAATAAATAAATAAATAAATAATTAGTTAATTAATTAATAAAAAAAGAAAGTGGCTCATTGATGCTTAGGGTGTTTTTTTCTTTTTCTTTTTCTTTTTTTTTTTTTTTTTTGGTTCTATTTTTCCTGACTTGGTTTCATTTTGGGTACTTCCTATTTTGAGGTTTTCAAGTTGACTAATTTTTTCATCTGCAGTGTCTGATCTGTTCTTAATCCCATCCAGTATGTATATTTTTATCTCAAACATCGTACTTTTCATCTCTGGAAGTTTGCTTTTTTTTTTTTTTTTTATCTGCCATGTCTCTACTTAACATAAACATCCTTAACTTTTGAACATACGAAATACCATTATAAAAAGTATCTTAACATCATTGCCTGGTATTACGAACATTTATATCAGTTCTGTGTGCGTTTTGATTGAATTATTCTTCTCCTCATTATGGATCACTTTTTTCTGCTACTTTTTACTATCAGTATTTATTTTTTAATAGGTTCCAGTCATTGTGAATTTTACCTTGTTGAATATTGGATATTTATATGTTCTTATAAATATTCTTGAGCTTTATTTTGGGATGTAGCTAACTAACATTTAAACAATTTGATCCTTTCAAAGCTTGCTTTTACAGTTTATTAAATAAGACCACAACAGCATAATTTGGGAGCATAATTTTGCTAATATTACTAAGGCAATATTCTCTTTTGAGTACTCTACCAAATTACTTGTTTATTACAGGTTTTTTATTTGTTTAGTACTTTGTTTCTTTATTCTGACTGGTGGTAAGAGGAACTTTTCCTGGCTTTGTGTGAGCCTGGCAAGTTTTCCCTCTGATCTTTTGAAGTGATTCCTTCCCTACTTTGTGTAGATTCCTCATACAATGATACCCTCTTCCCTATGTGGGAAAACAGATTATTAGCATGTTGCTGAAGTAATTCACTTAAGATCCCTAATGGCAAATAATTGGTTTTGATCAGGGGGGTAGAGGTATTGTAATTTAATTTATGTCATGTCCTTTAAAGAAAGAAAAGATAAACAATAATGATGAAGCTGATATTTAAGTTTGTTGTATTTTGTTTTCTACAATCCATACGCTTTACAGTGAAGTCACTTACCTTAGTACTCTTCAGTTTTTCCTTTTATAATGTCACTTGAAAGAACTCTCTCTGTGTCAATGTATATAAATGATCTTGTGGAGAGCAATGAGTTTTATTCCACATACAGTACTTGGATTTTGATATAGTGTATAATTATACCTAGTATTCTTGACCAGCATTTTAATAGCATAAATATTCAGTCATGTGCTATGCAAAGATGTATGCAACTCTACTGATAAATTCATAATTGATAGGTGCTCAAAGAATATTTATTTAAACCCTATAGGTAGTACAGAAATCTTTGTCTAATGGTAGACAGCATTCATACAGAAAGTAAAATAAAATTAGAGTTTTTTCATATTTCTCTATAAATTATTACTGATTTTTGATACTATACTGACAAAGGAGATTTTACTCTATTTTTAGAAATTAGGAGTGATTTCTCACTTTCAAAATGTCAAGAAATTAAAAGTATGTATATGTGTGTGTGTGTATTTATTTTCATCCTAGGCAGTAAACAGGAAAATAAATTTGTCACTCAGCTATAGACCCAAATTATTGACCCAAATTATTTCATTTCTAGATCTTATTACTTTTAGTTTGTTATGAAACTTCGTATTAATTTAGAGAGTGGTTATAGAAAGCATGTACTTCATAGCACCTTTTTATAAGACATTATGTACATTTTTCAAATACCATCTTATCAATTCTCAAAAATACTAAGGGTAACTCCACACTGGGAGAAAAAACAATCTGAAAGTATACCCTTGGAATTGGCTTGCTAGTATTGTTTTGGGTTAGACATTGTCTTGAGTATTTTCTTTGATGAAATGAAGACATTCTGTGGGATAATCCTTGGCAGAAGTGTTGTCTGCAGCATTTGTAAGAGATAATACTATTTAAGAGAGTATTTGTGGTAATAATTATAATGATCAACATTCACTCTTATTTTAATCAGTGGGGTAGGCCAATGCATTGAATATTTTTTACCATTCAGCTCATTGATAATCATTGTAATTATATTTTATTTCTTTTTTGTCCATCCCTGGCACCCCTGTCCTCTTCCACCCATAGCTCTATGCTATCCCTTGGTTTCTCACCATGTTTACTCGTAAGTATCATTTTCCCTTTTCTTTCAATATCGTATTAGTAAAAGGACAGTTCCATTTTTTTCCCGGTATATTATAGCTACAGTTTTATTAAAAGATATATTTATATAAGCATCCTTATGTAATTCTAATGTACAGTTGGGTAGGGAGAAATGTGAATTGTTTTGAGGGTAACAAAAAGAATATTGCAAAGGATGAGTGTTGCATAGTGAAATATAGGATGCCTATCTTACATGTCATGACATCCATACAATCTCTGTCCTCTGTTGAAAAAGAAATTAACAATAGCAATAGTATTTATAAGAGTTTTGGGGAAGGCAACTTTTACAAACCAAATGAGACTCAATTTTTAGAGATCCTCTAGTAACTAATATTTTTGCTATTTCTAAACCTAGAATTCCTCTAGAAATTAAGCAGATTATGTGGATGTGTAATAGTTTAATCAATTGCAGGTAATCAAATGGAGGACATTCTGCTTAAATGTGTACAAATGATACATGGAATACTATAGTTAGAGTAGATCTGTATGCATTAACCTGAAAAGATATCTGCACTATCGTTAAATGTAAAAAAACACAAAGTTGCAAAAAATGAGATAAACTTTTTATGGTAATTTAATAAAGCAGTTATTTAGAATGCATAATAAAAATGTAATAACACTCAATCTACAATAATACTAAATTTCATCTAGGTAAGTAAACTTGTGAAAATAGTATAACAAGAAAATTCTAGGAAGAAATATAATGAATGGAACAACTATACCAGGATCAATGGTGGAGGTTAGAAAATGTCATCTATTTGACCAATCTGATTATCAATTTTTAAAGATGCCTTAGGAAACAATAAATATTGTATAAAAAGAATTCTATAAACATTTTATGAAACCAAACCAAAAATAGCATTTATAAACATTTTATAAAAACAGTTTGGTACTATGTGTTCTTAAACAGTTTTGACCATAAGGCATTTGTCATATGTCTAGTAAAACAGCTTATTATTGTTTTAATTTCTGCTATTTTGGTTTTTTATTGTAATTGATAAATTTATATTTTGTTGTATTACAGATGTATTTCCACTGCACAAGATTTTCCACCTCTGGGATACCCTACTCCTTGGGAATTCCTCTTTCCCATTCTGTATTGGAGTAGCAATTCTCCAGCAGCTACGGGACCGGCTTTTGGCTAATGGCTTTAATGAGTGCATTCTTCTCTTCTCTGATTTACCAGGTACAGAAATAAATAAATAGAATCACTCAATGAAATGTAATTATAAGATAGTGAGACAGTCTTATAATAATTTGCAAAAATAATCATCCAAGCTTTCAAAATCTCTTCTTGAGCCTTGACTTCCTTCTCTGGATTCTGTCATCATATACAGCCACAACTGCTGTTCCAATATTGTAGGTGCACACACCCGGGTCATACTAGATGGCTGTGTTTACTTTTAAGTCAGTAATACCACCAAAAGGGTAAATGATCTGGGGGCAGTAACATATTTGCCTTCAATCTTAGGGCAGGCCTGTTTATCTTCAGCTGCTAGAGAGTCAATATGGGCTACTTGGTTAGGTGTTTGAGAATCTGTATTTTCACAAAGATGTAATCCACATGGAACTTTGCTCTCTCCTATCCATAGCTGCTTACTAACCATTTGACAGTTTGAGGAAAGGAAACACAGTGCCCTTGGGAGAGCACATAACACTCCTGGGAAATTGCATGCCACATAGTGATATAAGGTTAAGCTATATATTATATTCACAAGCGAAGAGTTTGTAAACCTAGGTGTTAAATGCTAAGTATGGAAATAGGGAATTCAACTATGGTCTAAGCTTTGCTGCTGTGGTTGCAAAGATGAATATATAATGTGATTACCTAGGATATAACAATCTGTGAAACTAAAAACTAAACTATATTTTTGTAGAAATGGAAACATTTTTCAGGTAGAAAAGTCTACTTTTTTCAAACATCATTTCATTGGCTCCAACCCTTCTGCTGCATTTATTGTTGTTCATACTTTTAGGCAGGCACAAGTGACTGCTGGTAATAAATACACTTAGAGTTATCCAAGAGATGAATTTGCCTAAATACAAAGAACAAAAGAAAGGAGAGCATGTGTTGTAATCAGCACCGGGTATTATATAAGACTGGTGAATCACTGACCTCTCCTTGAAACTAATAATACACTGTATGTGAATTAGTTGAATTTAAATTTTTAAAAAATGAGAAAAAAAATCCTCAAAAAAAAAAAAAGAAAAAGGTACCTTAAAATTATGCATTTACTAAGCACTCTCGAGAGGAATAAGAAAACTGCTACCTACCTGATTTTTATCTTTAGTGGATGATCTATATTTGGTACTTCACTATCTGTCTGTTGTTAGAAAATCTTCATCCTTTTGAGTAAATAATAACAAAAATGCTTATATTTATTTAAAACTTCTCCTTCCTTCTTTCCCCCAAATTCAAAGTATCACCATCATCTAACTTACCAAACTTAAATAATTTTTTTATAAGAGCAAATAGTAGTTTAGTTCTTATATGTGCTTCTGGGAGATTCCTTTTGAAAATCAAGTTAAATTTTTTCTTTTGGCATTGAATAGCAAAAAAGAAGCTGGTTTCACAAACTAGGAACACTGTCTGTACCCTGTAGATGTTTTCCTCTCATTCCCAACTTAAACAGAGGCCAAAGTAAACAGAGGATGATTGATTAGGATTAAAAGACTTTTTCTGGTCAGTTGTAAAAAAAAAAAAAAAAATAGGAAATGCTGATTATGCATTTTGAAATCAAGCAAACTTAATACCTTTCCAATTTCATACATAAAAGTACTGTTAAATACTGGTGAAAGAATCTGTTGTCAGATTGTATAGGCATATTAACAATAACTCTGCTTGTCCATTAAAGTAAAATCATTATTTCTGGAATCAGAAAGAAAGAAAACATTTGTTAGAACTGACTCATTGAAAAGGTGAATTCTGCCTACTTCGGAAATAGGATGCCTTCTACTGATGTGAATCGCCTTGACCCTTTGTGCCATTATTCTGGCTCATCATTTACTTGGTCACTGTATATAATTCCTGCTGGGGAAGAAAGATGGTATAATAAAAATATGACTTAAAAAAGCCCAGAAGGGATCTAAATATAGACCTTGCCCTAAAGTGTACCTGTGTTTTGTTTTTAATCAAAGAATATTTACTTGGGATGTCTTTCCTAAATAGATCTGAAGAGATCTCTTTTTCCATCACGCTGAGCTTTTCCTAACTGTACTTGGTACTTGGAGGAACTGGAAGTGATCCTGGGAAGTTCTAAGAAGTGATTCCAGATTAATACACATACAAGCACACTGAATGTGTATTTTCTAAACAAAATATTATGTGACACAAGCTTGGAACATATTTAAAAGAAACAATCTTTTTAAGTCTACAGAAAAAGGATAGATAGGCTAACTCTGTATTTCACTTTAATTCTTGAAACAGACTGTAGATAAAGACAGGATAGAATCAAACATTGATTTGAACTCATTAATACATTGTACTTTACTGAAATCCTCATTCATCTGCATTTAAAAGCATAAGCAAAGGGCAAATTTAACTAAATTATTTGCTGACGCAGATGGCTTCAGAATATCAATTGAGAGTAACATGATGGAAACACTGCTCAGTTGGTAACCTTGGGAACAAAATAGGGTTGCAGTTTTTTTGAGTTTTTATTAGTTTTTTTGTTTGTTTTTTAAGATTTTATTTATTTATATGCCTGTGAGATAGAGTGAGCACACAAGCAAGGGGAGCAGGGGAGTGGCAGGCAGAGGGAGAAGAGGCTCCCGGCTGAGCGGGGAGGCCAATGCTGTACTCCATCCCAGGACCCTGGGATGGCGACCTGAGCCGAAGCAGACGCTTAACCAACTGAGACACGCAGACATCCCTAGTGGTTTCTTTCTACAAAGAGACACTCAGTAGCTCTAGTTGTAAAAAACATGGAATGTGGAACCAAATCCCCTGGGTTTCAGGTGTGTGACCCTACCAATTACAGCTGTGTGATCTTAGGGTCATGACCTAACCTCCTTGTTTCCTTAACTCTATTACATGAAAATTATAATAGTACCTGTCTCATAGAGTTGTTGTGTTAAATAAATATATCTAAATAACTTAGAGCACAGAGCACTGGCACAGAGCAAATAAGATGTGATTATTTTTTATTAACATTGTTGTCATCATTAACATTGCTGTCATCATTAACATTGCTTTTTCTCACTTTTCCATTCTATCATGACAGGCTTTCCTATTGGTGTTATAAATGCAGCAATCACCCCCATTTAGCTCTTTCTATAAATTATTAAAGTAGATATCAATCATATAGGTTTCCTTGTTAGCGAAAGCAATTGAGGAATTACTTTAGAAGTCAAGTAAGCTTTCTATGTTAAGTACATATTATGACTAAGAAGAATATTTCCTTTCATTGCTGAGAGACAGTGTAGTATAGTAGATAGCACAGGCTTTGTGGTCAAGACAGATTAAGTCCTAGCTCCACCACACACTGCCTGTGTGAACTGGAAAGCTTTCAGTGCAGTACTCCTGCTGGAACAAACTGTCTTAGTTAACACAGATGTAAGCTCACATCCCAGTTCTGGCATATTAATTTCTGCTTTAGTGTTATGACAAGCACTAAAGATAATATACATAATGCACCTGACACAAAATCTGGTACTGAGTATTCAGTATGTGTAACTATTCCTTTAAAGTATATGTAGCATTTAATATTTGAAAAATACATAAAGAACATGTAACATTCAATCTCTGTAAGTTCCCTCTCCTTTCTCCTTCCTTTCCATCACTTTATACTAACTCTTTAATTCTTGAAGATAGAACATAGCAGAAAGATAGTGTTTTTGCCAAAAATTTCTCCCAAATTCTATTCCCTTGTAATAGATTATATAGTGGGATGTTACCTTTTGAGGAAGTACAAATGATGCTAGAAAATGTTGCTAAAAGTTCTTGACATGTAGTGCTATGTGTGTCATTTTAGTACTAGTTGAGATAAATATGAAAGCAGTACATTTGCCATTTCTCATACAATCTAAAAATAGTGGCAAGGTATTTTTAGAAGAAATACTGAGATTTTCATGGTACCATCCAGTACTAGATATTAGCCACTGGTGTTATGAGGACAGCTTCCAAAGTCACCACCTTTTAAGCTCAATTACAGGATGATGTCTGTCAGACTTCCTTCTGCCCTGTCTAATATTATTCTGCTATAGTGTCCATGTGAATTGAACTAAGAAATGTGAAAGGACAAAACAAGGACAAATCATCCAGAAATATTATGTAGATAAATAATGGTGTCAGTAAAGCTAAACCCCAGTAAATGTAGACTTGTGAAAAATACCATGTTTAAAACAAAAAGTCAAGGCAAGAGTGACTTACTTTTGGAAAACATTCAGTAATACTGATCAATGAGACTTAGCAACTTTGCTTTAATGTTTCTGAGCTGTGAAATCACCTAAAGTGGATGAACTGGTAGTTGGGAAATTTTAACCACTTCTTGAGAACTTAGGATAAGTTAAGTCATTCATTCAACGTGTGTCTAAAAAAACAATTATATGACAGATTCAGTTTTATGCACTGAGGCCATAAACATAAGGATAAGACAATACCAGCCCCACAGGCAGATGAGGAAAAATCACTGGAAGCTTAGAACATACCATAAGGATGACACAAAGGTATGCAACTGTATGACCATCTAAACTCTAAGTAGGGTACTAATTGAGTGACTAGAGGATAGAATGAGAGATAAAGATATTGGAGTGAATGGACTAGGGTGATCTCAGTGATCAATGATGAAAATGTAGTCCTGAGTATGAGGACCTTATATGCTGAGGAATTTTGGCTTTATTCCATATGCAATTCAAAAGTTTTAAACAGAAAAATGACATGATTAGATTTATATTTTAGAAAAACTATTCTGGGTGCAATGTGAAAAATGGATTGGACACTTCTAAAATGCTGTGATTCCAAAGAATGGAAAAAGAACAACTGGCCAGCAATAAGTTCAAGAATATGGTAAAAGTGTACCAATTGATCTTTACAACAAGAAATTATATGGCAAAGCCCCCGGGGAATTTTCCCATGCTATCTCTCCTTAGCAATGACAAAATCTTAATAAATTGGTCTCTAACTGCACATTTCTTGTGTTTTGGAATCCTCTTATCTAGTAATAACATTCTATCTGTGTGTTACTTGGACTACAGATGATACTCATTACAATGTTAAAATGTGAGATGAGTTACTCAAAATTATTGAGTCTTGAATCTGTGCTTCTTTACCCAGTAAAATATACTTCCTCTCAGTATATTAAATGGTGGTAACAGTTCCATGAGCCTGAGGATGTCAGGATGTTCTTATGATTTACCTTGTAGAGAATGCTTCATAATAAGCGTATTTTATTCCATTCACCCTTTTTTTTTTGTTAGTAAGATAAGCAACTTCATAGTTGTTTTTTCAGCAAATGTTTTCATGTCTTAGAACATCAATACATAGAATAATTCTCACTTTCTTATAAATATTTGTGTCAAAAATATCTGAGGTTGAGATAGATAAATAAGTTGCAGATCACTTTTTGGTTTTGGATGTTAAGAAAATTATTCAAATGTTCTAAAATGTTTAATTTATAATAAATAATGCTGTGTAATTGAACAAATGGAATATAAGTCCATATTTAGCCTCTCCATTCTAGTCCAGCTGAAAATTTTACACAAAAAAAACTTTGCAAATATAGACAATACAAAGACCTTGTGCTTCTTCTTTTTGTTTCTCTCAATATTTAAACATTTTTAATTGAGAAAAGATTTATAGACAGTTAAATGTATAGACCTCAATTACACAATTCAATACATCTGACAGTAATAAATATCTATGTAAACAACACCCTAATCAAGATGTAGAATATTTGAATTAGCCCAGAAAATTTCTTCATGTCACTCCCCTGTCAATCTCTACTCCCCCCTTAGCAACTGCTGTGCTATTAATGTGTATGAGTTTTATCTGTTCTTGGCCTTTCTGTTTTCTCAACCATGTCTTTTGATAAGTTGACATTTTTGATTTTAATAAAGTTTATCAGTTTTTTCTTTTATGGATATTGTCAGAGGATGGACTGAGCTCAAGTGGGCTGATAGCCACTTGTTGTAGTAGTCAATTAAGACAACAAGCCAAAATTAAACTAACAGTCAAGTCTATAATTTCTTAGTGCAATAGAATATGAAAGAGGCTAAACAGAAGAAAGAACCAACTCTTCCATGTTTTATTTTTCCACATGGAATAGTGGAGGGTCAGGTGGGTCAGCACAAGCATGGAAGTCTAACTACCAAGGAAGCCTGGAGTAAAAGTTCCTTCAGTCTAATGGAACTGGAAGCCCAGGAAGGGCAAAATGGAAACAGACTGGAATAGAAAAGTAGTTAGAATGAATGAATGAATGAATGAATAAATAAATAAATAAATAAATAAATAAATAGGATAAAAGTACTTAGTACTCAACTAGAGTGCAGGAAATATCTTCATGTTCATTTTCCTCTAAAAATGAAGTCTTGAAAGGTATCTGAAGAAAGCCTCTGCTAAAGGCAACTGATAAAAGACCTCTGTTGTGGGGTCTGGATAATAAATGTGGATATGTATAACAGCGTGGTCAGCCAGGGAGATCTGAGTCCTTGACAGCAACTGCCTTCAGAGATTACAGTGCATTGGCTATTTACAAAGTCTGGTATGAAGAGAACTGCCTTCTCCCATGAAGCCTCCACGTAAAGCATTTGTAATTGCCTATGGTTGAGCCTGAAAATCATTTTTGGATTTTTATCCTGGAGCCAGAATCCTCAGATAGTGTGCCTTCCCTAGGAAATGTTTGCCTACTTTAAAAATCATTAAAGTATTCTCCTAAGTTTTCTTCCAGAAGCTTATTTTAGTTTTCATTTCTTGGTCTATGATCCAGATGAATTCATTATGTGGTATGATTTTGATATGGAGGTTCATTTATTGTCCCATATATTTATTCAGTTATTTCAGTTCCTTTTGTTAAAAAGGCTTTCCTTCCCCCATTAAATTACTTGGTGTTTTTGTTTTGTTTTGTTTTGTTTTTATGTTCAGTTAACCAACATATAACACATCATTAGTTTTTGATATAGTGTTCAACAATTCATTAAATCTGTGACAAAGCTGGTGGTATTTTGACTACCATCGATAGATCAGATTAGATGTAACTGCAGCTTTATCAATATTAAATCATTCAATCCATGAACATGGTGTATCTCCATTTATTTAGGTCTTCTTTAATTTCTCTCAGCAATGCTTATAGTTTTCAGTGTCATATTTTGCTTATTTTTTATTAAATGTATTCCTATGTATTTTATGCTTTTCACTCTATTGTACATCAAATTTTGAAATTTATTATCCAATTATTTATCAATAATATATAGAAATTCAATTGAGTTTTGAACCATGATATCCTTCAAAGCTGCTAAACTCATTTACTCGTTCAAATAGTTTTGCATATTCCTTAGGGGTTTTTTTCCTAAATGTAAAAATCCACATTGTCTGAGAAAAAAGACAGCTGTATGTCTTTCTTTCCCATTTTTATGCCTTTCTTTTATTTTTCTTGCTTCGTTGCACTGACTAGGACCTTCAGTTCACAATGAATAGAGCTGATGAAAACACATCCTTGTCTTGGTTCACTCTTGGAAAGAAAAAAACTTTTTTTGATGTTTCACCATTAAGCTTTATGTTAGCTGTAGATTTTTTTTTAATAAATGCCCTTTATCAGATTAAAGAAGTTCCTTTATTTTCCTAGTCTGTTGAGAGTTTTTATGACTAGTGGGTTTTGAATTTTTGTCACTTTTTTTTTCTTTCTAAAGATTTTATTTATTTATTTAACAGAGATCACAAGTAGGCAGAGAGGCAGAGAGAGAGGAGGAAACAGGCTCCCTGCTGAGGAGAGAGCCTGATGTGGGGCTCAATCCCAGGACCCTGGAATCATGACCTGAGCCGAAAGCAGAGGTGTTAACCCACTGAGCCACCCAGGTGCCCTTGTCACATGTTTTTTTCAGCATTTATTATGTTAATCATATGGTGTTCCTCCCTTATTCTGTTAATCTGAAGAATTACACTAATTAGTAGTCCATTCTGTTAAACCAACCTCAAATTCCCAGGTATGACAGAGTAAGAACAATATATTTGGTTTCTTCCCCTATTTCCTGAAATGAGTTCCTAAAACACTTTAATTACCTGGATGACAGGGATTCTAGGAGCATCTTTTATTCTAATATTTGGTATTTGATTTTGGTTCCTGACTCAAAGGTCCTAAGTCCCTTGTAATTTCTAAGTGAGCAGTGTTTGTTTTAATGAGATAAATCTTTGTGGGCTCCTAGAGAACTTCAGGATAAGAGCTGGTAATCAGAAAGACCAAGCCATGGTTGGAAACTTGGCCTATCCACTTAGGACAGGAGAGGAGCTGCTAATTGAGTTAGTAATAACTCATGCCTATATTATGAATGCTTTAAAGAAGTATGTAAAGAGTTCAGAGAAGATTCTTGATTGGTGAACATATCCACTTGCTGGAAGGTTCACCTCACTTCACAGGTATAGAAGCTCCCACACTCAGGATCCTTCTAGACATTGCCCTACTCTTCTTCTGGCTGTTCATTTGTATCCTTTATAATAAACTGGTAAATTTAAGTAAAGTGTTTCCCAGAGTTCTGTGAACTGTTATAGCAAAATAAACTGAGAAATGGATTATGAGACCCACAGTTTATAGCCAGTAGGTCAGAAGTATAGGTGACAACCTGGGACTTGTGACTGGCATCTGAAATGGAGGCAGTCTTATGAGACTAAGCCATTAATTTATCTGGTCTGTGCAAATTCTGGCTAGTTACTGTTCAGAATTGAATTAAATTGTAGTACATTCAGCTGGTATCCAGAGAGTTGGAGAATTGGTTGTGGGTTTAAGAGATAATCCCTCACATTTGATGTATCAAAAATATTGTGAATAAAGATAAACTTCTAAAAACTGGATCTTTTAAAACTGAATCAGGGAGAAGTAGAATATCTGAACAAACTAGTTACTAGTAACAAAATTGAATTACTAATGCAAAAACTACCAAGAGAGGCACCTGGGTGGCTCAGTCAGTTAAGTGTCTGATGCTTGATTTTGGCTCAGGTATTGACCTGAGGTCATGAGATCAAGCCCCATGTCAGGCTCTTCATTAAGTATACAGCCTGCTTAAGATTCTCTCTCTCTCAAAACAAAAAATAAAACAAGAAATAACTATCAACAACAGAAGTCCAGGACCATGTAAATTCACAAGTGAATTCTACCAAACATTTAAAACAAGAGTTTAATACCTATTCTCCTCAAACTACCCAAAAAAATTAGAAAAGGAAGGAAAGCTTCCAAATACATTCTACAAGTCCAGCATTACCCTGGTGTCAAAAGTAGACAAAGGCACCAAGAAAGAAAGAGAGAAAGAGAGAGAGAGAGAAGAAAACTACAGAATAATAGCCCTGATGAACATGAATTCAAAAATCGTCAACAAAATATTAACAAACCGCATTCAGCAATATACTAAAAGGATCATTCACTATGATCAAATGGGATTTATGTCAGGGATGCAAAGATGGTTTAGTATTCACAAATCATTCAACATGTTACATTAGCAAAATGAAGGATAAAAATCTGATCATCTCAATACATGCAGAAACAGCATTTGACAAAATTCAACATCCATTCATGATAAAAACTTTCAACAGAGTAGTTTTAGAGGGAACATACCTCAACATAATAAAGGCCATTTATGAAAAGCCTACAGCTAATACCATATTCAATTATTAAAAACAACACTTTTCCTTTGACATCAAGAAAAAGACAAGGATGTCCACTCTTACCACTTCCATTCAGCATAGTATTAGAAGTCCTAGAAACAGCAATGAGACAAGAAAACAAATATAAGAGACATCAGTATTGGTAAGGAAGAAGTTAAACAGTCAGTATTTGCAGACAACATGATGTTATACTCAGAAAATCTTAAAGACTACACCAAAAAACTATTAGAAGTATTAAGTGAATTCAGTAAAGTCGCAGGACACAAAATTAATACACAGAACTCCATTGTACTTCTGTACACTAATAAGGAAGGAGCAGAAAGATAGATTAAGAAAACAATCCCATTTACAGTTGCACCAAAGAGAATAAAATACCTAGGAATAAACTTAACCAAGAAGGTGAAAGAACTGTACTCTGATGTATATTGATTAAGGAAATTGAAGATGATACAAAGGGAAAGATATTTCCGCTCATGGATTGGAAGGATTAATATTGTTAAAATTAGTTAAAAATACCCAAGGCACTCTACAGATTTAATGCAATCCCTACCAAAATACCAGTAACATTTTTCACAGAGCTAGACAAATAATCCTGAAATGTATATGCAACCACAAAAGACTTCAAATAGCCAAAACAATCTTAAGAGAGAACAAAGCCAGAGTTATAACAGTCCCAGATTTCAAGATATGCTGCTATAAAGCTGTAAAAATCAAAACAGCATTGTATTGGCACAGAAATAGACATATAGATCAATGTAACAGAATAGAGAGCCCAGAAAAAAACCCATGCTTATATGGCCAATTAATCTACACAAAAGGGGCAAGAGTATACAGTGGGGGAAAGGCAGGCTTTTCAATAAGTGGTGCTGGGAAAACTGGACAGCTACATGCAAAAGAATAAAACTGGGCCACTTTGTTATATCATACACAAAAACAAACTCCAAATGGATTAAAGACCTAAATATAAAACCTGAAACCATAAAACACCTAGAAGAAAACATAGGCAATAATTTCTTTGACATAGGCCATAAGAACATTTTTTAGATAATCTCTCCTCAGGCAAGGGAAACAAAAGCAAAAACTATTGGGACTACACCAAAATATAAAGCTTTTGCATGGCAAAGCAAACCATCAACAAAACTGAAATGCAACCTACTGAATGGGAGAAAATATTTGTAAATGATATATCCAATAAGGGGTTGATATCCAAAGTATATAAAGAATGTTTATACAAAGCAGCATCAAATAATAATAATAATAATAATCTGATTAACAAATGGCCGAAGACCTGAATTGACATTTCTTCAAAGAAGACATACAAATGGCAAATAAGTGCATGAAAAGATGCTCAACATCACTAATCATCAGGGAAGTGCAAATCAATTCCTATTGAAATTGAAACCACAATGAGATTATCACCTTCCACTGTCAGAATGTCTGCAATCAAAAAGACAGGAAATTAATAAGTGTTGGCAAGGATATAGAGAAAAAGGATCCCTCATGCACTGCTGCTAGGAATGTAAACTGGTACAGCCAATGTGGAAAACAGTAGTAAAATAAATGAATAGTGAATAGAAAAACAGTTTACACCTAGGGTATGCCCTTGTGTATTAGTTTCCTATTGCTCCTATAAAAGACTATCACAAACAACACAGATTTATGATTTATACATTGGAGGTCAGAAGTTAAAAATCAGTCTGGACAAAAGTCAAGGTGTTGGGAGGGCTTGTTCCTTTTGGAGGTTTACATCTATATTTATAATAAACTTCTCGATAAATTGTTGTTATTCTGATTTTAAGTAGTTACTTTTAAACCATATTAAAAGAAGCTAACATAATTTTTTTGTATTTTACCACCATATTTTTCCATTATCAGTGCTCTTCAGTCCTTTTTATAGATTTGTACTTCTTTATTTTGTTTTTTAGTGGATTGACTGTGCTGTGCCCCAATACAGGTTTTTGGGTTTGTTTTTTTTGTTTTTTTTTTTTGTTTTTTGCCAATATAGTTCTTTTTATTTATTCTGCTTTTAAGAACTTTCAGTAAATTTCCACTTCAAATAATGAGTTTTTCTGTTCTAATATTTCAGGCTTTTTTATTGTTTGCATTTCTCTGTCCATTCACTTTAGAGTATTTTCTTTTAAGTCATTGAATATATTTATAGTAATTCCTTAAAATCTTATCTAACAATTCTAATTCTGGATCATCTTATAGGTCTATTTACTTGAACTTCTGTTTCTCTTGATTATAGGTCACAATTTTCTGCTTTGCATATGTAGTTATTTATTATACAGTGGATATTGATGAAGATACATTGAAAAGAGTCTGGATTTTATTATCTTCCTTTAAAGAGTGTTGAGTTTCGTTTTGCTAGACAGTTAAATAACTGGTGGGTCCTTTTGCCTATATTAATTATTTTTATTTATTAAGGCGGGTCTTTTTACCTTTTATTTAGTCCAAGAATGTGACATGTCAAGGTCCTTAACTGAATGAATACTCAAGGTGTTCAATGGAAACTCTCACCCTGACTGGGCCACTTCTCCAAAACTTTCAGAAATTACTCATCTTTATGATGCCTCAGAACTTAATACCATACTTTGTACATAGTAAGAATTCAGTTTTAGTTTGGTTCAACTAAACAAACAGCAGGGTGGCCTTTATGGACACCATGGCCCAGAGAAACATTATTTAAACCAAAACCTCTTTGTACATTTTTAATTCTCCTATAGTAAGCTTAATTTATGAAGCAAAATTGTGAATAGAAAATTTGGACAATGTAAATAATCTGATAATGGCAGTGAATCATTTAGGGTTTACAAAGTTTTAAAAATGTTTTATCTTGTATATATATCACAGGTATGTTAAGTAGATTTTCTTATTATCTCCGTTTTGCTCTTGAAACAAGTAAGACATGGTGATGTTATGCAATGCTCATTATCATATAAATTAGTAACTGGCATTTGGAGTCCAAATCTAGTACTTCTTACTATTAGAGGGGAATATGTTACCTGTTTACAATGTAGGTTTCCATATCAGCAATTTCAAATGGTCCAATCTAATGTCTTCAGAAGTTTACTTCTAACTTTAGGAAGCTTATTTTTAACTACAGTAATGACAGTACCTGGTGTTAGATTAAAAACCTGTTGTTAGATAAACTACTGGCAGTTCCTTTTTTTTTTTTTTTTCCTACGTGTTAGTCCTTTCTCAGAGAATAGCAAATAAAAACTCAACTTCATAAAATTTTTATTTTAAATATGAAACATTATCTCTACAATTTATCTGCTCTTATTTAAGCAAGCCATGTTTTACAGTAGTGGTTTGGATATAAAATATTATTTATTTCCTATCCTTAGCAGTTTTCCTGGCTACTTAATTTTCTAGCTGCCTCACAGAGACAATTGTGAGCATTTTTCTCAAACACAGGTTGGGATGAAATAATAATCATACTGTTGTTAACTACAGATGAGGATTTCAGAGTGGAGAGAGAAATGGTTCAAATTGCCCAATATGTTAAATATCCTGTGTGAATCAATATATTCTGAAATAGCTTCAATGGCTCCTCTTGCAGGATTAGGAAAAAATTACTAATACTTTAACTCTTACAAATCCAGTTTCTGTTTTATGTCCAGTAATATGCGAGGGGATTTTTCTTAATGTTTTTTGGCACCGGAGTTTGTTTTGCATGTGGAGGAAAAGTCACAATTTTTTACTGTAGTCAAGAAATAAATATAATACAGAGATGACATGATTACACATTTTTAACTTCTTTCATTAGTTCTTTCTCATCTTTTAACTTTTTAAAAGATTTATTTATTTATTTGAGAGAGGGCATGTTGGGGGCTGGTGAGTGGGGAGAGGGGCAGAGAGAGAGAATCTTCAAGCAGTATCCCTGCTGAGCTCAGAGAACTGGGGCTGGATCCCACAACCCATGAGATCATGACCTGAATCAGAGGCCTAAGGGACTAATTTACTCAGAAGCCATATTAGTTCTTTAAAAAAAAAAAAAAAAAAAAAAACCTCCATGGAGAAGAAATGCCCTTAGAATTATCACTATGCTATGTTTACTGATGTCACTTCTGTCACTGCTCTTTGGATTTTTAATTAACAGACTTTGAGGGGACTGTTTTAAATTTACAGAAAAAAAATGAACAGATAGTACAGCATTCACATATTTTTCCACTTCTTTGCTCATAATTTACCCTATTTTTGACACCTTGCCTTAATGTGTCACATTTGATACAATTGCTGAATCAGTATTGATATATTATTATTAACTAGGTCCATTAACTAAGTTTACATTAAGGTTCACTCTTTGTTTTGAGCAGTTCTGTGGGTTTTGACAAGTGAGTGATGTTATGTATTTACCACTGTAGTATTATATAGAACAATTTCACCACTCTAAAAAATCTGCTGTGCTACAACTATACAGTCCTTTTCCCAATCTCCTCACCCCACTATACCCTGGAAATCAGTGATTTTATTTTTAACTGTCTTGATAGCTTTGCCGTTTCCAGAATGTCATATAGTTGGACTAGTTGGAATCATAGAGTATGTAGGCTTTTCAGACTTTTTCCTCTATGTCTGTTATGGCTTGATAGCCCATTACTTTTCATCACTAAATAACATTCCAAGTTTTGGCATTTTGAAAGGTGCTAAAGAATATTATTTAAAAGGCAATCTCTTTCTGAATGGAAATCTACCAAGTGCAAAACAGAAATGTAGCCTATATTTCAACTGGGTTTAAAACAAGAAGGCACACTGACTGGAATCTAAGGCTAATGCTTTTTAAATTTTCAGGGGAAGTGCCAAGATTTTTCGTGCATTTTATATATCTGGAAGTTTGTAATATCTCTGAATTCCCTCCATGTGCTGAAATAATATTATTTATAACTCACAATGCTCCCAGGATTTAAGTAATATTATCCCTATTTTATGATTGAGCAAAAAGAGGCAGAAAAATGAGATTGGCCAATAACTTGGAAATGATTGAATTGAAATTTAAACCCAGATCATTCTGCCTCCTAGGTTAATGCTCTTTCCAGTATGCCATTATTATACCACTTTCCAGTAAATACCTTAAATGCCACTAGACCAATAGCTGGACCAATAGAGCTAGGCTTTAAGCCTACTATGCTCATCTCCTAAATTCACTCCCACCCTTTATAAACCAGAGGCTTTGAAGTTTGAAAACTTTCCAATTAAGAATGATAGATTGTACACATATGTCTATCTCTAATCCCTTCTGAAACATCATTAAAGAGAAACAGTAAGGGAAAGAAAAAAATATAATTCTAAGAACAAAGAATGTAAGAGAGCATAAGTAGACAAGAAACAACAAAAATTGAGAAGACAGTTACATCACTAGTAACTTACTTCATAAAAAGCAAAGACAATTGAAACCTTTCTGTAAAGGAGAATACTGGGAAGAAGCAAGCCAGTTCTTGATGCAGAGCATAAGAAAGTCCCAGGAATTGAAAGTGAATGAAAATGAGACAAAACAAAACAAAACAAAAAACCCAGAAGAATGAGTTCAATGTATCCATAAGGAGTAGTTTCATTTCTCCCACCCCTGGAGATCTCTGCACCAACCTTGCTAGTCATGTGTCTATCTATTCCTTTGCCATCTAGTAGAAGACTGAAAGATAGGGGAAGATCCAGGTTTTGTGGGCCTGAAGCCTAAGCAATGTAAAGTGGCCCTCTCTAAGAAGATTAAATTACATTACAAAATTAGACCTTTAAAACAATATTGAGAATGAGTAAGGAGATCATAACAAATTCCAAAACAAAAATGATATACTATTTTAATTTTAAGTGTCAGGTATATCTATAGTTTTCCTTCTTTTTTGCTACATACTCAATGATGATCTCTTCATATGACAATAATTGCACTTTTTTTTAAGATTTTATTTATTTGACAGAGAGAGACACCGCAAGAGAGGGAACATAAGCAGTGTGAGTGGAAGAGGGAGAAGCAGGCTTCCTGCGGAGCAGGGAGCCTAATGCAGGTCTCAATCCTGGGACCCTAGGATCACGCCCTAAGCCAAAGGCAGACACTTAACGACTGAGCCACCCAGGCACCCCTGTACAAATTTTCTATACAAAAAATAGATCATAGTTTTTCTATTGGCATTGTTAGTTGAATTTTTTTTTTATTATTGATAGTGGGAATACATATCCCATATGACTTAACACAGGTAATACGCTCCTGTCATGGTGCTACAGATTTCTTTCCTACAAATACAAAAATGCTATTTTGTGAAATTCCTATCATATGGGGAAAAAAGTTAATGATGTACTTATAACTAACTTAAAACATTATCAAGTGGGCGCCTGGGTGGCTCAGTGGGTTAAGCTGCTGCCTTCGGCTCAGGTCTTGGTCTCGGGGTCCTGGGATTGAGTCCCACATCGGGCTCTCTGCTCGGCAGGGAGCCTGCTTCCTCCTCTCTCTCTCTCTGCCTGCGTCTCTGCCTACTTGTGATCTCTCTCTGTCAAATAAATAAATGAAATCTTTAAAAAAAAAAAAAATTATCAAGTATATTCCTAGAAGGAGAGTATTTCTCTTTTGATCAGACATCAGTGAAAACCAGATTCTCTACTTACAACTTTACATGTTTAAAGTTTGGAAGAATTTTTAAGTCCCATTTTTTGCTGTGTTTATTTCAGCTCTTTCTCCTACCCATAAACTTCTGGTGCTAGGACATATCGTATTGCATTATAATCTCTGCACATATATAGTGGGTGATGGGAATATTTCAGGAAGTCATTTCTAGAGCAATAACTTTACTGTACTGTCAAACATAAACAAAGCCAAATACTAGTTAAAGTGGTAAGGACAGGTTCTAATCAGTAATAAATATACTGTTACAATAAAGAAGAGTCCAACGTGAACAATTTGTACAATGGTAACTGGGCATTTTAATGGGAGAATGAGGGAATAGGTGGGGACTGGGGTGAGGAGGGGCTTAAAAGATGCAGGAAAATGAAAAATTAAAAAAAGTAAGAAGGAGGACTTTGGTCCATGTGAAACCCATCTAGGATTGCTAACTGGCACTTACTGGAGTTAGGTTTTACCTTCCCACAGAGACTGGAAGACAGAGACCCTATCTTCAGATGTTGACTGGAACAAACAATAAATTATATTGGCAACCTGACTTTTCTCAGGCAGGTACTTTAAGGATTGGGGGTGGGAGGTACAGTCATCCTAGGGATGTGGCCTTGAACCATTAAAGACTTTCCTAGCATTTCATTCAAGGGTTTATAAGCCAAAGTTGAGGCATAGCCAAGAAAGGGCTTAAAGGAACCTGGCTAGAGTTTCTTCAAGGAGAAAATCTTTTATCAATATCCTGGAGTGACTTCAAATCACAAAAAAATACATCCCATTAAGCCAAACTAATTGTCTATTCCTAAAGTTTATTCCTAGTTATATCTCAAAGTGTCCCCAGCCACTATAACATTGCCTAACATAAGATGAAGTATAGTAGAGGGAAAATTGGTATAAAGACAGAAATCTTCACTGTTTGTGGCTCAAATATCTTTATTTTTGCAAATTTTACAAAAAAAAATACCATAACAACAGTAAATTTGGAGGGGTATTCTTTGGAATAATAGAACTGAAGTATCTTGAAATTCAGAGTTAACAGCATAGAGCAGAGAGCAAAAGTGAGGGGATGTATGTAGTTAGAACCCCTGGAACTCTCTGGGGCCAATGCTGGCAAAGATTAGTTTAGACAGAGAATTATTCTCTGGAGAGGGAGAACGTCCCCAGGAGGAGAAATACCTTACTTAGCAGCCTTCTAACAAATGACCATGTCCTGAAGCTACCCAGTAGTGGATCTACCTGTCACTAAGACCTGCCACATATACAATACTTCCAATCTAATTTTTAGTGCTGTTATTTTAAATAGGTAGAATCATAGATCACCAAACCTCTAAAGAAAATCTCCCCAACTAAAACACAGACAAACATAAGCTGAATACAGGAATATCCTCAGAAAGATAATTATGAGAAGTTATTGCAACTGTGACAAATCAGATATTTTTTTTAAGTAACAAAGAACAAAAAAGATTTACTGGAATTGACTGGGAATACAGTGAGCTTTCTAATAAGAGTTAGATGAAAAATTTAGGAAAAATCTCAGAAAATAAAACAAAAATACAGATTAAAAGTAAAGAAAATGCAAAATTATTAGAAAATAAATTCAGGATGTTCAGGATTTTTTTTTTAATAAGAGAGAAGAGGAAAAAAACAAATTACTGCAGACATCAAGCAAGAACTTTGTTAGGTGGAGGATTACAAAAGGACTACCAAATACCTTGTATAATGAAGTAACATATTTACATATATCATTATGAAATTTTATAACATCGGGGATCCTAAAAGCTTACAGAAAGTAGGAAAATCACATACAAATGATTTCAACTGAGAATCATATCAGCCTTCTCAGAAGACAATGAAGCACTATTTTTGCCTAACTCTAAACTGAAAAAATTCAACCCTAGAATGCTATGACTACTCTGACTCTTAGTCAAAGGCAGAATAAATATTTTAAAAGACAAGGAGATTTCAAAATAATTTGGTTTCTGCACATGCTTTCATAGAAGCTGCTGGAAAATGTGATGGAGTAAATCAAGGAGTAAATAATGTCTTGTCTCTCAAATTAAGGATCAAATACAGGGGAGAGCCAAAGGGAATTGGATGCTAGTAAAGAGAAGTGCCAGGACAACAGCTGTTCACTAGATCTTGGAAGCATTAGAGCAAAAGAACAGAAGTCTTCAGGAGAGATGTATTTTCCACCTATTCTGGCCCAAATGAAATATGAGATGTATTTTATTATTTTGGAAATAGTTCGCTCTTTCTGAGAGATACGATAGTAATGTATGAGGATAAATCAGGATTTAGAGAAGTTATTTTTTTCAGAATCACAAAGTTCTTCATGGAGCTTGGAATCAAACCTAAGAAACCATAATCTAGGGTACATGATTTATTCATAATGCATTAATCAAAATTATAATGCAAAATAAAAAAAAGTAGTGCCTTAAGATAACAGATGACTTTTTAAGAATAATTGCTATTTTGATGTACAGTTTACAAAATACTTTTTGCATAATATTTTGGTTATGATAAAGGACTTTGGAAGGATTTTGAGATGGATAGGTGACATGAGTCAAGTGAATGAGAATGGGGTGTCTGCCAGTACTAATCATCAGGGTAAAATTGAGGTGATGCCAGTAAATTCTCAAGATTCACTGTAAACCTTTTATGGTATTGGTAGGGTGTTTTGGAAGCAGATACAACTGGCTTTTCTATTGCTAGTGATTTAACGACTGAACTACAACCTGTGATCTGGGTCATTGACTTGACCAAGCTTTTACTGGGTGACAGATTTGTCAGACTGAGTTAAGCCCTGCAGATGCAAAACCTATGGTCTGAAATTCTTCCTTTGGAAATTAACACTGTTAAATGGATCAACTTTGTTTTAAATGGGTTTTCTCACTTTAGCTTCAAATTTTTGTCTTAACCATATTAATTGGAATTTTTCTAAAGTGAATTCCCCAATATCTATTCTACTTTGAAAAAATAGACTACTATCAGAGTAAACGAGGCAGATTCTTAAATAAGATATGTTATATTCCATGATGTTTAAATAATGATATACTGAACAATCCAAACATGTCTACTGTGTATATGTATATATGTGTATATGTGTATATATGTAGATGATAACAAAATACACATAAAAATATATGTATATATTCACATATGTAAATGTATATATATCTGAAGGTATATAATAACATAAAATACTCCCACCATTATAATCATATATGCTGATTAATATCTATACTATATTTTCACTGACATCTTTTGTAATTGGTTATCATCTTAGCCATATTGGATACATGCATTTAGGAAAGATTGTGTTTTTTAATGAACATACCAATTCAAATTCTAAATGTTTGCTTTTTAAAAAAAAAATCCCTATCTAGAAATTGACATTGAACGCTGTGTGCGGGAATCAATCAACCTATTCTGCTGGACTCCTAAAAGTGCTACTTACAGACAGCATGCTCAACCTCCAAAGCCAGTTCCTGATAGTAGTGGAGTCAGAAGTTCGACACCTTTTTTCTCCACTGAGTGTCCAGATCCTCCAAAAACAGATTTGGTAAGTATCTACAGATTTAATTTATAAACTCTGAAGGCAGACAGTTGTTAAAAATGTAGTGTAGCATAATTTTTGCTCATAATAATGTTATCACTTATGTCTTTTTAACTATTTTCTAATATATGATTATATTTATGCAACTTTAGAAAACCTTTATGTCTATTTAGTTTTACAGTTAAGAATATTGTTTGATATATTCCCTCAGGTAGCAAGCTTCACATTTTGTCCCAGGGTCCTGGGATCAAGACCCAAGTTAGGTTCCCTGCTAGGGGAGAGGAGCAGGTGGAGTCTGCTGCTCCTTCTGCCCCTCTCCTGCTCCTGTGCTCATTCTTTCTCTGTCCCTCTCAAATAAATAAATAAAGACATCTTTTCTTACACTTATTTTATCATTTTTTGTCTCTCAATTTTTTAATTTAAATTAATTAACACAGTATTTTATTAGTTTAAGAGGTAGAGTTCAGTGATTCATTAGTTTCGTATAATACCCAGTACTCATTACATCACATGCCCTCCGTAATGCCCACCATCCAGTTATTCCAACTCCCCATTCCCCTCTCTGATTATGTCTTATTTTTCCCTCCCTACCCCATTGATCCTGTTTTGTTTCTTAAATTCCACATATAAGTGAGAGCATATACTAATTGTCTTTTGCTGATTTACTTATTTCACTTAGCAGAAATCCCTCTAGTTCCATCTGTGTTACTGCAAATGGCAAGATTTCATTTTTTGATAGCTGAGTAGTATTCCATTCTCTATATATACCACATCTTCTTTATCCATTCATCTGTCAATGGACATCTGAGCTCTTTCCATAGTTTGGCTATTGTGGACATTGCTGCTATAAACATTGGGGTACAGGTGCCCCTTCAGATCAGGCATTTGTATCTTTGAGGTAAATACCCAGTAGTACAATTGCTGGGTCATAGGGTACCTCTATTTTCAACTTTTTGAGGAACCTCAATATTGTTTTCCAGAGTGGCTGTACCAGCTTGCATTCCTACCAACAGTGTGAGAGGGGTCCCCTTTCTCTGCATGCTTGTCAATATCTGTCATTTCCTGACTTGTTAACTTTAGCCATTCTGACTGGTGTGAGATGGCATTTCATTGTGGTTTTGATTTGTATTTCCCTGATGCCGACTAATGTTGAGCATTTTTTTCATGTCTTCTATGAAAAAATATTTGTTCATGTCTTTCGCCCATTTTTTGATTGGATTACTTGTTCTTTGGGTGTTGAGTTTGATAAGTTCTTTTTTTTTTAATTTATTAAATTTTTTTTTAGTGTTCCAAAATTCTTTGTTTATGCACCACACTCAGTGCTCCATGCAATACATGCCCTCCATAATACCCACCACCATGCTCACCCAACCCCCCCACAGTTTGTTTCTCAGATTGTAGACCTTTATCTGATGTGTCATTTGCAAATATCTTCTCCTATTTTGTTGGTTGTCTTTTGGTTTTATCGACTGTTTCTTTTGCTGTGCAAAAGCTTTTTATCTTGCTGAAGTCCCAATAGTTCATTTTTTTCCTTTGCTGCCCTTATCTTTGGAAACATGTCTAGCAAGAAGTTGCTGTGGGCAAGGTTACAGAGTTTGTTGCCTGTGTTCTTCTTTAGGATTTTTATGGATTCCTGTCTCACATTGAGGTATTTCATCCACTTTGAGTCTATTTTTGTGTATGGTGTAGGGAAATGGTCCAGTTTCATTCTTCTGTGCATGGCTGCTCAATTTTCCAAATACCATTTGTTGAACAGACTGTCTTTTCCATTGGATATTCTTTCCTGCTTTGTCAAACTATCTTTCCTGCTAGTTGACCATAGAATTGAGGGCCCATTTCTATGTTCTCTGTTCTGTTCCATTGATCTTTGTGTCTATTTTTGTGCCAGTACCTTACTGTCTTGATGATTACAGCTTTGTAGCAGAGCTTGAAGTCCAGAATGGTGATGCCACCAGCTTTGGTTTTCTTTTTCAAGATTGCTTTGGCTATTTGGGGTCTTTTCTGGTTCCATACAAATTTAAGGATTGTTTGTTCTAGCTCTGTGAGAGATTTGATTTATTTATTTGACAGAGAGGTATATAGCACAAGTAGGCAGAGTGGCAAGCAGAGGGAGAGGGAAAAACAGGCTCTCCACTGAGCAGAAAGATCAACATGGGGCTCAATCCCAGGACCCAGGGTTCACAACTCAAGCTGAAGGCAGCCACCTAAGCAACTGAACCACCCAGGTGCCCCAACAAATGCTTTTTCTATATCTGTTGAGGTGATTATATAGTTCTTGTCTTTTCTTTTCTTAATGTAGTGTATCCCATTGATTAATTCACAGATGTTGAACCATCCTCACAGCCCAGGAATAAACCCCAGTTGGTCTTGGTAAATAATCCTTTTAATGTAATGTTGGATCCTATTGATTAGTGTCTTGGTGAGAATTTTAGCATCCATATTCATCAGGGATATTGGTTTGTTATCCTCCTTTTGGGTGGCGTTTTGTCTGATTTTGGGATCAAGGAAATTCTGGCCTCGTAGAAAGAGGAAGTTTCCTTTCATTTCTGTTTTTTGAAACAGCTTCACAAGAATATGTAATTCCTCTGGGAAGCCATCAGGCCCTGGACTCTCATTAGGAGATTTTTAATTACTGCTTCGGTTTCTTTATTGGTTATGGGTTTGTTCAGGTTTTCTGGGTTTGTTTGTTTGTTTGTTTGTTTTCTGTTTCACTTTTGGTAGTTTATATGTTGCTAGGAATGTATTCATTTCTTCCAGATTGCCTAATTTGTTGGCATATACTTCCTCATAATATGTTCATATAATTGCTTGTATTTCTTGGAAGTTGGTTGTGATCTCTCCTCTTTCACATGATTTTATTATTTTGGGTCCTTTCTCTTTTCTTTTTGATAAGTCTGGCCAGGGTTTTATCAAACTTATTAATTCTTTCATCAAAGAACCAACTCCTAGTTTTGTTGATATGTTCTACTGTTCTTTTAGTTTCTATCTCATTGATTTCTTTTCTGATCTTTATTAATGTCTCTTCTTCTGCTGGGTTTAGGCTTTATTGGCTGTTTTTCTCCAGCTCCTTTAGGTGTAAGGTTAGGATGTATATTTGAGCCCTTTCTTGTTTCTTGAGAAAGGCTTGTATTACTATATACTTTCCTCTTAGGACCACCTTTGCTGCATCCCAAAGATTTTGAACAGTTGTTTTTTCATTTTCATTTCTTTCCATGACTTTTTAAAAATTCTTCTTTAACTTCCTGGTTGACCCTTTCATTCTTTAGTGGGATGCTCTTTAACCTCCATGGATTTGAGTTCTTTCCAAATTTTCTCTTGTGAATGAGTTCCAGTTTCAAAGCATTGTGGTCTGAAAATATGTAAAGAATGATCCCAGTCTTTTGGTACCAGATGAGACCTGATTTGTGAGTTAATATGTGATTTGTTCTGGAGCATGTTCCATGTACACTTGAGAAGAATATGTATTCTGTTGTTTTAGGATAGAATGTCTGAATATATCTGTGAAGTTCATTTAGTCTAGTGTGTTATCCAAAGCCCTTGTTTCCTTGTTGATCTTCTTCTTAGATGATCTGTCTGTTGCAGTGGGTGTAGTGTTCAAGTCCCCTACTATTACTGTATTATCAATGTGTTTCTTTAATTTTGTTATTAATTGGTTTATATAATTGGCTGTTCCCATCTTCGGTGCATAAAGATTTACAATTATTAGATTTTCTTGTTGGATAAACCCTTTAATTATGATATTGTGTCCTTCCTCATCTCTTATTACAGTCTTTGGTTTCAAATCTAATTTGTCTGAGATAAGGATTGCTACCCCCAATTTTTTTTTTTTGATGTTCATTAGCATATGATTTTCCTCCCCCTGACTTTCAATCTGAATATGTGTTTGGGTCTAAAATGAGTCTCTTACAGACAGCATTTCGATGGGTCTTGCTTTTTTATCAAATCTGATACCCGTGTCTTTTGATTGGAACATATAGTACATTTACATTCAGAGTAACTATTGAAAGATATAAATTATGCCATTGTATTGCCTGTAACGTTACTGCTTCTGTATATTGTCTCTGTTCCTTTCTTGTCTGTGTTACTTTTGGGCTCTCTTTGCATAAAGGATCCCCTTTAATATTTCTTTCAAGTCTGGTTTAGTGATCACAAATTCTTTTGGTCTCTGTTTGTCCTTTATCTCTCCCTTCTATTTTGAATGACAGCCATACTGGATAAAGCATTCTGCGCTACATATTTTTCTCAGTTAACACCCCTAATATACCATGGCAGTGCTTTCTGGACTACCAGGTCTCTAGGAATAGGTCTTCTGCCAGTCTGATGTTTCTACCCCTTTAGGTTATAGACCTCTTGTCCCAAGCTGCTTTCAGGATTTTCTTAGTCCCTGAGATTTGCAAGCTTTACTATATATGTTGAGGTTTTCACCTATTTTTATTGATTTTGAGGGGGATTCTCTGTGCCTCCTGGACTTGAATGTTTGTTTCCTTCCCCAGATTATGGAAGTTCTCAGGTACAATTGGCTCCAGTATACCTTCTGCTTCTCTCTCTCTCTCTTTCCTCTTGTTTTGGGACCCCTATAATTCTAATATTGTTTTGCTTTATGGTATCACTTATCTGTCAAAGATAATCTCCCCAGTAGTATTTATCTCTCTTTTTCTCAATTTCTTTTACTCCATCATTTTGTCTTCTACATCACCAATTCTTTCTTCATTTATCCTAGCAGTTAGAGCCTGCATTTGGGTGGAGGGGATAAGTATTTTTTTTTAATTTGTTTAAGATTTTATTTACTTATTTGACAGAGAGAGAAAGAGAGTACACACAAGCGGTGGGGGGGGGCATGACAGAGGGAGAGGGAGAAGCAGGCTCCCCACTGAGGGGCTGGATCCCAGGATCCCAGGATTGTGACCTGAGAACAAATATGGTTAAAATGTCTATACCACCAAAAGCAATCTACAGATTATGCAATCCCTATCAAAACATCAACATCATTTCTCATAGAACTAGAACACACAATCCCCAAATTTATATGGAACCAAAAAAAAACCCCAAAAAGCCAAAGTGATCTTTAAAAAGATAAAAACTGGAGGTCTCACAATTTCAGACTTTATGTCATATTACAAAGCTATAATAATAGTCAAGAGTATGGTAGTAGCATAAAAACAGACACATAGATCAACAGAACAGAACAGAAAGCCCAGAAATAAACCCACAATTATATGGTCAACTTTTTTTTTTAAATTTCCTTTCAGTGTACTAGAATTCATTGTTTATGTACCACACCCAGTGTTCCATGCAATATGTGCCCTCCATAATACCCAACACCAGGCTCACCCAACCTCCCACCCCCACCCCGTCCCTTCAAACCCCTCAGATTGTTTTTCAGAGTCCATAGTCTCTCATGGTTGACCTCCCCCACCAATTTCCCCCAAATTTCCTCCTCTCCATCTCACCATGTCCTCTGTGTTATTTCTTATGCTCCACAAATAAGTGAAACCATAGAATTGATTCTCTCTGCTTGACTTATTTCACTCAGCAAAATATCTTCCAGTCCCATCCATGTTGATGGGTATTCATCCTTTCTGATGGAGGCATAATATTCCTTAGATGATAAGGACAACATCTTCCTTATCCATTCTTCCATTTGAAGGGCATCTTGGTTCTTTCCACAGCTTGGCAACTGTGGCCAGTGCTGCTATGAACATTGGGGTACAGATGGCCCTTCTCTTCACTACATCTGTATCTTTGGGGTAAATACCCAGTAGTGCAATTGCAGGGTTATAGGGAAGTAGAGCCTCCATTTTTTTTTTGCATCTCATTAATAGCCTTTGTGATTTCAACTTGATTAGATTTTAGGTTTTTTGACTTTTCCAGAAATGGATTCTCTAGTGTCTTCTATGCTTTTTCAAGCCCAACTAGTATCTTTATAATCATTATTCTAAGCTCTAGTTCTGACATCTTACTCATATCCATAGTGATTAGAACTCTAATAGTCAGTATTGCCTCTTGTTCTCTTTTTTGAGGTGAGTGTTTCCATTGTGTCATTCTGTCCAGAGAATAGATGAACAAGGGAACAAAACACTAAAATGACAACAAGGTCCCCAGAGAAATATACTCTACAAAATCAGAAGAGACCCAAAACTTAAAAAAAAAAAATTAAAATTAAAAAGAGAGAGAGAGAGAATATAATCAAACAGGTGAACAGAGCAGAGAAATGCACTAGATCGTATGTGTATTTTGGTCTGTTTGTTAGAAAACTAGTTGCCAAAATTGTAAAGGAAGAAAAATATATGTACAAAAATAAAATTAAATACAATGAAAGGATATAACATAACTATAAAAATGAAAAATTAAGACATAAAAAAAGAGTTGATAAAATAAGAAATTGGTTGAAAAGGAAAGAGAAAAAAATTAAAATTGAGACTAAAGAATCATGAGAAAAAAAAAAAAGACATGAGTTCTATATACTATTTTCCTGCAACTCTGGAGTTTTGTAGTTCTGTATGACCAGTAAACTTAGTCTTAGTAGGATATTCTTGCTGATCTTTGGGTCAGGCAAGTGAGGCTGTTATGCTGATTCTCTGGTGTCTTTGACTGGGCAAAATTGTACTGCCCTTCCCAGGGGCTCAGGCTAAGTAAGCAGCTCTGATTGCTCTATATGGCTTTTATTCCTTGAAGACTTAACACCCCACTTTAGAGGATAAGAATGAAAATGGCTACCTCCCTATTCCCAAGATAAAAAGTCATGCTCCCTACTCCTCAGTGAATCCTCAGGGAAAAGCAGTCAATCACTCCTGTCTCCCTGGTTTCCATCCACACTTTGTGCTCACCCAGCCTGTGACCAAGCGCTTCCAACTCAGACACACAATCCCACTTAGAGCCTCCAAATCCTGTAGACTTCTGTGGCACACATACACACTGCTGCTCCTGGGGGAGTGCAGGGTGTCTCCCCATGGTTCTGCCATTTTTGGGTCACCTGCTAGGAGAATGGTCACCTGACAAGGCCATGGTTCCTGGTTTATGGCAACACCAAGCTGAAAGGCCACTCCTGGACTTGCTGATTGGAGACGGCTTCCCCACCCCAGTGCCTGGGAACTCTGCTGCTGTCAGGCACCCACATTCTTTCTGTGACCCTGGCAGTCCTGAGACCACACTGTCCCACCTACGATTCCACCCTGCTTGGCCACCTGAGAGCCTTTCAGGCACAAGGATGTCCCTCACTGGAGTAGACTTCTAAACGTTCTGATTTTGTGCTCCACTGTTATATCACTATATCACTTTCCAGAGAGTCAGCTTATGGAGGCTCTCTCCCCCAGTTTACAATTTATTTTTCCATATATCACCTCAGATTCATTTCTCTGCACCTCCTACCTTGCAAAAAGTGGGTTGCTTTTCTATTTGTAGAATTGCAGCAATTCTTTTCTTAAATCTCCAGTTGAGTTTGCAGGTGTTCAGAATGATAGCTATCTAGCTGAATTCCTAGGATCAGACTAAACTAAGTTCTCTTACTCCTCTGTCATCTTGGACTCTTCTCTCTCAGAGTTCTTAATACATAAGAATAAGAATATATACTTACTGAGTGCTGATTGACCAAAAAAAAAAAAAAAATTCTTTTTGAAAATCTCTGCCAGTCAGGTTTTTTAACATTATTTATTCTTTCTAAATACTTGGTTTTATAAATATGAGTTGACTAATCAATCTATCAACTATAATAATTCATATATTTCAAACATTCCAACATTACCACAATATCTTAATATTTTCCATGAAATTAAATGTCCATATATATGGAAATTTAATATATAAATATATATATATATGTAGAGAGAGAGAGAGAGAGAGAGAGAGAGTTTGTGCTTTAGATATCTTCAATTTAATAGGATAGGCTCTAACTTGTAATGATAAAACTTTTTCAAATTTTCTCTTATATATGTAAAACAATAGATTATGCTGCTAGATTTTTTTGAAACTAGATGTTTTTGCAAGAATTTGCAATTTTCACCCCTTTGTTCTTTCCATGATTTTTCATGTTACCAAAATATGAGGGCATGCACATTTTCTCATTATCCCATTATCATCAAATCGTATTTATTAAAGGTAGTTATGAACATGACTCTGTAGTTGAATATAGTTTTAGTAATTGCAGTCCCTGCAGAAATATTGATGGTAAATAGGAAAGCTGATACATGAAAAATGGTAAGATATTTTGAACATCTTAAGAAACAAAACTAGAATAAGAACCTACACTAGTAAATAAATATTTACATTATAGTTTCCCAAAAGTAGATGAGGCCTTACAAGGAGAAATAAATTCTTAAACAATGGAAATGTTCTATCACCAGATATTATTACAACCAAATGTTATTACTACCTAGTGGATTTTGGTACAAAAACTCACTTATCAGCTAAGGGTTGTTCTAGAAGACTTATGGCTGAATAATATTACATTGTGTAGATATACTACATTTTATTTAACAGTTTATTAGTTAATGGATATTTGGTTTATTTCTGCTTGTTAGCTATTATGAATAATACTGCTGCAAACATTCATTTGTGTAAGTATTTTAGTACTTGTTTTCAGTTCTTTAAATATATACTTAGTAGTAGATTTTCTGGGTCATTATGCTAATTCTGTTTTCAACTTTTTGAAGAACTGAAAAATTGTTCTTTGAAGTGCCTGTACTATATTACCTTCCCCTTAGCAGTGTATGAGGGTTCCAGTTTCTCCTCATGTTGCCAATACCTGTCACTCTTTTGTATCATGGCCATCGTAGTGCATGTTGAAGTGGCATGTCATTGTGCTTTTGATTAGCATTTCCCTAATCATGTTGTACATTTTTTTCATACATTTATTAATCATTTGTATATCTTCTTTGCAAAAATGTCTGACTACATCCTTTGCCCATTATTTAATTGAGTTATCTTTAATTGTTGAATTGTAGAATTTTTTTACATATTCTTTATACAGGTTCCCTTATCAGATAAATGATTTGTACTTATTATTTTCCATTCTATGCATTATCTACTTTTATGATAATGTCCTTTGAAGCACATAGTTTTTAATTTTGATGATGTCCAATTTATGAGTTGTTGTTCTCTTGCAACTTTCAGGGTTCTCTGTCTTTGATTTTTGACAGTTTGATTATAGTGTGTCTAAATATGGATTTTTTTTTCTGTATCCTAGTTGGAGTTAATTAAGTTTCTTGGATGTGTAGATTGTTTTACAGTGGATTTTTAAAGTTTTCACCCATTATTTCTTCAGATATTTTTTTCCTCTCCCTTTCTTTTCTCTTCTCTTCTCTTCTTCTGGGATTCTCATTATCTACTTATTGCTGTGATTGATGGTGTCCCAGATTGCTTAGGCTCTGTTCATTTTTATACATTCTTTTTTCTTTCTGCTCTTTAAACTGGGTAATTTCACTCGACTGATATTCTTGTTCACTGATCATTCTTCTGCTGGCTCATATCTGCTTTTAAGCCCCTCTAGTGAATTTTTCACTTTATTGTATTTATTGTACTTTTCCACTCCATAATTTCTATTTGGTTCATTTTCATTAATTGTCTTTAATAATATACTGTATTTGATGAGACATTTTTCCTTAATTTCTTTAGATGTGGTTCTTTTAGTTTTTTTAACATATTTAAAGGAGCTGATTTGGAGTCTTTGTCTAATAAGGCAAACATCTCATACTTGTTTTGGTTGAAAACTTTACGCTTTAAAGAATATAATGTGGCAACTTTGGAAATCAGATTCTGCCCCCATCATAGGGGTTTTTGTTGCTGTTTGTTATGATGGTGGTCATTATTGTTGGTGTTTGTTTAGTGACTTTTCTGAACTAAACCTGTATAGTTTGTATTCTCTGTCAACTCTGATCCCTGCTTAGTCATCTTAATGGTCATCTAATTTTTAGACAGAGATAACCTTAAGTTTCTGTACTCAGTAAGTCTTCCAACCTTTGGTGATGAGCTGTGTATGCATGTTGGAGCACATATTTAATATTCAGGCTACAGTCTACTTTGCCTTAGCCTTTGCTTCCTACTTGCTTAGAGCCTTGAGGTTAGCCAAAGATGAGAGATTAAGGCTTTCTCAGATCTTCCTAGAGAATGCAAACAGTTTTACATATGAGTGGATAGCCTTCTAAATTTCCAGGAACATGTCAGAGTTTTTAAAGCCCCATGTGGACGTTGCCTTCTTCAGCTTTTAACCTTAATTTTTAACTTTTATTGTTAACTTATCTACCCCAGTTTTTATGGTTATGGCCCCCGCAGACAGCTGCAATGTTAAACAGTTACTGCTGACTGTTTTTGACAAAAAGTGCTGCTTAAGACAGCTCTGAATCAGATCCAATGAAGATAAGCATGGTGAAGAAAGGTTTTTAGGGAACAGGCAGACAGGCCAAATAATCACAGTTCCTTGAAATGGTGCTTCTAAACATCTAAAACATTTTGCCTCTTCCAGAGGTTGCTAGCCTGCTCGTTTATGGAACTCCTGGTTTTCAAGGTGACTGTGGAGCTGAGAAGAGTAAAATTAGAGTAGGGCAAATTAAAACAAAGTGCACATTCTTACTAAGATTCAGATATTTCTCTTAAATGCGCACTCCTCACATAGCTATAGACTTTTTTTAATTTCCCTATTTCTGAAAACATTTATTTTGATAATCTTTGCCAGTTGCCTCATTGTTTTTCTGGAGGAGCAGTTTTTATGAGATTTTTATTCTGCCATTCTTACTGATGTCTACCATATTCTATGCTATTTGTCTACTGCATTCTAATTCTTGAATGAAACAAAGTGTTTGGGAGAGTTGATTTTTAAATGTCAGATATGAATATGAGCAGTTAAAAAAATATGATACTTTCATTTTGTGATAAAGTAAAATTTTACTAAGAAAAGTTCCTTTTTTTTAATCTTGAGGAAGTTTAAATAAATCCCTTCCCCTACATTCTTCAGTGAAATGAAATTTTTGTTTAAATGGTTTAATAGCTCAATCTGACTAAACCCAAATTCCTTTTTGTATTCCTAATGATGGTAAGTCAATTTGCTAAAGCTTTGTGATGCAAAACAAACTTTTGTATGTACTCTCAAATCAGATATGTTATCTCCTTCAAGAGCAATACTGAGAAAGAAAAGAGAAAAATATACTACCTTATTTACATGAAATGTTCTATCTGAAGAATATTCAAGTTTTAGTTCACCTTTGTTTAGAATTAATTTTATTCCTTTTTTATGTGTTTCAACCATAAAGGAAGATATAATAAATGACATAAAAACCAATATATTATATTTTAATATTATTTTTGAATACATACTACAAAACAGATATTATTGTAGTTGCTGGGAATATAGCAATGGAGTTAAAAAAAAAATACCTGCCCTCATAGAATTTCCATTTAATGGAGGATATACAGACAATAAATAAATAAATAAACACTCACGTGTTACTTGAGAATAGGTGCCACTGAGGAAAATAAAGAGTTATAAGGGAGATAGAGTATGCCAAGGAGGAGGAGTTGAGAGAATATTAAAGAAGAATTACTATTTTATGTGAGGGACTTAAAGAAGGTCTAGCTAATAATGAGACATTTAAGAAGAGAAACTAAAGAAATTGAGAGAGTGATTTGTATAGATTTCTTGAGGAAATATGTTCCATCTTGCAAGTGCAACAATGGTAGCATACTTTATAGGGGACCAGGAAGGAGGCTATGTATAGAATGGGATGAGTAAGGAGGGAGTAGAAAGTGATAAATATAAAGAGATGTCAATGGGTAAGATCTTGTATAAACCTTAAGACTTTGACTTTATGCCAAATAATAATGAGAAGCTGTTGTAAGATTTTGAGCAGAGTAAGGACATGATCTGACTTACATGTGAAAGGATTATTTTGTCTGCTACATGGAAAGGATACTACAGAAGGACAAAGGCAAAACAGAGACTAAGGAGAGACAGTATGGTGGTTTGATCCAAGAGTCTAACAGTGGAGGTGATGAGAAGTAGATATATTTTGAAAAGAAATCTAAAAGATGCTGCTGACTGATTGAATGTGAGGTATAAAGGAGAGGAATCAAGGATAAGTCCAAAGTTTTAGGCCTAGGCTAGAAAGATGGTGTTTTGGGGTTTTCATTTACTAATTAAAGAAGACCATAGGAGGAGCAGGTTAGAAGGTAGAAATTAATTTGAACATGTGGATTTAGCAATTATTAGCTGTCTATAACAAAGAATAAATACATTATATTATTATTTTTATGCATAATATCTTTTAGAATATTGTGTTTTCTAGTTGGTTATTACTGGTATAATAGAGAGATTATTATTATGTATTTAAGATTCATTTCATAGATAGAAAACTTGTTTGACCCTTCTGTTTTTTTTTTTTTTTTGACCTTCTGTTTTTAAGAGACTTTATCTTTTAGAACAGTTTTAGGTTTACAGCAAAATTGAGCAATAAGCTCAGAGATTTCCCACATGCTCCCTGCTCCCACACATGCATAGCCTCACCCATTATCAACATCCACCACAGAGTGATGCATTTGTTACAACTGATAAACCTACATTGACAATAATTAGTATCACTTGAAGTCCATAGGTTACATAAGGTTCACTCTTGGTGGTATACATTATCTGGGTTTGAACAAATAAATAATGACATGTATGCACCATTTTGGTATACAGAGTAGTTCCACAGCCCTAAAAATTCAGTGTGGTCTACCTATTCATCCTGTCCTCTCTCCCAAACATTGGGAACACAGATCTGTTTACTATTTCCATAGTTTTTCCTTTTCTAGTATGTCATAGAGTTGGAAATACAGTGTATAACCTTCTCAGATTGATTTTTTACTTGATAATATATATTTAGGTTTCCTCTGTGTCTTTTCATGTCTTGATAGCTCTTTTTTTTAATGCTGAATAAGGATTCATTGTTTGGATATACCAGTTTTTTAACCATTCACCTACTGAGGGATATCTTATTTCTTCTAAATTTTAGCAATTATAGATAAAGCTTCATTAACATTCCTGAGCAATTTTTGTGTAGACAAAAGTTTTCAACTCCTCTGAGTAAACACCAAGTATTTTGAACTTGATTCTCTTTTTAAATTTAATAGATTGTGGATTCTCTTGCATGTTTATGAAGCTAATGCAATCATATCAATATATTTAAAATATCTTTCTAGTTACTATTTTTATGATTACTTCTTTAATTTTTTTTTCGTCTTATTGCATTGGACAAGACCCGTAGTATAAAGTAAACTAGAAGTTGGGAAAGTGGATAAATTTGCTAGTACCTAAATTTAATGAAAATGCTTCTAGTTTCACCACTAGGTTTGATGTATTTGATAAATTCTCTATTTTGGTGATGGGTAATTTTTTACATAGAAATTTTTCCCTTTCTTTTTCTCTTAGTAGAATGATTATCATGAATGAGTGTTGAATTTTATCAAATGCTTATTCAACTGGTAAGGATTGATTAGGATCATCTATTTTCCTCCTTTAATATGATAATGTTTGACATTATTAAAATTTCTGATATTAAGTGGTCCTTGCAGTCCTGAGATCAACTCTTCTAGGTCACTACAAAAAAAGAAATACTGACTATATTTGATTCGCTAGTATTTGCTAATAGTGAATTTCTGCATCTGCGTTCATAGGTGAAATAAATTTATAATTTTCTTATCTGTCCTTGTCAATCTTTCTGTATACCTTTGTCAGTCTTTTCTTGTATTTCTCTGGGGTACCTGGGTGGCTCAGTGGGTTAAGCGTCTGCCTTTGGCTCAGGTCATGATCCCAGGGTTCTGGGATCAAGCCCAAGCAGACCTCCTGCTAAGTAGGGAGTCTGCTTCTCCCTCTTCCTCCTCCTCTGCCCCTTCCCCCACTTGTGTACTTTCTCTCTCAAATAAATAAAATCTTTAAAAAAGAAAACAGATTGTATTTCTCATTCCATTTTTCTGGTGTCCAATCAGTTTGTATAAGAGGAATTATCTGTTTCTTATAGATTGAGTAAAACTTGTCTATCTGAGTCTATTGTTTTTTAATTAGGGAGATATTTGATCATTCTTCTTAAGTCAATTTTTGTAACTTTATGGTTTTCTTAAAATTATCCATTTAAATACCATACTCATTTATCAGAATTCTCTTTTAAAATATCTGTTTTGTCAGAATTTTATATTTATAGAATTCTTTTTTCAAAATAATTTTTTATATATTTTATCTGAAATTTTTTCCCCTTTTTCTGTCCTTCTATTTATTTGGAGTCTTCTTGGTTCATATTTAAATGTTTAATATAATAAAAAGCAGATACAAAAAAAGAATGTATGCATGTACTATAAAAGCATATTCATTACATTTAGGATAATCACAATTCTGATTTATATACTATATATCCATATCAAATTCTAAACAGATAAAAAATGGCTTTTTAAAATTGAAACATAAGCTGCACTCTGACTAGTAGAATGGAAGCTTGAAGACAACTATGAGAGGAGAGGAGAATTCTAATTAACATTTATACATGCATCTATCATATATATTCCCTGAAGCAGACCCATTGTAGTAGAAAAAGTATGCTGTTACATGGACTTGGTTTTAAATTTCACCCTGCTCCTTTGGTTTTATAATCTTTAATCTTTATAACTGCTCTAGTTTCCTGTTTGTAAAAGCAGGCATAATTACAATAATTCCTACCTTGCAGAATTATTTCAAGAATGATATATGTAAAGTACCTTATTCAGTGTCTAATATGTAATTAGCACTCAAAAGTGGTAACAATTATTATTACATGTTTAATAATTAAAGATTAAAGGTTTCAACTTTGGAAACTCCTCAAGAATTTTAGGACAGTCTTTTATATCTAAATAATATGTACAAAAGAAAAGATGTCCTGGTATTTCATTTCTGCTCAGCTATGCTAGCTTTATTACAATCACTTTATATTTAGAAGTCACTACAAACAGTATGAGGAGTGAGGGAGATGGAGACTGGCTCTCCAAGGATGGAATATTTCTGGCAGTTTTATCTCAGTAATTTAAGTTTAAGATTTCACTTTGACCTTTACTTCTTAGTTTTAAAACTATTTTGATCTGGAAAATACTAAAGAATTGCCAAAAGAATCATTTCATCTAGTGCCAATGTCTTTCCCATCAACTTTTCCTTAAATAGCTAAGATTCTGTTTCACATTTCCAACCACAGCTTAATTTAAAAAATACATAGGTAGATAGATTTATGTGTAAAAAAAAATATATGCATATATATGCACACACATATATATATGTATATATGTATTTGTATAAAGGTATGTATATATAAAGGTATATAACTGATGAATAGAATGAAATGAATTTATTAAAACAATCTATTTTGAAATTCCTACTTATAATAGATAAATGAACTAGTAGGCAGAAGATAGAAGGATTAATGACAAGTTATATTGAAAATAAGCTTAAACTATAAGGGATTGGGATGGGGAGAACAGTGGGAAAGGAATAGAAAATTACACACTCAAGGGAAGTTTAAGTTTGGAAGATATATACTCTGCATTAAATTAATAATTTTCTTTCTTGGGGGAAAATTTTTGTGATATAAGCTATGAAAGTTAATCTCGATAATTATTTTCTCTTCTAGTAGAGGTTATATAGATACAGAGATAGAGATAGTGATTTTCAATTTGTAACAAAACTTCTGTCTCTCAACACCAAAGTCTCTGTAGGGTATATGGATAATTTTGGGGGGGAGTATATAGATAATTTATGTAATTATTGATATACTTTACCAACCTCTTCTTATCCTTTCCCTAGGCTACATTTTAAAAGAGCAAATTTCATTCTTTAGTTGTTCTCTGATCTTTATTTTCAGTGTGTCCATGCTTGAAGATGTACACCCAAGTGAAAGTGAAGCATAGTTGAGCCAAGCTGAATGTTTTTTTTTTCCTTTACTTATTCTGAGATGAATTATTTACCAAGGCTCTGCTGTGTTCCATATACATATATATATATACAAGAATGTGTTCTACTCTGTCATAAATATAGGGAAAAACGTATAACTTCATATTTATAAAATAAAGCTATAAAAGTTGCTGAAGGAAGAGTGAAGATCAAAAGAAAGGGCAAAGCCAGGGAAACATATCCTTGCATTATATTATACATATATATTATATCCTTGCAATAATATTAATATTATTAATATTATGAACTGCAGTTGATTTTATTAGTTCTATATATTAACTAATTTTGACCCCTTATACTGAGAAGAATGGTGTTAGTGAAAGCTCTTACTCTTTGGCAAGAAATGCCTTCGTTGGTTAAGAGGACGATAATTCCACCAGCAAGATTTCTGAAGTCTGTAATGTTTAAAAGAGAATCTTGATATAAACAGTCATCCCTAAGCAGAGCTAATCATTAGAGAGAGAATTTCTTTGATCTCTCTCTAAACTAAGTCAGGTTTTATTTCTGTTAGTCAAAGAGAGAACTCCTCCAAGTTGAATAGAGCTAATGAGAACTTGTTTCTGAAGTTAAGGAAGTGAACAACTGACATTGAGTAGTCTGTCCGAATCTGACACTTCGTCAAGGACTGTTTGGGTTAAAACTACATGGAAAAACTATATTTATTACCATCATATTAAAGAAAACAAAGTTTAATGGATAAAGGCTTGCTGTTTTTGAAATCTATGCTATTTGTTATTCCTCAGTATTTAATAGTATAGCTGGTTGTTTTCTTTACATATAATTAATCTTCTGTTTATCATTTATAAAAATGTGTCATTATATTTTAATCCATTTACCAGGAGATTGCCATTTATCAGGAAATTAGCAGATTTATTCAGTTATTATTCAATTAGTTATTCATACCTGACCATTGAATTGAAATGCCTGGGCAAATTCTTAAATTCTTTGGTGATAAATTCTTCACATTCTTAAAAAAGGAATGATGATTGCAAGATTAATCATATTATTGTCTCAATTACATGCATGTAGATCTAAAGATAAAGAATATCACCATTCTTCAATAGTTTTTTATTTATGGCTTAATTATTCCATTATATAGACACACCAAATGTATATATCTTGCCCTCAATGACACCTATCTTTTTTTTTTAAGATTTTATTTATTTCAGAAAGAGAGAGAGAGGATAAGCAGGAGGGGGGAAGCAGCAGAGGGAGAAGGGGAGGCAGGCTCTTCACTGAACAGGTAGCCCCACGTGGGGCTCAGGCCCAGGACCCTGAGATCATGACCTGAGCTAAAGGCAGACATTTAACCGACTGAGCCACCCAGGCACCCCAACACCTATCTTATTCTTATATTCACTTCACTTTGTGCTCTACCTTCTCCATCCCCCTGACAGAAGTCACAAATTATTTTTTTCAGTCCTGATCTTACTTGATCTCTTAAGAACCACCAGGACCATTAACTCTTCCCAGTTTTCAAACATTATTTTTCCTGAGTTTTTTTCATACAGCCCAATCTCCTTGTTTTCTTTCTATTATCTCTAGTTATTATCTTTCACTGTCTCCACCTGTCCTTTTATGTCATTAAATATGGCATTCCTCAGGTTCTGTGTAGGCCTCCTTCTGTTCCCACACAAGAAAAATATTACACAGTATTTTATATTTATATCATGTAGTTATCATGGCTTCCAGTTTTTAGCTCCAGCTCAAGCTTCTTTCATTAGCTCTAGAAGACCCACATATCCAGTACTTACTCAACACTCCACTTGGATGTTTTACAAGTAACCTCTAATTGAACATGTCCAAAACTGAATTTTTTCCCCTCAAAGCTGCTCCTCCTCCAGCAATCTCTGTATCAGTAATCACCATTATCATTCCCCCACTTATTCAAGTCATTAGCAAGATTCATACTTGACTCCTGCCTTTTCTTCCAAATGCAATCAGTCAGAAAGCCCTATTCGTAAATATTGTTCACTTCTCTCTATCTCTCATGACATCATTTTAGTCAAGTTTCCCATCTTTTACCTGCTTTCCTACAATAATTTCCTACATCCATTCTTGTTCCTCTTTATTCTTCACGCTTAAACTAGCATAATCTTTTTATTATTATTATTATTATTATTACTAATTTTACTTAAAGCAATAGTAATTCATCATCTCACACATCTGGAGGCTAAACATCCAAAATCAAGTTTTTGGAAGATCCATGTACTCTCTGATGGCTCATGAGGAGAATCTTTCTTTGCCTCTTTTAGTTTCTAGTATTTGCCAATAACCCTTTGTATTCCTTGTCTTGTAAATGCATCATTCCAGTCACATGGCCATCTTGTCCCTCATCAGCTTCCCTCTGAATGTCTGTGTATCCAAATTTCTGATTTCCCTTTTAGGACACATCTGTATTGGATTCTGCCCAACCCTCAACATAATCTTTTTTAACCAAAATTTTTCCCAAGACTCCTAGCTACAAGGCCCTGAATGATCTTTCCCTTGCCAACTTTGCTACATTCTTCCATCAGTATTGTTCCCTCATATTTTTCTATGCTTTAGATTTCTTTTAGTTCTAGGAATAGCACGTATATACTTCTACTTAAGTTCTCTATATTTGCCTTCCATTTTCTTTATTAGAAGAAATCCTGAAGAGTAAAGACTGTGTCTTATTCATTTTTGTGTCCTCATTGCTTAGCATATGGTTGATGTATTGTTAACTTCTTAATTAATGAAATAATAACATATTTTCTTCTCTAATAGTTTATGGATACATGGAGGAAAGAATCATTCATTCTTTTTTTTAAATTTAATTTAATTTTTTTTCAGTGTTCCAAGATTCATTGTTTATGCACCACACCCAGTGCTCCATGCAATACATGCCCTCCACAATACCCACCACCAGGCTTCCCTGCTTCCTCCAAAACCCTCAGTTTGACTCTCAGAGTCCACAGTCTCTCATGGTTTGTCTCCCCCTCCGATTTCCCCCAACTCACTTCTCCTCTCCATCTCCCAATGTCCTCCATGTTATTCCTTATGTTCCACAAGTAAATGAAACCATATGATAATTGACTCTCTGCCTGACTTATTTCACTTAGCATAATCTCTTCCAGTCCCATCCATGTTGATATAAAAGTTGGGTATTCATCCTTTCTTATGGAGGCATAAAACTCCATTGTATGTATGGACCACATCTTCTCTATCCATTACTCCATTGAAGGGCATCTTGGTTCTGGAAAGAACCATTCTTATCTCTCAACCCCCAGGACCTAATTCAGTGCCTGAGAAATGCTGTGTTCTCAACATATGTGTATTTAGTTGAATTAATTACCACAAATAAGTTTACACCAGTTAACTCTCAGTTGAACAAAGCCCTCAATTGCTTAGTCACAGCTTCTTATTCATCAAGCATTCTAATTTTCCTTCATAGGATGCATTGTATTTATAATTACATATTTATATATTATATGCTTATCTCTTATTTTTGACTATATCTCCAATGCCTGTCATACCTGGTATATCAATAAATAATCATTAGTGATCATTATTATTATCTAATAATCATTATTTTTTTAGTGAATTAACAAAAGGTTAACTCAAATTAACCAGTGTTTTACTCTATTTCCTATAAGACAAAATATCTGAAGAGTGGTCTCCAAAACCCTCTATACTTATTGAAAGTACATATTTGAGACTTCACAAATATCTACTGAATAATTTCTCTGAAGGTTGGCTCCTGGAATCTGTTTTAACTAAAGTCCGTAAGTGATTCTTTGTGCATACAATTTTTTGTATGTGCATACAATTTTTTCATGACTTTGAGGGTAAACAGGAATGTTCATTCATAATGGGAAAAAAATATCTATGATAAAACATTCATATTTGTGGTTATGGTATTATTTTTTGTACTGATTTCTTTGTGTATTTTTTATATTACTCTACTTATGCTCTAGTTATTTATGTCTAACCTCTTTGGCAAGTTAACTTACCTTTCATGAACCAAAACCACCACTGTTTTCATTACTCCGCAATCTCAGCCTATTCATTCTTTTAGCCTCTTTTTGTTTTCTTTACTGCTTAAAAATCTGTCTATCTCCTCCACCCCTTCTTGTTCTGCTTTGTGAAAGCAGTTCCTACACTTGATCTTAGCCAAAAGGCTGAGAAGCGATGTGAAAGCAGTTCCTAATCAGAAATACTGACCTACAACAGTGAAATTTCAAAGGCCATTCATGTGGAAATAAAGTAGAGTAAGAAATTCATCCAGGACCCAAAAACCTTATGTTTCCTACTAATACTTTTTGGTATTTTTCCCCCCTTGAAATCAGTAAAAGAAAACCCTATTAAAGCAGCTGAGAAAGTGTGTCATGATTGAAGTAATAATTACAGAGTACCACCACATAAGTATATATGAGCATAAACACAGAAACACAGTTGTAATAATACAACATGGACAGCATCAGGAATTGAAAGTTACAAAATGTTATCTGCTCTGAAAACTGAAAAGTATGAACAGTTTTTCTTCAAGAGAATAAATGTAAAGAACGAAGAGAAAGGTTGGAAGGGATAAAGGAAAGGCCAAGACCAAAAGTAATAATTTTAAAAAACACTTTAATTTTACTCTTCCTTTTTTCTTCTCCATTTTAAGAGACTTTTGACTAAGTTTTAGTCATTCAATAAACACTTACTGAGCACCTAGTACATCCCAAGGACTTGATGACTTAATTCATTAAGGACTCTGCAGTTAGAAGTTTTCTTTGTTTCTTAGTAGTGTTTACTGCATCTTTTCAAAACAGCTTACTAACTGAGGGTGCATGCTGAAAGGTGCCTGAGACTACATAGTTCAGATGAAGGAAAAGATCAGCAATGCCCCAGCCTTGTCCCCATTACAACCATGCTCTTCATTTTCCAGTCTCAAGTATTATTTAAGACAAGCTTAATTCCAGAGTTAGCAAGATTGTTATCAGTTTATCCAAACTTCCTTTCCCATAGTATATTGGTTCCAAATTTTGGGTGTAATTTAATTCAGCACACCAGAAAACTATTTTGTCAGATGGAAATAATATATCAGGAAGGAATAAAAACATGTATTAGGTTGTTTAGAAGGGTAAACTGAACCAAACTCTCAAATGTTTTACAGAATGAAACAGAATAAATGAATAGATGTAATAAAATAACTCAAGGATAATTCTTTATTTATAGGTCAAGAAACTAAATTAGTGATGCATGTTTATCATTGTTTTTTTTCTCGGTGACCCTTCCTATTTTTCTCATTTAAAAAAATCTGATTATTTCACTGCAGCTTTCTGAAGCTTGAAATATTTACATGATTACATTTCTTGTCACTGTATTTTTAAACATTTACTATTATCCTTTTTTTGTAAAGTTATCCCAGGAAATGAAAATTCATAGTTACATATTAAAGATATTTGTTTCCTCTGTGTTACAGAAATTCTTCTGTCTCCTCATTAGTAAATCATCAAATTAATAAATGCTACCTCTCAGATGTGGAGATTTCGGTTCACACAAGATTTCAGTATGCACATGTTGGGAATGGAGCAGTGCTCTGTAAACACAGCAAGTGAAATAAGAACAAAAAAAAATTCCAGAACCAGACAAAAAACCATACAATGACTGAATGAACACTAACAGATTTCTAGAGTGTCTTATGTTAAGGAAGATTGAGGAGCCAGGGTGGAGGGGAAGGTTCTTAAAAGGAAAAGAGAGATCTTTGGAAGTTGTGAGTAGGAGGGTATTGGAGGTGGATTTCTTGGTGAGAAACACAAAAGAAAATAAATATGAATTATTCTCCCCTTTAGTGAAAATAACAATTCTTATGATATAGGGTAGAGTATCCCACTTGGGATTGGCCCAAACTGGCAGCTGATCTGATCTGAGACAATGGCACAGTTCCCTACAGACATTGGGACAGGCGATGCTTTGACACATTAACATATCCACATTGCAGTTACTTGGAAAGTACGCTGGTGACAGTATTTATTCCTTTGCAGCCTGATTTAATTCAGTATTGATTTGAGACAGCTCCTGTAGCAAAGTTTTTCCACCAGTAAGTCTATAGAACATATTTTCTTCATGAAGAGTGATGGGCACAGATAGCATAATTCCAACTTGCTAATGAATATCTGGGGTCCTGCACTGAGGTCTTTCTTATGCAACCTCAAAGTTCAAGGATGTCATTTCATGTATCAGTGACATTCCATGGTATTTAAAGAGAAATGGATTCTGGCACAATTCTGTCAAAAGGCTAGCAACAACAGGCCTAGTTGTTATATACAGGATTCAGTGATTCTGATCATTTTCATGATCCCAAAGTATCATTGTCCTTGTTTTTCCTAGCTATTCTTCCAGGATATCCTATAAAAGATGCAAAATAAATAAACAAGACATATTAGAAGTAAGTCTACTAGAAATTCAGCTTGTTAACCTGGTTTATACAGATGCTAACACAGAATTTAAGAAATTAAGATGCATAATGAAAAAAGAAAAGGCAGCTTTTATCTGCAGCATTCTCACCTCTGCTAGAGAATCATTGCTAAAGGTTCTTTCTTTCTTCATTCCCCCGAAAGCCAAAATGAGGACCTAGAAACCCCTGCTAAGCTGATATTATTCCAGAATACATGTATCTGAATTAAAGATTATTGTTCAGAAATTGAGTAAAATAAATACTTAGCAAAGAATAGAGTCCAGACAGACTTGATTTAATAGATTTTAAACTTTTATACTTATCAAATAGATATTTGAATTAGTCTAAGGTTGCTAACATGTTTGTTTACTTGAATAAATGGTTCCCATTGATTCTAAATGCCCTTATGGTAGTTCTCACATGAATTTATGTGTATTTCTGAATCCTTTTTCAGTTGTATTCATTTCATTCAAGTTATTTATTTTCTAGTACCAAAAGGTTATTAAAGTTATAATTATATCACAGATTTGTTGGGGAAAATCATTTTTATATTTATATTATCATTGAATTAAAATTACAATAGGAAAAATTAGCATATGATATTGAGTTTTATTTTTTACAAAAACAAGGTATATCATCATGTCTTATTTTGAAGGTCCTCTGTGGCATATTAAAGTTTTCTTGCATATTTCTGATAGAATTATTTCTGTGTTAACCTTTCTGTTGCTATCATAATTGGGATATTTTATCATTATATTCTTTTCTAGCTATTTTTTAAATACCAGTAGAAAGATTTTACAGGCAGTACTGATTTTTTTAAACAGTTTGGTGTAGTCATTAAGAATACAGCTTCAAATTTTTTTAATCCCACCTTTGCCACACCAGCTATGCGATCTGTTTACTTACTGTCCATAAAATAGAGATGATGATATTATATAGAATTATTCAGAGGATTAAATGAGTTAATATATGTAGAACATTGCTGTACATAGTAAGCACCTGTAAGTTTTCACTATTATCATCATTTATTTGATGACGGTAATGTTCTCTCATTGTAATAGTTTTCTATTAGTCAGGTTTTCCAGTTATATGTCATCTGCAAATTATGATAATTTTACCTCTCTTTCAATTTTATACATCTTCTATCTTTCTATTATTTAATTACTTCACCTAATTCTCCAGAACAGTGTTAAACAACAGTGATAATAATATTTTTATCCTACACCTAGATTTAATGGCAGTGTTTCTAATATTTCATTATCTTTTGGCTTGAAAGATAAATTTCATCGTTGTATACAGTTATGCAGTCTGATTTAAAATATTATCTTAAAAATATTTTCAAATGTCTTTTAACATGTTGTCCTGATATTCAGTAGGAAGCAAAGTTAACCCATGACTCTTGACTCCTGAGCTTTGTCTTTTTATGTTTCAGCTTTTGGAGTCCATTCTAAATCTGGGGTCTGTCATAATTTCTGCTAATGTAAAGGGTATCAGTTCTATCAGAAACCTTTAGTTTAAGCCAGAGATATTTTATTTTAAAGTCCTTGCTCATGTTTGGATGGAAATACTGTAAGAAGTCATGGAATGTGAAATCCTGTGATTTTGAGAGGTATTTGGAAAAAACAAATTAACTATATTAAAGAACAATGAAAACTTACTGAAAATTCACCAGCCAAAGCTAAAACATAACTTTCAGTTAAATTTAAGATACCAAGAAATTACTTGTATCTTGTTTGACTGGAAAGGAAGTAATTATTTCTCATATTATGTGATAATAAGTAATTTTAAATTACCTTTTCTAAGAGGCTGTTACCAACTTGTGTATTTGTATGTCCATTTGTCATTTGTTAGTTAATTCTTGATTCTATGTGGTATTCTTACCATTTATAGCATTACTATCATTTCAATTAAAGTAACCTCATGTGTTTTGTTTTGTTGTGTTTAAATATTTATTTATTTGACAGACAGAGATCACAAATAGGCAGAGAGGCAGGCAGAAACAGAGAGGAGGAAGCAGGCTTCCCACTGAGCAGAGAGCCAAATGTGGGGCTCAATTCCAGGACCCTGGGATCATGACCTGAGCCGAAGGCAGAGGTTTTAACCAACTGAGCCACCCAGGCATCCCAACCTCATGTGTTTTAATGATAAATTTGTCATTTGATTTTACAATAGAGTATCTATTTTTTTCTATTAAAAAATACTTTTGAACACATTTAGATGGCTGTCATTATGGCCAGATATACCAAAGAATTAAAAAAAATTAATAGGGTATATAATTGTTGAAATATATCTGCACATTGATAGTCATTACAGTTTTTTGAAGATGTACTTCACCATAAGAAATATTGCCTGTAACTCCTTTATGAAATATTTTTCATTTTCTTAGATAACTTTATGTTTTTTATTTTATTTATTTGAGATAGAGCATGAGTGAGGGGGAGAGGCAGAGGGAGAAATAAGCTCTCTACTGAGCAGGAAGCCTGATGCGAGGCTCAATCCCAGGACCCTGAGATCATGACCTGAGCTGAAGGCAGGTGCTTAACTGACTGAGCTAACCAGGTGCCCCAGGCAACCTTTTTTTTAGATTGAGAGAGAAAGCAGAAGGGAGGTGTAAAAGGAAAGGGAGAGAGACTTTTTTTTTTTTTTTTAAGATTTTATTTATGGGGCGCCTGGGTGGCTCAGTGGGTTAAGCCGCTGCCTTCGGCTCAGGTCATGATCTTGGGGTCCTGGGATCGAGTCCCGCATCGGGCTCTCTGCTCAACAGGGAGCCTGCTTCCCCCCCCTTCTCTCTCTCTCTCTCTCTCTCTCTCTCTCTCTGCCTGCCTCTCCATCTACTTGTGATCTCTCTCTGTCAAATAAATAAATAAAATCTTTAAAAAAAAAAAAGATTTTATTTATTTACCTGACAGAGAGGCAGGCAGAGAGGGGGAAGCAGGCTCCTTGCAGAGCAGAGAGCCCAACATGGCACTCGATCCCAGGACCCCAAAATCATGACCTGAGCCAGAGGCAGAAGCCCAACCCAATGAGCCACCTAGGCAGGCTCACACTCAGTGGGGCTCGATCTCATGACTCCAAGATCTTGACCTGAGCCAAAATCAAGTCAGGCTTAACCCACTGAGCCATCCAGGTGCCCCTTCTTAGATAACTTTTTAACTGTGTATCATTTTGTATTAAGCCAAATGGAGGCTATGAAGACTTTTTTTAAGTTAATACTTTAAAATAGATTATATCTAGAATAAATATTCAGTAATTTATATATCCCATTATTGCTGGTAATTTTAGTTAGTTGTCACTAACTATGACATTTAACAGACTTTCACTGTTAAATTCAACAGACTTTTGTTTTATTTATATAGTCTTTGTACATCAAGTAATTTATTAGACTTCCTTCTAAAATTCTGTTCATTTATGCCCAATTTATGTTTCAGAATCTAGAACTCTAGTCAGATCTCAAATGAATTGAAAAATTAGTTTACCCCTGAAATGATTTTATTTTATATCAGAAAATATGAAAAAAAAATTGGGCTCTAACCAATTTAACGTAGAAAGGAACCATTTGAACTTATCAGTTCATATTCCAAAATAAGTATTATATATTATAAACCTAAAGTACATCTCCATGACCTTTGGCATAAGATTGGTTGTGACACTTTCTGAATTCATTAAATTAGAAGTTTGAAATACAGTAAGCATATTATGGGCATTGGTATTTCTGTATCTATATTCTCATAAGAACTATCTTGGATAATTTGTAGTGTGTTAAAATAAATGGTTTGAGATTAGAGACAAATGAGTATCCTTTCTTTATCATAAGATTTTTGAGAGTCTTCTGTCTTCACAGGGAAAACTGATTTCCCTTCACTTGGGACATCTCAATTATATTGAGATAAAAATGTTTGGCTGATGCATGATATTAGCTGAACAATCCACTAGATATTAATCATGGTAATAAATGTTAATACCACAAGCACTTTAGAGAGCTCATTTACCTTGTCCTTGGCACAGCAATAAGGATGAGAAAAGCAGTCTGGAAGACTTTCTTGCACAGGGATTTACTGAAGCTTCTAGTCAAAAAGTATTGTTCAGGCATTTATTTGACATTGTCTAGTGAGGAGAATGATGGGGGAATTTCCCAAGTCACAAGGAACACTAAGCAAAAATAGCCATGCTGATCACTTCAGTGTATGAGGAAGAGGGTAAGAATGAAAGAGAAGGATGATGAAATCAGCAACCTAGTTCAAATGATGGCTGCCTTAACATTAGAGTTTGAGGTGAAAATATCTATTGGACTAACTAAAATACTGTGACCTCTTGGTCACCAGCTGACTCTACTCCCCAAAGCTCTGCTGCCATTGAAGCTGACCTTAACATCCTATGTGGAATAGCAGCTCAATCACATTCCAGAAGGAAGGTGTCCTAAGTTCCACTTTTAGGAATTCAACTGAGTGAAGCCACTGTCTTCTTTAACTTTCATCTTGTTTACCTCAGCCTGGGAAATTTATCAGGTTCTGGTTTTATTTCAAAAATTATTTCCAGGGGCTCCTGGGTGGCTCAGTGGGTTAAAGCCTCTGCCTTCAGCTCAGGTCATGATCTCAGGGTCCTGGGATTGAGCCCCGTATCGGGCTCTCTGCTCAGCAGGGAGCCTGCTTCTCTCTCTCTCTCTCTCTCTCTCTCTGCCTGCCTCTCTGCTTACTTGTGATCTCTGTCTGTCAAATAAATAAATAAAATCTTTTAAAAAAATTATTTCCAGAAGATTTTAGAAACATTTACAACAGCACCAGCACCACCATCTCCCATACATTGCCTCATTGACCTTGTTTTTCCCTATAATTCACTGATGTTAGAGTTTTGTTACTGTAACTTCCATCTCTCTGCCTTCACTTCAACCAATGTGAAATATAAAATATTTCCCACCTATCTATGAAATGCTTAAGTTCTCACTCATCTACGTTTGCAAAAGCAAGTCACGCTGTACAAACACTTTACTAAGCCTCCCAATTAGAATCATTGCTGAATCTCTGTAAGTAGAAACTCCTCAGATGTAATTAAGTATTACCTACAGATGCCTAACTTTTGTCCCAAAAGGTTAGTAAAAGTTTTAGGACCCATTGCTGGTTGAAAATCTATTAGAAATAAGGTCATAGGGTCCTAGAGCTAATAGAAGCATAAGATATCTGCTCCTTTATTTTATACACAAGAAAACTGTGGCCAAGGGAGATGAAATATCTCCAAAATGAAACTACATATAAAAAGAAGAATCACTCTCTTCATAGAAATTTAGCTTATGTGTAATTTTCCAGGAACACATCTGGAAAAATTTTAGCAAAAAATCCCTAATCACCGAAAAAATTTCTATCTCTACTCTTCTTTGTGTTTCATATTCATATACATTATCTCTCTTATTTGAGGGAGAAAAAATATTCTATCTAGTGTGAGAGCTATATTATGCAGCTTCCAGAGCGTGACAGTTTTATTTCAAACTCCATTTCAGATACTGTATTTCTGTATCTTGGAAATAATAACCCCTCCCTTTTCTCTCTTAAAACATGAAAGAGAAACGGAAACACCAAAATGCCACAGAAACAATTTATTGCTTTAAATATATAGATAAAAATATCTTTGTAGATTGATAATGTTTTCAAAGGTCATTTTTCTTTAAATTCCTTTGAGAATGATAATGTCTGCCTGTGCCATTTGTAAAAATGGGTCCCTCTTCATACAAAAGTTCAAAATATCTAACACTATGAAAGCAAGCAGTCTCTTTATTATAGACATATGCAATAATAAGAATTGATGGGTAGTACCCTAAAAAAATCTTAACTTCAGGTATTTCTAAGCCTTAGTAATAGTTTATGTAATTTAATTTTTTCAGCAGTGTATAGATGTGCCTACTGAAACTAGGATTTTTTTCCTGCCATTTTTTCCTTTTTCTTCAAATTGTTTATCTTTTCTCATAACGTAAATTATAATTTTTATGTTGATGATTCCAGAAATATAACTATAGCCATGACTTCTCTCAAACACCAGTTTCTATCTCTAACTGCCTTCTCAATGCTTCATCTTTAGGAGACCCTATGCAGCCTTGATTTCACATACCCAAGTCAGAAATTTCTTTACCTTATTTACTATTTGCCTCTGTTAAACATCTTTTTTCCCTAATCACCCATATCCAAAATTTAAGAACCACCATTTACTCGTCCCTTTCCTTTCCTTTCTTTGTTGTTGTTTTTTTTTTTTTTTAAGATTTTATTTACCCATTTGAGAGAGAGATTGAGAGAAAGCATGAGAGGAGAGAAGGTCAGAGGGAGAGGCAGACTCCCCGTGGAGCTGGGAGCCCGATGCAGGACTGGATCCTTAGACTCCAGGATCATGACCTGAGCCAAAGGCAGTCGCTTAACCAACCGTGCCACCCAGACACCCCTCCTTTATTTACTCTATATTTTCTCTAGTGTTTTTCATATGTCTTCTTTTTTTTATTTAGCCTTTCACGAATACACCCAAGTTTACTGAGTAGTGACTGGGTTCTAAACTTTTTGCTAGGTAGTGGAAGTAAAAAAACAAAACTAGTCCTGCTCCCTGTTTTCACAGAGTTCATGGCATATGGAAGAGACCATCATCAAAATGAGGCAGACATTGTAAACCTGAGAAATTCTGGTTAGATACTTGTGAACGCAACTGTTAAAAATTCTTTCAAAATGAAAATAGCATCCTGACTAAAATTTCTGCTCCCATTTATTCCAGGCTGAATTGAAGAAATAATGGATTTTTAATGAGACTAGCTTTATTCAGCATATCTCCTTGAGGTAGAACCAAAATCCTAGAAATAGAATCAAAACACCTTTCCAGTGTGTGTGCGAGAATGTCTTTACACAAAATTTGCGTGAAAACCCCAGTTCTTCACTTGGCCAACTCCTAGTCATCCTTTTTTATTCTCAACACAAATCTTACCTTTTCAAAGAAGTGTTCCCAAATTGTCTACTTTCTCCTAGACAAGTGAATCATTTCTTCTTCTGCATCATGACAGAAACCAAGTTTCAGTGATTTCAGGAGTGACTGGTAAAATAGTAGCTAAACAAGGACTCACCCTTGGAAAGTAATTTTATTATTTATTATATGTTGTTTTAATATATCTTTCACTGTGGATGAGAGAGAATTGGACAAGAAAAAATAGTAGAAAGGGAAAGACTAAAGGAAAATAGAGGAGAGTGGATAAAGCAAAGCTCTCCATTTACAATGTCATCATTCTAAATAATCATAAAATTCACTTTCTAACAAGTCTTGCTGGTTGTCATTTTTCCCATTTTTATTTCATCCTTCAAAATACAGCCAAATTAGTCTCCCTGAGATATTGCTGTTAATGTGACACATTCGTTCAGAAATCCTACAGTAATTACCTATTTGTTATAGCCTCAAGCTTCTTCATCTTTCAGAGCCTTCAAGGTCTGTTCCCTACCCACCTATTCATTACTTTTTCTTCTAATTCCCAGCATGAGTGCTCAGCTCAGTAAGAGAGTCTAACTCCAAGGTCTGTGGTCTCCTACCTATAGACAGGGTTTAATTCATAAAGGGCTTTACATGCTATACTAAGGAATTCTGGGTTTATTCTATCAATGTCTGGAAGCCATTGAGGTGTTTTTAATTATAAAAGTTACATGATCAGATTTTTATCTCAAATCAGCAGGGTTTAGATAAGTATAAAAGAGAAGAGTGGTGTGTAAGTGAATAACTCTAAGAGTTCTAAAGTGTGAATGAACAAAGAAATGTTCCATAAATAATTATTGAGTACTTACTAAGTACCACACATTGTAAGTGGAATACATTAATGAGCAAAACAAAGATACTTGTTCTTATAGAACTTATAATCAATAGGTGTGAATAAGACAATGTACAGACTAGTCTTACTGACCCGAGGACCCATATCTCTGTCTCTCTCTCTCTCCAATAAATAAATAAAATCTATAAATAAATAAATAAATAAATAGATTTTTGTCTGCTGTCCATAAACAAAGTCCCATGAATTTGAAACCCAGTCACACAGGAAAATCCCAATGTCAATAATACTAAATGAGACAAAAGTACAGAGGTTTTATTTTTATACTTTAAAAATATACTTATATTTTTATTTTTATAAGTAGAAATTGCACAATAAATAGTAAAATTGCATATAAGATTGTCTTAATAGAAGAGAAACTAGGTTCTGTAAATTTTTGGTATTTATTTTCTTCATAAAGCAAAGTAGTACAATTTATCCTAAATCTGATTTATTAATCTCTTAAAATTAATTTGCAGAGGAACTTGCATGTCTTATTAAAGTTCTTCACTGATAGGGGCACCTGAGTGGTTCAGTGGGTTAAAGCCTCTGACTTCGGCTTCGGTCATGATCTCAGAGTCCTGAGATCAAGCTCCACATCAGGCTCTCTGCTCAGCAGGGAGCCTGCTTCCCTTCCCCTCTCTCTGCCTACTTGTGATCTCTATCTGCCAAATAAATAAAATCTTTAAAGTTCTTCACTGATATATACACTCTCAAAAGTTCAGAAAGTTATGAATTTGTCAGTGATTCCTCTCTTCTTCTGCTCTTACCATTACGTGTAACAATTGCTCTTTCCCTTGAGAAACTCCTTATACATGATATATTTGATTGGAACCAATGCCAAGGTCAGATCTTTCTTAAATCAGTTCTTCATAGAGAATACGCTGGTCAAATTCTCTGTCAGATTCTCTTCTTCATCAGGCAGGGCACATATTTCATTCAGACAAAACCTCTTTTTGAAATGCTGCATTCATCACTAAATGACTAAAAGCAGAACTAGGGTAATCAAAAGTTCTTTATTTTATCTTCATAAATGTGCAACTTCATGTGAAGACTGGGAAAAATACTTACTGAGATTACAACCTAACAAAAAAGGAGATGGAAGCATTGATTGTAAGGCTAGCTGATTTTTAAATTCTTTTATCTTTTTGAAGCATTTTTAATCTCAGAATATTTAAGTAGATTTCATTCTTAATATTAAAAAAATAGAATGTCTAATGTCTGTCTTTTATTAAGAGCCATAAACCCACAAAGCTTAGCAATTTCTATTCCTATTTAAAAACTAATGAGGGGCACCTGGGTGGCTCAGTGGCTTAAGCCGCTGCCTTCCGCTCGGGTCATGATCTCAGGGTCCTGGGATCGAGTCCCGCATCGGGCTCTCTGCTCAGCAGGGAGCCTGCTTCCTCCTCTCTCTCTCTCTCTGCCTGCCTCTATGCCTACTTGTGATCTCTCTCTGTCAAATAAAATAAATAAAAAATCTTAAAAGAAATTAAAAAAAATAAAATAAATAAAATAAAAACTAATGAAGTGGGAGAAAATGTGTTTTACCACTGAAGAATTTATGCCATAGTCAGGGAAACCCAAAGGTTGAGAGCTCAAATTCAAACTACAACTGAAAACAATTTTTTTTTCAAAATAGGTCTGTCTGAATTGCTGGTTACGGGGGCAGGGATGGGGGAGCGGAGGGGTGGGGCACAGGATGGGTTAAATAAGTGATGGGCATTAAGGAACGCCCTTGTAGTGATGAGCCCTGGGTGTTGTATAGGAGTGTTGAATCACTATATTCTACACCTGAAACTAATATTACACTGTATGTTAACTAACTAGAATTTAAATAAAAGCTTTAAAAAAAAGTTGGTCTGATAAATGATCCATATGCTTTGTTCTCTCCTGCATAGAAATTCTAAATTGGAAATTCTAAATGTATCCTACAATGGAACTGTGAAAACAGAGAAAATGAGTAAATGAAATAATAAGCTCAGTTTTGAAAACTTAAGCATATAAATATGTTTTTTTCTTTTCAACCCCAGTGTTTTCAATCAAGTGAATATTGAAAGTTCTTAAATTCTCAAGTTACGGTAAATAAGTTTTCAGGAGTGACTACTAGTGCTCCATAAATTTAGTTTGAATTGAGTTGATTTGTATTGAATTGCCTTTTATGGAGGTAGGAAATTCCCTCTCCCTACTAAGTAACGGAGAGAACAGTTGTAAACAGCCCTTAGTCTGAAACAGCCTTACACCATATAATAGTCGCATGGACCAAAGCACTGGTTTGATTGTCTGGAGTCTGATTTTAATTCCTTCACAATTAAGATACATTGTCATTTTTGTTTACTATCTAAGAAAGTGTTATGTTCCTTGCATTCATCTCTGAAAATCTAATTTCTGCTCAACTATCCATATGGGACATAAATTATGTTATAAAAGTCTAATATGTATATTAGTACCAGGTTCTTTAATTAGCATGTATACTGAGTTACAATGCAATTTCTTATATTACCAGAGTTTTAATTAATGTGAATCACAATTGTAATTATGCTTGAAGAAAAGTGAAATGTACTTAAAGGAACTGTCTTTAAAGATACACAGTACTCTCATAAGGAAAAGTCTGCCTCATCTCATTGTATCAAATTTGAGCCGGGAGCTCAAGAACAATGCTTTCCTCTGTGAATAAGTAAACCTCAGTAGTAAGGAATACAGTTACACAGTAGACCACTAAAGTGAGATTCAGTTTCCTGTTCTCCTGTATGCTGTAATGACTGATATCAAGAGCCTACAAATATTCTGTATTGGCTATAGTTTCTTTCTCTATATAGTATTATTCTCAATATTTGTGTTGTTTGTATATTTTTTTCAGTCAAGAGAATCTATCCCATTAAATGACCTAAAATCAGAAGTATCACCCCGGATTTCAGCAGAGGACCTGATTGACTTGTGTGAACTCACAGTGACAGGCCATTTCAAAACACCCCCCAAGAAGACAAAGTCCAGTAAACCAAAGCTCCTGGTAGTTGACATCCGGAATAGTGAAGAGTATCCTTTTCACATGTGGTTTTAAATGATGGTACTGCCTTACTCATACTGTTTCCTTTCCATTTTGAAGGTGTATGGTAAAAACAACATATCTGGGATTCCTCTTAATTCAGATAGCTAAGTAACTCTCAAAGTAGATGTCAGAATAGACTTGCATAATACATAGTAACATTGCATGACCTTAAAATGCTTCCCAAATAACACCAGAATATTGGGACATTTTCTTGGTTTTCGGTTTCTCTAGTGTTCTTGGGGGTATTTGAATCCTTCTTGCTATAGATAAAATTTGGGGGGAAAAGAACAATATTTAACTGGTCTATTTCATACCCTAGAAAAAGAAATTGATAGATCTCAAATTTGAACTTGTATTTATTATAATTTTCTTAATATGGTCTTTAGAGAATATATTAAAGTATTTTTTACTGACATTTTACTATTAAATGTACCATAACTTCTTGGGATTTTGCTTGGCATTAAAGTATAAACAGTTACAAAATAGTAGTTTAATCTTTCTGCTTATCTCTTCATCTGTCAGATTCTCATGAAGCATACCTTGATTCTCTATACTCTAGAATCTAGGTAAATTATTTTCAAAAATTTTTAACAGGATAACTCCTTTTAAAATAAATTCTTTCTCAGAAATTCATTGTATAAAATATAAATGAATAAGTTTTAAGTGATTTTCTTCATAAGTTATTATTTATATCATTTACTAACTATAAATGAGAGTTATATGAAAATAAGTGTTAATAGATTAGTGGTTTCTTTTATGCTAAAATTAGCATATGAGTTTTCATGTGCCTATTTGCAATCACAATTTTTGAAATGAAACTTTTAAAATGAAATTTAAACTGCACATTAATGAACTCCTGAAGCAATCCATAGAATCTTAGATTGCTAAGAATATAGTTTGGGAGACTGATATTTCAAAGGATATATCCCCCACCTTTTTGTTAAAATTTACTACTTTTTATTTTCCCTCACTTGTGAAAGACTACTGAGTTTGGAGAGAGCCTAAATGTTTATGTCCCTCGTTGTTAGGTTTTCAGGGATATTTGGAAGTTCCTTAGCAGAAGAGGTGAGTGGATTCCCAAAAGAAACATTAAATTCCAGTTGGCAGATCCAGGAACTCCTGCTGTAAAAATTTTTATCTGTTATTTCAAGGGTTTAAAATACATTTAATTTTTTAACTTTTTAGCTTGTTTCTTTTGGTTGAAACTTTAGTCATAGTCTCTTGTAAAGCCATCAAAAAGTATAACATTATACTGCCCTATTTTAATTTTATTTTTTAAAGATTTATTTAATTTAGAGACAGAGAGAGAAGGGAGGGGCAGAGGGAAAGATCTCCAAATGAAATGAATTTCCCACTGAGTGTGCAGCCTGAGGTAGTCCTCCATCCCAGGACCCATGAGATCACAACCTGAGCCAAAACCAAGAGTCATATACTCAACTGACTGAGCCATCCAGGCTCCCCATCCTGTTTTAATTTTGAAGATTACTTCTAAAATAATTAAATAGCTTATATACACATCACTTACTTCCTTTCAAATAATTTAAAAAGCTAGTTGAAATTTTAAAATACACACAATATGAGAGTGACATTCAGTCCAAAGTTTTTCAAACCTCATAGGCTGATTTTTAAGTTACTACTCTTTTTTATTTTCTTCAGGATAAATATAAATAGAACACTAGAAAGCAGAGCAGCTAGCCTGATCATTGTTCTCTGATGAGTATGGGTGAGTTGCCTAATATAGGAATGCCTTTATGTCATCTGACAATACCTGGCTCATAGTTGCAACTGGATAGAGACCTGGATTGATTGTTTTAGTCTTTATAATCACATGCTGAATGAAGAGTATCAGTAATGCTTTGTGCTATTTTGGGGGAGTCCCGAGGGAAGAAAGAAAAATAAAGTCACCCATCATTTATAATCCTCCCAAAGGACCCAAATTGTGAAATTCTCTAAGCCCCCTTTTGAAAGCCTACTTTAAAACCAAAGTGTTCTTAAGTTGTGTTATTTATCCTCACAACTTTCCTAAGTTGTGGGTTTGGTTTTTTTTTTTCCAGTATCCTCTTATCTTATCCCATACCTGCTTTATCTCACCTCTAAATACCAACTCTTGGCCCCTGTGTATCAATCACAGTGCTTTGAGGAGAACCACAAGCTAAGCTCATTGGGTGTCATTAAGTCTTTTCTAGTACCAAGAACACAGTGAAGAATGGAGAGCTGTGGGTTCTAAGAATCCTTTTCAGTGAAGTATCCAAACTACCTGCCTATGGCCTTCCAAGGCTAAAAAACCTTTTATAATCTCTAATGATGCATTTGATTACATTATGAGGAAATAAGTAACATTTTTTCTACTAATCTTAAATTCTGTTCTCAAGGAATTAAAGGCAACGGAAAAGTGTGTTTCATGGTAATTAAGAGATTCATTAATTTAGTACTTCAAATTAATATATTAGAATGTGATGGTTGATTTTATTTAGATGTCATCTTTAATAACAACCAATAAATAGCGTTTGTTATATTGACATATATTTCCTCCAAACCCACTTTGTTGACTTTTTAATCATGAATGGTGTTGAATTTTATCAAATGCTTTTTCTGCATCTCTTGAGAAGATCATATGATTTTTATCCTTTGTTTTGTTGATGTAGTGAATCATGTTGATTGATTTGCAATTATTGAATGACCCTTGCTCTCCCAGAATAAATCTCACTTGAGAAAATGGAACTATTTTGAATATTGGAAAGCAAAGTTAGAATATTTTGAGGGAATCATGTTAGAAAGGCTTTTTTCTACCAACTGACTTACTTTAATGCCTTAAAAATATTCTTCTATTGGGGCACCTGGGTGGCTCAGTCAGTTAAGCATCTGACTCTTGATTTCAGCTCAGGTCATGATCTCACGGGTTGTGAGATCAAGCCCCCCACAGGGCTCCACATTCAGCTCCTCAGGAGGTCTGCTTGAGATTCTCTCCCTCTGCCCTCCCCCCAACACATTTGTCTTGCTCTCTCATTCTCTCCCCCTCCCTCTCTCCCTCTCTAAAATAAATAAATCTTTTTTTTTTTAATTCTTGTTAATTTTTCCCAAAAACTATCATTAGATTCTGGTGTTTTAAAACTTAACAAATGAAAGCCTATTAGATTCCTTATAATATTTTTTAAAGGAATTATTTTTATAGAGTAGTTCTTAATTATGACCAAGGTAAATATTTGCAATTAAACTCTGGGATTTATGTGACTTTATCTCTCTGTTTATTAAATTAATAAGTATTTAATACTAGTGTACTTTTAAAATAATTTAATTTTTCCTTGCCAACAAAACGTAGTACTACACAGTAGAGAGAAAAACAAAAACAACAAAGAAACTCTAACACCTTTTCCTTCTTCCAAAGAAAGTAAGTTATTTTTGAAGTGTCATCTGTAATATTTTTCAAATTGTTTATAATCTCTGTATATAATTTTTATCCTCTATTTTGCTTTTATAATAAGATCATTTAGACAGGAAAATTTGGCTAACACAATTCTTATGTCTTCATATAGGTGAAAATTTTTTTGTAATTTGTTCTTTCAGGAGATTAAGAATCTAAAATTAAGTTTTATCTCATCTCATTTACCTTTGTAAAATAATTGAAATGATTATTTATGAAAGAGAGGGAAGCATTTACTTTTCAGCAAATTAAGTTACTGTCTACCAATGAATTTAAGAGTTAGCCTTAACCCTCTAGAACCCTCCTATGTGTAGAAGGGAGTAAAAGCATCTTTTTCTTCTACCCTTCTAAGTTCTTGGTGGGTTTCTGTAAGAGAAGACAAATTGACAAGAGAAAAGCATACACATTTATTTAATATAAGTTTTACATGACATGGGAGCCTTCGTAAGGAAATGAAGATCTGGAGAAGTGGTTAAACCTGAGAATTTTTATGGTAGGCTTGGTGAGGAGTAGACAGTAGCAAGAACACATGATAGGGCAAGAACATATGAGCTAAATTTAGTTAAGCTAAGGGAAACTTAGCAAGGCCTGTTTGTTCAGATTCCTTTTAGTGTCTCTCTGTCTTAGAGATAAGTATGTCCCCATCCCCTGAGTATAGGGAGGGCATCCCTCAGTTGACAGTTTTATTTCTTGATTCAGGGAAAGGTCAGAAAGTCTTTTCTGCACATGCCATTTCTCAAAATTCCTTCAGTGTAAAATATTTTGTATACCAAGATGCCATATTTTGGGATATTATACCCTGAGACCCATTATCTGAAATTCTGCTAAAGCTTTAGTTATTTAGCTTATAAGTATTCTCAGTTAAAATACAAATACCCTGTAAGAGGTAATATTTTAATCTATTATCAATTTTTGTGAGAATGGGTAAGGAGAAGCATATCAACAATCTGAGGGAACTACCCCTAACTTCAGTAGGGCCCAGTAGTGCAAGTAAGGAATATAGAAAAGGAAAGCTGGAGAACATGAAGACAGACTTTACCCATGTGACAATAAAGACGTAATCCCAATTTACAAATGAGAAGGAAACCTAGAGGTAATCTAATCTAAGTTCTTATTATTAGAGCTGAACAGTTAATGTCAGAGAAGCTAAATAGCTAAGTTTATGTTGAAATTGTATTTTATTTTTATAAAAAGAAACGTGAAATGTTCATCCAGGGAAAGATTTAAGTCAGTTTTATTCTAATAAATTACAGGGATTTCAGATCAAACAATAATTACATATTTCTGACAAGAGATATTTTAAGGAAATGAGCATTTGTAGAGATAGAGGTTACTCATAATACTTAAAAGTTAATTCACCAAAAACTACAGCTTTTGGAATACCATTCCAAAATGGTATTCAGCTAATATAACACAGCTTTCAAAAATAGAAAACAAAAATGGACCAAATAAAAAGAGCATTCTAAAAGCTATCATTAGAGTGGAACATTTTTTATACACAACTCTCAGGAACATACTAGAGGAACATTCAATAACCACAAAGCCTTGAGCAAAACAGTCAATGAGCTGGACCCAGAGACACAGAGCACTGCTGGCTACAAACATTCTTTTCAAGCTTGCATGGAACACTTCTGAAAATTGACCACATGTAGGGCCAGAAAGCATATCTAAACATTTCAAAAGTTTAATATAATTCTATAAAGACAATGAAGCTTGGTTACTATCAATAACAAAAACATTAAAAATACAACATATGGTGGAAATTTATAAACACATTTGAAACAATGTCAAACAACATACTGTAGTGCAAATTAAATATTTATGATTGAAAACTAACAAAATTACTAATTATCCAAACTTTGTTAGAGATTCAGCTCTAATAATAAAGAGATAGCCGAAGTTTCCATAATAGAAGAAAGTCTGAAAAATGGGATGTGCATTTTTAAAAAGATTTATTTATGTAATTCAGAGAGAGAGAATCTCAAGTTGACTCCATGCTAATTGCAGAGCCCACCTGAGATCACCACCTGAGCAGAAACCAAGAGTTCCAAGCTGAACCAGTTGTTCCACCCAGGCACCCCTGGGCTATGCATTTGGTTTGAGGTAGGAAAAGATTAATAAACATGGGGGGACCTGGGTGGCTCAGTTAGTTCAGCCTCTCACTCTTGATCTCAGTCTAGTTATTGATCTCAGGATCAGGGAATTCAAGCCCGGCCTTGGGTTCCATGTGGGTGTGGAGCCTTAAGACAGCCTCTCTCCACTGTCCTCACTCTTCTTGTTCCAACATGAGATCCAACTGGGTTTAAAGAGTTAATAACCCATTGTGCTCAGGTTCTTATAGTCTCCAGTATTGCATCTCTGTATAAATTTCTCTAAGAGGAGTCCAGAAAGTCCACTCCTCCAAGGTGCAATCTGCAGCCACACCAACAAAGGTCACAATCCAGATAATCTAAATAATCACACATGTGCTGGATTGAATCGAGGAATATCATCAATGTTCACAGAACAGCCAGGAGTGCCAGAGTCTTGAGAACCGCAGGGCTGGGGGCCTGAAAACATGCTCAATCAGTGGAAATTCACTTCCTCCTGTCCTTTAATGCTCTCCTTGCCTCGGGGCCTTCCTTGCACCTAGCATCATGGAACTCAGATTCAGCCACACAATGACCAACACAAGTTGCCCTGTGAGGCACTGAGCAAACCCAGTAAGTGCATATTATAAAGGGGCAATAGAAAGTGTTTCTCATATAATGGCATAAATTTCATAAGTAATGTTAATAACTTCAAAGATAATACACAAGCCAAACTGTTGTTTTCTTTAATGGTTCTAAATAGAGTTTCAAATTTTCTAGAGCTCATATTAAAAGTAGTCTCAGTCATGTAAATGTGGCACCAACTGATATTATTTGTAAACAGAGATACTTTGAAGGAACCTTCTTCTCATATCCTTGAATTCAAGACTGAATTTTTTGCAGCCTTATTTGTAAAGCACTTACATTTTTTAATATCCGAATCTATAGGAAAAACAACTTCAGGCTTAAATTTTTTAATTTAAAAAACACATAAACTCAGTTGTTTTTATTATTATACCACATTATTCATCCTTAGTAAAATGCTAGTATTGCTCTGGTCTCTGTGTCCTGAAGAATTAGTTTCTAAAAATTTCTTCAAAATAATTTAGAGATACTTGTGTTCAGAGCAGAATAGATATTAAGGAGGTTTAATAAGATTTTTTTCGTCCCATTTTGGGTCTAGGTTCAAGCTACCTGAATTAAAATTTCTAGCTAGTTGTACTCCTATATCTCAATAGACCTTGTATAATATGGGAGTATATGGTGGTCACTGCTGGAATGTCTCTACTGTCTGGATTAATAGTGAGTTGTGAAGGTACATTAACTGTTGAAGAGCTCCCATTTTTCTGAGACCCACCCATTGCCCCAGTTCTGGAGTATCATGTAGTCTCGTTCAATCAAGCAGTCAAGCCTGATTAATAACTTACTTGGCCAGGCAATGAGGAAACAGATTTAAGTCAGAACCCTTGCTGACAGGAGTTCATAGTCTTATGGCTGAGACCATTAAATAGATAATTACAATACAGTGTGAAATGGTCTATGTTGGAGGCACCCCCAGAAGGCCATGGAATATAAGGATGGTGACCCAAACTAGGTGATACCTGAGATGGGTCTTGAAAGAGAAATGGACATGAAGAGGAAAAGGACATTTAGACTGAAAAAAAACAAAAACAAAAACAACAACAAAAAAAACCATACTGTGTGATTGCACAGAGAGGGTGAGAAGGACAGATAGAGGAAATTTCAAGTACTCTGGATATACATAGCTAGAATACATGCGGGTAGAAAATGACACTACAGTAGGCAGCTTCAGTGGAGAATATAACATGCTAAGAAATTTGAGTTTTATTCCAAAGACTATGAGAAAGCATTAAAGAATTTTAATCAGATAAATAGCATGCTCACATTTGTACTTTGTAGGGATTAGTGCAGTATGAAACAAGATAAGAGTGGAGGTAATGGTGCAGGCAGGACCAGAAGGATGGAATCACCCAGAGATTTGATATGCATAAACATTTCTCTGTACTTGCAATCACAAAGGGTGGGATCTCTAGCTTTGCCCTAAAATACATCAGTTTTGGTAAACCCTTTGGGTCAATACCCATGCTGGAGAAAAATCCAGAGAAATGCCTTTTATCGTTGTTTCTTTCCCTTTTCTCATACTATGAATTTAAAAAAGATAATTTTGGATCATGCCACTTGATCTATTGGTGGGTGCTGGTGCCACTAGCTAGGAAGCCAGGATATATTTAACATATTTGATGCTGACCCAAGTTATTCTAGGTTTGACATAATTCTGAAATTCATTTACTCAGCAAATACATAAGCACTGTATTGAAGCATTATAAGAGTCCATAGATGAGATAAATACAGATCCTGTAAATTGTTTAAAGTCTTGATGGAAGTCAAGTACATTAGCATTAGCGTGTTTTATACAATGTCAAATTGCTATCATGAAAGGTGTGCAGATACTATAGGAAGGGAAATTTTCATGGAGGAAACACTTAAAGGATGGGTAACATTTGAACACTCAAAAAAACTGGAGAAAGGATATTTAGGCAGAGAAAGCTGCAGGAGCAAGGCAGCACATATACTGGAAACAGTGTATGACTTGGTTTGGTTGGTAGTCATGAGGGCTCAACTGAGAAAATTGGGCAGCCATAAAAGGTTTCTCAATAAGGACGTGAATAATCAGAACTTCGTTTTTAAATTTTTAATCTAACAATTTTGTGAATAGAATGGATTTCCAAGAGAAAAGATAAGAGCTGAAGGAAACAAAAAACTACCACAATAGTCTGCACTCAAAAGAATTAGTATGTGAAATAGATAAGTGGTCATGGGAATAGATATAGGAGAATGGGATTTATTAGTGCTCTAGAATGTTGGATGTTGCCACTGATGAGGTTTAAACTGATTTGGTGGATGATGATGCCATTCAAAGGAAGCAGCAACAGATTTAGCAAGAAGAAATAGCAATCTCTAAAGATATAGTTTTATGTTAATTTAACTATTTAGTTACATTATATATGAGGAAACTATGTGCTTAATTCCATATTCTCTTTTGGCTATTGATATACTAAATCTATAGCCTTTACTGTTGACTCTATAACATTAATTATAATTAGTTAACATAGCAACCGAACAAGCCCACAAAGTGGTCTGATGAAATGCTCGTGTACTTCGTATATAGAGGTATGAAGTCACCAAGTGTGGTACCCAACAAAAATGCCCTGCTCTTTTAGGGTTTAGAAAAATATGAGATTGTTTCTCTGTTACATTTTGAGCTGTTGGATATTTTAAGGCAATTATTAAATCATTTTGTCAATCTCATTCTTCTCTGCTATTTGCCAGTAACATAGTTAAGTATAGATATTTAGAGGTTTGACCACACTAAGAGCATTCATGCTTACCTAATCTTATTTGCACTAGAATTTTACAACAAGCATGTTCTTGGATGAGTGCTCTTAAATGTTTTCCAAGACTTTTTGAACTAAATTAGGGAGAGGGGAAGTATGGCTTAAAGTTTTGTTTCTGTTGTGCCTTATCTTTCAAAATGTTAAGATAGCCGAGAAAGGGATTGGAATAGTTTTTGCACTTTGGATTATAATTTTCTTATTCCCAAAAAATCTCTGCTACCATCATATTTTGTCAAGCATTTTAACATTTAATATAGTTTTTTTTAATCTATATATATATTTTTTTAAATCTAATGAGTTTGGGGGGGGATATTATTTGCTTGTAGCATAACACTTTAAAACCCTGTGGCCCTTCCATTTTTTAAAAAAAGTCTAGAGGAAATGCCTCTATTGAGCACATAAACTATAAAGCACAGCCAACAGAAAATTGTAGGATAGTAACAAGTTTAACATTCTTCTTGAAATGTTTATCTCTTCAACCACCCTGTCCCACCTCTATTCTATCCCTTTGCCTAATTAAGTTTTGTCAATTCTGATTTTAACTTAACTTTATCACTTGCTTTCTTAGTGAAAACCTTCCCTATCCTCCCCAAGTTGATATAATCTATCAGAGTATTCTATCCATCTCTTTCAGAATAGTTTTCACAGTTATTTTATGTTTATTTGAAGAGTTATTTGATTAATGGTAACATTTAAGAATGTCTTCCTCAGGACACCTGGGTGGCTCAGTTGGTTAAGTTGGCTAAGACCTAATTTGGCTAAGACCTGCCTTTGGTGCAGGTCATGATTTCAGGGTCCCAGGATGGAGCCTACCTTGGGCTCCCTGCTCAGCAGAGAACCTACTTCTCCCTTTCCCTCTGCCTCTCCACACTACTTGTGTACACGTTCACTCTCATTCTCTCCCGCTCCCTCTCTCTCAACCTGTCGAAAATAAATAAATAAAAATCTAAAAAAAAAAAAAAGTCTTCCTCCATAGACTCCATGAAGAATCATCTTTTTAACTGTACTGTTAAATTATTCGGTGGGGGAAAAAAAGTTATTTGGTGGGGGATAAGGGTATGTGTATATTTTTTTTTTTTTTTTTTTTTTAAGATATATGGGCCTTTATTTTTAAAATTACTGTGGCAAACCTGGAAAGTTCAGGAAGCACAATGTGTAAAACATTATGGCATTTATTGGCAGGAACAGATATTATTGACAGATAATAAATAATAACATTAAGTGGGATCTCACATTTCAAACAAATTTAAATACCTTGAAAATAATTAGAAGACTAAGTCCATAATTATTATTTAATCTACCTCTCTGGTTTTATCATCTACCACTTCTTGAAATATACTATGGCTTGGTAAGGGGCATATATTTTTTCTTTAAGATCATATGATATTACTAAATATTTTAAATTAATTTATTATTTTAATTCCAAAACTAAAATACTCAATGAAACCATAAGAACCCTTCTAAAGTGCAAATATAAGAACACACGACCCGGGGCACCTGGGTGGCTCAGTGGGTTAAGCCGCTGCCTTCAGCTCAGGTCATGATCTCAGGGTCCTGGGATCAAGTCCCGCATCGGGCTCTCTGCTCAGCAGGGAGCCTGCTTCTCTCTCTCTCTCTCTGCCTGCCTCTCCATCTACTTGTGATTTCTCTCTGTCAAATAAATAAATAAAATCTTTAAAAAAAAAAAAAAAAGAACACATGACCCTTTTACAAAGCATGAAGTTGGAAAGAATGGAAATGTCATCTAAGTTCACTTGAGAAATAGCCCACAACAAAAGGGTTTCCAATCAATGCTAATGACTCTAAAGAGAGTCCTGTTAGCGGTCACTTGCCCGAAGTAGATAGGTTTTACAGTTATCAATTTAGATCAGAGAACTTCTGATTGACTATATTACTCTCAGAGCTGTAAAATAATCATGGTTTTAGTAATGAACTAAAAGCCATAAATATTGTGCAACCCCCAGGACTGACATTGATTTGCTGCATCCTGATCCCTTTTGCAATACTTCATTTAATCACAAATGTCTTCTTTGTTTTTGTTTTTGTTTTTTTAAGATTTATTTATTTATTTGACACACACAGAGAGAGCACAAGCAGGGGGAGGGAGAAGCAGGTTCTTCCCGAGTGAGGAGCCTGATGCAGGGCTCAGTCCCAGGACCCAGAGATCATGACCAGAGCCCAAGGCAAATACTTAACCAACTGAGCCACCCAGGCGCCCCTCATCTTCTTCCTTTCTTCTTTCCATTCCGTTTTCATATTTAACTTTTTTTTTTCTTAGCAGTACCTTGCTTCATTTAGATAAAATACTCACGTGAGCATTAAAGATGTTAAAAACCATCAAAAGTTCAGGGGGGGAAAAAAACAAAAACCAGAAGTAAAACCAAATGAATTACTGAAGTAATAATTAGTAAAAGCTTATTATGTGCATGCTAAAGAACATAGTCTACAAGTTAGGAGCACTCAAAACAAAAAGATGGACTGAGCCTCAAGGGTCTATTATTATAAAGAAGCTTATATGATGTGGAGGTAATAACTATTTTTCAGTTTAGTTACAATATTAGAATTTTCCTAAATGAGAGCAAATTGGTTAGGGGTTATCTCATATCAATTTGGGGCAACAATTTATGTTTTGTTTATGATTTTCAGAGGCATGAGCAAGGAGTGACCATTGTTAAGTTGGCTTCACTTGTCTTGCAAAATAAGCCAAATTAAACTTTGATTGTATGACTAAACTTGTTTTGCCTGCTCAGGAAATTTTTAAATCTGGTCTCTGTTTGTGTTTGATTTTTAACCTACTATCTTCTGCGAATCAATTCCCTCTGTGAGTTTCCCTCACGCACTCAAGTCTACACACAAATAAATGTTTTCCTTAATCTTTCCTTCTCAGTTTTATTCGGGGTCATATTTCAGGCAGCATCAACATTCCATTTAGTGCTGCCTTCACTGCAGAAGGGGAACTTACCCAGGGCCCTTTTACTGCTGTGCTCCAGAGCTTCAAAGGGAAGGTCATTGTCATCGTGGGGCATGTGGCAAAACACACAGCAGAGGTAAGTAGACTTAGAAATGGCATATGAACATAATGATGTATTGTCTGCATGTCTATCATAATGGTTTGTCTAAGAGTATATTTCTTTAGGAGTTGGTCACAAATCAAATGAGCTTTGAAGTTCTGACTATATTCTTACACTGAAGAGTTTGTTCACCTTTTCCCAGTAAAAGAATTAACACTTCTCCTCAGTGTGCAATATGAAGATCAGTAATAAACTTAAAAAGAGCCAAATGATAGCCAAAGACGTTTTTGTTTTTGTTTTTGTTTTTGAACTTCTTTCTGAAATTGCACAGAAGTAGCTTCAGTTCCTTCCATGGGAGAAGCACACTGAGGCTTGATTGGGAGCTCTGAAAGCTGATCATGATAGAATTTATTGGATCTGGGGATTCTGTTTACTATAGCCTCAAAGCTTTTTGATGATAGAGAATTCAGGAAGGATATCAACTTTCAGATACGAGGAATATATGAAGAAATAAGTCTTCCCTCTTCCCTAACTATGTTCTTAGCAAATTGAGTATAAAACAAAGAATAGCTTATGGAGGTCAAAAATATCAGTTATTTTTTATAAGAGATAAGTTGGAGAATATAGTTTGTTCTCTCTTTATCTCTCTGGCAAATAAATAAATCTTTTTAAAATGAATAAATAATCAATTACAAAGCATCTGTCATTTGTTATATGCAAAACCCATAACATGCTATAATCTATCATAATGCAAATAAATTTAAAAGTTCAAAATATGAAGGAAATCTGGAAGCATGAATATAGTTAAGTAATAACAATATATGATAAGAAAAGTAATACATGAAGAGCCATCACATTATGAATAAATTAGCCAATGTCTTCAAACTGCATGGTCATTAGTACTTATAGACAACAATGACTGAACAGATTGTATATTCAGCTATTCATGCTTCAGTCCAGCATCAGGAAATTATTTTTGAGAAACAAATTAAGTATTTGTATAGAGATGTATCTTAAAAATTTTTCTCACCATGGGACTAAAAAGAACTTCAGTTATTTATTTGCTTATGCTGTTCCATCATCTTTTTATCTACTCTTCAGATCTGTATGACTTTACTAATGCTTCCCCACCACCACTGTATAGAAGCATCTCAATTTAAAATCTATTTACTGGAATTCTATGTATCCATGGTTGTGGATAGGCTTTATTTGCTCCACCTTTATTGGATCTCCACACTTCTTCACCCTGTTCTCTGCCTCAGGAGGCTGGCTTCCATGTTCTCTGGCTTCAAGCTATTGAGCTAATGGGGAGTTCTGACAAGTTACCAGAGGGAAATAGTCAAGAATATTTATCCCTCTGTATTCTTCACTCAAAAATTATCTCAAGTTTGCTATATTCTTCTATTGAAGGTTAACACTTGTCTCCAGAAAGCCTTCTCTAACTACTTCGTTTTTCCAGCTGCTAATTTCTTTGGCTCTAAGGATGAAGAAAATATGCAAATGACCAATAAGCCCATGAAAAGATACTTGACATCATTAGTCTTTAGTGAAATGCAAATCAAAACCACAGTGAGATACCACCCAACTGTTGGCAAGGATATGGAGAAATTGGAAAGAAATTCTAGGCTGGTAGGAATGTAAAATGATGCACCTTCTATTGAAATCACTTTAGGAGTTTGGCAATTCCTTCAAAACATAAATGTAGTATTACATTATGACCAGAAATTCCATTCTTATGTAAATACCCAACAAAATAGAAAACAAGAGCTCAAACAGATCATACTTGTATGCCAGTGTCTATAGCACCACTATAGCCAAAAGGTAGAATCAACCCAAGTATCTATCAACAGATGAATGAATAAACAGAATGTGGTATATACATATAGTGTAATATTATTCAGCCTTAAAAAAGAATGAAGTTCTGATATATGCTACAACACGGATGAACCGTAAAAACATCATGGTAAGTTGGAATAAGCCAAACACTAAAAGACAAATATTCTTTGATTCCACTTAAATGGACCATCTAGAATAGGCAAATTCATGGAGACAGAAAGTAAATTAGTGTTCTAATGGGCTGAGAGAGGAGAGAATGGGAGTTTTTCTTAATCCGTACAGAGTTTCTCTTTGGGATGATAAGAAATTTTGGAAATAACTACTGGTGACAATTGTACACTATTGTGAATGTACCCAATGCCACTGAATTGTACACCTAAAAATGGTTAAAATAGCAATTTTTGAAAAGTTCAAGGGTTTAATATGTTCAGACTATCCTACTGTCACAGTTCATCTGAGCCCTACAATTTTTGGTCATACAGTAGTATAGATTCTTTCATAAGAGCTCTTCTGATCAGGGCTCATCTTTTTCCCTTGTTAGTATTGAAACACACACACACACGCGCGTGCGTGCGCACACACTCACACACACACACAGTGATTTCCAAGCAAGTAAGGTTTTCTTCTGAGTTGAAATCAGTGCACTGCAGCTGGCAGAGTCCTATTTTGAAAGATTAAGAGAGTCCCAGTTGAATACTGTGAAAAGGAAGTAGAGGTGCCAATTCTAGTTAGCATAGTTACAGATTATCTTTGCAAAAGTTTATGGTTTCTGTGCCAAACCCATATTCGGACTAGGGAATTTTTTACTCACGAAACAGTAGATGCTGATGTAATTTTCCCAATTTTACATCTTCTGTTACAATCTAATAAAAGAGCTAGACTGAAATCCAACAAATAAAAATATTAAGTAAAATAGACTATAGCTCAATAAAAGAAAAGGGTCCTTAATATTCAATTTAACAAGTAGCAAAATATCATTGAGCAACTGCAAGAAAGGAAAAAAATGAGCCACTTATCTAGTGTGTGACAGTATTAAAATCATCTGTTTGACTTAGAAATTAGAACCAGAGTGTCTTTTGTAATATAAATATGAAAGATTTACTCTATAATGGTCAAGTGTTTTGAATATATTGTCTAAAATGACATAGGAGAAAGCAAAATAGATCTGAGAATTATAGCTTATTTGTGTACCTGACTAACTATAATTGGAAGATACATGATCCCATTTTACTTATGTATTCACTATTTCCTGTAATTACAACTGATTAGCAATTTATTGATTTCTTTGTAATTATCACTTCATAAGTCTCTTGTATTTGGCCTAGCTACCATGCTAAATAACACGAGGAAACCTTTAGAATCTAACATTTCTTAGCTAGCTAAAACATTGCTTTCCCCTGAACAGGGCAAAAAAGGAGGACTACAACGATCCTAATTTAGAGTACCACATAGGACTTCTCTAAGTCATACTGAATCTCACTTGTCAGTTAATCTTTAACTCACCTTATACTTACAGATTAAATAAAGAAGTGAGCTATTTTATAATCAAGCACATCCAGATATTCTGAGAACAATGTCAGGTCAGCATCAAGGAATGTCAGGTAGTCTCAAGTGAGTTAAGTAAAGTCCTAAGTCTCTGAGTTGTATACTACTGCTCCAAGGGTGGGTCAGATTTTGTGTTGATCCTTGCTGCTGCGTGACTAAGTTTAATTTGACAAGCTAAAAAAATGCAGACTGTATGTATTTGTAGGGTTAATGGGAGTAGGAAGACCACTCTATCAAAACAAGTGTAAAGTCAATTCAGGCTTCATGTAACATTTGAAATGAGAAAGATGGCAAGGTCTCATTCTTATCTCACTGCAGAAATAATCATCTTTTTAAAACTCACATGAGAGGGGCACTTGGGTGGCTCAGTAGCTTAGGCCTCTGCCTTCAGCTCAGATCATGATCTCCATGTCCTGGAATCGAGCCCCACTTCGGGCTCTCTGCTCAACGGGGAGCCTGCTTCCCCCTCTCTCTCTGCCTACTTGTGATCTCTGTCTCTGTGTCAAATAAATAAATAAAATATTTAGTAAATAAATAAATAAAAATTAAAAAATAAAAATAAAACTCACATGAGAAACTGCATCTTCAATTGCTAAACCAGAAGGAAAACATACCAGCATGATCTGTACAGAAAGTACCATAAAGGATAACTCTTATGAAACTGACATGTGCTGAATTAATCTCAGAGCTCATGTACAAATCTGTATATATTCAGATCAATAGGGGGAGGCAGAGATAAATCCATCATTCAAATTACAGATTAAATGAACTCACAAGAAGGAGCATTGTTATATCCTTGAGCAGATTACTCACATTAAAGGAAATTTTTATTTTTAACATTAACAGATATTACCTAAGGAACTATATATGGGTTGTTTTGATACAGCAACCATTTCACTACCCCACTCCCAACCCAAGTTCAATGTCTCATTTATCTCCGCTGGACAAAATGCCATCGTATTTTTCTTTCCCAGAAGTAAATTATAATATTTAAGGAGAATGTTAACACCACATTGTTAAACCACCGCATGCTTTAATGTGTTAGTGGTTACTTTTTTTCTTCCCTGTGGGGCAAGAATGTAGTGAGATCCAACTCTAGGGCTAGTGATGACTGTCAGACTAGAAAATGGCCAACAACAGGGACCAGAACAAAATGAAAGTTAGTGTTTCTCTATCTTTAGAAAGTTCTTAAGAAAAACTGTAAACCTCATATTGCTGTGCTAGTCACTGAAATGTGTAAGACTTTATAAATAATTACCCTGGCTGGATTATATTTTGTGTTTATAAGACCACTAAAATTTTATCCCTGCCAGTGTACCACATTCAAAAGGTTATCTAAGAAAGAAACTGAAGGAATCTTTGCATTTCACTTGGTCTTGTCAACCCTTTGGGAAATATTAGGAACATCTTGTCTTTCGCTTAAAATGGTATACTCTTGGCATAAAATCAGTGCTTTTCTTTTGTCATCAAAAGAAATATTCAGGAGCAGGCACTCCTGGGTGGCTCAGTCGTTAAGTGTCTGCCTTTGGCTCAGGTCATGATCCCAAAGTCAGGGGATCAAGCCCCACGTTGGGCTCTCTGCTCAGCAGGGAGCCTTCTCCCTTTCCCACTCCCCCTGCTGCTGTTCCCTCTCTCGCTGTGTCTCTCTCTGTCAAATAAATAAATAAAATCTTTAAAAAAAATTATTCATCTGAGAACATAAGAGCCAGTGGCAATAATAAGCCATGTGAACTATTATTGATACTATTCTTTCCTTTAAAACAAAACAAAGCCAAATAAAACAAAACAAAATAGAAAAGAGTCAAACATGTATTTCTGAGTAACAGTTGATTCAGAAACATAGATGAGAGATGACTTTTGGGAAGGTTCCATGACCGAACAACGTGAGTACCTGATACTTTCTACATGTGGCATGTAGGAATTAAATTTATAATACGGCATCTGTTATCAACTGCAGATAATCAGATCTGTAATAGGAAACCATGCCATTGCAGCTATATTTTTATATAAGAGAACAGTCCAGTTGTGTTTATTCAGCCTTCCCCGTAGGCCAGGGGTATTTGGTTTGGGAATGTTAGGTTGGAAGTCAGTCTGTACTGCAGTGATGGGAGGCTTCCACACTCTCAGCCCATGGCAAGAGTGCTCACAGGGGACCAGGTGACTCTGAAAACACTTTCAGCCAATTCAGTATGTGTTATCCCCATAGTAAACTTCTCTGGCTCCAGATGATATCTACCTAGTTCTTCAGATCAGTATAATAATTTTAAACCACTTTGTATGAGATCTCTTACCTGTCAGAAAATGTATTAGGCCTCTTTATATTGTACCTTAAGCATTCTGGTGAATGGGAAGTGAATTTCTTTTATGAGTTCCAAATATGCAAGGAATTCTTTCTTGGTCTTGTTAGACACATAAGCACTGCCTATCGTTAAACTTGGCATTCTTCCTGGCTTATTCTTCACCTTCTTGTCAGCAAATGTTTTGGTCTGTGGGTTTACATCAGATTATAAGGAAACGTTTTAGATATTAATGTGGCTTGAACACACTAGACATAATATGATGCTTACAAGTAACAGTGAAACGTCTTCTGCATAGCTCTGCATTTATTAAATGTTGGGGGTTAACTTACTTTAAAAGACCACCCAGCTACAACCTGCCCGATAGAGTCCCAGTTCTCATAGCTTTTCAAAAGTTTTGTGAAGTAAAAAGCAGTGTGGAAGTTGTAGTAAAGAGAGACCTAAGACACCTAACCAGACTTTGTTTTTTAAACATCTCCACTGGATGTATTATGTGTGCAAAATACACATAAAAAGAGGGAACTCATTTCAAGTTTTTAGGAAAAACTGCCAAGTCATCATCTGAATCTTGTGATCTCTGGCACCTATATTCATGACCTGTCCCAAGATGAAAGTTATCTTGTCTTAGTATGTGTTATTCTACATACCCACCCTGTCCTCCACAGTTTAATTAATTACTCCTTACCACAGGAATGTTCTAGCTGAATAACAAACTAACCATAGTTGCCCTCCCGCTTGACCTACAGAGGTTGGAACTTGGCCATGATCCATCAGAGCTCTAACTGTTTTGAATCTGAGTTTTTATTGTATATATTCTTTTCAGAGTATAGTATACTGTATGTAATATGACCAGTGGTTGAGACACAGTATGGGTTTACTGTTCTCAGTTGTGTAGTGTAAACGTAAGTTGATAAATGATTGTTGCTGAAATTCTGGTCCCAAATATCACAGATCAAAGGAAAATGTACCACGAGGCTCCGTAGAGCTCCTAACATATGGTGGTATTAGATGGTGGAATTTTATCAGAAGAGGCTTAGCGTCTGATATGAGTCAGTATGCTTTTTTGCTGTTAGAATAAGAACTGTTTTCAAAAAACAAAAACAAACAAAACAAAAAACAACTTTATGTCATGTCTAAAAACATTTTCTCCTATCTTCTTACTGTCAACTTCAAAAAAATGTTCCACATAGCCATTCCTAAGAGGGCTTGTTTGAAATTAAAGCTATTGTTAAACCTAATCTGTAAATCTAGTGGAGGTACCATACGGATAAACACTTCCATACCAGGTACCATACGGATAAACACTAAGTTCCTATTACCATATGGATAAACACTATCAACTCTCATAAATTAAAAATTAAATAGATTAGTATAAAGGAAAACTTCTAAACCAAGAGTCCATCATGACTTTTAGAAAGTCTTTGAACTAATTAAAATTACCTGTAAAATGTTATACAAGTGTGTCATTTTTTGAAAGAGACTAGACCCCTAGCTTTCATCTAATTGCTGAAAGTATATGTAACCTAGTAAACAGTAAAAGTTACTAGTATACCTTACTGCTCTATTATAAACAGTTCATCATAAACACTGTGAAGCCTACCTTACAATCCATTTGGGGACAAATAGGCTGTTTAAGTTTAAATCTGTACAATTGTGAGGTGACATAAATGACTCTCCTATTAATGGATCAATAGGGGGAAGAGGAAGAGAGGAAAGAAGGAAACTAGCTTAGTGTATTTAATATGAATCAAGCACTTATACATACGCTATCTAATTTAATCCTCCCAACAACACGGTATGTATGCTATTCAAGTGTATTATAATTACATATTTAACAGGTGAGGACACTAAGGCCAAAAATGCTGAGTTATTTACCCAAGTTCCCATAGCTAACCAGTGGCAGAACCCTGATTCAAACTGTGCTAACTACAAAGTTCCTACACTGGTCTCCATACCACCCAGGCTGTTTGAATGAAATGATGAGTTATTTCACATTCTTGACTAATGACAACAAATTATATAGAAAATTATTATTTGTCCTATCACCCTGCTAGCTAGGTCTGGAATTCCCTCATCCCTACTACCCACCTGTCCTAAGTCGGTTCACCATAGCTCAGGCCTGACTCACCACAACTTCCAGTGCCTCTAACTGCAATCCCTTTCCCCCAGTTTTACCCCACAACTAAGGTGAGCTTTTTGAAATGTAAATCGAATCGTTGTCAAAATGCTTCTGTGACTTTTTGTTGCCTTCAGAATAAAATTCAAATCCTACTCACCATCTGTAAGGCCTTCATGATCTGGACTCTGCTTTGTGATCCAAGTTCATCCCTCACTGCTCTTTCCTCACCCTCTTAGATTCCAGCCATAATTAACTACTTGTAGTTCCTATCTCTTGTCTTTTTGTATTTGGAGCATTCTTCCCACTTCTGTTCACCTGGGGAATTCCCATTGGTCTTAAATAGCTGTTTATATAAAGAACTATTTCTTAACTCCAGATCTTGTACTAAATACCCTTCCCAAGTGCTCATATCTTTTAGTTTTGTAATGACATTGGGACGATTATAATATATAGAATTTCCGTGTGCATTAGATAAGAACCCATCCTTCCTTTAGTGAGCGCAGTACCACATAAGGCCACAAAGTTTGGAAAGGAGAGGATGGGCTACATTTCATGCTCCACTTACCCCTTTTTCAGGTTCTCTCATGCAGTGCACAATTTGTACAACTATGTATGATGGCTCTATATAGCATTTATCAAATGGTATTTTAATTGCCTCTTCCCTTCTCTGCATCTCCAACTAAACTCCAAGCTCGTTGAGGACAAGGATTATATTATATTCATTGTTGTACCCCTGGCTCCCGGCATCGTGCTTTTGAAGTAGAAAGCACCAATAAATATTTGATGTTTGAATTGATGACTAAGTTAATGAATGAACACATGAAAAATAATAGTTTGCTGTAGACTGCACATTTGTAGAAATCAGTGAAAAGAGAAAGACAAAAGAAAAAATACTAATATCAGCTACTAGTTTAATTCAAGACAACAAACATTAAGTGCTTACATGATGGAACTATTATGAGAAAACAGAAAGGAGAAAGGCATATAGTCCTTTGCCCTCAAAAAACTTACAATCTAGTTAGAAAGATAAGACGTGTGCACAACCAATTAAAACTCAAAGCAGAATGTAGTATGTGCTATGTGAAGTTTATAATTAAAGTTCTAGAAAATCAATGAGAAGGAAGAAATTTCTTCCAGTTAAATGAAGGGTCCCTAAATCTTCATGGAGAAGATATAACAGACCTTGAATTATGAGTAGAATTTCAGTAAGGAAATGTTGGGAGGAGGGCCATGCTCAGGAAGGAACATTCCAGGCAAAGGAAATAGCACATGCTGATTGGAAAGCACAGAGCTTCTTTGAAGAGCATTCTAGCTACAGACAAGCTGGAAAGCTAGAAGAGTCTGGAAGTAGATGGCCTTGAATGCTATACTAAGGAGTTTACATGTAATAGTGAGGCACTTTTAAAGGTTTTTAAGAAGGAAAGTAATACTAAGCTGTATTTTAGAAAGTCATTTGGCAAATTACTTTTAGTGTCTTCCCTCTCCTTTGCCCTTGATCCCAATAAAATAGAAATTTTTAAACACCAAAAACCAGAGACCAGTCAAAGAATTTCACTCTCTCTGTATTCCCAGTCTATTCCAATGCTAGGTTCTTCCCAGTTTCTACCTTTATACCAATCTTGTCTCAAGCTTGCAATCTCCTGCTGTCTAAATAGTTTGTAAGCCCCTCTTAGCAAAGCTCTCATGGATCTGAGAAAAGGAAATCAGAGTTTGTCTGAGATTGATAGCCAAAGTCCTGCAACTTTCAAAAGGACATTGGGGAAATGGCCTCACTGTTTTTGTCATATGATTCAAGGCATCTGGTAACATTCTGTCACTATCTTTTCTTACTTTATTCAGGACACTAAGAGACAATCTTCTCATTAATCTTTAACTTACGTGTTAATAAATGCATGTATTTATAAAATGAGTAAATAAGCATAAATCTAAAATGAAGAATTTCTTTTGTCCTTAAAATATAAAGAAATTTTAGACTTAATATTATCAAAATGAAATTTTCAGTAAGGACTTTTTGGGTACTATATGTTGTCCTTCCTGACTATAGAGAAGCAAGATATTCCTTGGAAAGGATCCATAGATCTTGAGTCACCTTGCTTAATGGCAATCCCCTTCAGGAAGGAAAACATCTCTATACAATAGTGTTAGGGTCTCAGGATTTCCTGAGGGCCTCCATATTGCTCTGTGTAGGCAGCAGAGTGCCAAGCAAATGGAAAAGGAAAAAACTAAAAGCACAAGAACCAGTTAGGAACTAATCCAAGAGTAATTAGGATCTAAAATGGAGTAGTAGCAGAGGAATGGAAAAGAAGGAATGAATCCAAGACAGTCGCAGAGAGAATTGACACAGCTTTATACCTAAATGAACATGGAGCCAAAGTCAAAAGTCAAAAATATACCTTGGCTAATTGAATTTAAACTTTTTAAAAAGTTTTTTTTAAGTCAAAGATAACTTTAAAATTTCCAGATTGGGTTTTTGGGGAGGTTGCTGATACCTTTAATAGAGATTAGGAAGAGAAAGTCGATTTGGAGGGAGTCTGATGAATTTTGGACATACTGAGTTTAAAGTGCTAATAGGAAATGAGGACTAAAACATCAATTAAGGATTTAGAGGTTTAGACTAGAATTCGGAGAATTAAAACAGGATGTGTAAACACATAGAATCCTTCTACTTATGAAATAAGCACTTAGTATTTTACAATACAGAAAAAAGTAGAGTTTTCTTTCTTATAATTAAATATAATAGCTTATAAATGCATTATTCCAGAATAGAAGACAAATTCCAGCTGATGGGCTCAACAACAGACTGTCAAAAGACCATTAAAAGATATAACTAATATTTATTTCAGGAAATTGTAAAAATCCATTGTCTCCATTATAAACTAGCTTATAATTTTTTTTAAAAAATTGCTTTAGTGCACATGATTGGTAGAAGAGATCAACAAAGAAAACAAGAGATCAAAGGAAGATGGAAGGGGAAGAAAGGAAAACACCATTTGACATGTGCACCATGGGCCTTCAGAAAGTTGTTTTTAAAGATTTGTTTATTTATTTGAGAGAGAGAGAGAGCGCGCACTAGTGAGTGGGGTTGGGGGGAATGAAGAGGGAGAGAGAGAGAACCTTAAGCAGACTCACTGCTAAGCGCAGAGCCCAACTCAGGAGTTTATCTCACTGACCTGAGATCATGACCTGAGCTGAGAATTTTGAAAAGAGGAAGGTATAATTAAATATGTCATATGATGCTGATGGGTAAAGTAAGATTCAAGGTGAGTCTTAAAAATTGGATTTGGCAGTGTGACAAAGTGGAGATTGTTGCTGACCTTTCTAAGAGTATTTTAGGGGAGTGATGGAGACAAAAATCTTGGAGTAGATTCAAGAGAGAATAGGCTTTCTGCAAAGAAATGAAGAGATAAAACAAATGTATGGATTACAGGAAACTTAAAAGCCATACTTCAGTCATAATGTGTGAACCTTGTTTGGATCCTGATGCAAATAAACAGATTGTAAATATAGATAAGTGGGGCATGGGGGGATGGGTGGATAGATGGATGGATGGATGAATGCAAAGATGACATTTATCAAGCAATTGGAAATGTGAATACTTACTAAATCAAAGGATTATTGTTAATATTTTCTAGATGTATAATTATACTGTGGTTATATTTTTAAGTATTTTTGTTTCAAGGATACATATTTATGTACAAAATGATATATGAGATTTACCTCAAAATAATGGTTGTAGTCAAGAGGAGTGAGTGGAAGGAGCAAATGAAATAAATTATCTGAGCTGTAATTACTGAAACTGGGTTTTGGGTACGTAGGGGCTCATTATACCACTCTTGTCTATTTATATATATATTTTTGAATTTTTTTAATAAAAAAGGTAAAGAGAGAGAATGGGGAGACATAAGATGGAGATAGAAACTATATAGGCAACAGAAAATTAAAACTACAACTATTTAGAAAAAAACTACAATTATTTATATATTTACTTATACAACACAAACTATTAAAAATGTTTTTTTAAGATACAGTCTTATATACAACATAGTATGGATTGTGGGTATCCCAGACACCATTAGGATAGCTATCCTTAACAAAACAAACATGGATTTAATAAAATTTAATTAATAAATCTTGGGCCATATATTGGCTGTTTATATACATGCTCCCATTTTTTCCTTACTGCATAAATAGCCATTTTACAGTATATAACATTCTACATTAATACCCTGGAATTAACAGTTCTGTTCCTTGCTTGTCATAAGTGCCTATGGTAAGGTGTAAGATGATTGCTGACCTTATGTTCACCTTCTTGCTTTTGCTCTGCTGCGGACTTTACTTCTGTGAGTCAAATGAGAGTGTAATTACTGCTTAGTTGTTATTAGATGTTATTGCTTAATTGTTATTGGATGTTATTACTATGAAAACCAGTTATGCACCTTATTTAGTACTCTCTTTTCAGCATTAATGAGATATAACTGATACATAGGAATTATATATATATTAAAAGTATACAACTTGATGTTTTGGTATATGTATGCATTATAAAATAATCACCACAATCAAACAAATTAACATGTCATCACCTCACATAATCAGCATTTTCTTTCTTTTCTTCTTAGCAAATTTTCAGCAAACAATATAGTATTATTAACTATAATACTATATAGTATTATTAACTGTAATTGCCATGTTGTACATTAGATCCCTAGGACTTCATCTTGCATAACTGGACCTTTGTACCCTGTGACCAACATCTGTCCATCTCCTCTCTCAAACCCCTTCACCCCTAGCAACCACCATTCTACTCTCTGCTTCTATGACTCTATTTTTGATTCCACATATCAGCAAAATCATGCAGTATTTGTCCTTATGTGTCTGGTTTATATCATACAGCATAATGTTCTCTAGCTATACCCTTGATATCCCAATGTCAGGGGTTTCTTTTTTATGGCTCAATAATATTCCCATGTGTGTTCATGTGTGTGTATCCATTATCCATCAATGGGCATAGGTTATTTCCTTATCTTGACTACTGTGACTAGTTTTGCAATGAACTTGGGAGTATAGATACCAAAATCCATATTTCATTTCCTTTAGGTACATACTTAGAAGTTGGATTGCTGGATCATATAGTTGTTCTATTTTTAGTTTTTTAAAGAACCTCCACACTGTTTTCCATAATGGCCAAACCAATATACATTCCTACTAAATGCATACAAGGGCTCCCTTAAGTAACTTATTTAAGAAGGTAAACTTATGTAGTACTTTAAGGAAAATAAACATTAGTGTGTTAATTATAAAATATCTAAATACAGAGACTAGCAGAAGATGGAACACTTATCTCAGTTATGGAAAGAACACAAGGATTGAAACAAAAATGACATTTCAAAATTATACTTGACTGTATAATCTAGGGAAAAGATCAGTGGCATATTAGGTAAATCATTCTTAACTTTTCCTAGTACTCCTTGTCACAGCTCTCATGTTTCTAACTGGGAGCACTGAGATGTCCCCTTCAAGTGATCAAGACCTCAGAATTTATTAATGACCTCAGAATTTTTAAAATAATCAGGACAAGACAGCACTTGGGTTATTTTTAACCCAAGGCCACACTATACTCTAGATTTGGAAATAATCCCATATTCTGTTTCTCATCTTACCTCATCCCACACTTAAAGAGTTGTCCAGCCAAACTTAGAAATAGATACATAATTTGTGAGTACCAGTCCAGTACCAACCAGAAATATAGTACCAGAAATATTAAATGGACACCGTATTTTCGGAATTGCTGAAGAGGATACATAGGACTAATACAACATCAGCCTCACAACCATAAAACCAAGAAAATAAAATTACTACAGCTATTCATTACAGGATAATTTGCCAGTTCCGTTATTCAGTTCTATGCCCAACCAAAAGTAATATATCCATGTCCCAAGTTTAGCAATATTTGGAGGGAAAGGAATGGACAAATAAAATGGAAGAGAGAAAAGGACCTCCGTTTGAGCTTCACCAGACTGTTAGTTAGTTCATGGTAATTGTCCAGTTCCCAAAACAAACTTAAAACTCACGAGGCCAAAAGTTTCCCATCAAAAAATATAATTGTCCTGCAATGTGCTCCTTTCAGAATCTTGCAGAAACCAAATTTTCTTAGCTGCCTGTGGATTCTACCCAAGCCTGTGACCCAGGACACCCAGTGAGAAACAACATGATCCTGTTCTCTGCTTCTCTTAAATCTTACCCATACTCAGCCTTAATTTCTTGGCCTTAGTTATGCTATGCCACTCTGTGGCAGATCAAAATATCCCTTTCCTCCACTCATTCTCCTCCTATAACAGATCTTGACTTCCACTGGGCAAACATGCCAGCCTCTTAATCCAAGTTAAGATGAAAGAGAAAAACAAAAAGGAGCGCCACCCACAAGAGCCTGCCACTTTCAGACAGTGCTCTTTTGAGGTGTGTCTACCTAAGCCCTAGAAATGAAAAGAACAACCAGATTCTCCTAACCAGTGGAATGACAAAAATGCAAGAGCTTTGCCTTTTCCACATGGGAGTACTTCCCACAAGAAATGCAGCTGTCCCTGCCATCTCTGAGTCCCAAAATCCTATCCCACCAAATATCAGATCCTGCCAGCTCCGCATGGGATGTTGACCTATAGATCTCAGCTGGTTGTGCAGTTGGAAGAACCCCATTCTCTACACGTAGGACTTGGTCTCACAAATTCCAGCCCTCCAAACATACCAGCCTCTTTAGCGCAAGGTGACTTGCTCTCCACATGGGACTACACTTACTATAATTGCAGCTTGAGCTCTCAGACAAACCTCACCAGCAAATGAATCCCATTATCTAATAAAATTATTCTCAATGCTGGCTATACAATAGAATAACCCAGGACACTTCAAAACAAGCAGATAAAGAACCTGATGTTGGGGCGATAGCCAGAAAAAATTCTACTTATTACTGATCCGGAGTGGGTCTGGGTATCATTGTTGACTAAAAAGAGCACCCAGATGAGTCTGACAGCTCCATAACCACTGGTCCAATATGACATCCTCCCACTTCTGCCAAGGATATTGCTCAGTGAGTCTAGGTTTGTGACTTCTGTTTGAAGTCCGGCCTCTCCCAAAGCTGCAGCTACAGGTTACTCTAGATTTTTTTTTTTTTAAAGAGTTTTTATTTATTTATTTATTTGACAGAGAGAGAGAGATCACAAGGAGGCAGAGAGGTAGGCGGGGGGGAGAAGCAGGCTCCCTGCTGAGCAGAGAGCCCGATGTGGGTCTCGATCCCAGGACTCTGAGATCATGGTCTGAGCCGAAGGCAGAGGCTTTACCCCACTGAGCCACCCAGGTGCCCCTACTCTAGATTCTTAATCACCAAAGTCCAGTACCCTGTATGTTAACACTGTAAAGCTGCCAAAGCCCTGCCAGATGAAGAGTGAAAGATGGATGAAACCCAGAACTCTACATGCCTGGTTCTCCTGTGCTCCACCGCCTGTCTTCTCCATGAGTGGTGTGGCCTTTTTCACATGGAAACCACCCCGGACATTCACAGCCCTTTCCTCCCTCCCTAATCTGTCAGGCTATAGCCACAGAGAACACAACTGTAGCCATCACATCTGGGTTCCCACTCCCTTCAGGAGTCAATAAAAGAGGGATGGGAGGGAGGAACAGCTTCCTTTAACCCCTGTTAAGTTCAGAGGTACCCCAAACTTCTACTTGTATAATCACCTACTACTTGAGGTTATTTGTTCCTATCTCCTCCACTGATCTATAAGCACTGAAAAAACTGGAACAGTGCATGGTACTCAGTAAGTACTCACTAAAATGTTTGATCAATGAATGAATGAATGAAGAAATGCTGCCATGGTAGGAGTGGAAAAGATCCAGTCATGCCTTCACTGTTAGACCCCCTATTTAACATGAGTACGTGCAACCACAAGCAGAGCAGAACTCAGAATCCTAAACTGAAAACTCAACATTGGCTCTTTGTCTTTACTTAAGCACAGCCTTGCTTTTCAAGGCACCAAAACATTTGCCATCTCCTTGTATTCTGCTTCTACTTTTCTTCTTAGACCTCCCACATAGCACCACCCTAATTGTTCCAAAGTGCTCTCTTCTGCCTGCTTTGCCTTCACCATTTCCAGCTCAATGGCAGACTAGTTGTTATGTCCCTCCTTAAAATAATCATGGGAACTCTTTCTAGCTCTACAGCATAGTGTCAGAGAGATTAAGTTAAATGTACAGTAGGAAGTCCTTCCTTCCTTGCTTTCTGACTTCTACAGTGTTTTGAAGTACTCAATGCTAAGACTGCTTATCCACAAGATTTTTTCAATAACGGTAGTTTATCTTAGAGTTCCGGCTTCAGCGTTAATTGTATTGCTACATGTGGGAGAATGAAGCAAAGATGTTTCAGTAATCATATGGTACCAGGGGCTGTGCTGCCTGCGCTTGACTCAGAGCAGATGAATCTAGCTCCTCTGCTGTTAAGGACTGAGGTTCAAAGAAACAAGCAAGAACAGCATGGAGACCAGTTCACAGTAATAGTCTATCTCACTTGATAGCTTTTGAAATACAGATGCACTGTCTTTCTTCAACACTGATTACTATTAAAGATACTTCCAGGTGGCTAAAAGAGTATTGGCTCTAAAATGTAAATGGCCATTGAATCTATTAAGGCACTGCAGAGAATGATGGAAAAGATCAGTGGGGTCAGCAGTATTAAGGTCCATTTCTGTGAGTTGTTTTGAGGATTGTTAAAGACCCTAGTCCAGCAATGTCTATTGCATCTAGTTACTGATACCTTTATCTTGTTGGCTCTACGTGGTATGTTCCAAAATACTGTCCTCAGACTTCCCACTTTAATATCATCTAGTGGTGTTTGTTTATAACAACTAGCACCATCACAATAAAAAACACTTTCTTGAGCCTAGATCAATAAAGCAGAATCCCTGGGGTTGAGGCCTTGAACTTATCCTGAGCGAAACATTCAGCTTTTTAACCAAGCAGTGTAGACTGCTTGCTTGAGACTTCACGAGCTGTTAAGCTTCACCCACTCCCAATAGCAGTATCAGCAGTATCATTTTTCTGGAGGGACCGGAGATCGAGTTTAACAAAGTAATTGAAAAGAACTTGAGGGCACAAATACCGAAGGAGAAGGAAGAGAACAAACACCCCCAAGGGAAGGGAGTAGAAATAGAATGCCAAAGTCCAAGAAAACCCTTCTTTCCTTCATCCTTTTGTCCCAGGTTATATGTCCTATGTCTTGGTTTAGTTCAGTCCAACAAGCATATATTGAGCCCCTGTCATGTACCAGGCACTAGGGATAAAAAGAAAGAGAACAGTCTCACTGTCCTAGGAAAGCAGGCTCTTAAATTTAAATAAGCATGGTAAGCAAAAGACAGAAATTTGCCCAAGGAATTTTAGGGGCTAAGAAGAGAGGTTTGTAATGGAGACTTGGCATGTAGGGAAGAAATTGCATGAGTAGGGAAATAAATAGAAATTAGGCAGATGGGGATAGTGGGGGGAGGGGCTTTTGAGAAGGAACTAAAGGCTATCCAGGAGCTGGTGGGAAATAGTACATGTTCCCAACAAAGGGCAACCTGCACAACCAAAATGCTCTGCACCCTAAAGTGACCTCATTTATGTTGGGATTGACAAGCAGTTCAGGACTGCTTTATCATAAGGTCAAAGGAGTGGAGAAAGATAACCAATGATCCTAGATAGGTAGACATGGGCCAAGTCAGGAAGATATATGTATGTCTTGTTAACCTTTCAAAGTCCTATTTTGCTAACCATCCAGAAAACCTCTTGGATGTCCTTGGATGACCTCTTGGAATCCTTCAAATTCATTCCAAGTTTATGGTCTCAAACTGTTCATTATGGTTGCTCCAGGAACATATTACAGCAAGTTTATGGCCCTTTCTGGGACATTACAGGAGAATAGCAACAATTGATAAAGGGACAGTAGTATCAAAAATTGTTCAATATAGATTTGAGAATGTTTTAACTATCACTGGAAAGATACATGAAAAATTGTAATGATCTCTGGAGAGGGAAACTGAGAGGAGAGGTAGGAGGAATTTACATCTCACTGTATACTTTTTGTACTGTTTGACTAGTACATTCAAATATCATATATTATAAAATATTATATATAATATATATTCAAAAATTATACATACCATGTATATTTATTGCCTCTTCCAACAAGCATAAAAGAGAACTAAAGAGACACATTTATTCTATAGTGTAAAGATCCTGTCAACATGTTAAATTTGATTTGATTAATATTGAAAACCCAAAATAGTGATTCACTGATATAACAATGATAGTAATAGTATTATTAAAGAAGTTTTATCTTTCACAGCTTGAGGGGAAAAAAATGGGATTGGAGAAATACAGATTTTGTATATCCTGTATAAATTCGCCTCCCTCCCTTTTTTTTTTCAGTTTGCAGCACATCTTGTGAAGATGAAATATCCAAGAATCTGCATTCTAGATGGTGGCATTAATAAGATCAAGCCAACAGGCCTCCTCACTGTCCCATCTCCTCAAATATGAAGAACCAAGACTGTGACTATGAAAAGGACAGAGTGATATCAGCTCCCAACTGCCCAACTCTTCATCGCCTCGCTACTCGAAGACAGAGCTAGACTTCCAGATTGTTGCATTTCCATAAAGTTTTATCACAAAACATTTTTTTTTAAATCTCATAACTCACATGTTCAGCTATCCAGGCACAAACTTGACTGTACATGTATTGCTGAAAGAATGCCCTTAACAGTGAAATCTGATCATGTATTTTTACCACAGTGCAACACAAAGCCAGAGGAATTCAGCTGACAAGGCAGATTTAGCATTATCAAGAAATCTCAATTGCACTGAAAAGTTGTCTCCAACTGCACTGACCAGACAGTCCTAACAAAGGTATTGTTTAGAAACATAGACTGAATGGGGGTTGGAATAATCTTTCCATGATAGTGAAAAGTAAAAAGCTATTCACAATATATTCCTTATAAGTAAATGCTCTATTTGGCAACTCATTTTTGGTCCAGACAGATTGTGTGTGTGTGTGTGTGTGTGTGTGTGTGTGTGTGTGTGTGTGTGTGTGTGTGTGGTTTGTTTAGAAGAATTTAGCCCACTGAAAAAAGTAATAATAATTTACTTTCAGGGAAATGAAAGTCAGAAACCATTCACATTAGAACATTTGTTCAGCTCCTGTGGCAGAGAAATCCAAAATAAGAGTGATTTACACAAACTAGAACTGTATTTCTCACATAAAAGGCTGCATAATAGGTCTAGAGCTAGTATGCTGTTTTCATAGTCATCAAGAACTAAGGTATCTTCACATCGCTTTATCACCCTCAATACATGGTTTCTAGCTCATGGATCAAGATGGCTGCTCAGCTCACACCATTTATGCCTTTAGAAGGGTGGGAACCAAGGAGGAGGGAGAGGTGGAGGGGGAGAAAGAAATAGGGAGGGAGCAAATAAGAAAGGAGAGAAGGAAGAAAATGCTCTTTCTCTTTAAGGGCACAAACCAAAAGTTGCACATGTTACTTCTGCTTATACCCATCGGCCAGAACTTAGACATGTGGCCACACCTAACTATAAGGAAAACGAAATATAATCTTTGGCTGGGAGGTTATTTACCCAGGTAAAAATTTTATTTTTTTTTTGTTTTAATTATTTAAAAAGTTCTTGAAACATTATTATTAAGATTATTAAAATTTATTATTACTGTGTGGGAAGAGTAGAACACATATTGTGGGATAACTAGCAGCCTCTGCATTATTCTAAATAGTAAGTACTGTACTTCATTGAATCTAACACATATCACAACAATGCAACCAAATCAACTGGACATACCATCAATTATAAGATGCATTCCCATTTCAGAAATGTGAAAAGATAACGTATCTTAGAATTATTGGACTATATTACCTTTCTTGGTTATCTTCGATTTTAACTGAACAGTGATGTTGTTATTGTTGTTTTCTTCTTTAACTTACATTTCTCTTCAGTGTTAGGAACTACCGAGGTGTAGAACATTTCAATAAGAGCCTCAATTCAACGAGCTGGCTATGGTTTTATTGTTGCTATTTGTTTTGGTTTTTTGCATCTACTTTTTTATTGAGATACAATTTACATACCATAAAATTTATCCTTTTAAAACACACAACTCAGTGGTTTTTAGTATATTCAGAAAATAGTGCAATCATCACTACTATCTAATTCCAGAACATTTTTATTCTCCAAAAAAAAATCCTATAATTATTAGCAGTCATTCCCCATTAATCCCTCCTAAGGTCTTTGATTTATATGTTTACATATGACGTGAGTTAAGTATCCAAACTCATTCTTGCATGTGGACTTCAAGCTGTCCCAGAGGCTGTGTCATCTTATTTGTTTTGCTTAATTGAATTATATTTAGTCATTCACCAGATATGTTTCAAAGATCTATTAGATACAAGACAGTGACATAACTAGTAATTATAGCATTCTGTGACCCCTAAATAATATACAAGGAAAAAATGTGAGAATAATAAGAAAATTTTACCACTGTTTCCCTAATAGTATTTTGAGGTCATCATCTGCCATGATCAGAAAAATATTAAGTCCTCCTGTACTTTCCTTTAACCTTTGATTACTTATCTGACTTCATAGTCCTAATACAGCACTGATGATCACTTGAAACAAGTGGTTCTGAGTTTTAAGTTTGCCTTACTGAGAAAGCAGAGGAGGATGAGGGGTTAAGATTTGATTTGAATGGATTGGTACGGCAGTAGGGCAAGATGAAGAACTGGGTATTGGGGAGAGCTGCGTGAGAAGATAATAGTAGCCGACCTCCATCAGAATTTTGCATTTGATCTTTCTTAAAATTTAGTATATTTAGGCTTACTTTTTTAAATGAGTTTTTTAACCATTCAAATTATGAATATTTAATATTCTCAACAGTAAAATAAGAAAGAGCACACAATCAGTGCCATGTTTACATGATGGTTATGGTAGTTGGTGGCAGATAGTTTGAACAAAGTTAACCTTGACAAGTGTTTGTTGCACTAAACCTATACAACTCATGACAGTAGAAGTCCTTGGGAATACATCATTGACTCCTACATTATCATTATCAGCACTGTTTGTTTCTGGCATTAGCAGTCTATCTAGAATGCCCTTACTACCGCCACCAGCCTCACAGATACACACACATACACACACACACACACTTATAAATCCTTTATACTCCAGCACCAGTAGCATCTCCAGTCATCTCAGTCTTCCCCATGATGCATTAAAAGCCTCAAGTACTGGGGCGCCTGGGTGGCTTGGTGGGTTAAAGCCTCTGCCTTCGGCTCAGGTCATGATCCCAGGGTCCTGGGATTGAGCCCCGCATCGAGCCCCTCAGCAGGCTCTCTGCTCGGCAGGGGGCCTGCTTCCTCCTCTCTCTGTCTTCCTCTCTGCCTACTTGTGATCTCTGTCTGTCAAATAAATAGATAAAATCTTCAAAATAAATAAATAAACAAAAGCCTCAACTACCAAAGCATTCCATTCATACTTCTAATAATAGATGTATTACATCATTTTGCAATTATCTGTTCACATTTGAGACCCATATTAACATATGAGCTTCTTGAGGTCAAAGATCATAATTTATACTTCTTTTTGTATTCAACAACCCACTACACTGGAGATGTTTGTTAAGTATAAAACTGAATTGGATCTCTTACTTAGGGATTTTAGAATCTAAAGGATAGGGAAAAAATGTAATTTTTATCAAATGCCAACTTATCTGGTACCTGGTGATTTATAAATAAATCAAAATCTTAATTCACTGAGTGAAGAAAAAATCTCTAATGTTCTACTTAGCTCTAAATTTCTATAATCCTATCAGTTGGAACAAATATTTTCCAACAACAAAGTAAACTGACCTAATTGCATCCCCTTCCCAAAGCATAAAAATGCTAATTTAAAAATGTCTTAATACTTAATCAAGTTTGTAAGAAATCAATTTCTTGATGTCAGATCCGAAGAGGAACTGAAACACTGCCAGGACCATGGAATATCAGATATCAATATAGGCCCTGGGAACTGTGGTTTTAACATGCACATAGGGTTAAAAGACACAGCCTTGGGCCTTCTGGTGGGGAGTTTGTATCACTACCTTACACAGTGACAGTCTCAAAGAACTCTTCGTTCCATGAAATGACTAGAAATAACCCCACCAAATCAAGGAAGGTACAGGAGAGATTGTCCTGGTATTCTGAGTGAAGAAAGACAAATCTATTGTAGACAGAAGGAGGTGTTCAGCGGAAAGGCTACGGTAAGTCCCCAAATTAGAACAGGTTTTAAGGCATGTGTTCATCTGACTATTTAAAAATGAGAACATGGGGCACCTGGGTGGCTCAGTTGTTAAGGGTCTGCCTTCAGTGCAGGTCATGAACCCAGGGTCCTGCGATCGAGCCCTGCATGGGGCTCCCTGCTCAGTGGGGAGTCTGCTTCTCCCTCTCCCACTCCCCTTACTTGTGTTCCCTCTCTCGCTGTGTCTCTTGATCTCTGCCAAATAAATATATTTAAAAATCTTCAAAAAAGAAAAAGAAAAATGAGAACAATACATTAAATCAAACTTTTGGAAAGCATATATAGTACTAGATCTTTGTTTGATTCCTCCTCCAAATAGTTCCATAAAAATACAGTGGACCCTTGAACAACATAGGGGTTAGAGGCACCAATCCCTACACAGTCAAAAATTCTGTTATAACTGTGACTGCCTGCCATTGACCATAAGCCCTACCAATAACAATCAAGTAACACATATTTTGTATATTATATGTATTAAATGTTGTATTGTTACAATAGTGTAAGCTAGAGAAAAGAAAACATCAAGGAAATCATAAGGAAGAGAAAATGCACTTACAGTACTATACAGTAGTTACTGAAAAAAATCCACATGTCAGTGGACCTGCAGAGTTCAAACTTACGGTGTTCAAGGGTCATTTGTACTTCTTTGCAGATTAATATCAAAAGTATGGTACAGCCTCTCTAAAAGATCTTTTGCAGTAGTTTCACCTGGTAAAACCCACTCTGAATAGATGGGATGGATGCCTTGAGTGCTGTGGAGTTGGTGGATGTTGTACCATTTCAGAGTCACAAACAGTCCTCAGGGGTATGTGTGATGGCTCCCTATATGCCTAATGTTAGCCAAATAATTCATTTTCCTTGGTAAACATTCATGAAGCCAAAGCATGGAAACGAACAAGAATATTTATGACAGATTTTTACGTTTTTGTTTGAGTGTTCAATCTCAAGATCAAATACCCTTCACAACTACCACCTTAGATTTTATGTGGCAAAATAACGGAGAAGTGTTACCTTCAGTGTCTCCGACACTAGCATTTGCTCACACACAAACTTTAGGTTTTGCAATCCAGTTTTATCTCATTTAATGTTGGAAATACTACACCTTATAAATAAGCTGTTTTAAAAGTTTGCCGTATTTTTTTTTATGTTGCACGTGTTTATATCTTTTGTGTTATAACTTTTTGTGTTTATAACTTTTGTGTTACTGTCTTATGAGACAGGCTTGTCACATGAAGACTAAACTTGGATCTCGGCAAATTCAGTATTCTTTAGATAGACTGTGATATTTGTAGCTTCCAACATGACTTCAGGACTCATGTCTCCTTGGATTGACATTCCTTAATATTTTTTTCTCCTCCCTTCAAAGGTCACATTTTTAGTTTGCATTCTCTGCAGCATTGCAATAATACTGTTCTGTTCTAATGCTCACTGTCACCAGTAAACAATGCATGGATGAGTACCAAGGCACCATATTGCCAACATTCCTAGATATTATATATTAATCCTCTGGGTGGTGGAGGTTAAAACACTGTCCTGTGTTGGCTTAAGACTAATCTTAGAGCTATAACAAATGCATTTAAAGCATTAGATCAGATTCTAAATATTGCATTGTGCCACTCTAAAAGATAGAGCTTTTGAAAATATTACTATCTTTATATAGAAATGTGATTTAAAAAAAAAAAAAAAAAACAGTGCATGTCCTACCGTTCTTTTGAAAGACTGTAATAGTGTGACCACTAGGTAAAGCATTAAAAACTGACAATCTGTGCATTAATTTTCTCATTAACTCTGGAAATTTATTCCTGTTTCCCATTCTTACTACTTTTTTCTCAACTTTACTAACATACGTTTCAGTCCTTTAAGGTAGAATAACATTATTTTAAGGCTTATAGTGTGCTGGAACTGACTCCTAGTGGCTTGGGACAGCTGAATATACCCATTTCGTTCCAACTCTATGTCAGTGATCTCACACTGGTAGCTTAAAATTGGCCACAGGAGGAGTATTTACACCATAGAAATGGCAAACATCACAAATCATGGCTTTCCTTTTATTCCTTTTTTATTTATTTATTTGACAGACAGAGATCACAAGTAGGCAGAGAGGCAGGCAGAGAGAGGATGAGGAAGCAGGCTCCCCGCTGAGCAGAGAGCCTGATGCGGGGCTCGATCCCAGGACCGCGAGATCATGACCAGAGCTGAAGGCAGAGGCTTCAACCCACTGAGCCACCCAGGCGCCCCCTTTTTGTTTTTTTTTTTTTTAAGCCAGTTATATTTACCAGCAAACCATAGGTTTTAATCATCCTATGGTCATTATGTTGTCTGTAGTTTAAAATCAGGAAGATAAAAGGAATTGTAAAGATCATCCAATCCAACCATCATTGTTTCAAACAATAAGAACAGTGAAATGATTTTGTAAATATCACATAGCCAGTAAAAGACAGACCCAAAATTATAATTCTGCTTTCCTGATTGATTCCTAATCCAGATTGATTTCTCTGTCCATCACATATAGATAGAGAAGGTAAAAGGACACCAATTTCAACCCACTATACACTCATTACAGATCAGCCTTAGGTCAGGCTCTGCGCTAGGTGATGCATGGGATAAGAAATGAAAAATAAGTGTTGTCTAAACTCACATTGACTATATGACATAGAAGTGCCACTTAACTTCAGCTCCTAACAGATGCTACTTTGCTGCCCCATATATTCATCATTCAAAAGTAAAGACTTGGGGTGCCTGGGTGGCTCAGTGGGTTAAGCCGCTGCTTTCGGCTCAGGTCATGATCTCAGGGTCCTGGGATCGAGTCCCGCGTCGGGCTCTCTGCTCGGCGGGGAGCCTGCTTCCCTCTCTCTCTCTGCCCGCCTCTCCATCTACTTGTGATTTCTCTCTGTCAAATAAATACATAAAATCTTAAAAAAAAAGTAAAGACTTCCCCACCAAAAAAATGTGGTTAAGTATTCAAGCTAAAGATAGAACATGAGGAACTCTTGCTATGTATAATGTTACCTCTTCACCTCCAGGACATTACCTAGAAAACATCCCTGGTAGAGAACCGTATTGTCTCTGTCTACAGTCAAATCCTTTGTACACAGGGTCAAAGTTAGCCTTCAATCATTGTCTTCTATACCTTAGCTAGGGACTAGGCTCAAAGGATTGGACAAGTCCTTATATCAGCCTCCAAGTCGTGTGTGGAAAGCCGAAGAAGGGGATTATCAGGGGAGGGAGAGGGATAACTAGTTTTTAGGTCTATTAATCATAAAAGAGAAGAAACAGGTCATTTAGGTCATTTGCTAACTTTAAAAAATTATTTTTATGCACGAAGATAAACTATCTTGACAATTTATTACTTGTCAGATAAAGTATCTTTTCTAAAATTATCTTTAAAATCATTAATAATCCCATGGACCATGTATTCATTGCCATGGACTCCATATAGGGTCATTAAGGATCTGAAAGTCCTGTGAAGAACATGACTACTGGATTGAGGCCAAATGACACAGAGTCCCATTTGCATAGCGTTGTGCCACCAAGAAGAAGAATTGGTTTTTTTAATGGATAATGAAGGTTGAAAAAACAATCTCTGCATTCACACATTACCATTAATTACATATGGCAATATAGATGACAGGATAAAGCATCTAAATGCACTGCCCAGTGTGACCATTTCAACTCCTTATTCTGAGCCTGTTTCCTGTTTACAAAGATTTCAAGAGGTTCTTGTCCCAGAAGTGTTTGCCACTCTGTCCCCCATCTGCCCTAGACTGACTGTGTTCCGCTCGTGACTGAGATTTGCCTTGGGGTGAAGGCCTGCCCTGAGCAACTAGTGTAAACAGGTGGAGTTCAGTTTCAGGGACCTCTCCATTTACTTCTATGCAGCAAAAACATAAAGTTATCACACAATATCAATTCAGAGGTTGGAGGTCAGTCTGAGTTATTTACTTTCCTACATTAGTCTGAGAGCGGCTGAACAGTGTTAAAAAGTTTTCAACCCTCCTTTGGGGCTAATACAACTCAATGACTGTATAGTCCCCTTAAACTGTGGTTAATCTATGTTTGGTTTGTAACAAGATTTTTTTTTCTTATCAACATGCCTTATTGTAATATCAGATAATCATTTTTATTTATGCCATTATCTGGTGCCTGAAAAGATGTATGAAATGAGCATTTTCCCAGTAGCAAGGAAATTTTTTAAAACACCCTCTCCCCCATTTTATATTAAATTAACAATTCTAAGCAGAGCAAGGCTAACAACATCCCAGGTAATAGAAAAGGACTAGATCAGATTTCAGAAATAAATATATAGATACTTATCTAGCTACTGGTTACCTAATATTTTATTAAAACCTGTTGGAGATGAAATGGAGATTGACATTGACATTCAATGGAGATTGACATTGAAGCACACATTTCAAAATATGTTTACTTATAAATCACATATTTTTTAAAGTGAAAATGTAGAGGTGAATGAAATAATTAAAAGAGATGGTTTTAAAAAATAACTTACTTCTTAATCCACTCATTTCAATATAAATTCTGACAAAGTCATTTTAGCATGAATCCTAGGCAGCAAGATAACAACTATTTAAAATTTCAGTGGTGACTTATATAACTTACGTTAAGCAAGATGATACATACTTGTACAGAAACTACCCCATAAGATGACAATAGCTCAAGCAGAAGCTGACTGTGTTAAGTGCCCTATAAATAATTAATTGTATGACATTCTGAAATGAATTTAAAACTGCTCCCTTTTGATTAAGTGATGTAATATCAAAATTCATATTAAAGTTCATTACTATCAGCCAAATTAATTCTATTAAATCAGTAGAATAGTCTTTATTCTATTAAAGGATAAATTAATGAAGAAATTAATTGTTGTAGTTATTTAGTTCTTTTAATTAGCTAGTCCTGCTCGGAACATTAACAGATCCTTTTTAAAAGCAGCTAGGCATTTCCTGTAAAGCCTGATTGAAATTTTATATGAGTAGATTATTGGGTATGTACTCTTATTACTTACCAGCTAGAACACAAAGATGATTTGTAGGATCTGAAAAAAAAATGCTAAATTAAGTATCTGGTACAAATGAGTTGTGTAAAAACAACCAAATGAAAGCAGTCAATTTTAAAAAGGTTCTACTGAAACCCCAAAGCTGTCATTCCCAACCTAGACCCACATGAGTGATTCAGCGATCTCAAGGGCTGGTGAAACCTTAACTCCTCCATGATGTCTTTCCCCTCAAATGCCATGTGTGATTTTGCTCACCCAGGTCTTAGAGGGCTGGAATGAGGAAGAACTGTGGGCTGGGGTTTCAGGCTGGCTGGCAACTGTTGTATTCGTGGTTGAGAGAGGCGCTGAACTTTCTCAAGGATCTTTCATTTCACAACTCAAGGATCTTTCATTTCACAACGCTAAGCACCCTTACACCCACCAGAATCATGGTCAATCCCCCTTGTCGCAGCGCTGTTCAGGAGGCTCGGCCTCTCCTGGGGCTGCCTTCAGAGCGGGCCTTCTGACCTCCTGAGTCAGAATTTAACCTCCAGACACCTCAAGAATGAGAAATACATGTCAAAATCCCAACACTAACACATTGAAAATAAGTTATCAAAAGATGCAGAGAGGGGCGCCTGGGTGGCTCAGTGGGTTAAGCCACTGCCTTCGGCTTGGGTCATGATCTCAGGGTCCTGGGATCGAGTCCCGCGTCGGACTCTCTGCTCAGCAGGGAGCCTGCTTCCTCCTCTCTCTCTGCCTGCCTCTCTGCCTACTTGTGTTCTCTGTCAAATAAATAAATAAAATCTTTCAAAAAAAAAAAAAGATGCAGAGAAAAACAATACATGTTTCAGAAAGAAGTGAGAGTTAGAGGTTCTCTCCCTTAAGAAGCCACGAATTAGAGGGAGCCTGCAGGAGGAGGGAGAGCAAGAATCCAAGAAGCAGGCTCTTCTGGCCTCTCCGCTGCCCCTCTGCGCGCCCCCAGGCAATTGCTGAGGGGTTTCTAAGACTCTCGTTCCTCCTGTATAAAACGGGGGTAATAGCCTTTATCCAGCCTATCTCCCAGGCTTCTGCTGAAGCTCACAGAAGAGCGTTTTGTAAAAGGAAGGTATTATGCAAACGTAATGTGCTTGGGGCACTTGGGTGGCTCAGTTGGTTAAGCGTCAGACTCTCGTTTTCGACTCAGGTCATGATCTCAAGATCCTGAGATCCAGCCCTCAGTCAGGCTCCCCACTCAGCACTGAGTCCGCTGGATATTCTCTCCCTCCCCTTCTGTTGGTCCCCCCACCACACACACACACACACACACACACACACACACACGCACACACGCACGCACACACGCACACACACACACTCTCAAATAAATAAAATCTGAAAAACACATGTAATATGCTTATAGTTTTTATAGAAGTCATAACTGACCTAGCCAAACTTTTAAGCCAAAGTTTTTATCTATTGTGTTGTTTTTAAAAAGAAATTTTGATATAAAAATTCCTCTTACAATTATATATTTGGTCCTATTCTGCAACATAAACAGGAGGGAAGCCTTCCTGAGCAGTGTTAAAAATAGATTATCCACTACACACTGGCACACTGGCCACTGTTTGATTAAAAGCAACTATTTCTGCTAAATGGATACACTTTATCCAAGATCTTTCAGATTTCTCTTTGTTTTACACCCTACCTTCCCCTAACCCAGTTTTACCAACTTAAAACGCCCTCTTTTTTTACAATAATCTAAATTCTCTCTTGATAAAATCTGGCAGTTTCAGCTCTGCCAATAGCAATCTACACCTAAATGACAGAGATTAACTTTATTTCAAATCCTCTCTTTCCTTCAGTTTTATCTCCCTCTTCCCGTGCAGCTCTCCCTTGGACTTCAAAGCAGCTTTGTGGTTTGCCTTGCAGAAAATCAATGGCTGGGAGATGAAAAGCAGCCTTGTTTATCTCTGCCTCCGGAAGGTCATTTTCCTCAGTAGCATCTGTGTGGGAGCGACTTTCCCTTGCAGAGGAGAGATGCAGATAGATTATACCCAGAAACCAGTATAAGAGGAGAGCGGTGCCCATTTTAAATGGGTGAGATCACATCAAAACACAAATGTATTCAAAATAGGAAGGAGAGTTTGGGAGTACTGGTATAAATTTAGATGTGACTCTGGTTTTTCTTTTTAACTATGTCTGGATGTTTTGTAGGGAACAAAACTATGTAGTTTATCCCATTCTTTTAATAGGCACCTGAGGAGTGACTTGAACTTAGCAGGCTTTAAGGATGTGACTAATGAAGAGCATTAATCAAGGGATGTGGGTAGCTGTTTGTGCATAAATAAGTAGAAGCATTGTTTTCCTGCTGCTTATATGACCAGAGCTGTTGTCCCGGCTTAGCCAACTTGTACATCATCCAACAGTCTCTTTTCAAACAGCGACGATACGCTCTAACCCAACCCTAGCATACACATTGCTTAGCTCCCGATGTTGTTTATATTCCAAAGATGTTTCTTGAACATCTTCTCTTGGGAAAAGAGACCTTAAGAAAAAAAAAAAAAAAAAAAAGGAAAGAAAAGAAAAGAAAAAAACACATACATTCCCTGAGGCTCTCAAGTCCAAGTACGCTCTGAGGTCCCAGAGTGGATGGCTCACGTTTCCAATGTTGGTCTGTGATGTAGCTCCTGGGTTAGGTCAGATAGTAAAGTTGTGGTCTTCTTTGATGGTATTAAAGCCGGGGACCTAAAAATTCCTGCCAGTCACCCCCTCCCCACCAAGCTCCGGAATAAAATTTACATACCAGGGATAGCAACAAGTGCAAAACAAAGTAACAATTTATGGCTGGGCCAGGGACCACTACTTCAGAGCTTTTGTAAAGGTGAGTTAAAGCACACAGCTTAAACTCAAGACCTGTGGAGTATATTCTGTGTTCCAAGGCAGAGTCTATATCTTAGGGGCACCTGGGTGGCTCAATCAGTTAAGCATCTGCCTTCAGTTCAAGTCATGAACCCAGTGTCCTGGGTTGGACCTCCGTGTTGGGCTCCCTGCTCAGCAGAGAGTCTGCTTCTCCCTCTCCTTCTGCTACCTCCCCCTATCCCACTCGTGCTCTATCTCGTTCTCTCTCAAATAAATAAATAAACAAATAAATAATCTTTAAAAAAAAAAAAAAGAATCTAAACCTTAGGATCCCATTTTGTAATTTATTACATGGTATGGAAACTAAGACAAAAGACCAGTAAGGTTAAGCAATGCCTGGGTGGCTCAGTCAATTAAGCATCTGCCTTTGGCTCAGGTCATGATCCCAGGGTCCAGGATCAAGTCCCTCATTGGGCTCCCTACTCAGCGGGAAGTCTGCTTCTCCCTCTGCCTACTGTTCCCCATGCTTGTGATCTCTCTCTGACAAATAAGTAAATCTTAAAAAAGAAAAAGAAAAAAAAAAAGACCAGTAAGGTTAAGTATGCACATAAACAGATAACAACAAAAAAGGCCAGCTACATAAAGGGGCATTATCTCAGTTTACCCATTGCAACCACTTGCAATGGAAGTAATAGAAGGACAAAACTCTTAAAATAGAGTACCCCTGCTCTATTTGGCAGGGTTTTCCAGAGAAACAGGGTCTGGATCCCAGAGTTTCGGAAGCTGGCGAGCCCCAGGATCTGCAGGGTCAGCTGGTGGTATGGAGACCCAGGAGAGCTGAAGGTGTGGTTCCAGTCCAAAGACCAGCAGCTTCCACATCCAGAAAGAGCCAGCTCTCTGCAAGACCAAAGACAGGAAAATGTTGATGTCCTGGTTCTGAGGGCCATTAAACATTGGGGGAGAGTCAGTCTTTTGTTCTAGTCACACCTTCAACTGATTGCATTCACTGATTGGAATTCAGCACATTGGAGAAGGCAATCTTCCTATGAGTTCAAATGTTGATTTCATCCTAAAACAGCCTCGCAGACACACCCACAATAATGTTTCACTAAATATCTGGGCACCCTGTGACCCAGTCCAGTTGACACATAAAATTAACCATCACACCTGCCCATCAGTAGTGTAGCCCAAGCCAATGTTCTTGGACCAGATGTATCAGATTCATATTCCCTCCTTTTGTGCAGAGGAGCAAGGAAGGAATCTAGGCAAAATGTGAGTGGGGTTTTCCTTTCCTACATTTAGAACTCTATCCCCTTTCTAGATTTCTCTGAGGACAAGATGAGTAGCATTTTCATTTTGCTATTTCCCACAGAAACTAGGACACCTTCATCAGAGAAGTGGGTTTCAAGGAGAGTTTATTGACTGGATGAAGAGAATGACTGTTCACAACATACACGGCGTTAATCAACAATGATTAAGAGCCAGAGAGGTGCCCAGACTCTGGGATATGCAGTGGGTGATATTAAAGAGATAGCACACAGTATGACAGCTCTGTTAAAGGGGTTGGCGCATACGAAGGAATTTACAAAGGGAACGATGATATAACTGTGTGACATGGGCTGCAACTGTTCTGTGAGATCAGCAAGAGCTGGGCCTGGTAGTAAGACCACTTCTCAAGGTGGGGACTTTTGCGCTTTGGACCTAGACACCTTGCCACCTATTGAATGTGTCACTTTGGACAAGTTATTCTGCTTCCTCCAGCCCCAGTTTCCTTATCTCTTAAATAGGATTGGCCAGTGCCTGCTTTGCAGGGTCGGTATGAGAACCAAAGACTAAAATCATTATAAGGCATATAATGTTTAGCATATAGAGCACATAAAAATAGAGGCAGCTATTTTTATACTTTTTATTGTTAACCTACCAAAGGAGAGCTTTTCACCTTGCTATTGGTTTGCCCTTAAAACCACAGTCAATCTCATAATGGCTCCATGCTTGAGGTCTTTTTCCACCCATTAAGTGGGAATTAACTAGCGAAGACAGAAAAAGCTCTAAGACTTGCACCAGGCGAGTTGAAGAGTCAGAGAGGAAGAAGGGCACAGAGCCCTTCCCTTCCGATGCTAACCCTAAAACGAGGGCCACGGGGAGGGCCTTGACCGTGTACCAGCCATGAGCTGGGTACTATGGAATTTGGAGCAATTCTTGCTGATCTTTAGGGAAATGGCACCTGTTTGCTTGGATTATGTGCCAAATGTCCCGAGAGCCAGCAGGCACTGGAAGAAACACGGCAGGAGCCAGCTGCTGCTGCCACCCCACTGAACCTTTACAGAAAATTGACCCAACGCTGTGACATCGTGCAATCCCTCCCTGATGCCCTCACTCTGGCTTCTTCATTTTCAAAGGTTCTATTTTGAGTCAGTTGTATGGAGCAGCAAGCTGAGATCCCCTTTAAGCCTCTGTCTGTCGCCAACATGTTCTCTTGCCTTTGTCCTTAATGTGCATCCATTTCCTGAAAGCACAGCAAGCTCGTTCTGCGGTGGCCTGTGGTGATGGCAGGCTTCCCCTCCGAGGGGGGTTTGATCTTGATGCACAGACGAGGACGTGGCTCTGACACCGCTGAGCGCACAATGCCGCGACAATCTTTCCTGTGCCGGTTAATTATCGATTTTAGTAATAAGAGACTTGAACTATCTGAGGATTCATGGCCTCAGACGAGAAGAACGAAATTCTAATTCATGAGAGTGTTGCTCCCCTCTCTGTGTCTCTTCTAGAAGCAGCCTAATTACTTAACCTAAAAACAAGTGCGGGGAGGGAAAAACAATAATTCCTTGGAACAAGTTTTCTATTAGGACTTATAATTTTAAAAACTACCTTAAATGTGTTACCCACACTAAATAAACACCCACACTAAATAAAATTAGGATTAAAATGTAGCAGGTTGATGGCTCATCTTTATTTTTTACTGCCGCTCTGTATTTTTTCCTTAAGGGAAAGTCCTGAGTGATCGTACGGCAACTTCGCGGTCCCAAGGACACTTTTCTATGTTTCAGTGCCTTTGTACTGTTGGAAGCGGGGTGACCGCGCATTTTGCCCTGAGAGTTTGCTCTAATGCAGTGTGTTAGAACAGCATGGGGGGTCGCAGAGAGTCTTTAGTTGGGGACTTGGCGTTTCCCTTCCTGGTTGACCTGAGACATTCAGTTTGACTCGCTGAGCCTTGGCATCCATATCTGTAAAGTGGGTCTCATAATCATGTGCGCTTCACAGGGCTATGGTGAAGATACACAGGATAATGTATGTAAAACACTATCACAGTGTCTGGCACACGGGGAAGATTCAACCCATGAGCCAGCTAATATGACTAATTATATAAAATACCCTATCCCATGCTGCTGCCTGCCTTTTTAAAAAGCATAGTGATGATCTCTGTAATTCCATGAAAAAGACGGAAAGCCCAATTATAACAGCAATAATTCAATGGTATAGCAAATGCCAGAAATAATTATACATTGATGCATGTAATTGTACTTGCATGACCGATGATAAATATATGAGAGCAAAAGAATGTTCGTCTATGACAAAAGAGTTTTAGCACTTTTTTTTAAAGATTTTTATTTATTTATTTATTTGATACAGATACAGAGAGAGAGGGAGAAGGAGACTTCCCACTGAACAGGGATCCCCATGTGGAGCTCGATTCCAGGACCCTGAGATCATAACCTGAGCCGAAGGCAGTCGCTTAATGACTGAGTCGCCAGGAGCCTGGACCTTTAGCACTTTTACTCATTTGCAACAAGTTGAGCTCCAGTTGGTGGGTTAAGTTAGTTTGTATCCTCTCATAACACATTTCCCACAGAAATGTTTCACATGGTTTAGACTCCCAGGAAGGCCGCCGGCTGAAAGCCGGTTTAAACCACAGTGAAACTCTAATTCTGAGAGTACTCCTCAAAGGCTAAGCATGGAAGACTTCCATCTCCCCCATTTCCTCTCCCTAGCTTTACAGCCCCTCTTATTTCATCCTCCAGAAAGCTACATCAATGCCATTCTTCAGCATTTCATGGAAACCCATCCCTACCCCCAAAATTATATTGGTCAACTATTCATATGTAAGGGATGTGCACGTTTGAAGTTCCTAAGCCAGATCCTATATGGCAAGAATGCAGGCAAGTAAACTCTGCTTTAAAAGTAAACCATGAGGGGCACTTGGTGGCTCTGTGGGTTAAAGCCTCTGGCTTCGGCTCAGGTCATGATCCCAGGGTCCTGGGATCAAGCCCCGCATCGGGCTCTCTGCTCGATGCTTGCTTCCTCCTCTCTCTCTCTCTCTGCTTACCTCTCTGCCTACTTGTAATCTCCCTTTATCTATCAAGTAAATAAATAAAATCTTTAAAAAAATAAAAGTAAATCATGGGAGGGTCAGTATTTTCTCATCTTCTATGATAGTAATGGAAGTGCCACCTTAAACCGAAATTGGGCCTTTTGCTAAGATCATCACATGGCTAGTTATGTTCGTCCTATCAGTGGGCAGGAGCTCCAAGACTAAGTTGGATAGGAGCCCAGGAACAGCATAATGCTGATCTAGAATGTGGTTCTCTAAATGTGATCCCCAGATAGAAGCATCAGCAGCACCTGGGAACTCATGAGAAATGTAAACTCTTGCGTCCTAGTAAGTAACTCCAGACTTACTAAATCTGAAAATCTGGTGTTAAAACCCAGAAACTTTTAACAAAGCCTTCAGGTGATTCTAATAAATGTGAAAGTCTGAGAAGCACAGTTCTAGAATGTTGGTCCCTGAAGCCAGCCTCCTGAAGGTATACCTGCACTGTGTGAAAAGAGGGAGCTCCAGGTAACAGATGAAAGAGATGGTCTCACAGAGTTATGCATGACCCGGCAACGAGGTCATAGCTACCTAGTAGGCACGAGTGGCAGAGGGGGGTAGTCAGGCAGCTTCAGCCTGGTGAGAATTCTAGAAAGTATAATCATTCCGTAGCACCCCATGCTTTGCTGATTTGGGCCACTGGAAGCAGGGACCCCTCCTGGCGTGGACTCTGGTCTATCAGGAAGAATCCTGAAGCTGTGCGGAGGTGAGGAGAGGCACGAGATCCCTGGCTAGGAAGCCTTGAACAGAAGAGCATACAACAGCTGTTTCTGAGGTCACATGCGATGTCACAAGGGAGTAGCAGAAAAGGGTGAGACTTCCACGGAGCAGGAGCTTCTGCGACATGCAACTGGGGGAGGGAGGGATGGAGGGGGGAAGGCTGTGTAGCTTAGACTAGTCATCTAATCCTGTTAGACCGGCAAGGCCTGAGGGAGCTTGAGTTACAGGAAGAATGGAAATTATTTTCAGCGTAAGGTTTAGCATGTTGAAAATTTTCGTTTCATCACTCTCTGTGCCATAAACGCCAAACAGAGAAAAATCTTGGCCTGGATTTAAAAGCACAGAAGGGCCATCCTTCCCCCGTGCAAACCCATACACGTGCCCGCAAGCGCGTACAAGCGCATACAAGTGTATGCACACTTGTGCGTGCGCGCACACACACACACACATCAGCACGGCACACAGCAGTAATTACGGAGGGCTTTCTGGTTGATGGTGAAAGCCTGCCTGCTGGAGCATCAGTCAGACCCACAGCCTCCCCTGACAATTACCCCATCAGCCTCAGCCTCAGTAAAATAAACGAGCCATTCATGGCTCCTCAGATACAGTGGTTTGGCAATTTGGGGTCCCCTTGGGCTCTCACAAAGTGTATCACATTTCTGCCCACTTTCCCTGTGGTTGGATTTATCCTTCCTCCTTTGAAGGTCATAATTTCTGAAATGTTGGCGCCTCCCTTCTCTTCCTTACTTGATCACCCTCTTGTAATTTGAAGGCAATGAGGCCCAAGTCATGGAAATTGTTAATTGCACCCTTTAATTTCGTTGAACAAAGAACTGGTGATGGCTCTGGCTGGGCTGCCGGGAAGTTCACGGCCTGTTTATTTGGCCGGGCACAGCTGGAACCTTCTCGAAATGTCTGTTCCTCTAATGGAGATGCCTCCTTCCCAGGATGTTGGCTTAACCCTCATATTTTTACTTTTTTAAGCTACTGAGTGTCTGGGCATTTCATTCTCCAGAAAGTTTTTCTAGAGAATTAACTGAGGGCAGGGAAGGGAGTGGGTATCGTGTGTTCTATTAATTCACCCCAGACACCCTTCGCTTGAAAGTGAAATCTCTGGGCATTTGTCAGCACTGGTTCCTAGTGAGTATATCACTTCCCCCAGGGCACTGGGAGACAAGGATACTACACTTCTTGTCAATGGCTCCATGCCCACTATTTCTTGTCCCCCGTGGCTTTGTGCCACTGAGCCCTGTAATACAACCCGTGTCTTGCCTGTTATCTTTCCTTACCAACGCTCAACCCCATTTCCTGCCCCAAGTCACAGGAAAGTCAGAGAACATGAATCTTTCTCCAATGCCAGGATCTGTTTAAAGCTCTCCATGCATTCAGCCTTCAGAACGTAACTCATGCCCATCAGCCCTTTCCAACTGCCTACCTGCTAGAGAATCCAAAGCAAAAAACAAAAACAAAAACCTCAGTCATTTCTGTGAGAGGGCCTTATGCTGGACATGTGACTCCATGAAATGGAGCCAGAGGGAGACAGTAAGTGAGCCTTGACATGGTACACTCCACGGTAAAGCCCTGAAGACCCAAGAGTGGTAGGTACCAGCAAAGGTCACTGCACGGGCACAGCCAGTGTGGAGAGCCCACACCCCCCACAGGGGTTGGCATGGCATGTGCGCTTTCTAGGTTCCTCTGTACCGGGACAGAATGCTTTCATTCTGCCATGGAAATAACCCTCCACCCTGGGCTCAGGTGTTTTCTGTTGAGGCCAAAATCAGAGTTGATAACAATGGCTTCCTTGGTGTTCTGGAAAGGGAAGGCTGTTGGCAGGGCTCAGCCGTCTTGCTCTGTGAGGCACATCGCTGCGTCCTCCCTGTCTCCCTTCCCTCCTTCCCCTCACACAGTGCGATAAACAAACCAAACGGTATCATCCATTTCACCTTGAATGCTCTCTCTTTTCCTCCCATATCGATGTCACTGACATTTGATTCTGAGGTATTACACTGGGTGATAAACAACTTTCCCTTTTACAGAGCACCTAAGAAGAAAGGGTGGTAAGAATAAGTAGGCGCATTGTGGAGAGAAAGGCAGCCTAGTCACCAGGATGCTTTTCCTTCCTTATAAATGGCTTCAGTAGTCTGGCAGAACACAGTGTTAAGTTGGGGGGGGGGGGTGGTATCTGAGAGTTTGAGGTACTTTATTTAAATTGGCAAATGTGGTACCCCTGAGTTGAAAGATTTTCTGGCCTAGTGTCAATAGTGGTAATGTTAATTAATAGACAAGGTTCCTAGTCCATGTTTCTCTTTCTAATCAGCCTTAATGGTATTTTGCTCACTCATGATCTCATGTAACTTAGCGGTGAGATACACAACATCCTTTGTTTTCAGACTCATAGACTCATGGAAAGAGTTATCAAGTTATGGATGTTGCCACCTCTGGCTTCCTTCACCTCGTTTCGTGGAAACCAGTCCCAGATCCTGGGAGAGAGAGTCAGACCTCATAAATAAAGAAGTGAGGCCTGAGCCCCAGAAATGGCATGCTTCCTCTCATCTAAACTGTTTGACTGGGAGGCCTTCTACCGTCATAGGAAAAAAAAACTGGGCTCTAGAGTCAGTTCTATGACTCGCTGACTCTGTGACTCTGAGTAAGTCATGTGGCTGCCTTTTTTTTTTTTTTTTAAGATTTTATTTATTTAGAGAGAGAGAGAGAATGGGAAGAGGGGCAGAGGGAGAGGGAGAGAGAGATCTCAAGCAGACTCCATGCTGAGCACAGAGCCTGATGCTGGGCTTGGTCTCACGACCCTGAGATCGTGACCTGAGCCAACACTGAGTCAGACACTTACCCAACTGAGCCACGCAGGCACCCCCATGTGACCTCTTCTGAAAGTCAGTTTAGGGAAACTGCCATAAAATAGAAGAAAATACTCATCTTGTGAGTATTTAATATCTAATTTAGGATAAATTCCAGACATTCTCTCACCAACAATTTCACTTCTTAGACCTTTATTCTGTACTCTTCTCTGTTGCATATTTTTTTTAAAGATTTTATTTATTTATGGCAGAGAGAGAGATCACAAGTAGGCAAAGAGGCAGGCAGAGAGAGCGAGGGAAAGCAAGCTCCTTGCTGAGCAGAGAGCCCGATGAAGGGGTCAATTATGAAGGGGTCCCAGGACCCTGGGATCATGACCTGAGCCGAAGGCAGAGGCTTGAACTCACTGAGCCACCCAGGAGCCCTCTCTTTCATATTTTAAACCCATTTTTGTCAATGAGCCCTGAACAGCAGGACAGTTATTTGCTTAGAAATGCGTTCTACGCATTTGGTCGAGAGGTTAAGAGAGAGGAGGGTTGAAGATACCTACCCCTTCCCAAACTGAGTTGATAGTAGTATGTTCCTTACCTTTTGCTGCTGGATGACCAGTATATGTATGTACTGTATGTCTAAACTGTACCTACCCTGTATATGCCAATGAATAATGTCTTCCCAAAGATACAAACCCCTAATCCTTCGACTAGTAAATGTTACCCTCCTTAGAAAAACAGTCTCTGGATGGAATTAAATTAGGATGGATGAGGAGCTCACCCTGGATAATCTGGATGGGCCCTAAATGCCAACACAAGTGTCTTTTATAAGAGAGAGGTCAAGGGAGTTAACACAGACACACAGAGGAAAAGATGATGTGAGACAGAGGCAAAAACTGAAGGGAGGTGACTATAGTCCAGAAATGCCAGGACATCCACCAGAATCCGGAAGAGGTAAGCACTGGATTCTCCAGCGGAACCTTTAAGAAAACTGTAGTCCTGCTTTTTGAATTTCTGGCCTCCAGAATGTGTGAAAATTAGTTACCACCATTTTCAGCCACCTAGTTTGTGGTGATTGTTACACCAGTCCCCGGAAATGAATACATCCCTCAAACAACAAACACACTGGATAAAAATATGTGAAAAATGGTTTTCAGAAACTGGCCAACAGATAAAGCAAAACACTGATCACTGAGAGAAAGTAATCAAGTGCCCTGGCTTACTTCCCAGAGAGTTTCTACCTGCCACACAGTCAGTGGTCTCCCTGAGTCTGGGAGTCAGAATTGAATATTTGTGGAAGCAAAGGCTAGAATTCACAATGCAGAATAAAGAGAGAAGAGAGCTTCGCAGAGCACTCCAAAGATGTATAGAAGTTTCACCTGGAGTCTTCAGTTGAATACAGATCAGCACGTGCCTTTGAGAATACCAAAGGCCAGGGGGGTGGGGGAATCAGAAAGAAAGGTGGAATAAGTCCTCGAGCTCATAAGGGTTATAAACAGTTCATGTTCCCACCAGCCAGTGGAAAACCTCATAACTAATGAGGCATCAGACAGAGTACTCAAAGTTATTATCTCAGTAGTAAAGCAAACTTAGCCCTAGATGAAAGGCTGCTCTGGTACACCTAAAAAACTTGAAAGCAAGCCTCAAAAGGATCAGAATCTTTCCGAATAACTTAACTAAGTCCTAGAACAAAGCTCAAAACTATATAAGGGCGTATAAAAATATCCAGCACCCATAAAAAAAGGTAAAATTTACAATGTTTGGCAGCCAGTTTGAAAAAAAAAAAAAAACGAACATACAAAAAGAGCAGATTTTCTTACCCATAATGAGGTGAAATATCAGTGAATTGAAATGATTCCAGAAATGATACAGATGATAGAATTAGTGCACAGAGAAACTAAAATAGTTACTATGTTTATTTTTAAAATTTTACATGTAGTTATTAAAATGTTGCTGTAGTTCATATGTTCAAGAAAGTAGATTAAAGCATGAGCATTTTAAGGAGAGATATAGAAGATATAAAAAAACATACTCAAGGGTGCCTGGGTGACTCAGTTGTTAAGCGTCTGCCTTTGGCTCAGGTCATGATCCTGTGGTCCTGGGATCGAGCCCCGCATTGGGCTCTCTGCTCAGCAGGGAGCCTGCCTCTGTCTCTCCCACTGCCCCTGTTTGTGCTCCCTCTCTCGCTGTCTCTCTCTCTGTCAAATAAATAAATAAAACCTTTAAAAAGAAATACTCAAAGTGAACTTCTAGAGATGAAAATATAATACCCGAGATGGAACATGCACCATATAAAAGGAAATTAGACATTGTATAATAAAAAATTAATGACCTTGAAGGCAACAACAGAAACTATTTAAAGTGAAACATAGCAAAAGAAAAAGACTAAAAAACCAACAGTAACAACTTGAAGAGGTATGATACACACATATTTGGAGTTCTTTCAAAAAGGCAGGGGAAGAGAGTATAAAAATATATATATAAGGAAATAATAAGCAAATGCTTTTAACTTTAATGAAAACCATAAACCCACAGACCAAAGGCACTCAACAAACAGAAAATACAGGAAACATGAGAAAAAAAATCAGGCATATCAGATTCAAATGCCTTAAAACTGTTGGTAAAGAGAAAACCTTAAGAGCAGCCAGAGGACTGGGGTGCCTGGGTGGCTCAGATGGTTAAGCGTCTGCCTTCGGCGCAGGTCCCTGCAATGGACTCCCTGCTCAGGGGGTGGTCTGCTTCTCCCTCTCCCTCTGCTGCTCCCTCTGCTTGTGTTCTCTCACTCTCTCTGTCAAATAAATAAATAAAATCTTTAAAAAAAGAAGAAGAAGAAGAAGAAGAAGAAGCCAGAGGATAAAAGACGTCTACAGGGGACCAGAGATAAGAAAGACGGTAAATTTCTGTTTGGATAATCTGCAAGCCAAAAGTAAGTGGGTCACCTTCTTTAAAGGACTGAAAAGAAAAAACAACAACAACTAAAACAACAACTTAACTTCTATACCTGGTAAATGTATCTTCTGAAAACAAAGGCAAAATAAGCCTCTTAATATACATGAAGCCTGAAAAAAAAAAAATACATATAGCCTGAAAGAATTCATTACTGGCAGAGCTGTTCTACAAGAAGCATCAAAGGAGGGGCACCTGGGTGACTCAGTGGGTTAAAGCAGGGTCCTGGGATCAGGCCCAGCATGGGGCTCTCTGCTCAGCAGGGAGCCTTCATCCTCCTCCCTCTCTCTCTGCCTGCTTCTCTGCCTGCTTGCCAAATAAATAAATAAATAAATCTTTGAAAAAAAAAAATAAAAGTGTTAAAGGAAGTCTTACAGGCAATAAGAAAACAATACCAGATGGAAATCTGGATCTAAATAATAGAATTAAAAGTGTTAAGTAGGAAATAATTGGGAAAAGGACAAAATTCTTTTTCTTCATTTTTTTCTTTTCTTTTCTTTTTTTAAAAGACTTTATTTATTTGACAGACACAAAGAGAGAGAGTGGCAGTCAGAGGGCAAGGGAGAAGCAGGTTCTACACTGAGCCGAGAGCCAGATGTGAAGCTCGATCCCAGGACCCTGGGATCAAGACCTGAGCCAAAGGCAGATGCCTAATTGCCTGAGCCACCAAGGTGCCCCTCTTTTTCCTCATTTAAAAAATATCTTTTAAAACACATAGATGGTTTAAATCAAAGGTAACAACATAGTGTGGAATACAGGACATATGTAGAAGTAAGTGTGTATGACAGCAATAGTGTAAGGGTAGGGGTGAGGGAAATGGAAGCTTCTTATTATGTTCTTAGACTATATATGAAGTGATGTAACTAAAATAATTTTAATTTAGTTTTTTCATAGATTGTGCATCTCACTTAACTTAGATTTGTGTTAAACTTTGGCAATTGTAGCAAAATCACAGAGTTTCTTTTTGTTATACTCTTGATTAATGTGTCTATGAAACATTCATTGATTTGTTCCTTTAATTCAATGGAAAGAGCTTTGAAACCTCCAACCTCAAATATTGCTTGACGTTCCTTGACTTTGGGGCACCAAGTCTCCTCATCAGTTCTGTTTTGTTGTTCTTCCCCAAGGGCAGGGATATTGTGATATTTGCTGCCATATTCCCAGTGTCTATACTAATTCCTGGCATATATTGATTTCTCATATTTTTTAACTTATTAAGTGATTAGTACCCATTAACTTATGGGGGGAAAAAAAAAACCCATGCAATGCCTGAGACAGGAGCCCCAAAACAAAAAGATGGTGGCGGCTGCTTCTTCTTCTTCCTCTTCTTCTTCTTCTTCTCCTTTTATTTGCCAAAGAGAGCGAGCACAAGCAGGGGGAGCAGCAGGCAAAGGGAGGCAGGTTCCCTGTCACGTAAGCAGCCTGTGGTGGGACTCAATCCCACGACCATGGGATCATGACCTGAGCTGAAGGCAGAGGCTTAATGACTGAACCACCCAGGGGGTCCAAAGATGGTGGCTTCTTGAGGAAGGTGGCACAGTGCATTAATCGACTGGTATTGCCATAATAAAATGCCACAGGCCAAGTCACCTAAACAATAATCTTGCCACAGTTCTGGAGGTAGGAAGTCTAAGATCATGGTTCCAAAATGTTTCACTTCTGGCAAGGCCTCTCCTCCTGGCTTGCAGATGGCTGCCTGCTTGCCCTGTTCCCAGATGGCCTTTTCTCTGTGTGCACTTGGGCAAAGAGATAGTGCTTTGGTGTCTTCTTTAAAAGGACACCAGTTCTATCAGCTTAAAAGGACCCCACCCTTACTATCTCATTGAATTACCTTCTTAAAAGCCCTGCTTCCAAATATAATCACCCTGGGTACTGGGCTTCAACATACAAAACTTGATAAATTTGGAATAGTCCAAATATATGAAGCATTCAACTCTCTGTAATACAGAACTGTGTTGGGAGGGGTGGTATTTCCTAGTAAATGTCCCAACCAGCATACATCTGATCTACAGCATCTCAGGAAAATGGAATATTTCTTATAAAAGTTAATGATAGTTTAATATTATCAAATATCCAGATAGTATGCATATTTCTCTGGTAGTCTTACTGTTTTATTTTATGGTTGATACATTAAATTATAATCCCAACAAGGTCTATAAATTACATTTGGTTGATATGCTATAAAGGCTTTCTAATTTAAAGGTCCCCACTTGCTTTCTCTTTGTTCTCTTTTCTTACAAATGTATTTGTTGGGGAAGCCAAGTCGCTTGGTCTGTAGTCTCCCAGGTTCTGGATCTTGCTGCTTGCCTTCCCATGATGCTGTTTAACATGATCTGTGTGATCCTTATTTCTTGCAAACTGTTACTGGGGTCTGGAGGCTTGAGAGAAATGAAACATTTAATTCCTAAAATAATTACCTTGAGTTAAGTATTTCCTTTTAAGTGTTTATTGAGAGAATGAAGACCAAAGGTTATTTCCAAGATCCACAGTGTCCCCTGAAGCAGTGGAACGTAGAGTAGGGACTGCTCTGAATGGCACTGAGCGCACTGCCCCAGCCCCGGGGCGGACCAGTGCCCATGGCCCTAGGCACTGTGTGTAGCTCGGCTTAGCGGGTACCTGGCATAAGAGCCACCATCTGCAGAATGACATAAGAAAGCCAACCGTGAGGGTGCCTGGGTGGCTCAGTGGGTTAAGCCGCTGCCTTCGGCTGAGGTCATGATCTCAGGGTCCTGGGATCGAGTCCCGCATCGGGCTCTCTGCTCAGCAGGGAGCCTGTTTCCTCCTCTCTCTCTCTCTCTGCCTGCCTCTCTGCCTACTTGTGATCTCTCTCTGTCAAATAAATAAATAAAATTTAAAAAAAAAAAAAAAGAAAGCCAACCGTGAGATAGAGAACTTGAAGATTCTACTGTCATCCCACTGAAGGGTGTCCTAGAAGCCCAGAATATTCTTTTCTGAAACTACACTTGGTGAAAGTGAATGGTGAAATGAAGCACAACTGCCATAAATGTTACAGTTCACATGGGACAGTGTGAGACCTGAGGAAGCCTCAGAGGACTGTGGGAAGACATCCCAGTGTACACGTGGCTGCCCGCGTGCCAACAGAGCTTCTTTACAGTCACGCATTTACCCCACAAGTGTGGGGTCTCCACAGAACGCGGGGATAGGCCTAGCAAGAAAAGGAACATGGGAAGCTTCAGGCACAATGAACAGTTGGCGGTAAAGCCATTATCTCTTCCAGGGATCTGGATGATCAGACCCCGGAGAAGCGAAGTCTGCACCCACACAGAAGTTCCCCTTCTACCCAGTGGGAAGCCCAGAATCAATTTTCTGTCAAAGAGTTCTTTTCAGTCTCAAAACAACCAAACTTTAATCCAAAGAGTGAATTTTACATGAACACCGAACACGTTTTGGGGTCACCAATATGGGGACTTAAACTGACATTTACTTGCAGATCCTTGTACTGGGTTCTCTAGCTGGAGGGGAAATTTGAGCTTCTACGCCTAGAAATGTCTGATGCGCCTCTGCAGACAGACGTCAGTCAACCCCTGGTTCAACAAGAGCCCTCACCCGCCTCTGTGGAGTATGCTGAAATACTCCAACTTTGTCGGAGGAACTCAAACAGACGGAATCTCCACTGCTAGAGCTACTCCTGCTTTGGAAAACAAAGCTCAGTTGACTAGAAACTCAGATGATGAACACTGACTGGTTTTGAAAGCTTGGGGAGTCCCTTCTTCACCGGCCATAAAACTTAAATAGCAGTGGATACCTCTCTCTGGCCGACTTGATCTAGAACATGCTGGAGTTTAGTTTTCGTTTTTGTTTTTGTTTTTAAGATTTTGTTTATTTATTTGACAGAAAGAGCCACAGCAAGGGAGGGAACACAGCAGGGGGAGAGGCAGAGGAAGAAGCAGGCTTCCCGCTGAGCAGGGAGCCCAATGCGACGTGGGGCTCGATCCCAGGACCCTGGGATCATGACCTGAGCCAAAAGCAGCCACTTAATGACCGAGCCACCACGCGCCCGGGAGTGTCATTCCTCTAGAAACTCAGGCACATGCAGAGGACAAACAGTCTCCTGAGTCTACAGAATGGGAACCACAGTATTATCTAAATTGAATAGACCTTATAACACAGTTGCTTCGATTCTTTGTGGTTCTTTGTCTCTTGTATTTGTAAACATGAAATCTGTTTATAAATGTGAGTGTGTTATAAAATGTAAGATTCTGATCTCTCTACATTTTTTAAAAAAGCTTCCAGATGGAGTAAGTCCAATAATCAATAATCCATGCCTGAACATTTCTACCCACTGAAATACAAAGCCATGGGGTCCTTAATGAGAGCAATAAAAAATGCACAGCTCCATAGGTGGTGTCCATTCACTTTAGTTTTTTTCTTGTATTTATTTAATAGAATTTGAAATAGAGCAGAGATTGAAACTCCAGGCACCTGTGAAGTTTTATTCCTAATCTGTACAGATCAGAAGCAAAACATAATCTGTCCGGCAGCCCTCCTGGGGGGATCCTGGTTAATGTTTCTGAGTTTCTCCAGAAACAATTAGCCTCATTTCAGAACACACTGGCTTTCTAGTCTATACCAGATCCTACCAGTTTTGTTCACAAGCAACAGGTTATCAAAGAGGGAAAATCTTCCCTCCAGGGCTCCAACATGCTTTTCAGAGAGTTAGAGCCGGTTTATCTGATGTATCCGGAAAGAAGTGTTTCCTGGTTATAGCAAAACCGGTGTGTCCAAAGGTCCTGGATTTAAGAGATAAATTAGGTGCCTAACAGAGGTTCTTTGGGGGAAAGGCTTCTCTTTGAAAATCCATTAGAGAATGATTTTATTAATGATTTGCTCTATGGGCTGCTCTTTTTTCAGAAGGTCATAGAAAAAAAAATTTTTTTTCAGCATAACAGTATTCATTATTTTTTCACCACACCCAGTGCTCCATGCAATCCATGCCCTCTGTAATACCCACCACCTGGTACCCCAACCTCCCACCCCCGACCACTTCAAACCTCTCAGATTGTTTTTTAGAGTCCATAGTCTCTCTGAAGTACAGAGAAGTGGAAAGAACATTCATAAATGCACAATTAACAGAAAATGATAAAACAAACCCCAGATGAAGCCATAGACCACTGCAAGACCCCAGAAGTTCCCAGTGTTCCCCTTCCCAATCAGAGCAACTACCACATCCCCCACTATCCCGACATTTATTATGATGACTTTTCTGATTTTTGTTAGGGTTTCACCACGGATGTGTGCAGGCATCCCTGAAATCATAGTTCAGCTTGCCTTAGTTTAGAACGTTATATAAATGCAATCACAAGATATGGATTATTTTGAACTTGCTTCTTTTTTACATTCTATTTATAAAATCCACACGATTGCCTATAACTAGAATGTACTTTTTTCATCATTGCTGTATAGTGTTCCATTGTGTGACCACAACACAGCTCCTTTGTCCATTCTACTTTTGGTAGACATTTGGGTTGGCTCTAGCATCAAGCAATCATGAACAACACAGCTTCAAACATTCTCGTACATATATTCTGGGACATGTGTGCATTTGTGTCCCTGTGGAATGAAATTCTCTGGGAGGAAAACTGATGCTAGGCACAGAAGACATAGATCTTCACATCTGGCAGACAATCCATTGTACAAAGTATGTGTCCTGACTTGTAGTTGTACTAAACCAGCAGTGGCTGAGAGCACTGTATTTTTTTGGCTCTATATTTTTGCCAACAGTGTTTCATAAGACTGGATTTTTCTAATAGCTTCCACCTTCACTTCTAATGAGACAAGATTATAAAGCTTAGTATAATGTCCTCACTGTACATCATCTTTCTCTGCCCAGGCCAGCAGAGCAAGTGACTGCGTTAGTATTCTCGCCCTCTTCCTTCCAAGTGACAAGGTGGCCCAGCATTTAGTTTCGTTTACTGCGGCTCCTACGTTCTGCACAGTCTGAGACCTTCTCTGTGCACATACTTCACATTGTTCATGCCTCTCATCAGATGCTATTCTCAGAAATCCATATTATTGTTCCCTAATGATCTTGTGGGCGTGGAGAATCAGTTCAAGAAGAAATTCTGAAGCATCCTAAAGATATGTCAAGATTCAGGCTACTGGTCAAATGAGCAGAAGCAGAAGCAAGACACGGCCCACTAGTCTTTGTCTGCAAGGTGAATGTGATTCAGTTGCCTAGCGATTATGAAGTTCTCGGCTTTCCCTTACTTTCAGATGAACTAAAAAGTAATGGAGCTGCCAGCAAAGGCAGCTACGAATGTGCTTCTGCAGGCTCAGCAAGCTGCCTGTCTGTCACCTTCACTGAGGAGGGCCTGGCTGCATCTGCCACTTACTGTCTGTGAAGAAGAGGAGAATGGTATCGTCTCTCCTGCTGCTCCAAAGACTCCGAGAGTCCACAGCTTTGACTGTGGTTCTTTAGATGACTATACATAAAATAACACTGGTGAGACTCAGAAAACCACTTGAACTTTAATGGAGAACATTCATTCTGAAGTTGAAAATGCAAATAGAAAAATGCCTGTATTTCAAGTGCTCTGGAGTCGGGAAATTACTCCTGTTTATGGAACACACACACACACACATCGCTGGGCACTGCGCTGAGCAATCCGTACACATTGTTGTATTTCACCTTCCCAACAACCTGAGACCTGAATACTCTTCCCCCTCCCTGTCTTCCCACACCCACCTCCACCTGGATCACTTGAACTCATGGTCAGGGTTAACCATCAAAGGAAAGTCTCTTTGTCCGGGAAGCCTCCACTGACCTCCGAAGCTCAGGTTGGATCTGACTCCCACGCATGTCCCCCGGCCCCGCCCCCCCCACGTCTCCGTCGTGGATCTCCACTTTCCGTGCCGCACTCATGCTCCCTTTGGTCTCTGTTCCTGTGCTGGGTTGTAACTTCCAAGGTAGTGGAGACTCTAATTTGTTTATAGTTGTAAGTTGGCATTATCTCCGTGTATAGTCCATAGTGGAGGCCAAAATACAGATACATTACATAACAACAGATACACTACATAACATTTTCTCTCATCTTAGAGAGAAAATAGGACACTAAGGCAAGACTAGAAGGACAGCTCAGCCTGAGCTCCCAAGCCTGTGCTCCTTACCGACACAGGACCATGTTCCCGGGCAAGTGCCTTCTCTGGGGCAGGCTACATGCTCTGCTGAGTGCATTACCTGCGGTCTCTCTCTATTATCCCATACACTAACTCTGGGAGATAGGTCTCTCCTACCCCACCTCCCTTACAGATGAGGAAAATGAAGCTCAAGGACTTTAATACATTGCCCAAGATCTCACAGCCATTAAGTCCAGAGCCAGGAGTTGAACTTCTGAGGCTGCCTTCTGCCCACCCCCCCACCCCCACCACCCCCCTCCAACGTCTCTCCCTGGACAAGCCAGTCACATGGAATTTGGCTTTTGCCAGGGAACACGGTGTGCATGGTGTAGGGAATGTGCTTTGGAATGGTGGCTGGAGTTACCCTCCAATTCCTTCTTTTCATTTACTAAAAACTCTTCAACAAAATACATCAACCAATCTCACAGATGACCAGCAAATGAATCAGAAATGTAAATAGAACCACTGTGAGCGGCTCAGACTGGGCCCCACAGTCAGCCCGACTGTGTTCAAACACAAACCCGTCCCTCTGCGGTTGTGTAACCTGGGCATGTTCCTAAACCTCCCCAGGCTCTGATTCCCTGTTTTCCAACGGGGATGACAATGGTACGCCTGTCATGGGCTTCCGTGGGGATCGAATGAAGTCATACCCGTGAAAACAAGAACACAATTCCTGGCACATACATGTGCTCATTAAATGTGGGCGGATCCCTTACAGATGCTTTTGTTGCCAGTAACGGAAAACCTGGATTCAACTAGTTTAAAGAACAGCAGAAAGGACTATGTCCAATAGTAAGACCAAAGATTATGTGGCTCCACCAACAGCTCAAGGTTAATTCCTCAAGGGCTTGGTGTCTTTGTCCACTCCAGCCTCCACCTTGGCACCTCCCACTGGACCACTTCCTGACAGAGTTTAATCCTGCCCTGTGCCCCATACTTCAAATAGTTCTGGACCTACGTCCAGCGTCCAGTGTTTGACTTTACCAGAAGGCAAAAGAGATGCATTCTCTTATACAAACCCTATAACACTGGCTCAGGTTGCTGAGACAGCCCCAAGTCCCTGTGGATTCATCCTCCTGTTAATGGGGTCCTCCCCCCTCCCATCACCAGAATAGGTATGAGAAGACATCCTGTTGTTACCCCCTGCTTCCCCTTCCCATCACCCATTACCCACTTGAGATCCTAGCATCTGGGAAGTTCAGTCCTCCTTGAGAGCAGCCCCTGTATACGATGCAAATAGGCATTTCCTGCAAGGCCCTGCTCGAGGTGTTTCTAGACGAGCTGGCTCATCTGTCTCTCAGCCAGGAAGCATGAGGATGGGGATCAGTGGCACTGCTCCCTGGGACTTACATCTTTTGAAACAGTTTTCATGCACAAAAAGGAATAATGGTAGAAATGCCAGATACTGACATGAATCAGTAGGATGAACATTTCAGCATAGGTAAATTCTTGGCTTTTTCTTGAGAGTTCATCTTTCTCTTCGTTGCTTTTCTGTTTTGATTCTTGATTCTTATTTCAAAAAGCAAAATCTCAAACCAGAAAAATGTAAAGACAGTAAAATAGAAGCATAAAAACATCCACAGTTACTAATAATCCTGACATGTAGAGGTCAGTGTTTTTTTGCTATGCACACACTTATTTGTAAATGGAGAATCTTACCCCATGTTCCTCAGTTTGGTAACTGCTTTTACTTCTTATTTATTTATTTATTTATTTATTTATTTATGATGCACACAAGTCGGGGAAGGGGCAGAGGGAGAGAATCTTCAAGCAGATTCCCTGCTGGGTGTAGAGCCTCATGTGGGGTTCAGTCCCACAGCACATGAGATCATGACCTGAGTGGAAACAGAAGGTCGGCTGCCCAAACGACTGAGGCACCTGGTAACTGCTTTCTAACTAAACAATGTAGTATAAATCTTTGTTTTAGTAGATATAAGCCCTCTAAATAGATTTGAATGGCTGAAGAGTATTGCATTGTATGGATGTACTATAATGTACTTCAGGAAGCTCCAGCTGTGGACAATATTCTGTCATTATAAATGGCCTCTTGGTGCATAGTTCAGACAGATGCATTCTTAGGTTTTTTCTTATGGGTACTAGCACCTCCACCTATGTGACTTTGAATAAGGAATTTCTTTTCTCTGATACTTGTTTTGCTCATCTTAAAATGGAAATGGAGCCTGTCCCTTGGGGTCATAAGACTGACATCAGTGAAGGAATATAAAAACCTATAAAGCATTTTGGAACTGGAGCTGCTATTATCATTTTGATGGGTACACCTACATAGATGTTACAATAGAAAATGAAGATGATGAGTCCTTGAGGACCTCTCTGTTGGCTGGTGTTAACTTCAGAAATGGTATGGACGTTGTTCCACCTTATCGGGATGAGTGAGTTTGCTGTGTTTTGAAGACATCTTACTCCTAGACTTTCTCCCTGACCTTTCTAGTGTTTCAGGTCCAAGATTTCTCCTTTTAGGGGCCCAGGCTGTGTTCACAGACCAGGCTCCTGCCTTTTCCTCCAGGACTCTCAGTGTGGGCACTGCCTAGGGCACCCTCGACTAATATTTAACCTAGCAGTACAAGCCAGAAGTCACTGTGAGGGGCTGGATGGATTGATCTGGAATGTAAAGGTTTATTTATTTACAGGCTCCCTAATGTGCAGGTTATGTTACTGATGATGTTGTCTTGCCGTGCGGGAAATGTGCACACTCTTTGAGGCTGAGGCTTAAGTCAGGGCCAGAATATTCTGACCCCAGCGAGTGGTGATTTTCCACAGCAGCAAAAAAGCTTTAAAGATACAGTAGCGGCAGGAGTCCTGGCTTACTGAACCAGAAGCTGAGGCGGAGCAGAGCCTCAGACGTTCAATTTTGTCTTCACTCCCCAAGACTTCCTCTGCACCACGCACGCGCATGTGCACACACACCTGTGTGGCCTACTCTTCTTTTGAAGGACCATCTCCAGTCCTCCGTCCTCCATAAACCTCTGACCTTTTCCATCCTCTCAGATATCCGGCCCTCTAAATTCTTTCAGCATTTCTGCCTATGCCATACACACTGCTGGTTCATCATGAGCTATCATCTCATGAACTGTCACGTACGTTTCATGGGACTGGGTTAGTGTCCACAAACAGATAAACTCTCTAAGGTGACGTCCAGATACACGTCTGCCTCCCCTCCCTGAGCCAGAGTAAAGCATAGAGAGGTAGAATTGCTCAAGCAATTCTTTGGACAGGTTGATTCAAACAGAGCTGGCTCTTGCCTTCTGGCTCAAATTTCCTTCAGCTAACATGGGTGAAGGGCCCATGGGCTCCAGGCTCCAGAAAACACACTTCATGGACCATGGCAATCCCAACCCCTTCGGAGGCCCTTGGAGAAACCACCATCAAATGTTCAAAAATGCTGACTGTGTACCGTGAGCTTCTAAACAGCATGAAGATAGAGAACTTTGCTGAGACCCACTTTCTCACCTTACAGGGGGATTGCTGGCCCAGAGAAGCTAAATGACACAGCTCAGGTGCCACAGGTAGTTTTTAGGAATTAAAAATCGCAGCCCTTTTTGCAAAAAGGTATAAAAACTTTTGTATTCCTTGGTGATAGGCACTACAAAAATACATTGTTCAGTAAAATTGTTACATGTCAAGATTCCATCACATGGAATAATATGTAATAATTATTGTTACATTGTTATTTTATTGTTACAAAAAATAATTGTAATAATAATTCCATCACATGGAATAACATGTAATAGACTGGAAGTACTTGATTCCTTCAGTTGTGTAGAAAATTCTAACTAGTTAGAAGTGTCTCCGGGAATTCTTTTTTTCTATGACAATTCCTTACAGGGTAAAGAATCCATCAAATAAATAAAAATTCCCTTATAGCTTTCTCTGAGGGGTCCCAGTTGTGCTTGATGGAGGAGGAAATAATTCCTGTTTAGGGCGACAATATCCAGCTCACAAATCTCACGTTACATACTCGTTCTGTACCTGCAGCGTGCAGCATATGTTGGGAAACTAAATATTCTCAACCTTGCCGTGGCAGGTCAGTGTCACAGGTCGGCTCCGAACAACACTGGATGCGTCAGGAAGCTCTCTCTGTAAACGCAACGACCACATGGGGCAATTTCACAGTGGTACCGAGCTCTGAATCATGAAATTTTTTTATTTTGCAAAAATGTATTTCAGTCATTCCAAGCCCATTCACCGAGCATCTCGTGGGAGCAAAGCACACTGTGAGCGGATACCGAGGAAGACAAGTCATGCGAGCAGCTCTCAGGAAGAAGGCTACTATGGGGAGAGAAAACCGGCTGAGGCCGTGAAGACACTTGCCTGGCTCACGCAACTCAAAGGCCAACAGAGAATTCTGGCTTTAAGTGAGGCTCAGTCTAGTGGCTCGGCCTTGTCTCTCAGGACCTCCATTCTCTTTCTCTGTTTTCCACAGAATCAAGTTGATCCACGGGCTCCAAAGTGCTAGTGAGAGCTTCAGAGGACGGCAAGTGGCTGTCACTGCTATGAGATGGTCATTGTCACACCGTCCCAGGCAGGGAAGGGAAGTCTCTCTTGGCAATCCCCTGGGAGCCCCACATGGTTTGACTGGCTTGGGTGGGTGGCCCACATCTGATGTTATCCCTGGAGCAAGGGGAATGCTCTGTGTGGCCTGGGTCACGGTCTGAACCACTCACTATTTACCGACAGATCAGCTTATGGGAGCAGGATCTATCTACTGTCGACTCCACCAAAGCCCTTGTCCTGAGAGGGGAAGGAGCATTTTCACCTAATTAACAACAGGCATCTGTCATCTAGATGAGGAAAACCAGAAGTAGGGAAAGAAGCACCAAATGACCCACCTCCACCAATACAAACACACGCCCAAGGGTAAACCCAACGTGAGATCAGCATGAAGATGCCCTTACTGGGAGCTATTTGTGCCCACCCCCCATGATGTCATCCCTGACCTCATGCTTGCCCCTCAGCAGCACCACAGTAGCCACATGAGGGCATTCAGGAGGACAGGGCTGCCTCAGTTTTGATGGGGGTGGGGGTGGGCATGGGGGGCTCTTGCTGCAGGAAGGCAGCTGTGCTACAAAAGATGTGTTCCGCTCTCACCGAAGTGCTGAAGGCTAGGAACTACAAAGCAAGCTGTGGTCGGCCCTGAGGGAGGACAGTCAGACTCGGGGTCTATTCCCAGAGCCAGAATCCCACTGTTCTATGTCCCACAGCACCAAGCTGGCAGCTCCTTCTCCGATATACCTTTGTACCATAACTCATAACATCGGCACTGAGGGGTGTTAGGAAAAGGTGACATCATGTCCAGCTCATCTCTGTGAGGAAAGCGGTATAAAACTGGGAAGAGCTTCAAAATGGACACCGAAAAGCTCAGCTTCTGGTCGGGCTTGAGGCAATATCAACACGTGGGCTCTGGAGTCCGTGGCTCTGCTGTCCCTAACTGTCGGACCTTGGGCCAATGAGTTAACCTCTTTGATCCCAAATGTCCTCCTCTGTAAAAAAGAAGTAAGAGCCCTTATTGTTGGTATAGAACCTTGCTGCATCTTGGTTTGCTCCCAGGTAGACAAATGAGCCCACATTTAGACACAGCGATGAATCTCCCAGGGCATAGAAGAGAGGGGGTGTTCTGTCTGCGGAAGGGCTAGACCCTGGGCAGTGAGTGTGGGTAATGGAAGATCGCACAGGGGGGCAGATGCAGAGACAAACCCCAGCTTCTAAGTCCCCTGCTCAGGGGAGCGGGCAGGTCCACTCCTCTAGTGAGGACAGGGCAGGGCCACAGCGGCAGAGGGCTGTGGGCTGACCGCATAGGATCCAGGGCTGACGGGCTAAACCGAAGGGATCTCCTTACTCTTATTGGAAGATTTCCCGCTTCGTGACTAGCCTCTGTTCCCACTCCAAGAGTTTGAAAGTCAGAGGCATCAGCTTCTGTGTGGAGAGAAAACCCGTCAGGAAATTTTTCAAATAATTACTAGGGGAAATGCTCCCAGCTTCTGAGTATTTCCCCTGTAGGAAGGTCTTGCCCTGCTGAGGAGCATACCAGCACCTTCCGCATGAAGTCCCGTGTCTGGCCAGGGCTGGAGAAGCCACGGTTTGGGTGTGATTTCAAGTTCCTCCCCTCCCTGTGACTTTAAGCAAGATATTGAGACACTCCCTGAGGGTCGGTTTGTTTCCTCTTCTGCAGAAGAGGGTGTGGGCCGTGATCCCTGGCAAGGTGGTTGTGGGGTTGAGTTCCATGGAAAGTCCTTCACTCCCTTCCTGGCACACAGCGTCAGGGGCGGGGCTGGACTTGCAGGCGCTATGAGAGGTGAGCTCTTTAAATGAGAATGTTTCAGACAGAATCATTGCTATCTTTTGGAATTTGGGCTCTGAAAATTATACTATCTTTTAAATAAGAAAGTTATTTAGACTGAGAAGTAGGACACCTGGGTGGCTCAGAAGGTTGGGCATCTGCCTTCTGATGGAGTCATGATCTCCAGGTCCTGGGATTGAGTCCCGCATCGGACTCCCAGCTCAGTGGCCCATCTGCTTCTCCCTTCCCTCTGCATCTCCCCCTGCTTGTGTGCTCTCTCTTTTTCTCTCTCAAAAGAATAAATAACATCTTTAAAAATAGATAGATAGACAGATAAAATAAACTGAGAAGTATTTAGTGTTGCTGTTGCTTTAACTGTATCAACTTGTCAAAAAGCCCAGGTATTATTTTGAAACATGGCTGAGGCATTGGTGGTCAACAAGACATACATGCTAATGAAATCATGGTTCAAGGGACCCATCACAGGATTTCTAACAGGGGAGAATCCCAGGGAGTCATTTGAATGTCTTGTCCACGTGCCTTCCCCCACCCCCATTCGCTAGCTCCTCGATGACAGCTTTTAAGTGGCTTCATATGTACAACTGACTAGAACAGTCATGGCTCTGATGAAATAAATAGCAAAGCAGCTTGTGGTTTATTTAAAAAATGTGAACTTCAGAGCCCTAGCGCCACTCACTGCTCTTACACTTACACTTACTTGCAACTCTAGACCAGTTGTTTAAATTCTCTGGGCCTCAATTTTTTTCATCTATAGAATCATAATAATAATATTTCCTTAAAGATTATTATGAAGGTTAAAAACGATATATTTCAGCAGCTTGGGCCATAGTGAGATTCAGTAATCAGTTACTATTCTTTTTGTGTTCTGGGGGCTTCCTAATTTTTCTCTGGCTCTTTGCCAGCCTTGGTTGCATTCACTTTGTCCCTACATTACCTTTTCTAGATTCATACGAATCTAGATGTGTAACTCATCTCTAACACTGTGTCTTGACTTATAAGTTAATTAATGATTTTAGTTAGTTCGGATGCCAAAGGTTTATACTCTTTAAGAATCTGAGCCTGTCATCTCAGATGGGGTTTGAATTCCCCATGCCTTTTGACTCATGGGTATTTTAAGATGACTGAGTATTCCAAGGTAAACAGTCATGGTCTCATAACTACCAGTCAGTGAGTTTCCTTGCCCTAGATCCATTTCCTGAAGAGAATGTGTACAGTGCTATTTTCACTTACATTACTTTGTCCATCTTGAAGGATCCCAAATCCTTTGCTGGGCTGATGAATACCTCAGTTAGAGATACTGAACAGGTCTGTCAGGGGCTGAATTGTGTTCCCCGAAAAGCATATGGTTAGGAAGCCTTAACCCTCTGGTGTGATAGTATTTGGAGGTAATTACGTTTAGAGGAAGTCATGAGGGTGGGGCCCTCGTCATGGAATTTGTGCCCTTATAAGAAGAGACGCCAGGGAGCTTTGCCCTGTGAGGACACAGTGAGATGGTAGCCATCCACCAGCCAGGAATGGGCCCTCATCAGGGAACCCAAATGACTGGCTCCTTGATCTCAGACTTCCCAGTCTGCAGAACTGCGAGAAATAAATTCCAATTGTTTAAGCTACACAGTCTAGTGTTTTGTTATAGCAACGTGATCAGACTGAGACAGTGGTCATATTTCTCCCAAGCCAATTATATGATGAAAATGAGGAATTGAAACCAAAATATGGCTCTTTTATCCCAAAATTAGCGATGGGAATAAAAGTTGATTGTATATTGGTCCTGTTGCCCTCAAATAATAGACATGTTTTATACTTAAAATGCATTTGTTATGCCTCATAAAGCAAGTGCTAGACATTCAAGGATCTAAGTGTTTGGAATCAGAAACTGCTGTATGTGTGTGTGTGCGCACGCGCGTGTGTGTGTGTGTGTGTGTGTGTATGTGTGTTATATAACAAAAATATCAACATTCAACAATCTAAATAAGCCACCAGCAATAATAACAAAAATAGTTCCAATGATAATAATGATAATAATAGTTATAATAGCTCCTATTTATGGAATGTCTTTTGTTGCAAGATGCTGTGTTAAGTCCTATACAAATATTATACTGTTCAAATTAATCTGTGCATAAATCCTGAAGGAAGTACCGTGTCTCTCTCTTTCTTCTTTTTTTTAAAGATTTTATTTATTTGATAAAGATCACAAGTAGGCAGAGAGGCAGGCAGACAGAGAGAGGAAAGGAAGCAGGCTCCCCGCTGAGCAGAGAGCCTGATGTGGGGCTCGATCCCAGCACCCTAAGATCATGATCTGAGCCGAAGGCAGAGGCTTAAATCCCCTGAGCCACCCAGGCACCCCACTGTGTCTCTTATTTTAAGATAAGGCAATTGAGGATCAGAGAGGCTGACTAATTTGCCCAAGGTCACACAGCTGGTAATAGGCAGCCATGGGCATTACTAGGTTATGAAAAAGACTGTGACACTGATGATAATGAGAAGCCACCTGGGCCCATGAGCAAGGAGGACATGGGCAGCGGGATGAGGATGAAGCCCCATCTGGTACAGGAGAATGAGCACACGGCTAATGCCAGTGGGGACAGCCGCCTCTGTAGCCACTTCTCCCTGGTTCCATCCACCCTCCACTTCCCAAGGCAAGTGCACACCCACTGGAGAAAGGACAAGGCTGCAGAGAGAGAGTTGAAAATGTCGGTTTTTTGTATGTGCACCTCTTGCCCATGGCCACATTGTCCTAGTGACAGGACCCAGAGACTCTGCCATTACTCTGGGAGCTGACTGAGGTCTCTCGAAAGCACTCAGGGGCAGACACTTTGCTTCCTTTGTCCTGAGGGCATCTCATTCAATAAACTTGTTCTGTCACCAAAGAGGGAATAACATAGGTGCCTTCTTTTTCTCTATCTGCCCCAGAAACCTTTTGCCAACCCCACAGCCAATGACAACAGAGGGTTGGAGGGGAGTTCTTTTTGAGGCACACTTTGGATGCAGCGGGACATTTCAGATTCTATGTTCTCTACATCCTGTCATTGGCCATACCACTTTCCTCTTCTTTTTTATGGAATCTGTGAGGTCTCATAAAGAAATATGGCCACCTTATTGAAGTCTGAATTGGCCGAAGTCATGATTCTTCATTTGAGGATAGCAATCTGGGGACATATTGTTCCTCCGGACTCAAATAGGCTGGAAATCACCATACAGACACTGAGTCAGCACTGCTCCCCTCAGAGGCCACGGCCGGCCATCCTTTTCTGTCAGCATGACTCACGGAGGATGTCCATCTTTTGGGTCTCTTCAGCTGTGCTCTGGGCACTTGCCAGGCATGTTTTTAGCAGGTTTGAGGAGCCTGGCTTCCTGCCCAGTGTTGCCACTGAAACTTTGGCTTACATTCTATGAGTTGGCTGGAATCAGGAGGAACTAAACTTGGCGTGGTGGCCCGCATCCCAAGTGCCCTCATTTCACAGGACATCCGGCTTTTTGTCTGCCTTCCTGACCAGGCCCTGTGAAGTAGCTCATGAGCTCTATTGCCCAAAAAACTCCCATTCCCTTCCCTCCAGCCTCTCTCACTAGGAGCTAAAGGAGAGGGCAGAGGCAGGTTTAGACCACTTTACTGGTAGGTAAAAGCCTCCCTCTCTCCTCTACATGAGGAAGAAACTAATGAGACCCAGTTATCAGATAGAGACCAAAACACTCGTTGTATCACTGCTAGAGCAAGCATTGAGAATGCAGTGTGGGCAGCCAACCCAGATGACTTCTCCTCATTTATCTAAGAGATGTTCTTAGCCGGAGCAGTTGAGGGATTACAGGGCAACATCCCTCTCCCCCTCCCAGAGGCAAGGTGTTCCCTGAGGGTCTTACACGGTGGAGAAGGACTTGAGGGAGGCAAAAGAGGGACAGAGGGAAGCCCCTTGAACCTCCTCTACCAGGCAATCATGGACAAGGTATCTGGCCTGACATGAGTCACTGCTCCTGGGGGGAGAGGGAAGGGAGAAGTAAGAAGAGAGAATGCAATGTCTTCCTTTCCACTTTGGAGAACGTGGAAGCTCCTACATGGGTGGGCTGTTGGGAACCTGGGGAAGGGGTAACAGCAAACACCAAGAAACATTTACATGCTCCCACACCTCCAAGACTTGTGGTGGACGAGCAGTGAAAAGGAAGTGTAAGAACAGAAGGAAATAGTAGAAATATGAAACATCTTGGGAAACAATTCAAAGATCCAAATAGCAGCCATCTTGTGGATAGTCTTTAAATTACTGAACATTAGGCACCATAACTTAAACACACTAAATTTACCAAGAAAGCAGGCAAGGGGAAGAATGGTCAACCTGCTCAAGAACCAAACTCTACTCAGAACTACACCTTTCGTGAATTTTGCTGAGGCAGGAATATTTTCTTTTAATGACCAATACTTTTCTATGACAGCAGGTAACATTCTCATGGAATGTAAACTAAGGTCATATTTTCACTATTCAAGTAGCCTAGGATTTTAAAAATTGCTAAAATAATGAGAGTCACCTCCCCCCCCCCCGCCCCCCGCCATATGGCACTTTTGATTTCCTTTGAAAATGCTAGGAGTTGGAAGTGGCATTGTCAGGTCAAAGGGAAATCTTACTCCTTGAACAAAATAGCCAGTGATCTCACATCGGGAGCTGCCAACCACTCCCACCAATGAGAGGATTTCCGTCACGGCCAAGGAAATCACAGATTTTGTATAGCAGGAGAACAGGAGAGTGGGAATGGAGACAGTCTTCAACAGTGTGTGCTCGCAGGCCTTCCCAGAGCTTTTCTAATAAGGCCACACAACTCAGGAGCTAAAAACTCATTTAGAACAGCTGGCTAATCTTCATGGATTAATCAGGTTGGAACCAACTTGAAAAGATGGAGACTTGTTAAGAAGAGCAGTGCACACTTGAGGCGGAATCGCCCATGAATACTATTTTTAAAAATACCTAGAGACTTAACAATTTTTATAAAAATAACCTGGTATTCTTTGCATTCAAGTGTGATCCATTAAAGGAGAAATTTATGGCAGCTCAGTTCTGCAGTGATCTCATAAAAATATGAATAGAGAGACATTTGCTTTTGAATATAGAGTAAAAGCTAGCATGTCAGACTAGAAACCCTTTGCAAAGTTTTCCTCCCAGAATTAGCACAGCACTTTGAAAACGTGTCATAGGCCGGGGGACTCTCTTACGATCTTAGAGGCTACTGGGACGGAGGAAGAATTCAAGGTTTTGACTCCAGTTCAGGTGCCACGGACACAAAGTACATTTCAGCACATTAAAAGGACAGTGCTTAGGAGACTCTGCGTGGGTTACAAAGTAGATGTGTTCAAAGGGACCTCTGGGTGATTGCATGTCCGTGATTACATTGCATTTTATTTTAGTACTCATCTTGCTGGCTCTCTCTATCGCCCACTTTGAGGAAGCGAGCAGTCATGGAGGGGGGAGCCCCCTGCAGTGAGGAACGGTGGGAGGCCTCCAAGAGCTGAGGCCCGCATCCAGGCAGCAGGAACATGAGGTGGATTCAAGGAGTTTTGTAACAACTACTACAACTACATGGGGTTGGAAGTAGCTCCTTCCGCAGCCGAGTCTTGGGTGAGAGCACAACTCTGGCTGACACCTCATTTGCCACCTTGTGAAGCCGGCTGTTCCGTGCCTCTCCTCCCAACTCACGGAAACTGTGACGATAAACGGGAGCTCTTTCGCGCTGCCAAGTTTGTGGAAATGCTGTTGGATGGCAACAAAAAACTGATATAATCTACTTCTTCTTATGGTGGAGTAACTGTCAGTCATGGGTGTCAGAGGAAGTCCATGAAAAGTCAAATGAGCAGACAGAAGCACAGATACCTCGAGTAGCAGAATGAGGGTCTAACTCAGACCAGGACCTATTCCGTGCAGAGACCAAGACATCGGAAGGTCTGGAGCTACAGAGCATTCACGCCCTCAGACACCAGACAATACTCAGCACTATGTTCTCAGCATGCTTTGAGACGACATTGGAAGAAGTCCATTTCCCACATAGTTCTTATTAGACCAAAAAGATACCTTTAAAAATTAACCATCATGCAAATGTAGAAAGCGTTGGTACATCTTTCTCATTCCTTGCAACAAAAGACAGAGGAAAACAGAGGTTCAAAGTCATTATTTATCTTTGTTAGCGGCATTACGTGATGTGGGGAATTGAAAGTTAAGAGGGAAGAGAAAATTACTTAGAGCGAGGTCTTTTCACCCTATTTTGTTTTCTGCCTCTGGAGCATGAATGCTTCAGGTTCATGGTGCTGCCAGGAGCAAGGGGTCCTTTGGAGCAACCCAATGTAGCTTGAAGGGGCTCTCAACAGCCACCAGCAACAAGGAGAGAGGGGGTGGAGGCCGAGAGAGCCCCTCATCTCGTATCACCTCACGCCCCCAGGGACAACAGAGAGCCCGGCTTCTCTCCTGACCCGAGGGAAGATGTGTTACAGAGCTTGATGGCATTCAACTTCCAAATGAGGACCTGGACCTTTGGTTTGTAAAGAGGCCTCTACTCTGCTTGGAGAAGATCAAGCTGGGTGAAATGGGAGGGAGAGTGGAGGGACCTGACCCAGATCGCCTTCGGTCAGAAGCAGTGCTGAAGGTCGGGATGAGCCCTGCTAGCTCTTTGGAAGAGGCACATGACCGTTTGGAGCCTCGTTTGAAAACCAAAGTACAGTCTCTCACTCTAGGTCTCCATGTTTCATGGCAGCTTGAACTGACTGGAAAGGATGGCCTGAGTGGGGAGTAGAGACGCATTGTAAAGTTGAATCTGCTAAGGCAGAATCCATTGGGTTGGAAGAGTGATCTGGGGGTGGGGGTTGGGGGTGGCCCCCATGCTTGGAGTCCAAGGGCCCCGCGAGCCAGGGGCGCGAAGCTATCCTACGTGTCTGAGGACACACAAGGACCGCTCACTCAAGTCACCCCAGGGAGGGTCCACACCGCCTCCCAAATGATTTTAACCTCTGCTGAAAACCCTTCTTTTATTCAATGAACACCAGCCCGGCTAAAAAGTGACAGCTTTCCAAGCATAGTAAGGCAAGATGTTTTGGGGTTTGTTTTGCTTGTTTTATTTTCACATATTACCCAGAAGTCCCGGACATTTTTGGTATTTTATGGAGAATTCTCTCAGCATTTAATTCTAAACAACATAATGTTCACTAACACTTAGCAGCTTTAAGGAGTGGTTGGAATGAAACACCATTTTAAAGCAAACCCAAAGTACTGCACTTTGTGTATCAGAAGGGCTGCACCCAGTCATTTCGAGATACAGTCGCAAGTTCTTTTTTCCAACATTGACATTGGTCTGGCCACAAATTTACCTGATTTTCCACCTCTTATATGGCCCATAGGCATTTTGCCTACTGAGGTAAGCTTTCAGAATAAAGCTGACTTATCTACAAGGGCATCTGAATGTCTCCTTTAACCTCATTGTGATAATACTTTACTGAAAACTTAGAAGAGAGGAACTGGAGTCTGAAATGAACTGCGTCCCCCAGATCTATGACTTCTGTTAATGCCCACTGCTAATTCCCCTTCAGGTGGTCCCAGAACAACCGGGAGGAAGCAGCAAATTTTGTTGCCGGGTTGGGATCGAAAAAGAAAGGTTCCTATTGGCCTGGGCTTCCCTCTATATATGTCTGAAAGACTACCAACTACTCAGGTCTGGCTTTTCTGAGAACCCAACCTCGTGCATTATTACACCCCAGGCCTCCAGGGAATGTTTCCACGGTTCAGTGGAGCAAGTTAAAGAAAGGAAAGAGGCCAGCAATTACAAACGGATCGTGAATCATTTCCTGCAGCATAATAAGACTTCTGGAGTCCCCAGAGGGCCTCTCTAGAGAGGCAGTCCAAAGTCCCAGAGAAACAACTCAGTGTTTCTGGTTTATCCCTTCCATAGAATATTATGAAGAAGGTAGTAGGAGCGTGTTCAACTTCAGGGAAAGCTATTCATTAAGCGATGCTAATTATAGGCCTTTACCTGTAGGCTTGGATAGCAAAGGTACAAATAAAACCAAAAGTCCTAGAGGATGCATACCAAAGTAGTAGCAATGGTTATTTCCAGATTGAGATAGGCGTCTTCTTTCTCTTCCTCCCTTCCTCCTTCGTTTCTTTCTCCTCTCTTTTGGAATTTTCTCAATATTCCACAATCAGCAGTTACAATTTTTGGCAATGCCAAAAATGTTCAATGAGTTCTCTGGGTGCAACTAAGTGAGTGTTCAGACCTTGAAAGCCTCTTCCTGCTCCCCGGTTGGATGACAGACAGCACGGCCTCTGTGACTTGCCACTCTACCGCTCTGCTATAGAGAAAAGAACGTTAAAGATCAGTCCTGGCGTTGAGTCATGGTGCCGGTATCTATTATCCAAGTGACTTTCGGAAATGTGGTTACTCAAGGACCCTCCGATTCCCTGTTTATAATTTTACTTATGCTCAAGCACTGTGGTCAAACGAGGAAATCATCGGCTAGGAGGCCAAGTAGGCTAGCAAATGCCAAAGAATGTGGCAACTATCAACGCTGTCCCATTGTGACCTCTTATCCTCCTCTCCTCGCTGTCAGAATAAAGCTTTCAGAATAAAGCTGACTTATCTACAAGGGCATCTGAATGTCTCCTTTAACCTCATTGTGATAATACTTTACTGAATACTTTCCTCACAGGAATACAAGAGGACCCAAGCTATATAGCAGGATGAATCTTTACGAGTGGGTTCAGAGCATGGGGAGGTGTTAGTCATTCATTTGGACATTCGGTTGAGCCTCCGGCTCTTGGTGTTGGCTCAGGTCGTGATCTCGGGGTGGTGGGATCGAGCCCTTGCACTGGCTCTGTGCTCAGCAGAGTCTGCTTGCCCCTCTCCTTCCCCCCTACCCATCCCCCAGCTCATGTGCACTCTTTCTCTCAAATAAATAGATAAAAATCTTGAAAAATAAATAAATTCTCCTAGTTGTCTTCAACAACGTCTTTTTCCCAAGCCCGTATTTAATCAAACAGGCTTTCAGAAACACTATCTGTGAAACATGAGCAAAGTGGTGCGGAAAGGGAAGACTGTCTCTGAGATATCCGAGATGTAGCCAAATGTAGCCACTGGCTCCAGTGATTGAGAATAACAACACCAGGCGCCAAGCAGCTCATCAAAAGCCAGGTTCTCTGAAAATCCCCAGGACGTCCCTGTGTGAAACTGGTCCTCTGCCTGGGGTTAGGCAGGACACAACCATATTAATAAAAATTGCAACCCAGAATCGCCCTTTGACAGTGTAGGAGTGACCCCAATAAAGAATATTAACATAAATGAATAAGCTTCACTGCGAAAGGGAAAAAAACATAGATGCATCTTGCTTGTTCTTCCTATGTCCATTCCGTGCTTTCTCCCAATGCAGAGACAAGTTCTTTTATACTTAGAAGCTATTGACAGAAGCCCTGAAAACGTGTTCAAGGATAGGTAAGAAGTATAGTGTCCACCTACTTGACCACACAGACAAATGTTGGCAGCCCTGAGGATTTTATGTTTTTTAAAGAAAAATTACAGAAACTGAGCAATAAAAACTCCTACGTCCTTCACCTAGATGCACCGGATGTCAACATTTGGCCTCATTTGCTTTCTCACTCTATGCTTTCATATATTTACTGTGACTGAACTATTAGAGCAGAAGTTGTGAATCTTATTGTTTATGAGTTCTCCTTCATTAACCTGAAATTGGTTCCCCAAAAGACTAAAAAAAAAAAAAAAAAAAAAAAAAAAACCATTGTTGCCGGCAGTAATTCTATCTATATCCTTGGGTTGCAATGAGGATTCAGTCAAACAGCACGGAAAATGCTTTATAAACTGTATGTTTTCTATGTGAGCCCGAATATTATTATTCACAGTACCAATGGAATAACACTAACTCAGGTTCTCCTAATTCGGAATTAGACCTAAAGCCATATTGAACCTCTTTAGGGATTTGATGGTGCCCGCAGCAGTACAAGGGTTGGTAGATGCTCAATAAACCTTAGTGAAGGCAGGGAGCCTCTGTGCATTGCCCTCAGCCTGAGCCCCCATCTCCAAAGCGGTGGTTCTCACTCAGGAGTCAGCATCCAAATCCCTCGGGGGCCGTCCAAATCCAGACTTCGGGGCCCCACCTCCGGCATTTGACTCAGTAGATCCGGAGCAGGCCTGGGAATCTGCCTTCCTAACAAGTTCCCTGGTGATGCTGAAGCTGCTGGTTCCCGGAACTTTGAGAACCCCAGGCTGCAAATGGCGTGGCAAAACTGGGCAGATGAGTTCCCAGGGCTTTGCATGTGGCTGAAAGCAACGCTCTAAATAAAAAAGTTTGGTTCTCTCCAGTCGTGCTTCAAAACACTAAACGAATACACAAACCACTCAGGGATTCTTGTGACAGGTGGATTTTGCTTCATTAGGTTTGGGGTGGGCTCATGATTCTGTTCCTGAAAGCACACAGGTGAAGCTTTTGCAGCCGGTCTGCTGACTAAGCTTTGAGTAACAAGGCTGACAAGCACAGCTCATGGCTATGCATTTGATTGCTACTAACGAAAAAGGCTGTTCCCTATTTATTCCTAAATATCCCAAACTTCCTGCTTCTGGCCAGTGTTCAGATTACTTGGATGGTGAGTTCAACCCTGCAAGAACCGAGGTATGTTAGTTGTTCTAATTACATTACTTGATAATTAGATTTAAATGGGCTTACAAAAGTACATATGATGCAAAAAGGGGAAAAGTTTCTGCTCTGCATTAGTGGCTCTTGCCAACCCAAGGGAAAAAACGCCTTCATGAGAGGAGTACTATTGGCCCATCATTTACAATGCCTGCTGAATTAAATCATCACCCTCTCTCTTAACTTTACATTTAAAAAAAAAGTAATCCCTCAAATTTTGCATTTTTTGAGAGTTCATGAACATTTTATAATACTTTCTATTTGGGCATACACCATTTTTTAATGCATTTATTGACTGGTTACTAATATGAACTCAAACAAGTATGCAGTTGCCTTTATACCGCAGCCAGTCAGGATTTAAGACACAGTTGCCATCCTCAAGTCTTAACCTTCAGAGAACAACGCCTCCAGGAGGTTGGTCTGAAGACACTCAGATTCCACCAGTCTTCAGGTGTTCCATAGTTATGCAGTAGAGGCAATGCAGTCACTTTCAAGTTTTTTCTGAAATCATTACATGACTCTTTCCAAAAAGGTTTTTCTCCTCATTCGCAGTAAATGAACACACATCCTTCATGAACCTGCTTCAGCCTCTCTTGTACAACTGGTTCAGCCTGCCCACGGTCCAGGGACTAGCTCTTATTTCCAGCATGGAAATGGTCTTGACTTGTGCGAGCCCACAGCCTTGGCTGAATCCCCCAAAGCCAGTCACACTCACCTACTCCTAGCGGGCCTTTGGGAGGCTGCACCGTGCACCGTGCACCATGGGCGGGGTCCCCCCAAATTTTGCATTTTTCGGTTGGTGAGGGATGGAGGCAGAAGAATTATTTCAGAGGTAGAGCTATTAAAGTTTGTCAATGATGTAGATACATCAAACTAAGTTTAGGGACATGGCAGACTTTAAGGATGAATGGCCTTGATAAGATATTGCTTCCATTCAGAGAAGAGGTGATTAGCAATGGGGAGCAGGTTTGGGGAGGATTAATAATGAACACCTAATACAGTTTGGACTTGGTAAATTTGGGGCTCCTTGGACTTTTCCAGTAGTAGATTGCAAATATGGGAGTGTGGCTCATGGAAGCCAAGGGAGAAGACTTCAAGGAAGTGGTGCAGCAGTAACCATCGCCACGTGCTTCCTGGTGTAATGATACGTGTGGATTGAGTGATGTTCTATAGAACAGTGATGTTAAAAGTCAGAGTTAAGGAGATGGTAGTGGGAGTAAGGCACTGGATGACTGGTCTCCTGGATAGCACTCTTTCTAGAAGAGTCGAAAATGGAAAAGAGTAAGGAAGTTTAATCTCAAGACGACACGCACCAGAATCACCTGGAGAGTTTGTTATTAACTTAGATTTCTGGGCTCCCCGCCCCCGGCCAGAGCTCCTGAATCTTGGTTCAGATATGGAGTCTGAGAATCTGTGATTCTAATATGTTCCCAGTACTGATGCTGCTAGGTCCGTGGGGACTGCTGTTTGGAAATCATTGATTTAGAATTATTGATTTAGTTCAGGCTTTTGCAACTTTGCGCAGTTGACATTTTAGGCCAGATAATTCTTTGTCGTGTGGAGCTGTCCTATGCTTTCTAGGGTATTTAACAACATATCTGGCCTCTATCCACTACATGCAAGTAGCACCCACAATTTGTGACAACTAAAAAGTTTCCAGGCACTGCCAAATTATCCCCCAAGGGTCAAAATTGTCTCCAGTTGGGGACCACTGCTTTAGATAATTCAACACATCTGAAAGACACTGTCTGGGGGTAAATCCAGAATATCTGAGGGAGTTTGGTCTAGGAAATAAAGATAGGCATGAGACAATGGAACAGAGCCTCTGGTGTAGTAATCTGTGCTCTTTGAAATTAAATTCCAGATTATGAGTGAGGGCTCAATTATCAGCTTTTGGTGAATTAACCCCAGAAAATCAACTTGGAACTAATCTCCACTCTAATTCCAAGTTGTTTTCAGGTTTCTGCCTCCTGAAGCCCTGAAAATCCTATGTAGTAAATCATCCTCAATTCATGAATGTGGCTTTGTCTTCTAAAATCTAGGCTTCCTGGATCCCTGCCTCGACTTTATTTAAGTGCACTCAGTTATGACTTCCTTATTCTGAAGGCCCTACCATTTGTTCGACAGACCAATATTCTGCACCAGGTTAGCGAATTTAAATATTCCATGTCCAGAAATGTTTTCTTTTGTTTCTTATTTGTGTCATATGGGCAACATATGATTTATTCTTGCTTTTTTATCCAGTCAATCTCTTCCTTTTGACTGGGGTGTTTACACTATTTATATATAATAAGATTATTTTTAGAGGTTGGTTAAATTTACCAACTTGCTCTTTCCTCTCCATTTGTCTCTTCTGTTTGTTGTTCTTTCTCCCTTTTTCTGCTACAGTATTTGAAAATTAAAACAAATATTAAGATGAAGCATACCTGGTGTAAAATTACCCATTTTGAAGTGAGCAATTCAGTTGCATTTACTACACACACAGTGTTTTACAGTCACTACCTCTGTGTAGTTCCAAAACATTCTAATAATCCCAAATAAATCCTTTACCCATTAAGTGGTTATTCTCCATTTCCCCTCTGTCAACCTCCAATTTACTGTCTGTTTCCATTGATTTACCTATTCTGGACTGTTCATATTAAGTGGAATAAGAGAATATGTGAACTTTTGTATCTGACTCCTTTCACTTCACATGATGTTTTTGAGTTTCATCAACACTGTAGCATTCCATTTAATGACTGAATAACATTCTATACATGGATGCACCCTAATTTGCTTATCTTTTGTGAGTGAACATTGTGGCTCTTTTTATCTTTTAGCCTATTAATGAATATGAAAATTTGTGTAAAGTATTTCTTTAAATATCTGTTTTCGATACTTTGAGTATATACACAGAAGTGGAATTTCTGGGTCACAGAGTGATTCTGTCTTTAACTTTTTGAGGACCTGCCAAACTGTTTTCCACAGTGGTTGTACCATTTACATTTGCACCAGCAATATCCAGTTTCTCTGTATCTTCATCAATGTGTAACTTTCCATTTTCTTGATTACCCCTATTTAGTGAGTGGGAAATTATACCACACTGTGGTTTTAGTGTGCATTTTCTGAATAACTAATTGGGATACTGTGATTTATACTATATTTTGGTTCTCCTTCTGTTCTGGCACAGAGCTCCTAAAATACTTGAAAATTCTTTTTTTTATTTTTTATTTTATTTTATTATTTTTTTTTTAAAGATTTTATTTATTTATTTGACAGACAGAGATCACAAGTAGGCAGAGAGGCAGGCAGAGAGAGAGGGGGAAGCAGGCTCCCTGCGGAGCAGAGAGCCTGATGTGGGGCTCAATCCCAGGACCCTGGGATCATGACCTGAGCCGAAGGCAGCGGCTTAACCCACTGAGCCACCCAGGCGCCCCAATACTTGAAAATTCTTAATGAGAGTGTTAAAGGTGTCTTTTGTTATGTTACTGAGATGACTTTTGGATCACATCTGAGGATAGGGGCTGGTTGCCAGGAGAACCAACAGCATGATTAGAGGGTTGGAATATTCCTTCGGTCTCATCCCCCTGATCTCCAAGGAGGGGAGAAGGGTGGAGGTTGAAGCAATCACCAATGGCCAATGATTTAATCAAGTTCCCCATGTAATGAAGCCTTATAAAAACCCCAGAGTACTGAATCTGGAGAGCTTCCAGTTTGGTAACCATATGGAGGTGTCGGGAGGGTGACAAGTCTGGAGAGGGAGGGCAAAGAAGCTTCATATCCTTTCCCCAGACTCTCTCCAGGCATTTCTTCCATCTAGTTGTTTTTAAGTTATGTCCTTTTATAATGAACTGGTGAACCTATAAGTAAAATGTTTCTCTGAGTTTTTTGAGTTGCTGCAGAAAATTAATCAAAGCCCAGGAGGGGATTAAGAGAACCTCTGATTTATAGCCAGTTGGTCAGAAGCGCAGGTAACGGCCTGGGCTTGCAACTTGTGTCTGGCACAAGGTTGGGAGGGGAATCTTGAAAGCTGAACACTTAACCTGTGTAATCTGATGTTTTCTCCAGATAGACAGGGTCAGAATGAAGTTGAATTCTTGGACACCCTGCTGGTCTCCTAGAATTGTTTGTTGCTGTGGGGAGCACTTCCCCCCTACCCCCTGCCACACACACACTGGAAATTAAGTCTCAGAAGACCAAAAGACTAAATATGCTGAGCACTTTCTCGTGTGCTTATTGGTATTCATATGGATCTTTGTTTTAGAAACGCTTATTAAAATCCATTACCCATTTCCCATTTATTAAAATCCATTACCCAATTGGGTTGTTTGTCTTGGTGACTTATAAAAGTTCTTTACGTATTCAGGATACTAGACCCCCTTTAAACAATTAGCAGATATTTTTTCCATTCTGTGAGTTTTTTCACTCTCTTGATTCTATCATTTAAGGTATAAAATGTTTTAATAATCATGAAGTCCATTTAATCTATTTTTCTTTTATTATTCATGCTTTTGGTGTCATAGCTAAGAATTTATTGCTTCATATGAAGATCATGAAAATTTACTTATATATTTTGAGTTTTATGGTTTTTTCTCTCTCATTTAGGTAATCATGTTTTAGTTAATTTTTGTAATGGTGTGAGTTATGAATCTAACTTCATTCTTTCTCATGTCTATATCCTGTTGTCTTACCATTTATTGAAAAGACTATTCCTTCCCCATTGAATGGTCTTAGAATCCTGGTCAAAAAGTAGTTGACCATAGCTATGGATTCACTTCTGAACTCTGTTTTGTTCCAGTCCATATGTCTGTCCTTATGCTAGTACCATGCTGTTTTGATTACTGTGGCTCTGTAATAAGTTTTGAAAATGGGAAGTGTGAGTCTTCCAGCTTTGTTTTCATATTCAAGATCATTTTGCCTATTCAGGATTCCTTTAAATTTTTTATCACTTTGAGCATTGATATTCCAATTTCTCCAGAAAAAGTCACTGGAATTGTGATCAGGATTTTACTGAACATACAGATCACTTTTGGTAGTACTGCCATCTTAAAAATATTGTTTTTAAATCCATAAACGTAAGATGTCTTTTTATTTATTTAGGTCTTATATTCTTTCAGCAATGTTTTGTAATTTCCTGTATACAACTCTTTTACCTCCTTGGTTAAACTTATTCTAAGCTATTTTATTCTTTTGGATGTTATTATAAATAAATTTTTTTAAAGTTTTCTTTTCATCTTGTTCATAGCTGATGCTTCAAATATCAACTGAGTTTTCAGTGTTACTCTTGTGGCCTGAAAATTTGCTGAATTTGTTTACCAGCTTTAGTGGCCTTCCTATAGATTCATAGGGTTTTCTATTTAGAGGATCATATCCTCTACAAATACAAGTAGTTTTACATCTTCCTTTTCAATACTTTTTATTTCCTGTCTATTTGCTTTAGCTAAAACATCCAGGAAAGTGTTGAATGTTTGATTTACTTATTTTCAATCACCTTTGCATTCCCAACATAAATCCCTGTCATGATGTATAATTGTATAATCTTTTTAATGTGTTGTTGGATTTGATTTACTAGTATTTTGTTGAGAATACCTGCAGCTATATGGGATATGGGATGTTGGTCTATATTTTCTTGTGATGTCTTTATCTAGTTTTCATATCAAAGCGTTATTGGCCTTATAGAATAAGTTAGGAAGTGTTCCTCAATCTTCTATTTCTTGGAAGAGTTTGAGAAGATTTCATGTCAATTCTTTAAATTTGGATAGATTTCACCAGTGAAGACATTTGCTACTGGACTTTTCTTTGCTAGGAGGTTTTGATTATTACTTCAGTCTCTTTACTTGTTGTAAGTCTGAGATTTTCTTTCTTTTCTTGAATTCTTTTTGGTAATTTGTTTGTAGAAATGGGTCCATTTCATCTAGGTTATCTGACTTGTTGTCATACAATTGTTTATAGTATTCTCTTATCATCTTTTTTATTTCTGTAAGGTTGGTATAATATCCCACTTTCATTCCTGACTTTAGTTGTGTCTTCTCCCTTCTTTTTTTCTTTGTTAGTCTAGCTAACTGTTCTTAAATTTGGGTTTTTTTAAAATATTTTTTGTTGATACTGTGTGTTGTTTTTATTTTGTATTTCATTTATCTTCGCTTGAATCTTTATTTTCCTTATGATAGTTTTTGAGTTTAATTTGCACTTGTTTTTCTAGTTTCTTCATGTAAATTGATTTGAGATCTTCTCTTTTAGTATTTACTGGTGTATACTGCAATAAGTCCCTCTGAATGTTGTCTTAGTTTGTGTCTAAGACTCTGCATATGATCTTGGTTATCTTATTTTTTGGTATAAAATAGTTCAGAGTATTCTCTTCAAATCCTTTCTACTTCTGTAAGGTCAGTGATATGTCCCCTCTTTCATTTTGATTCTATTAAGTCTTTTGTTTCTTGTTCAGTCTAGGTAAGTGTTCATAAATTCTGTTCGTCTTATGAAAGAAACAACTTTTAGTTTCATTGATTTTCTATATTGTTTTTCTGTTCATTTTTGTCTACTCAAATCTTTATTTTCTTTCTTCTGTTTATTGTGATTTAATTTGCTCTTCTAATTTTATAAGGTTGCAGTTTATATTATTGATTTGACATCATCTTTTTAATATATTTAATATGTTTAATATTTTATAATAATATTATATATTATAATATATGATTGTATTATATATTTATATATTTATTATATCATATAAATTTATATTGTGTTATAATATACTATAATAAAATAAATTTTTTAATATATTGAATATGAAAGAAAATATTCTATTTACAAATAAAAATGTCCCTGGGCGCCTGGGTGGCTCAGTGGGTTAAGCCGCTGCCTTCGGCTCAGGTCATGATCTCAGGGTCCTGGGATCGAGTCCCGCATCGGGCTCTCTGCTCAGCAGGGAGCCTGCTTCCCTCTCTCTCTCTCTGCCTGCCTCTCCATCTACTTGTGATTTCTCTCTGTCAAATAAATAAATAAAATCTTTAAAAAAAAAAAAAAAAAAACAAATAAAAATGTCCCTATATGCAGTGCTTTAGCTGTAACCCATAAGTTTGGGCATATTTTGTTTTCATTTTTATCAGTCTCAAAATACTAATTTTTCCATGGTTTCTTCTTTCAGCCATTGATTATGATCATGTTGTTTAATTTTCATATATTTGTAAATTTCCCTGTTACTGATTTGTAATTTCATTTCATTGTCATTGAATAACATATTTTGTATAATTTCACTATTTTGATATTGTTTTATAGCCTAACTTATGGTTTGCCAACATCTCTGTGCACTTGAGAAAAATGTATATTCTTGTTATTGGGCAGAGTATTCTACAGATGTATGTTAGGTCTGGAACCTTCTAGTTCCTTGTTGGTCTTAAGTCTAGCTGTTTTATCCTTATTGAAGCTTTATCCTTCTGTTCCTCAGACTGGATGATTACAACTGACCCCTTTTCAATCTGATTCTCCTACCAGCTCAGATCTGCTGTTGAATATCTTAGTGAATTTTTCATTTTAGTAATAGTACTAACTATATTCAGAATATCTGTTCTTTTAAAATATGTGTCTATTTATTGATATTCTCTATTTTTAAGACCCAAATATTTTTTGAAAGAAAAAATGTTCTTAGTAAATTTTTGTGAATGTAGATCTTGCAACCATGGGACTTTAGTCCTTCTAATGGTGAATGTCAACAGAGATAGAGGCCCTGCGCTCCTCCATATAAGAGCATTAACCCCCTTTACTCAAAGTGGGCCCCCGAACTTGGTGGGCATCACCTGGGAGCTGGTTAGAAATACAGAATCTCAAGTCCCACTCCGGATACACTGAATCAGAAGCTGAATTTTAACAAGACCTTTAAGTGATTCCCATGCACATCAGAGTTTGAATGTCTTGGAACCCACCATGCTTTCAGAACCTTTGAGGTACCACATACTATTTTTCAGAATGGTAATTTTGCATTTATTTTCTATAACTGGATAAATGTCCATCTTCCTCTCTAGATTGCAACCCCACAAAGGGAAGTCTGCTTACCATTGTATACAAGAGTCATGCCCATAATTAAGTGCTATAAAATCTGTTAAGGAAATCAGTGAACTGGACCCTGGAATCTCATACTTATCTGCTTCTTCCAACCCCCAATCTCAAGTCGGTTTCAAAAGAGGTTTATCTTCTTAGTTAACATACTCAGAAAACCTGAGTTTTCTTGGATCTCCTAAGGATCATTCAGAAACATCTCTGAGATAAGGAGACCAGTTTTGCTTTACCTTTTGCTTAAAGTATTCATTTAGCTAAAATTTGAGATTCCCAGCTGATGAGTGTTCTCTATTAGAAAGAAGCCACTGAGCATATTTTTTATAATTCTGTAGGAGAACAATTTTTTTTTGCTAATATTTTATAGAAGCGTAGTTGAAACACAATGTGATATTAGTTTCAGGTGTACAACAGAATTGTTGTCAATTGTCAAAAATTGTGATTTATGACAATTCTCTATTATGCTCATCACAAGTGTACCTACCATATGTCACCATACAACATTATTACAACACCATTGACTATATTCCCTATGTTATAACTTTCACCCTCATAATTTATTCATTCTGTAACTGGAAGTCTGTGTCTCCCACTCCACTTCACCCACTTTGCCCTTACCTTTCTTTCCTCTGACAACCATCATTTCTCTGTATTTATGGGTCTGGTCCTGCTTTTTGTTTATTCACTTGTTTTTCAGAGTCCACATATAAGTGAAATCATTGTATTTGTCTGTCTCTTATTTCACTTACCATAATACCCTCTAGGTTCATGCATGTTGTTTTAAATGATAAGATCTCGTTATGGCTCAGCAGTATTCCACTATACATATGTATGTATATGTATACACACAACAGATCTTTATCCATTCATCTATTTATGGACACTTGGGTTACTTGCACATCTTGGCTATTATAAATAATGTTGCAGTAAGCATAGGGGTGCACTTATCTGCCACCCTATGTCTTCTTTATTGGAACATTTTGACCATTTACATTTCAAGTAATTATTTATAGGTATTATAGCAATTCTGTTCGTTGTTTTCTGGTTGTTTCTATAGTTCTCCTCTTTTCCTTTCTTCTCTATTCTTTCTCGTGATCGAGTTTCTGTAGTGTTATGCTTGGCTTTTTTTCTACTTTTGTGTATCTATGATAGGTGCTGGGTTTGTGGTTACCATGCTGTTCATATATAGATAAATAGCATCCCAAGTATATTGCAGTCTATATTCAGTTGGTTACTTAAATTCAAACACATTCCAAAAATTTTTTCTATTCCCTCCTCCATGTTTTATATGCATATGTCATATATCTTTTTTATTCATAATTTTCTTACATCTATTTATGGCCTTTTCCACTTAAAGAGCTCCCTTTATTTCTTGTAAGGTCAGCTTAGTGGTGATGAACTTCTTAAACTTTTATTTTTCTAGGAAACTCTTTCTCTCTCCTTCAATTCTTTATGGTAACCAAGAATATTCTTGGTTATCGGTTTTTTCCTCTCAGCGCTTGAGTATATCATACCACTTCCTTTTGGCCCACAAAGTTTCTGCTGAAAAATCAATTTTTCAGTTACAATTCCCTTGTAACTTTTTGCTTCTCTCTTGCTACTTTTGAAACTCTTTCTATTATCTTGGATATTTTAATTATTATGTATTGTGGTGTGGACCTCTATAGTTTCATCTTTGTTGGAACTCTGTACTTTCTGAAATGGGATGTCCATTTCCTTCCCTAGGTTAAGGAAGTTTTCAGATGTTATTTCTTCAAATAAGTTTCTGGCCCTTCTCGTCTGTCTCTTCTTCTGGGAACCCTCCAATGCAAATGTTCACTCTCCTTATATGGTCCAGGAGATCCCTTAAACTTATCCTTATTTTAAAAATTCATTTTTCAAAAAAAGAAAAAAATTCTTTCTTTTTGCTGTTCAGCTTGGTTGCTTTCCATTACCCTATATTCCAGAACACTGTTCTGCATTTGCTAATCTACTGTTGATTCCCTCTAGTGTATTTTTTCATTCAATTATTGTATTGTTCAACTTCAGTTTTTTACATTTTGTATGTTTGTTGAAATTCTCACTGAGTTTTTCCACTCCTTAGTCCAGTGAGCATCTTTATGATCATTACACTCTTTATCTGGTATATGGCTTATCTCCATTTCATTTACTTTTGGGGGGGTTGTCTTGTTTTTTCATTTGAACCATATTCCTCTGTCTCCACATTTTGCTTGACTTTCTGTGTTTATTTCTATAAATTGGGCAGAACAGCTACTTCTAAACTTGAAGGATTGATTTGTGTATGGTCATCCCCTGTGTAGACTATGTATGCTTGATAAGTTAGGTTTCCTAGAACAGTGGCTGGCATGGGCTGGGAGGTCCCAGGGCATTCTCTGCTGGAACTCCCCAAGGGGGATGGCCAGAGCTGAAGTGGGCATGCATTTGGGATGTCCCAGGGTTCTCCACCCTGTTGGCAGGACAGCAGAAGCTGAAGTGGATGCAAGCCAGTGTGGTTTGAGGCTTTCTGCAGAGAGAGCTCCCTGCATGACAGCTGAAGCTGAGGTGCAGTGTGGGCCATGGGGTCCTGGGATGCTCCACACATGGGACACCCTAGCAAGTTAACTGGAGCTGAAGTGGTATAGGCGTGGAGTGTACTGGGATACATTTTACCTGTTACTTTGGTGAGACAGCTGGAGGTATAGTGAATGCTGACCAGGGATGTCCTATTGGATGCTGTGCTGTGCTGGGGCTGCCTTGGTGTGGAGCTGCGGGGGCTGGTGTAGGCCAGGGGCCCAGGGCTCCTGATGTGGGAAGCTGGCTTGTGCACCTGAACTGTTTTCATCCATTCTACCAAGGTGGATTGGGATTGTAAGCCATGGCACTCACCAACCCCTCCGACCAGTGGAAAGTTCCAACCACTCTCCTATCAGTTGGCAGCATTCTAAGGCTGGATCTTTTGTTCTTTTTGTTTTTATTTAAATTCCAGTTAACATACAGCGTAATACCAGTTTCAGGTGTAAAATTTAGAGATTCAACACTTACATGAAACACGTGGTACTCATCACGAGTGAACTCCTTAATCCCCCTCAGCTATTGCACCCATCCTCCTACCCACCTCCCCTCTGGTTACGATCAGCTTGTTCTTTATAGTTAAGGGTCTGTTTTTTAGTTTTCCTCTTTCTTCCCCCCATGATCATGTTTCTTACATTCCATGTATGAGTGAAATCATATGGTATTTGTCTTCTTCTGACTTATTTCATTATGCGTAATACTCTTTGGCTCCACCCCTGTCGTTGCAACTGGCAAGATTTCATTCTTTTTGATGGCTAATATTCCTGTGTGTGTATGTATTACCTCTTCTTTATTCATTAGTCAATGGACACTTGGGCTGTTTCCATGACTTGGCTATTGTAGATAATGCTGCTGTAAACATCAGTGTGCATGTATCCCTTCAAATTGGTATTTTTGTATTCTTTGGGTAAATCTGTAGTAGTGGAATTACTGGATCATAAGATTGTCCTATTTTTAACTTTTTGAGGGACCTCCATACTGTTCTACAGAGTGGCTGCACCAGTTTGCATTTGCACCAACACTGTAAGAGGGTTCCCCCTTCTCTGCATCCTCGGCTAGGGCTGGATCTTTTGTATACTGGTTGCTTTTTTTTAAGATTTTATTTATTTGACAGAGAGAGACACAACAAGAGAGGGAACACAAGCAGTCAGAGTGGGAGAGGGAGAAACAGGCCTCCCGGCGAGCAGAGAGCTGGATGCAGGGTTCAGTCCCAGGACCCTGGAATCATGACCTGAGCTGAAGGCACACGCTTAATGACTGAGCCACCCCCATGCCCCTACTAGTTGCTCTTTTAAACTAGTGTGTCTTCTGTGTCTTGGGACAGGAAAATTTGTTCAGGGTCCCTAGTTCTAACCCTCTCCACTGCAGTTTGCAGTGCCAGAATGGGGAGTTCCTCTCATTTTGTCAGGACGACTCACTTTTAATCCTGTACGATTTCATTAGGTTCGTTTCCTTATAGTTGTTTTCTCCATCAGGAAAGGTTCCTGGAATATGAGTGAACTACTATAAGTTAACAAAACCAACACTAGTAAAAGACTTTTTGCTTAGAATTCATATATATTTATTCAGCTGATCCTGACTTCCCATGAAAGGCTAATGTTTAAGACTAACGTTTACAACTAAGTGAGATACAAGAAAACAAAGCAATTTGCCAACGTATGACATGTTGCTATAGTGATCCTCAGACCCCTTTCTCTGGGCATGCTGATAAAAATGTCTCCTCTATTTCATAGCCTAGAAAACATCCTGGTGTGGGCAGCAGTTTTGCTCCCAGTTTTCCAAGAAGTAAAAGATGACATTTGTGAAACTTCAAGCTACTCTAATATTCTCCCAATCAAAAACAAAACAAAATGCCAAACAATAACTGACAACAGGTATCATTAACAGTGCTTTTATTTACAAAGAATTATTTTTATTTGGCTATTTGGAAAACCACTAACATTTTTCACTTTAGAAAACATTAAATAATAAACAAGATGTTATACAGTACTTTGGATAACTTCTGTCAACTTAGTGCAATGTCGTATTGGCACCTAAAAGTGACATTTTCCATGATTTCCCCCTTTCCTCTTCAGTTGTGCAGTTATAGGACCACAAAGGCAATGAATCATTAAAAATGGATCTAAAGCCCTGTTGCCTGGCCCCTACTCGAAAGCTCGCTGCTTTACATCCTGCTCTGGTCGTGCCTCCTCCAAGTTAAATGACAAAAGATATTCTGTTATAACTACTTCTCAAGCCCCCTCCCCCCACCAAAAAAAAAACCATTTTGCGGAACTTGGGAGATTCCAATTGACAAGAGAAAGTGAATTACAGTGGTTCAGTGAAGCAAGGATCCGGACAGTGACGTCGAGCAGAGGGCTCTTTCCCAGGGGCCAGGTTAAGTAGTCACACACATTGCAGAGAGAACGCATCAGATAAAAACCTCTAAATCTCTGTTCTTTACTACGGTCTCTTTGAAAACTTGAAATATCCTCCACTGAGCAAGTGAACGTGTTATACCTTTACCATGAAAAAAAAAAAAATCTAAATCCTACTGCATGAGGATATTATTAAGATACTAAAATAATGTCCATCATACTCTATTAAGAATACAAGTTTGTTGAACACAAATTAATAAATCAATATCGTACTACAAAAAAAAAGAATACAAGTTTGTTGTGTTTTTGTTTTTCCTGTTTGGATCCTGCTAGGTTTGCCATAGTGAGATCTTGAGTGAGCTCTGCACTTGGTGGGCTTTTCCCCTTTTAGTTCTCCTCCATTAGGGGCCAAGAGGTAAATGCCTAAATTAGACCCTGGCCTCGCCCAAATGACTCAGAAGATTTTCCTTACAGGGTAATAGGATCGAAACATCCTTTGGAAGATTCTGTAATCTGTTACTCTGCCTTGACAAAAGAACATCTTTAACCTTCTTAAATAGATTCTTATCTGATCTTTTTAAAAAGCCTCAAAAAGAGAGAAAGAGAAGAGAAAGAGGGAGAGAGAGAGAGACAGTCACTTTTTTTTTTCTTAAACAAAGGATTCTCATTTAACAATTGTCCCTGCCAGGAAATGCCCCCTCGCACTCCAGTCTAGGCCTGTTTCCTCTCGTTCCATTCTTAGCACATCTGGAGAACAGCTGGTCACCATCCTCTCTGTACCAACCATTCATACATTGGAAAACCAGCAATGGTTTGCCCTTCAGTCTCCTCTTCTCCACGCTGGATAATCCCAGTTCCTTTAATTTTTCATCATAGATCTTTTTTTCCAACCCTTTAATCATCTTTGTGATTCCTGGCAAAAACAGCAGAAAATATTTTGATTACTTCATCAGAAATGGAAGAAAAGGTTCAGGAGTAAGTTGCCTTAGAAAAGTTGTATATTTTTAGATATTTTTTAACATGTAGGTAAAATATCCAGGGAGGAAATTGGGGGGGGGGGGTCCTAGATCCTAGAGTTCCAATCTTGTTCTCTTGCTCTGACATGTGTGTGAATCCCAACAAAATGCCTCCAAGCACAGGACTTGCCTCCAATCCCGTACTGACAAGACAGCATGTAAGTCATAATTCAAGACCTAAATATATATGGACTTAAAAATTAGTATGAAAATCTGTTCCAACAGAGCTTTCCCCATGCTTCCCCTCAGCCTTCCAGAAACAGAATCTTTTTTCTGAAACAACCAGAACTTTTACAGAGCTTTTTACAAATTACCAAAGAGAGCCATGTTATTGTGAAAACTGTTGGTTTTAAAGCATAACCTGAAACAGTGAGGGTTTTATATGGTAACTGCAGTTTCCTGTCTACCTGAATGGTTCACTATCCTTTACAGTGATTAGACTCAGGGCCATGAAAACTTCATCCCTCCACTACCACACTTGACATCTCTTCTGATTTTCTCTTGCTGCCAAAATAAGGTCATGGAACTGGATGACATTTCACTGGGTAGTTTTTAATTCAAGAGATCACAAGCTGCCTTTCCCCTTGCAACTAGAGTCTGTAAATACTAAGAACACCAAACTACTTAATATCAATAGCACATTTACACAAAACACAATACTAACGAGGGATTACGTGCCCACTCTACATAACTGTCTTTAAAAAAAAAATACAGATAACGAGAATAAATGCATCTTGAGAGGTTACACACCCTTCTTTTATAAAGTGAATGGCAGTAGAAGTCAGAGTTCAGGTCAGGCCAGAGCTAACAAGGGAAGGGGAGAAACCAACTTCACAAGCACTTTTTACAACATAGCTTAAAGGAAGTCAATACTACTCATGGTACAACACTGAACAGATAACAGAGCGGCCATTTGCACGGATTTCTTTTGAAAACGTCTCCCATCATTTGCTACTACTGCAAACGCCTCCTAACTAGGACGGAAGATAGCGCACGCGCCAAAGGCCTTCCTAAAAGAGCCGCAGGCTGGAAGGTAACACCCAAGCTGGCTCGGATGCGTCTGCAGGGGCCCCGCGTATTTCAAGGGGGGTGTCACCGTTTGCTGGAATTGCACAAAAGCAGGCCACGGGTGTGGGTCCCCCATCAGGCTTTCTCCCGACCCACGGGCCCGTTCTTCTCCCAGGCCTGATAAGAGGGAGGAGAGGACAGGAGGTGAAGACCACAGACAGAGAAGAGCAACAGGGAATTCACTGCTAGTTTGGAAGCCGCTGGCGTTCTTCAGAGCAGTGGCCTTTTCTCAGGCTCACATCATCCAATCCGATCTCCCCCGTGTGGCCACGCCTTTTCTCCCCTCTGAAGATGACCTGGGGAGAGAACGCACACACCCGTCAAGCTTCCTCTGCCCCTCCCCGACCAACATCACAGAATAAAGGCAACCCTCCCCACAAACCGAGGGGTGCACTTACTCAACAGAAGGAAAAGACTAGAACATGACCCGTGTCACCTGAGGCTTGCCTTTTGGTAGAAACTCCAGTCATCAGTCAACTGGTCATCAGACCACATCATTCAGAAGCTGTTACTCTTTTAAAAAAGCCATCCGGGGCGACAGGCTGCTTCCTTCCATTTAGGAATGCTTACGAAGGAATGCTTACACCATGCCAAAGATGACCAAGGTTAGGAGTAAAAAAATGAGATGGACTCTAGAGGTGTAGGAATCAGAGCCGCAGACCTGGGAGATCGTAATTGCGCAGCCCATCCTAGGCGTCCGCTCTTCCCTCTGTGGGTTGAGCCAGCTTTGCTGCCTAAAATGAAGTGGAACTGAACGCCACAATCCAATCAAAGCGCTGTTTTGCTTATATAAACCCAAAACACTTTCTTGTATTTTATTTTCTGTAGCGCATCTTCGCTCTTTTGAAAACAGAAAACTTGCTGTAATTTGAAATGGCTTTATTTTTCCAAACAGTATTTTTTTCAAAGAGCAAAGCAAATCCAAGACAGATAAAAGCTGTATCCCCTTTAATGCAGTTTCTAGAAACCATACCTAGAGTCATAGCTGCAGAATCTCCTAATAGCAAGTTTTATGAATATGAACATAAAGATGCTTTTCCAAAAACATTATTTCAGTGGGATGCTACTGACCATTTTATTGCTACCTGTGACTTGATTACTTAAGATCAAATTTATATATGCAATCAAAGCTTTTCCCACATCCTGTCCGAATAGAATAGAACTTCCCAAGCATATTGTTCTCGGTTTCCACCCAAGGCTGCTTAACTATGATCTGTGAGGCAAAATTAGACTTTAAAGAAATATTTCAAAAAAAAAACAAAGAAACAACCAAAAAAAAGACGAAACACTTTAGGGTGACTCTGAAAAGTAAAGGCATTGCAGAAAAAGGAAAAGCAGGTACAGTTAAGCTCACCACCCTTTCAAGTTAACTGTTTTTAATTCCTGAATTTTTTTTCATGAAAAATGGGGCTTTTCACCAGGGTGGGGGGAGTGGTGGTGTTATCGCAGGCGGCAATGAAGAAGGGAAGCAGTGGCAAGGAGGGATTATAGGAAGAGAAGGGAAATGGAGTTCTCCTTCCCAGGAAAACACAAACCTTTGTGCCCCAATGAGGAGAACAAGGCTTCTTCAGATGCAGATCCTAGAGTTCTCCTATGAAAGAAAAACCTCCCAGGCTCTGCCTCCTTTTCGGTTCTACTTACGCTCTTGACGTCAGCCCCTCGCAAGGTGATGTGTGTGTGCCTCCAGCCACGGCCACCATTCCTGCCCCACAGGGCTGCTCCGTGGGCACCGTGTTTTCTCACAAACACCTGGAGCGCGCCGGAGTGCAGCCCCGTCACCTTGTGCCTGAACGACAGGCACAGGTCCCCTGAATGCATGAGGTGGCCAAGAGGTAGCACCAAGCGAGCGGCTTTTCCCCCTGGGCCTTTGGCTCCCGACACTGTCAGATACTGTCCACCTGGAATGGGAAAAGCAGGGCTGTGTGTGTACGTGCTGACATCCCTTTCTAGCACCGACAGCATCAAGGCAGGTTTACTTGGAATAAACTGCAAACTGAGATCGTCATTTGTACAGAATTCCAGATTTTTTAAGAGAAGTTAGGATTTAGGTCTAGGCCTCCCTCAAACTCTATGCATTGTGTTTACAGAAAATATTTGGCTCATGGAGAGTGCAAATTATGCCCAGGACACCATGATCAGGAATCCTCACACGAGGACTACTTCCTGTTGGATATGAGCAGACATACAAAGGCAGACACAAGCTCACCATCTCTCAATCCTCACCAATGTAGGCTTCTGCCGTCAAGCGGGCTGGCTGGTTGACTCTTAGTTACCAGGGAGAATTTTCTATGAGGATAATTAACCTCTAAGCAGTAGAGCAGAAGTACTCTAAACGGGCACTAGATATGTTTGTTCTTTCTTCTTCTCTCTCTTTTTAAAAAAATCTCTAAAGCAAGAAGTTCTCCTTTGAAAAGGTCTATTTGCTATGCTTCTCACACTGGAGAGTACACCTAGCCCCAAGAAGATGCAGAGGTGTTCTGGAAACCTCTACATCTTCCTGGAGCATTAACTTTATTGTGGGTAACTAGTTTAAGACACTTTTACATCAAAACAAATTTATAACATTACATATAATATAAATTTTTTTTTACATATACACGTACCCAAAATATGAAGAACAACTTTCATTTTGGACAAGTCACTTTGACGATGTCCTCAGATCCCTATGGCTGCAGAGTTTGTGTCCCCCTATTGTTAGATTAACCACCACTGCAGTGTGGGGGAGGGGGCAGAGGGTTGTTTAAGCAGCAGTGAGGTCAGGGATACTGCTTCTCAAGAGAGGGAAAGTTGGGAGTGGTATTTTGAAACTCAGTGCATGTGTAAATGACCTTCCCCCCAGCTGTTTTATTAGAGCTAACTGGAAAACACGGTTCCAGCACTGAGTTATCCCTAAGAAATATGTGGTTGGAATGTTAAACACCTGTACCTGTTTTGGTAGAAATGCTACTTATTTCTCAGTTAACAGATACACCATCCTTTCTTTCTTAGGCTTTGTATAAAACATGATAATTTGGGGGAGGTCTTATTCTTCAAGTGACTTCTCTAATGAGTCCCCTTTGAGCATTCAAAGGACCAAAGAGGTAATCTGTGTGTACTCTGCCTGCACCAGACTCGTTAGCCTTTCTACCGTGAGCACTGTTGGCCCTGCTAACGAGTCTTGAGAGGAACACTCATTTGGCTTGTTTTGCCTCTGCAGAAGCTAAGGCTTGGGGAGGTGAAGGCACCCAAAGTGTCACCCGGCCAGTGAGGGGCAGGGTCATGGTATGAGCTCAGAACTGCCTGACCCCCTAATTCAGCCCTTGTTGCTCTCAGACTGGAATCACTGGTTTACAGGTTTCTGTCCCCCAGGAGACTGTGAACTCGTTGAGGTCAGAATGGAACAGTACATCAAAAACTAATGGTGTACTGTATGGTGACTAATGTAACAACAAAAAAGAAAACCTCAGCTTTCCCCCCAAACCACCCCATTTTATATCCTAGCACATGGTAGGGCTTTGATGTCATTTGCTGAATAAATAAGGTTCTAAGAATATAGAAAAAAACTGCAGGGCAATAGGTCTTTGAGGCATGTACTTGACTCACCGAAAACACAAAGAATTTCTTCCTCCCCCACCCTGTGCCCCATTGAACTAATCCAAACAATATTTTGGGCCAAAACATTTAGATGGGGCTTAAATGTCTCCCTGTAAGTCAGCTTTGAATCATCACAGGTATTTAGGTTAAGACTAAGATATAAGATATTACAGTTAACCTGAAAGTTTTAAGAAAACAAGGATTACCTTAAGACCCTGCGGAATGTACACTCATATCACTATGGCAGACATGCCTGCAAACAACCTAATAAACCAAGGCATCCTAATAGCCAAATAGTCCTTTTGTATAGATACTTAAAACTAAAATGTAAATCATGATAAATGAGGCTATAACAGCTCTTTCTCTGTGGGCACCAGGTTTTAGTCTTACCATAAAGAATTCTTTCCCTTTTTAATAAAAGAAAATGTTACAAGGATGGAATAGTAGCTAAGGGAAAAACTGACCTAGCACCCCGAATAAGTTACCTATTAAATAAAAAATTTAACTTCCGTTCCAAAATACTGGTTTAAATATAGAATTATATTAACTATTTTCATGGTTTCAGTTTAAAGCATCGCAAAATCTAAAGTTTGTTTTTGTAGCATTTATTATTTAACAAAACAAGACTTGCTAGAAAGTTAGGTGATAAAATTTAACTCTGTACTGGCTGGTGCCTTTACAATTTCAACTTACAAAGAGAACAACATAATGTCTATTACTTTACATGTTAACTGTGTGGTCATAAAAAGGAGGGGGAGTTTTGCAGTGATTTTTTCTTCTATTTTTGGCCTAAATGAGAAACCAGCCCAGGTAGAACTAAGATCATTATGGTTTGCTGGTATTTATATCTCAAATGCAAAGACTTTATTTTTTTGTTTTTTATGAGATATAATACAGCAATGCTCACTGCAGAAAAGAGAGATAAATAGAAAAGCATAAAGAAAATTTAAATACGCATGATCCCAAAAGCCAGAGATAATTACTAATGTTAACATTTGAACTTCTCCTATGTATATGCATGAATACGAACACACATGAGTATAAACATTTTTTCAGTGTAATAACTTGTTTTCATTAAATATATCTGTCATTTTTCGATGTCAGACATTTTTCATAGCTCCAAGTATGCCATTAATAATTTAGTCAATTTCTTATTGAAGTCTCCAAATTGTTACTTTTTAATTTTATTTTTCTTTTGTAATTTCAAGTTTTTATTTAAATTCCAGTTAGGTAACATATAGTATAGTATTACTTCCAGAAGTAGAGTTCAGTGATTCATCACTTACATGTAACACCCAGTGCTCATCCCAAGTGCCCTCCAAATTTTCACTTTAAGATAAAAGTACCATAAAACAATAAGAAACCCCCCCCCAAAAAAAGTTGCAAAACACAAAAGGGACTAAGTTCTCTTTTTATATAAAGAACTTAACAAATCAATAATAAGAACACACAAAATAAAGGGCACCACAGGAGAAGATTAATTATATGAAAAGATGGTCAACTTTTCACAGTAAGAGAAAATCAAACTAAAATCAAAAGGAGACGCCTTTTCACCTATAAGCTTGGCAAGGATAAAAAACAGTTTAATAAGATTTATTGGGGATGGCTCTTAAATATTACTGGTGGGAGCATAAATTGCTGTAACTGTTATGAAGGACAACTGAGAAAACTATCAAAATTCAAAACACAAATTCCGTTTGACCTAGCAATTCCATATCTAGGAATATCCCACAGATAGATTCAAGCATATATGAAATGAGACATGTACAAGGCTATTCACTGCAGCACGGTTCTCCTGAAATGTGGGTCAAATACAGGGTGGTACATCTGAGAAGGAACGGAGTAACTACCATAAAGAAGAATGAAGGTGCTCTTAAGTACCAACACAGGACAACCTCCAGCAACAATGGCTAATACTATTTTAATGCTAACTGTGGCCAGGCATTGCTTTAAATGCCTCCCATACATTTCCTAGACACTATTATCTCCACTTCAATAACTTGCTCAAGGTCAAAGCTACTGCGAGCTGGCACTAGCTTCCAGCCCAAGCCTTCTGGCTGCAAAGTCCACATGTGTTAACTCTTAGAAGATATGATCTTTAAGTGACAAAAGCAAGGTACAGAGCAGGGGGCAGAAAAATATATCTCTGGAAAGATAACCAAGAAACTGGTTGCATCTGGGGAGGGTGACGGGGAGCCAGGGCTGGGGGCTGAAGCTTTTATTTTTTCACAGTTGGTTTACTTTTCCATTTGTGTATTTCAAAATAATGTTTAATGCTGCAACAGACATACTTGCATGTACAAGCCAGCCTGCTTGCTATATATTCTAAAGTGAATAACTTGTAGCTGTCAGTAGCAGACACAGCACTGAGTCAGTTTCCTTTAACCCTGATCCCCAGAGATCAGGGTTTCAGGAAAAGGGCCCCCAGGGTCCAGCCTTGACATTTACAGAAGGGTGTGTCTTCAGGGCGTCACCACATCTGTCAGCAGCGCAATCTGCCGCCCCTTAGAGGCATGTATTAATTTCACTATCTCACCATGAAGTTCAAGACCATGCACATTAAAAATCAGTCACAATTGTGAAAATCCAAACATATGTTCCCTTACAAATGGCACAGTCTAGATAGAAAAAAAGTTAGCTTGGTAATTAGATAATATACAGAAATAACTTATTAAACTGGTTATAGTCTTCTCTGGTCTTAACCAGATCCCATACGTGTGTGATATACACACGTGTGATATACACACACTCAGATCCCTAAACTTCCTAGAAGGAAAACTGGCATTTTTCATGATAAGCCTTATTAGTACTTTTCCATCAGTATCTGGTTAGATTTCCCCAACACATTCTCAAAAGTTCCTTCCCAGTTCCAGCCTGACGCATGCCATGTACTCCTACCCTGTCCTCCCCTCTGCCATCCTTTTGTCCTCCCATCCCTTCCCCAAGCTAGAGCCTGGCTGCTCCGCAATCTCTTTGGGAAGACGTGGGGGCATTCCATTCTGACTCAGGCTCTCAAAGGTGGTGTAGCAGATTTTCTAATCCAACACTTACCCAGTGCTCCAAACAACATCTTGCTACAAGTCACCCAAAAACCTCTCCACCAAGGGAGAGCTCCCTATCGCCCTGTCATCCTGTTCTCTTTTTAGACAGCTCTGATGACGGGCAAGTTCTTTCTGGGAGTGAACCAGAACACATCTCCCTTTAGCTTTTACCTGCTGATCTGACTTCTCATCCCCTTGAGGTTCCAGAATAACTGTGAAAGACGTTGTTGGTCAAATACTTGGAAATCAGTCTTGCTCCATTATTTCTTCGCCAAGCTGAACATTCTGGTTTCTTCACTTGTTTTCCCACAGGCTTTGGAATACCTTTCCAACTAGGTCGTGTTCTTAGAAGTGACCTACAATTATCTCTGTTCTTCTCAGATAAAAAGAACCCACCAAGGAGATTTGTCATTCTGGGAAAAATATTCTATTTCTATGGAAATGACCCAACTCTTTAGCAGTGATGACAGAGGTTTCACTCATACTGTTTTAATAATTACTTGCTAAAACAATAAAAGCTTTCACCCCTCTGATTTGAGTAACTTCCCCTTGCATCTTAGCTATCAGCAGAAGGGAAGAGGGGAAGGGACGAAACAGAAAGAAGGCCCCCTTCCAGGGGCCAGAGACAATAATCAAGAGCTACCGAGTCACAAAAATGGCCACCGATCCTTTCAATGCATTCTTTGCTATCATTGCCAAATGACTGCTTCCATTTTTTTTTTCTTTTTTCTTTTTTTTTTTTTTTCTTTTGGTCTACCATTCTATTTCTAACCCTCTCTTTTTAGCAGAGGGCAAGTGGAATTTGGGTCACCACAAATTTAAATATTTACATATATAATGAAAAATAAAAAGTGTTAAAATGCAAAACTTGTTCTAAAATAGAGTATGGAAATTGTAAAAATCAAGAACTTCACATGGATTTTTTACACTGGATGCTTCCATGGAAGTATAATGAATTCCTCTGAGTTTAGCATGAATAACTCACCAGGGTACCTTACTCGAAGGGGTTATTGACTATAACCATGAGCAACGTTCACCATTCTATCCAATATGACTGTCAAAGACGCTCCATTCTGTAGCAAACGACCCCAGGTCAGGGGTCAGTCAAATCTATAGGCCTGAGATCTGCAAAGCAGATATTGTCCACTACCGAAGGGGGGAAACCACATGAAATACAGGGAGGCCTCGATATGAAGTCCACTCTTCAGCTCTGTGGCTTTAGGAAATGTGTACAGCCTCTGGGTCTCAGTGTTTCCTTTGTGAAACATAAGCAAAATTACCTGCCTCAAAGGGCAGGTGAGAGGATTAAACTGAACCACTGAGATGATGGAGCTGGGATTACAGTAGATATTAAATAAATGGTTTCTCTCTTACCCAGATATCTGTGACCGTAATAATAATGTCCTGCTCAGAGTCAACCTTAAATGAGAGGAATGTCACTGTATTGGGGGGGGAGGTGTTCCACTAAAATCTGTTTTATAGCTAAGAGAAATCTAAAACCCCATGTGAATTTATTGAATATTCATATTTTTAAAAGCTTACCTCAAAATTTCATTTTACTTTTTTTCAAAGATTTATTTCAGAGAGAGGGAGAGCAAGAGAGCACATGCATGTGCATGAGTGGGGGAATGAGCAGAGGGAGAGGGAGATAAGCAGACTCCCCTCTGAGTGGGGAGTCCAGCTTGGGGCTCAGTCCCAGGAACCTGAGACCACAAATGAGCCAAAATCCAGAGTCAGTCACTGAACAAGCTGAGCTACCCATGTGCCCTCAATTTTTCATTTTAAAAAATCTATTCTATTTCCACCTTAGGGGGAATCTAATGAATATATTTTGAGCTAATTTTTTAAAAAACTTTCTACTCACAATCTACAACAAGGAGTAATGCCATAGATATCCACAAGAAGTATGTTAGAAATGCAACAAAATATACATCTTAACAAGGCCCCTAACTGATCTGTACGCACACTGAAGTTTAAGAACTGGTTTAACAGAGCATATCTTCTCTCAAGTTAACTTTTATGTGTTTTGTGCTCTACCTATATACCTGCAATGCTATTCAAGAGCTAGGCTTTTAAGACAAAAACTTTCATTCCTAAGTCTAGAACCACGAGTGTAAAGGGAAGAAAAGAAACTTAACTCCTCACCCTCCCATTAAATTGGCCCCACCCACAAAAGATTTAATTCTTGAGGGGAGGGGAAAAAACCAACAAAAATATGTAAGTAACTTTGCTTTCTGAAACAAGAAGACATTTTGTCTTGTAAGCACTGAAATGTTGTATCAGTAGGAAGCATGCAATTTAAAAGTTTGTTAGTTTTCCAAGGAACTACATCTAAATCTATCTCTCTAGTAACATTCTTTTGTGGAATAAATGGTGGTAATTTGTAACTAATTTCTCCAGCATCTAAATTAGACTGAAATTTTTTCCAGAGAAATATTCACAACTTCACAGAATCTTCTAGTGTCTTTTTGCTATGTGTCACATCTTTTTAAAAAAGGACATAATTAAAAAACAACTGTGGATGACCACCAGAACTGATGTACTGTTACATTATTTCTCTCATGCCTAGGAATGGGGCACTACAAGTAACTTGAAAATTTTATTTTTCAAGTTTTTATTTTATTTTATTTTAGAATGAGTCTAAAGGTTTTACTTACCAAGCTCTTTGAGAGAAACTAGTTGACCCTTTAATGTACTACTTGTCTTCCCATAATATAATTCTAGTTTATTGCTAATTAGTTCACTTAAAAAATGAAATAAGAAATGTTGGAAGAGATCTTTCTTTACTGAATAAAGAGGGTAAACAGAGATATGAAACAGTATTCTTGATTGTTAGAACCAGGGTCCCCAGATAGGCTCAAACAGATACAGATTAACTGCTTTTACCTGTTGGATCTCTCACTGGTTCCCAGTGCAAGTCACTGTCTTTTTCCCGGATCCATCCACAAAGCCCGTGGTCAAAGTTACAACTGTGTATCAGAACACCTACAAAAAAATAACCAGAACAATGAGTAGTCCACAACGGCACAATTTGTAAAAACAAACTTGTGAACTAGGATTATCGATCTGCATAAGTGTTCTCTTCTAGCCACACTTAACTATCTGACCAGAACTTCTCTCCATGAGATCAAAGGAAGATTACATGAATCCTTTCTTAGAACAATTGTGCATGTGTGTTCAGTTATAAAAATAGAACACAAGAATGTTGCCAAATTATGACCTTGTAACACCATCACTTACAAAACAGGATTTCCTCTTCACAAGTTAAGTGTGCTTTATTATTTTTTTAAAAGATAATGATGACATATAATTATTTTCAATCAACAACTATATTACAAAGGAAACCAAGTTGTTTAAAAAACAACAAAAAAAGTACACTTTTCCCAGATGTAACTGAACAATCTACAGTTTAAAATTCACTTTCAGGAAATGGAAGGAAACAATAAAATATCATCATCACATAGTAAAAATGTAAGTATCTACCTGGATCATCCTTTGCTTCATCATCTGCACTGACTCCCCTTTCAATTTCAAATATTTCAAACAAGTCATTTGAAGGCTGCCGTGGAACTGCAAGAGAGGGAGGTTTGGTTTGAGTGAGTATTGATAAAGACACCTGCCTTAACCAAGGCACAGTGGGAGAACACCTATGTATTTCACACATCTGGAAGAATCCAAAATATTTCATTACATGTCACATTAAGATTCATGATGTTTGTTCCATAGGTACTTATACTATCTGAGTACAAATTTTAAACATGTTTTCCAAAGGTTTCTAAAATTCAATATAAAAATATATTAATAAGTCTTTACCAGGAAAATACATCTTAAAAGAGCTACCAATTTCTAGCAAAATATTCACCTTTGTCAAAATCTAGAATTTGTTTCCTGAAAGATACACTATGACCTCTAAATGAAAGTGGTTTAACAGAAAATGCCTGCAGCTGCAGTGAATGGTTTGGCTTTCTAACCACAGCATCAACTCCCCACACAATGAAGGCTGCCCACTGCTACATCCATCTATAAATCTTACCTCAGCAGGGTTCCCTGGCTCCTTAAAGATCAAATCCAAACTTCCTGGTGCAGCATTCACAACCCACCCTCCAGAACATACACACACACTGTCCACACCATGCCATTCATGTTCTCTGACCCCATCCCCAGCTTGGGATCCTCTTGTTCCTACTAATTAACTTGCCAAACTTCCCCTCCTCATGCAAGACCCCAATGTAAACATCATGCCTGGCTGAAAACTTTGACACCCCTTGTAGGTGTCAAGGTGAATTAAATCCTTCTCCCTTGCACTCTCCAAAGGCTCATGGGCACACATCTGTGGAAAATTGCAGTTATCCACATACATGTGTGTGTGTCCCTCTGCTAGCTTCTGAGGTCCTGGAGGGTATCAACCATGCCTTATTCATGTGGCATTTCCAACGTCTGACCTGGTGACAGGCCCTCAAGGTGTTTACTGCACAGAGGTGAAAATCTTATTTTGTCAACCCTTTTCCTCACAGGAGCCGACTGGATCAGAGCTTAAGAATCTACTTTTTTAAAAAATGGAGTCACTTAAAACATAGTTATTCAATGTATATTTGCCCTCCCCTCCCATGCCAAGTACCACGGCAGTCCAGGGAGACAGCTAAAGGGGTGAACAAGACCAAGAAGGACCCGACCCTCCAGAGCTTGCATTCTAATCAGACAGGCAAACATTAAACCACGCTAAACATAAATCCACACTACAACTCTAAATGTCGATGAGGGCAGAGAGGGAAAAACACCAGAGGATGTCCTGAAGAGTACCTGGGTTGGAGGCTGGGGGCTCTGTGGGAATGTCAGTGAAGGGGAATTCCTGGCCAAACACCAGGGCTACTCCCTTTTCTTTGCCAGAATCTCATTAACTGTATTTTTTTATAAGGCAGGGAGTAAAAGATGTCAAATGCCAAGGAACAGATATCAGTCAGAAGGGTTCTTTTTCAATACTATTTCTATTGTTTTTGCAAGAATTTTTTAAAATTAACAATCCCATAATATTTGCACTGATTTTTTTTTCTAGCTTCCTGCTTTTAAAATTTTTTCTTTTGTTTCCAAAGTCCAAACAGTGAAGACCCATCCCCTCCCCATACAGACACTCACATATATCCAGCCTGAAAGGAATAGGAGAAGAGAAGCCGGTCAACAGAGAAGTTCTGGGGACACGCTGCTGACACAGGTGTCCTGGGGTGAGGTAACTGGCCACCTTCTTGTACACCCAAATGACTGACAGGAGAGACATCCATTTATAGCTTTCCTGGCTTCCCATAAGACTCTAAGAGGGAGTCTGCCTCTTATTTGCTAGAAATATTATAAAGTTGTAGGCAAACATGATTCGTTTCTCACGATACAGAGAAAGTTCAAAAAATTCTATAGAACAATCATTTTTTGTTCTATTGTAACTTATACAAATTATCTCTTGATTGGAATATGGCTCAAATCTTACGGTACCATACGGTGGCGCTACCTTATGGCAGCTGGTCAGCCCCCGTTTTTCTAGCTGACTGTTAAATGGTAAACAGGTGCCTGGTGTAGAGGGGGAGGACTGTACAAAGGTCTCCTGGCACAAAGGGCCTGTTTTTTGTTTGTTGTTGTTCTTAGAAGCATCCTTATTACCAGGGATCTTAACACTGTAATACAGGTATTACAACATGGGGATAACTTCCAGTCACTGAAATAACACTTGTCACAGAAAGTTTGTAAGTAGCCGTCTTAGAAACATCTATGGTACAAGTGAACTCATCACCTCATTCTTTCTAGAACGAGAGTCCCATGCAGTCAGTGCAGCTTGCATGCACATAACACTGTGCCCTATGGTACTTGTAAGATGTGTTCTTAGAAACCTCTGTACTACAAATACACTTAAATACTTCATGCTTATTTAGGGGTATCACTTCCATCACCAATATAACACTGTGTGAACACAGCTTGCAAATATCCTTCTTAAGGAACACAAGTGTTCTTCAAAAAATTCATTGCATGCATTATACAATGAGGGTGACTTCCGCTCACGATAATAAACTGGCCATAAAGGAAGATCAAGGGGAACCTCTCTACAGAAGCACCATGTAGACCAAGAGGGAAAGAATGGGAAAACTTCCAAGCAAAACAAAAAAAAGTGTTGGGAGGGGGAAGAAGGAGTGTTTCGGGCAGCCATTACAAAGAAGGTGCTCAGAACATTTAGAGAAAGGCTTGCATGAAGCATGGAGGAAGGATGCTGAGAAATGGGGAAAGTGATATGGGATGAGGTTAGAGAGAAAGGAAGGGAGGAGACCACACGCTTGGAAAACAGCAATTCAAAGAATGTGTCATCTAACAACTTGCAAAGTGCCAGATGTTTCATTAATACTTCTTAGAAACCAAGTACCTAAAACACTAACTTCAGCAGGAGCTGACCAAGCACACCTTCACTGCAGTTCATTGGGAAACATTCCAAGGAATTTAGAGACCTGACGTGCTCAGCAGCTATTAGTGCTTAAAATTCTGTGTCCTCTACTCTGTAACCCTGCCAAATTGTTCAACTATTTCTCCTTTCTCACACATACCACTATGGATTGCTAAGACTGTTCCACCTCAGTGTCAAGAGAATATTCACCACCCCACTCTCTGGTATATTTTATGTTTTATGTGAAAATACTAAGTGAAATGAGTAGTGGGAAAAAGTCATTCAAGCAGTATGATCTCAACTATGTACAAGAAAAATAAGCAAACAAAACAACGGACTAGAAACAAGAGTGGCAAAAACAACACGACCCCCCAAGCATATACGGTCAATTAACTTACAACAAAAAAGCCAAGAACATGCAATGGGGAAATGGCAGTCTCTTCAAGAAATGTTGAGATGGGGGGTTAAGGGGGTAGGAGAAGAACAAATGAAACAAGATGGGAGTGGGAGGGAGACAAACCATAATTGACTCTTAATCTCACAAAACAAACTGAGGGTTGCTGGGGGGAGGGGGTTTGGGAGAGGGGGGTGGGGTTATGGACATTAGGGAGGGTATATGCTATGGTGAGTGCTGTGAAGTGTGTAAACCTGGCAATTCACAGACCTGTACCCTGGGGATATAAATATATGTTTATAAAAAATAAAAAATAAATAAATTTTTAAAAAAAAAGAAATGTTGAGGAAACTGGAAGGCCACAGGCAAAAAAAAAAAAAAAAAAAGAAAGAAACTCGACCACTATCTTACATAACACACAAAAATGAACTCAAAATGGATTAAAGAGTTGAATGTAAGATCTGAAACCATAAAACAGGCAGTAAGCTCCTTCGCACTGGTCTTGACAGTCATTTTTTTGGATCTGATTCCAAAAGCAAAGGCAACAAAAGCAAAAATAAACTAGTAGGACAATATCAAACTAAAAATCATAGCAAAGGAAACCATCACCAAAATGAAAAGGCCAGCTACTAATTAGAAAATAATTGCAAATCATATCTGCTAAGAGGTTACTATCCAAAATATAAAAAGAACTCCTACTATTTAATAGCAATAAATAAATAAATAAATAAAGGCAGACCAAATCAATGTATTTCCAAAGAAGACATACAGAGTCCAACGGGTTCATGAAAAGGTGCTCAAGATCACCAGCCATCAGGGAAATGCAAATTAAAACCCTGATGAAGTATCACCTCACACCTGTTAGGACAGCTGCAATCAAAAAGACCAATAGCAAGCATTGGCAAGGATGTGGAGAAACCCTGGTGCACTGTTAATGTGAGTGCAAATTGGTGCAGTCGCTATAGAAAACAGTATGGAAGTTCCTCAAAAAAATTAAAACTAGAACTGCCAGATGATCCAGCAATTCCACTCCTGGGTATTATCTGAAGAAAATAAAACACGAATTCAAAAAGATATCAGCACTCTCATATTCACGGCGGCATCTTCCCCACAGCCCAGACCTGGAAACAGCCTAAGTGTCTACTGACAAATGAATGGATAAAGAAGATGTGGTCTGTATATGCATAGAGGAATATCATTTCTCTATAAAAAGAGATGAAATCTCACCTCTTGTGACAACAGTGGAAGGACCTTGAAGGCATGATGGTAAGTGAAACGAGTCAGAGTAAAGTACCACAAGATCTGGCTCACATGTGAAATCTTAAAAACGGAAATAAGGTCATAGATACAGAGAACAGACTGGTGGTTGTCAGAGGCAGGAGGTGAAGGGCGGGCAGGTGGGACTCAAGTTACAAACTCAGTTATCAAGTAAGTAAGTTAGAGGGATATAATGTAGAGCATCGTGACTATAGCTAGTAATACTTCATTGCATATTTGAAAGTTGCTAACAGGATAAACCTTAAAAGTTCTCAACACAAGAGATGATTTTGTAACAAAGTATGATAGATGTTAACTGGAGTTATGGCAGTTATCATTTCAACATGCATACAAACATTAAATCATTGTGTTGTACACCTGAAACTAATATAATGTAGTAGGTCAATAGCTACTCAGTTAAAAATATATATATATACCACTATGGTACTAATGGTGGTCTGAGTATTGGAAATGAAAGTGATATTTTCCCATTCGTTTGGTTTGCCTTGTCTTTTATAATTGTAAACTTTTAGAACAGTGTATAAAAAAAAAAAATTCTGTTGAGGAAAAAAAATTACCTAAAACATCAAAATAAAGGGGTTCTGTGAGAACACATATATAGACTCCCTACCCCATAGCAACTATATATCTGTTAATTGTATTTCGATTGCTCATAGAGAACGTTTTTTTTTTTTTTTGAGAGAGAGAGAGAGTGAGAGAGGATGAATGGGAAAGTGGGATAGAGGGAGAGGGAGAAGCAGATTCCTTGCTGAGCAGGGAGCCCAACGTGGGGCTTGATCCCAGGACCCCAGGACTATGACCTGAGCCTATGGCAGATGCCCAACCAACTGAGCCACTCAGGCCCCTCAAGGAGAACTCTGAATAGTGTCTTGATACCTGTTGTTAAATGTGAGGCTATGAAATTGAAATATATTAGTGAATTTGGACATATTCTTTGGTTCAAGAGAACTATTTTAATCAATGTAGAAAATGTTAATTAAAATAAATGACTAGTGGGGACACCTGGGTGGCTCACTCGGTTATTCGTCTGCCTTTGGCTCAGGTCATGATCTCAGGTTCCAGGGATGGAGTCCCACACTGGGCTCCCTGCTCAGAGGGGAGCCTGCTTTTCCCTCTGCCTGTCACCCTCCCTGCTTGTGCTCTCTCTCTGACAAATAAATAAAAATCTTTTAGAAATAATAATAATAAAATAAAATAAATAAAATAAAATACAAGTCTTGCCTAAATAACCAGGACAAACACTTGTACATGATTTTTGTCATTATTTTCCCTGCTTTGTATTTTAGCTAATAGTCACTTTAAATATGCAATATATATATATTTTATAAAAACAAACACATCTGATACTGTGTAGTAATTGGACCATTAATTCTTCGAGTGGTATAGTGATTTATTTATTTTTTTTTAAATTTTATTTTAATTTTTATTTATTTATTTGACAGAGAGAGATGACAAGCAGGCAGAGAGAGAGGAAGAAGCAGGCTCCTTCCTGAGCAGAGAGCCCGATGTGGGGCTCGATCCCAGGACCCTGAGATCATGACCTGAGCCGAAGGCAGCGGCTTAACCCACTGAGCCACCCAGGCGCCCCAAGTGGTATAGTGATTTAAAAAAGAATAGGAGATACAAACGTAGTGATCCGAAGGGGCACATGCACCCGAATGTTTATAGCAGCAATGTCCACAACAGCCAAACTATGGAAAGAACCTAGATGTCCATCAACAGATGAATGGATAAAGAAGATGTGGTATATATACACAATGGAATACTATGCAGCCATCAAAAGAAATGAAATCTTGCCATTTGCGACAACGTGGATGGAACTAGAGCGTATCATGCTTAGTGAAATAAGTCAATCAGAGAAAGACAACTGTCATATGATCTCCCTGATATGAGGAAGTGGTGATGCAACATGGGGGCTTAAGGGGGTAGGAGAAGAATAAATGAAACAAGATGGGATTGGGAGGGAGACAAACCATAAGTGACTCTTAATCTCACAAAACAAACTGAGGGTTGCTGGGGGGAGGGGGGTTGGGAGAAGGGGGGTGGGGTTATGGACATTGGGGAGGGTATGTGCTTTGGTGAGTGCTGCGAAGTGTGTAAACCTGTTGATTCACACACCTGTACCCCTGGGGATAAAAATATATGTTTATAAAAAATAAAAAAATAAAAATTAAAAAAAAATAGTAATGGAACTTGATTATTTTTATTTGGTGAAGTTGGGACTTGTTTAGCTTTTTCAAAAACCCAAGACAAATAAGTGGTGCTGAAATACTGAATATCCATATGCAAAATAATAATAATTAGACCTTCATACCATAAAAAATATTAACTTAGTGTTTTCAAAATCTGCTATTAAGATAATGAAAAAGCCATTCATTGCTTCAAAGAGAATAATAAATAATATATATAATAAAGTTTGTTTAATTAGGAAAAACAAAAAAAGAATAGGAGAGGGGCACCTGGGTGGCTCAGTGGGTTAAAATCTCTGCCTTCGGCTCAGGTCATGATCCCAGGGTCCTAGGATCGAGCCTCACATCAGGCTCTCTGCTCGTCAGGGAGCCCGTTTACTCCTCTCTCTGCCTGCTTCTCTGCCTACTTGTGATCTCTGTCTGTCAAATGAATAAATAAAATCTTAAAAAAAAAAAGGATAGGAGAAATGCTAACAATAGAATTCCTCTTCTGTCTGTCTATCTATTCTCCCTCTATTCTATCCACTTTTTAATGCAGTCAAGAAACAGAATCCACTGGGTAGAAGGCACTGGGCTAAGAACTTACGAAGAAATGTGATTACTCTTGCCTCATGGCGTCTAGTTTCCAGAGGCAAAGGCAGACTTCTAACAATTTCTCCAGGTAATGAATGTTTTAAAGACAAGTAGAGGAGGCTGTGTGAGCATGGGGGTGGGGCCTGGGGGCTGACTAAGCTAGCCTGGGGAGGACAGATGCATGAAGATCTCTCCGAGGTGGTGCTCACAGCACCACCGGAAGGATGCCTTACGGCGAGCTAGTGCCCTGGAGAATGAAAGGGTGTGGAACTCAAAGATCCTTCTAGCTCTAGAGCTCATGGCGGGGGAGGAAGGGTTCGGGAGGAAGGGCACCAAGTGAAGCCAGAGACAGATGTGAACCGATTAAAGCCCTGTAGAGATTTGGGGCTTTATACTGGCAGAAGCTGGAAGCCTTTACAAGATCTCAGGTCAGGTGCAACATTCTGGCTGTAGCGTGGGGAATGAATAGGAGGGAGGTGAAAGTGAAGGTCAGAGAGCCATTATGACCAAATGAGCATGAACTAAAGAATGAGCATGAACTAAAGAATGAGCATAAACTAAAGAATGGTCATATAGTCTTAGAAGATTCGTGTCCTACATTTTTTCCTCCCATTGGCCAATGTTTTACCCACCAAAATATATCACTTTCCCAGGGCTTCCTACAGCCTTCTGCATGAACTAAAACAAAGGAAAGGTGTAGGCATGACGCGTGCAGACAGCTGGGTAAAAATGGGGTTGGACTGTGCTTAGGGACCTGGTACTTTTCCCCTGTGGCTGGAGGGCCCTGGAGCCGTGAGAAGAACTGGCCACATGAATAAGCAGGAAATCTCTTGAAAAAGACCCTTTGGCTTAGCATTTTCTATTAAATATATTTTCCCCAGGAACATAATATTAATATATAGCTTGTGTTCATAAATGAGGTTTCCCAAATAATCAACAGTACTTTTACCCAAAAAGCATTAAGAGTAAGCACAGTGAAGTAAAAGTAAATATTATCATACACCCCTTCGATCACCAGACTTCTTCTGAAGAGTTAACTGTAGCAAAATGTAAGCACTGTTTATTAAAGGTAGCTTTGCAAATTCTCTTTGTGTTCCAGGGTGGCTACCTTGACATTACCCAGGCTAGTTCTGGCATTTGTTGTGAGACTAAAAGATTAAAGATAACACTGTCCTAAGTTGTTTCTATGGTTAGGGCTTCGGTTCAGTGGAAGAGAATGGTGCATATGTAACTCTCAAAAGTCCGAAGGCTCTTTCTGAAAGCAAAACCTAGGGGATTTTTAAAGACTACAGAGTGGGGATGAATCACTGGGGTTTTATGAGACAGTCTCCTGCCTCTCTCTCTCTCTACCCCCAGCCCTCTCTTTCCCTCTCCAGATGAAGAACATACGCCTTATAGCTTTAAATGACCAGAGAGAAGCAAATAAAAGGATTGGAAAGGAGTTTCTCAAATTTTCTTAACCACATTAGAGAAAATTCTTAGCCATATACTGATTACTAGTAAAAAGAAAAGGGTTTCTGGGCTCCACAGATATAAGCCCTTGCTGCCAAAGCTTTCATCCCATAGGAAGAATCTAAAATGTTCAGTTTGGGCTAGAGTAAAGAGCAGAGCTGGAAAAAATTAAATCTCTGGTGAAAGGTGGAACATAGACACTGCTTCAGTACTCAGTAAAGAAACCCATTTACATGGCTCACCTATTTCTCCTTTAATAAAATTTCAGAACAACTCACTGCCTAGGACAATCCCAGGGGAAGAAACTATCTAAAAGAGATTCTTTTTTAAGTATGACCATAAGGGTGAGAACACAACTTTTCCAGAGCCAAAGAATGCCTGACAAGTTCTATTCTCTTTCGCTCTTCCAAAGCCAAAGAAACTGGAGGGTAACCCTGCCAGGAGCCAGGTGAGGTGGGGAGAGGCGAGAAAACCCACCTGCTGTGTGGGACACTGTCAATGCCCTAAAACCAAAGAAATCACTTTAAAGGAAAAACAGTTATTATTTTTGGTATTTATCAAACACCATCCTGTAACATGTTTCCCACCTAGATAGACTCAATCTCTCAAAAGGCTGTTGTCACCATGTGCATAGCACAGAAGTTGATGGGATCCTATCTCTTCTAAAACCACAACTGTTCACCTAGTAACTATGAACATCTAAATGAAGCATGATATTCCAGTTATTTGGTAAAAATTAAAGGGCATGTGAAGTAGCTAGGTTTTCATTTGTATTTTCTCTGTTCACCCAACAGTTCACACTAGTAAATCGATTGGGTCCAAAGGATCTGTTTAGCCAATAATAATATTAAAATATAATGAACCATAATAAAAAACACCATAAAAACGTAGATTTGGAACCGAACATAAAATGGGGCTATATTTTTATGAGTTAAGTAGGGAATGGTAACATTACTCTATAATTTAATTCAACAACAGCAACAGAAGTGGTAATGGCTACCGTGTACTGAGTTCTTCCTACATGGTAAGAGTTTCATGTGCAACCACAACAGCTCAGTGAAGTAGATACTGTTACTATCCCCACTTACAGATGAGGAACCAAAGGTATAGGAAGATTCCGTAACAGGCCCCAGGTCGGGGCACCTGGGTGGCTCAGTGGGTTAAGCCTCTGCCTTCGGCTCAGGTCATGATCTCAGGGTCCTGGGACTGGGCCCCGCATTATGCCTCGCATCGGGCTCTCTGCTCAGTGGGGAGCCTGCTTCCCCTCTCTCTCTGCCTGCCTCTCTGCCTACTTGTGATCTCTGTCAAATAAATAAATAACATCTTTAAAAAAAAAAAAAAAAAAAAAAACAGGCCCCAAGTCACAGTGTGGCTACAAGCGCGATATTTTTCCTTAAAACATTATCAACAAATGTGCATTCAACTTAAAAAATTTTTGATTTCTGACTTTGGTCACGTTCACCAAGAATTCAATTTGTACCTTCCGGAGAGAGCTATTTTTTCTCTTACCAGCCACCATCAAATCAAATTAAATATAAATCCAAAATCTTGAAAGCTTTCAGGATTCACTGCGCCAGATCCTGACCTGTAAGCAGTGACAACTCACTCCTCCAAAATGCTAGCAGAAATGTAATCTACAGGGAGATGTTGGGCATCTTCTCGAGGTCTCTCTGGGCCTTGATGTATACGAGAAAACAAACTAGTTTGAAGACCTTTTCACCCCTCAGCAGAAACAATCTTTTTACTCATTACCACACAGCATCAGAAAAGAGGTCCTGTTTTCATGACTAAGAACAATGTGATCACACCAGCCACAGACTATAAACTCCACAGAAGGAAGACAAGACATGGAAACCATACACAGCCCAGCAGTGCAACGATCAATAAAATGGAAAGTTTTCTTTTGACTGCCTGATACTTGGAATTTCAACACATTCTCAGGATCTAGAATAACAAAGCAGCAGGGAGTCTGGTTCTCTGATAAGGCTACTCCTAAGAGCACCTGACAGACGTTACATTATATTCTGTAATCTTTATTTGGCAACACTTTCCTTCCTTATGTGACCCAAATGCTTCATACCACATTTTAGGCACAACTGCTACATCTGAAACACTCCACAGCTGGCCAGTTCTGTCTCCATTCGAGACACTCTTCTACAGACTGGAACTACCATTAGGGCTTAGTGTGGAATAAGCCTGCTATTCAGTGCAGTCTGCAGATCAACAGCACTACCCGTGAGCTTGTCAGAAACGCAGAATCTCAGGTCCTATCCTAAACCCACTGAGTCAGAACTTTCACTTTAACACATTTCCATGTGACCTGTATGCACACCAAGACAAAGAAGTACTTCCTTAGCAGGTCTGATTTAGTAAATGTGCGGTACGGATTAGGAATCTACATCTTAAATAAGCACCCGAGGTTATGCTGGTTCAAACAAGTTGAACTGCTGACAAGTTGGAAAAAAATCTGCTTCCTCGTCCAAGTGGTATTACAGTCCTTGCAGTAATCTGAGCTTCCTAGCTCAAACTGGACATGTCTGACACTCGATTGTAAAGACCATTTTGAAAAGCTAAAAATAGAAGTTAATAAAATCTTTAATGCATTTTTAAAAGCCAGTATATTCTAAATAATATTAATATGTTTGAGAATCACAATTCCATGGGTACCTTTTCAAAACACACAGCTCACTCTCTTCCTGGGGAGAGTGGGATTCTATGAGCACTGACGGTCTCTCCTAAGGAATCACTCCTAGAATGAATTAGTGGCCAACAGCAGTGGGAATGAGAATAGTAACCCTCACTGAGTGAGGACAATGAAAGGACAAGAAAAATCACCCCAAATATCATCAACTGGATATAGATTCACAAGCACTAATCTGCTCTTTTTTTCTTCCAAACATCCATATTCACCCAGACATATGGAGACATGTATTTTGCACCTGCTTGGGGCCAAATGGTATATACAGTTCTCTACTTCCTTTTTACTTACCCTTTTTATAACATCAGTGTTTTCCCAAGACATTAAATATTTTTCAGAAAACACTGCTGCATAATATTTCATCATATTGCTAGACTAGAAACGCATTTCCCTCTAAGTTCCTTTACTTCGGGTTCTACATAAAGCTTTTCTTACGTTCTTTGCTTTGGGATAACTCCTACATGCTCTGATCCCAGATTTTTGTCTTTGGTGCTCAGTCTCTGACTTTTTAGCAATTCCCTGCAGCCTACCTCTGGTGTACAAATAGGCATCCTACCAATTAAATCTGCTTTTCTTGGCCTAAGTCTGCCCGGTGTCTTTCTGCTCTGAGCCCCCTCCACCAGGTTCTTCCAGAGTCCAAGATCAGCTCTCTGGTCTCAGAAACCACGCAGATAAGAGCTAATGCACAGAATTTGTCCAAAGTCATGTATCGCATAAATAATAGAGGTGAGGGTCAAAACTGGATCTTCTGGTTTAATGTTTTCTCTCCTTAGCAGGAGTTAAAAACTCCTCAGTTTCACATGCCTCAACGCTATTTCCCTAAATCATGCTCAAAATTTAGAGGTATATGAGAGTTTTCTATAGAAACTTTGTTTTCAGTGACTATATTAAGCTGTACTGGGGTAAGAAAAAGCTAAAATAACTTTGATCATTTGGGGACAAACTATCAGAATCAACAAGTTAAATATAGCGAGTTCAAGCATTCAAAGAATAACTTAGATTGAGAAAAAGTTGATTCCAACATAAAATTTTATTTCATTCTATTCAATAAATATTTTTGAGTGCCTACTATGTGCCAGCCATTGTTTGTTTATTTTTTAAAGGTTTTATTTACTTGTCGGAGAGACAGAGAGGGCACAAGCAGGGGGAGGGGTAAGGCAGAAGGAGAAGCAGGCTCCCCGCTGAGCAGGGAACCCAATGTGGGACTCCATCCCAGGACCCTGGGATCATTACCTGAGCTGAATGAAGGCATACGCTTAACTGACTGAGCCACCCAGGTGTCCCTGTACCAGCCACTATGTGACTATTTCAGGGGGAAAATACCTGGGGAATTAATGGCTGCCCACAAATCTGCACTATAATATAGTTGGCAACAGAGGGAAATGATTTAGATTAGAAAAACATATTTAAAGAAATTCTGCTTACAGTCAATATTGGGTCAGATGTGACTGTTACCTATCTTTGGACCCTATCATTTGAGACAGATCTGAAAAATGAAGGATGTTCAAAGGCAACCCCAAAAGATTGCTAAGTGGTTGAAAAACAGTCTTCCTTCCTTTGAAAAACAGTCTTTCTGAGAAAAGGTTTAGGAAACAGAAATTACTGAGCCCAAATAAGAGACAATTAAGTAATTTCTAGAGAGTGTTCTTTGAATACATGGAATATAGATAGGGTCTGGAAACACTGAGCATCTGTGTCCATCAGCCACAATTACCTGACAGTACTGCACTGGTAAAAACTATCATTTCAAGAATTTAGATTAAATACAAGAAAGAATATCTCAACAGTAAGATGTGTTATTGTGAGGGACTTTAGTCTCCCTTAGTGATTTGAGATATAACTGGAATCACTTCTTTAAGACCTTGTGTGCCTGGGTGTCTCAGTAGTTTAAGCCTCTGCCTTTGGCTCAGGTCATGATCTCAGGGTCCTGGGATTGAGTCCCGCATCAGGCCCTCTGCTAAGCAGGGGGCCTGCTTTCCTCTCTCTCTCTCTCTCTGCCTACTTGTGATCTCTGTCAAATAAATAAGTAAAATATTAAAAAACAACAAAAAAAACAACCTCATACGGACATCACACTTGGGTAATTAATTGATGATGGTTTAGATGAAAGTTTTTAGCCCCGAATTACAATGTAAAAAGGCTGCATTATAATCATTCCATCTGGATAGCTTATTTGAAGTTTGATTTTTTTTTTTTTTTGGTGTTCTGAAACCCTTTATTTTGTAGTAGTAAAAGGACAAAAATTCCAGCTTCAATGGTATTTTGTTTATACCTACAAGAAATGTTGTTTTAAGGGGCTGTTTCTTAAACCTTTCCACATTAAAAAATGAAAGGTGCGTAACTTCTTACAAGCCAACTTTCAAATAAAAAAAGTATAAAGCAAGAATTATTTGAGCTAGTCTCAGGAGTTAGGAAATATATTTTTTGAGACATTGTATCACACTGACATCATTTGCCTTCTCATTATCATCAAATTTTCAAATTTAATAATCCACTGAATAGAATGCCAATCTCTAAAAAGAAAAGAGGAAGAGAGAGAAGAAAGAGAGGGGGAAAATGGTCGAAGCACCACAGTAAAAAACTAAGTACAATCAGAAAAGAATATTTTTAAATTCTTAAATATAGACTAAATGTGTTATTATATTACACTAGTTTTGTATGGAAAATCTGATTAAATGGTAATTTATTTTCAAATGCTATAAGTGATTTATTCATTCCTTTGTTCCACAAATGATGTTCAAGTGCCAATTATGGGCCAGGCATTACTCTAGGTCCTTGAGACACACCAGTGAACAAACCAAAGACCCTGTCCTCAAAATACTGTATTCCAGGAGTGGATACAATGGACACAGTAAGGAAGTACATAACACAGTACACTAGAAGGTGATAAATGGTATCAAAAAGAGAAAAGCAGTGGAGAGTATACCGGTGGCGGCTGGTAGGGGTCACAGTATGGAATACGGGCTTCAGGGTGGTCTCCCTGGTAAGCTGACATTTGTGTAGAGAGGTGAGAGAGGGAGCCAAGCTGAGAGTGGGAGGAAGAGTGTTCCCGGGAGAGGGAACGGTCAGAGCAAGAGTCCTAAGACAGGAGTGGTGAGGAGGAGGTGAGGAGTCACCGAGGGCACAGCGTGAGATGAGATCCTGTAGGATTCCGTGAGACGCCAGGCGGGCTTACATCCGTACGGAACCAAGCACATGCTGAGGCACAGCTGTGAAAGCTGACATCTCATTTCTGTTCTAAAAGATCCCTCAGGTCACTGGATTGAGAGGGGACCATGGAGGGGCCAGAGTGGAAGCCGGGAGACCTGCTAAAGGCTCCTGTGCTGCAAGTCCGTGGTTCCTCCCTCGTAATGCCGAAACCCAAAAGCTCGTTCTGTAACTCAACCAAATGGTCTTTGGTAGCCAGATGAGCATAAATAGTCGTATGTTTCACTGTAGAAACATTAATCTGTTTCAGTATACAGATGTACCTTACTACTTTCCTAAACTCTGAAAAATTCTACATCCCACAACTCATGTGGATAAAGGAATTTGGACCTGTCCTCCCCGGGAAGAATGGCTTGGGTCAGGGAAACAGCACAGGAGATGGCGAAAGGTGCTCCCACTCGAGACAGAACTTGAAGGTAAGGCTAACACCATTTCCATACAGATTACACAAAGAGTAGTTGGAGAGGACTCCAAGTGCTTTGGCCTTAGCAACTGGTAGAAAAGAGGTGACATCTCCCAGGGTAGGAAAAGCTGCAGGTAGAATGTATTTGCGCTGACAATCAGAGTCTATCAGAAATGTGGAGTCTGATACATATATTTGCATCTCACTGGAAAAGTTAGACAGGCAGGGGGATATCTAAGTCTAGAGTTTGGGGAGAAGTCTGGGTTAGAGATGTATTCGTGTTATAATTTTTCTTCTTGATTTCCTTTTCCTTGATTTTCCTGATTTCCTAAAATACCTTTAGTCCTTCCTCAGGGGGACAATACATAATTACACATATAACACACACATTATAAAGAAAAGCTCTATTTTACAACCTCTTCCATTAAACAAATATATATCTTTCAATTCTTTCCCAGGGCATGTCTTTAAGATCACACTCTCTTAGAATGACAGCTCTCAAACATCGTAGGAACTCCATGTTTCCCCAGCCTTATCCTGCTCAATTCTATTGTTAAACTTTAATGTGACTTTCAATTCACATGTGTTGATATGCAGAGGAATGATGGAAAGAAAGACATACTTTTTTTTTTTTTTTAAGAGAGATAGCGAATGCCAGCCAAGTGGGGAGGAGCAGAGGAAGAGGGAGAGAGAATCCCAAGCAAACTCCATGCCCAACACAGAGTCTGACCCAGAGCTCCATCTCACAACCCTGAGATCATGACCTGAGCCAAAATCAGGAGTGGGGTGCTTAACCTACGGAGCCACCCAGGTGCCCCAAAAAGGACATACTTTTTACAAAAGAAAAAAAATTAAAAGACTCAGAAACATGTTGATATCTCTGTCACAGTGTGTTTTTATATTAAGTGGCCAAGTTTTTATGAGCCTACCCTAAGGCAACAGAATAATATAATTACTTGCCATACTTAAGCACCCAGGAACAGACATGATAAAGAGATGAAAACAAAACAAAGCAGAGGAGTAAGAAAGAAAGAGGCACTGCAGAGACAGAGAGCAAAGGAAAAGAAGGGAGGGTGGGGGGAAAGGCAAAGAGAAGAAAAATTTAAAAATATCATTCTCAGGGCGCCTGGGTGGCTCAATTGTTTAAGTGTCTGCTTTCGGCTCAGGTCATGATCCCAGGGTCCTTGGGTTGAGCCCTGCTTCAGTCTCCCTGCTCAGTGGGGAGCCTGCTTCTCTCTATCCCTTTGCCTGCCACTCCCTCTGCTTGTGCTCACTTGCCCGCTCTCAGTCGTTCAAATAAATAAATAAAATCTTGAAAAAATACATTTTCAAATAAAACATATGTGCATGTGAAACATACTACTGGATCTACCATTGGAATCCTCTAAAAATTACATTTATTGCCTAAAGCATAAACAATTACAACTACATCAGAATTACAGAACTTCACTCTCTCTTTAAATGGACAAGAACCTAGAAGAGAAATTTGAGTCACATACAAGCAAAGAGAAGCTTCTTGTCTTTTAAAAATTCACAATGTCAGTGTTCTTTTTCCCTGTTTAAAAAAAAAAAAATTGCACAAGAATTCAATATAAAGGAGCGAAGTTTGTTTCCATCAGGGAGTGGTGGGCAAAGAAGAAGAGGAGACAGGAGGAGTGAACGCAAAGGTGGCTAACAGCCAGCATGGTGACATGTGACAGGTAAATACAGGGAGAGTTTGCAAATTATAAAATTCCACATTTTGGTCCGCTAATAAGGAAATGACCTCTTCCTCCTTCAAAACTTGCTGCTTTACCTCTAGCCTCTATCTCTATGGGTGATACAATCCTTTACCCAGTCACCCACTGAAAATCTGGGGGTCTCTGATCTGATCTAGCTCTAGTCCTCTAGATCCAACCACGGGACACAGCAAACACAAGGCACAGGTTTACCAGCAGGTTGCTGCCTATGTGAGCCTGCTTCCTCCTTCTGTGTCTTTGGTGTCCCTATGAACTCTAGTACCTAGTTTTCCTCAAGCTCTTTGCCCCTGCCCACCCCCAAAACTTCCTTCCCCAAGCCTGACTGGGTGCTCTAATCTCTCTCATTAACACAGTATCCCAGTTATCTTCTGGGTGACTCTCTTTCCCACATTATACTTTACCTGTTTTATCTTTGTAAATCCAATGCCTAATACAAGGCTTGGAATTCTAAAACACATTCGAACGTATTTAGTGATTAAATTTAGTTAAATTAAATTAATAGTTAAATGGGATGCGATATAGTTAGGTTTCCTATCTCTGAGAGTTGCTGAATAAATCTAAATTTGTTAGGAGAAGTCTCACACTGGATAGGAAATGAGATCTACCATATGACTTCGTGATACTCCTTCCATTTCTACACACACTGTGATCTGCCCAGCTGACTTCCTTTTACAGTTCTTTATAATATTTAACAATAAAGACATAGGACTTACACTTTGTACAGCTAATGGTCCTCTGCCCATTTATAATCAGATTAGTTGGGGTTTTTTGCTATTGAGTTGTATGAATTCCCTGTGTATTTTAGATATTAGCCCCATATCAGATATATTGTCTTTAAATATTTTGTGTTTCATTCTTATTCCAGGCATGGCCCATGATGGAAATGCCATTGTAAAGAGCTTATTAAAAACATGACAACACAAAAGACTTTCAGTAACTAAAGCAATCCTGAGAAAAAGAACAAAGCAAGAAGCACCATGCTTCCTGATTTCAAGCTATACTATAAAGCTACAGTCATCAAAACAATATGGCATTCACATAAAAAGAGGTGCACAAACCAGTGGAACAAAATCAACAGTACAGAAGTAAACCCAAGCATATAAGGTCAACTAATATTTGACAGGGGAGCCAAGAATACTCCATGGAGAAAAGACAGTCTTTTCAGTAAATGGTTCTGGGACAATTGGATAGTCACATGTAAAGAATGAAAGCAGACCCTTATTTTATATAACATAAATATATTAACTCAAAATTGATTAAAGACTTGACCATAAGACCTCAAACCATGAAACTCCTAAAAGAAAATATAGGAAAAAACTCCTTGTTGTGGGTCTTGCAATGAATTTTTGGACATGACACCTAAAGTAGAAGCAATAAAATAAAAAACAAACAAACAAGTGGGACTGCAACAAACAGAAAAGCTTCTGCATGGCAAAAGGAACCATCAACAAAATGAGAGGACAACCTATGGAATGGAAAAACATATTTAAAAACAATATATCTGATATGGGGCTAATATCTAAAATACACAGGGAATTCATACAACTCAATAGCAAAAAACCCCAACTAATATGATTATAAATGGGCAGAGGACCATTTTCCAAAGAGGACACAGATGGGCAACAGACGCATGAAAAGAGGCTCAACATCACAAGTAAGGAAATAAGGCCACAATGAGATACCAATTTGTGCCTGTTAGAATGGCCATGATCAAAAAGACAAGAGATAACAAATGCCGTCAAGGAGGTGGAGAAAAGAGAACCTTCATGCCCTGTCAGTAGGAATGTAAATTAGTGCAGCCACCATGGAAAATTGGAGGTTCCTCAAGAAATTAAAGCTGGAACTACCACATGATCCAGCAATTCCACTTCTAGGTATTTAACCAAAGGAAATGAAAATATGTCAAAGAGATAGTCCCACGGTCACTGCAGTATTATTTACAAAAGCCATAACATGGAAACAACCTAAGTGTCCACCAACAGATGAGTGGATAAAGAATGTCTAGTATAAATACACAAAGGGATATATACACAATTTAGCCTTAAAAAAGAAAATCCTGCTATCTGAGACAATGTGGATACACCTGAGGCATGATGCTAAGTGGAGTAAGTCAGAGAAAGACAAATACTATATGATCTCACATATTATATGTAAAATTAAAAAAAAAAGAAAATTACAGAAAATGGTCAGAGTTGTGATTACCAAGGGTGGTGCTAACATTTCTAGGACTTACTGAACACGTCTCCTCTGGGTTTCTGAGGATCTGTCTGTATCCTGTTGTCAACTGTGATCCATCGCGGAGAGGTGGTGACAACAGGCACTACGGGTGTCAGCTGGGTGCCTGTGCTTTCCGGGCTTGTTGCAGGTGGTGAAGTTCCGAGTTCTGGGAATGGGGGTGGGGTTGGCGCTGGCGTTGGCCTGGGTGAAGGTCTTGTTGTTGGCTTTGAAGTGGGCCTGTTGGTAATAACAGGAGGAATATATGGTGTCTTCGGAGGCCACCTAGTACCTCCAACATCAGGAATCCAGTTACTATGTCCTCCATCACCCTTTGAAATGGTACCATTTCCCTTTGGTACATGAATTGGACCTGAAGGTTCAATCATGACTTTTGGAATATCTGAAAGAGTCAAAAGATTTAAATTAGTGTATAACCATCTCCCTCTAAAAGTCTGTGGCATCAAATTGTGAAAAACACATTCGAGTACCTCATGCCAACGAGGCTTACTTTTCACATTTAGAATATTCCTCTATCATAAGTCATGCTCTTTTCCAAATAACAACTATGTGTGTGTATGTATGGTATATATATACCCAAATACACACATATCCATCCTGCAGATACATGCAAAAATTATGTTGGTATTTCTGTAATGGATATGTATTATTTACAACACAAAGAATTTCAAGTGTAATATGAAAAAAGACAACAATCCTTGAGATTTTTAAAATGTAGAAACATTCTACGGTTTTTAAAATATGAGAAATGTTTGTTCAGAATCTTTATTAAGTGTCCGTAGGGCACACATATATTATAAAATCATGTTTTGAATAATCTAAAAACTAATACTTTTCTCTTCCATACTCTATATAAATTCAACTCATGCAAAATATGTTCATTAAGTGTTCCATATATATTTTTTAAGACTTTTTTTTAAAGATTTTATTTATTTCACAGAGAAAGCAAGTAGGCAGAGAGGCAGGCGGGTAAGGGTGGGGGGAGCAGGCTCCCCACTGAGCAGAGCACCTGATGTGGGCCTCAATCCCAGGACCCTGAGATCATAACCTGAGCCAAAGGCAGAGGCTTAACCCACTGAGTGACCCAGGCACCCAAAATGTTTTTCTTTTTTTTTTTTTTAGATTTTGTTTATCTGAGATAGAGAGAGAGAGGGTGAGCAAGAAAAAGAGAGCATTGTTGGGGGCAGGGTGGCAGAGGGAGGAACAGGCTCCCCGCAGGGAGTCCAATGAGGGACTCAATCCCAGGACCCTGGGATCATGACCTGAAATGAAGGCAGACCATTAACTGACTGGGCCACCCAGGAGCCCCTGTATTTTTTAAGATTTTACTTATTTATTTGAGAGAGAGAGTAAGAGAGCATGAGCAGGAGGGGCAAAGGGAGAGAGAGAAAGAATCCCAGCCAAACTCGATGCTGACTGTGGAGCCAGACAAAGGGCTTGATCTAATGACCCCAGGATCATGACATGAGCAGAAACCAAGAGTCAGACACTTAACCAACCGACTGTGCCGCCCAGGTACCCTAACTGCTCTGTATATTTTTTAAGTTTCTTTGCTTTCTCCCTTACTAATTTATACAACTGCTTAAAAAAAACTTCAGAGGTGGGCGCCTGGGTGGCTCAGTGGGTTAAGCCACTGCCTTCGGCTCAGGTCATGATCTCACGGTACTGGGAACAAGTACCGCATCGGGTCTCTGCTCCGCGGGGAGCCTGCTTCCCTCTCTCTCTCTCTGCCTGCCTCTCTGCCTACTTGTGATCTCTGTCTGTCAAATAAATAAATAAAATCTTAAAAAAAAAAAAAAAAGACACTTCAGAGGTTATCATGATTTTCTGTGGAAACTTTTTCTGTGGTTATCTTCCCCAAAAGGAATTAACATTTAATTTCGTGGAATGATACACTCCAGGCCTGGAATATGACTACATGACCCTTCAAAAATCCTTTAAATCCTATGATTCTAAGGCTCATGATTTTCAGTAAATATTTTACTCGAAAACTTTAAAAATTATCTATTGTCATATGAAATGCATGCTAAATTATGGCCTTTAATCTGTACAACTTTCATCTTGGAGGTTATTTTTTTCATGTTTATCTACTAACATAGCCATATTCCAAACAGGGCTGGTAAGGATTTAAAAAGCAAAACTGTCCTAAATTCAGAGAAAATAAATATCAGAATGATTTTTTAATAAAACTAGGACACACAAAACAGAGGAACAAAAAACTGGTATATATCCAAATTTTCCCCTCTGTCTTAATGTAATGCTAATGACAAACATTTACTTCTGATTATAACAAAATCAAATTCTCAGGAAGAGCTCCATCATTTCTTTCCAGCCATATTGAGAGGTTTCAGCAAAGGAACTGAACGCTTTTAAGATTAAATGTATTACTGAGTCTTTAACTTTTTTAAAATACCTGAGCAAATGAGTTGCTTGTGTGCAGAAAATAAAGACTAACATTATTAGCTATAAAAAGTACTTTTTGGATAGTTAATCTTGTTCTTCATCTTTCCCTGTAATGGCCTTCCTGTAATCCTGTATTTCCTGCTAGAAATCAGAGCCAGGAGAAAACCATTACTCACACACACAATTCAGTCCATCACCCTCGTATCCATCTTTACATTTACACTTGTAGGACCCATGTACGTTGTAACATCGAGCAAAGCGGCTGCACTGATACTGACCAAGGGAGCATTCATCTATATCTGCATCAGGAAATGGGAAAAGAAGTTTATTTGCGAGAGCAGTATGATGACATCAAAGATATACAGAATTAAAAAAAAAATTTTTTTGGAAGGTCCACGTAAAACCAGCAGATGAATGAAAGAAACAAAGTACACGTGCATCCAGAACTACCAAAAACGGTCGCAAGGGTTTCTGTTCAGTGCATGGCCAGCAGCCTCCCTGCCACCGACTTCCCAGTCACCATCCTAGTACCCCAGGAAGAAACAAAACAAGTGATGCCTAAGGTTCGTTACCATGACATTGGTATTTGCCTCCAATGTACATGAGGTCGAAGCCTTTATGACACTTGCAGACGTAGCTCCCAAAAGTGTTGACACACTGCCTAAATCGAGGGCAGGAGGCTCTTCCGGTAACGCATTCATCAACATCTAGAAGCAGAAATCAATTGGGTCTTAGAAAGAACAGCAGCATGTTCAGGTGGATAGGATTTTAAAACACACGTTGACAAATGGCTGCCTGGCACAGAGTGGCTCATCCTAAATGTTATCCAGCTGGTTGCCCCGACGGGCTACGTAAATTCCCCATCTCCAAATTTCAACGCTTCCTCCTAACCGGAGCTATCATGTTCCTGCACCACCTCTCTGCCCAGACCACACCTGTATCCACTGGTTGCTCTGACTGGAAACATGAGGCATCCTTAACATCCTTAACAATTCCCATAACCCCAAATCATCAGGGCCAGTTAATCAGGCCTCATCTTCTCTTCACCCACTGTCACTACCCGACCTGCCATCTTCCAGGTTAGACTGTGACAAGGGCCTCTGAACTGGTCTCTTCCCCACCAATCTCACCACCTCCAGAGGATTTCCAATCAACTGTCAAAATGATTTATTGCAACCTAAGATTGGAATATTAAAACTCCTCAACCGTTCTACTTGCTTTTTAAATTAAATCCTCAGTCCTCACGATATCCATGAACGCCCGGCACTAACTATGTCATCCTTACTTAACCTATCAGTTATATGTCAAGGCCCCGCCCCTCCTACTCAGTGTGCACGAGGCCACATGGGCCTGCTTTTCTTCCTACCCCAACACAGACCAGCCCCTGGTCTCTCTTACTGAGGTTCCCACGCTGTTTCCACCTGCTTGGTGATTCTTCACATGGCCAGTGCTCCAGGTTTACTGCAGGGCTTTCCATGACCATTACTTTCTAAAAAACACCCTTTGTGTTTCCCTCTTAGTACCTCCTATTAACATTGAGTATTGTTTTGTAATTTTATTGGATATTTCTTTTCCCTCTTCCCTATTAGAGCAACAGCTTTGTGAGAATCAAAATCTTGTCAGCCTCGTCCACTACTATACATCCTAGCAGTTGTCAAAGTGCCTGAAATACAGAAAGTACTAAATAAGTCTCTCTTGAATCACTGACTGCCTCTATTCATTGAGTACGTACTACATGCTAGGTACTCTGTTCAGCTCTTTGCAGACATAATGCATACAATGGTTGTATGTGGCATTACTCCCATTTTTTTAAAAGATTTTATTTATTTATTTATGTGCCAGGGAGAGAGACAGCACACAAGCAGGGGGAGCAGCAGAAGGAGAGGGAGAAGCAGGCTCTCTGCTGAGCAGGGAATCTGATGCGGGGCTCCATCCCAGGATCCTAGGATCATGATCTGAGCCAAAGGCAGACATTTAACCGACTAAACCACTGAGGTACCCTGCATTACTTCCACTAAAGATGAAGAGACTCAAGCTCAAAGAAAGGAAGTCTCTTGCTTAAGGTTACCTATCAAGGACTTGGCAGCACTAGGTTTGAAATCAAAGCCCAGATTTAATCACAATTCTATACCGTCTCCCTAAATTAGAGGAAAACAAACCAACTCTTTTGTGCAGTACATACGTACCATCTAGTCCTACCTATTCAGCTTCATCACTCACTGCTTCCTAACATTCTAGAACTACCGAGCTCGTCCGCTTTCCCTGAATACTGTGCTCTTTTAAACTTCAGAGCCTTTGCACAGGAGGTTTCCTCTGACTAAAGCTTCCTCCTGTCCCTCATTTTTAGGGAAACAAGGTTCTCATTATCCATTCACAGAGAGGTCCTCTCCTGAGACACGTGCTGTCTCCTAAGGACAGCCAACTGTCTGACGTAGGTAACTGCATCTCTTCCTTACTCCCATCACCTTTCACTTTCTCTTCTTATCCTGCAGGGGCTGCTGACAGAAATGCTTGAGTTTACAACTCACCCACACAGGTCCTCCCATCAGGAGCCAGCTGTAGGCCGGGAGAGGGGCACTGGCACCGTATCTGTCCTTTGACAACATCACAGCCATATTGACAGTTTGCCATGGAGCACGTCAGGGCACCTGGAAAGAGCGTGACTGGCTGACACAGAGAGGCAGTGGACAAATTCTATAACCAAAATAACGGGTTTTTTTTTTTTTTTTAAACAATGAAGACAAAAAGGCCTCAGTTATCCAACAGTCAATATTCTTCATCTGGGGAAGACCTTTAATGCATTTAAAAGATGAAAAGACAAATATAAAACTTTATCTCTTATAGATTATCTAGAAATTTTTCTAGGAGTTAAGGAAAGTGAAGGATTGAGGTAATTTTCCAGATTATTCATGTTAAATTCTGGTCTTCACCTAAACATCCAATTAACTTTCTCAATCTCCCACTACATTTTTCTAGGGTCAATAGTTGACTCCCTACCAGATCATACAACATTAGAGGATTCTAACATCACTACTAAATGATCTTAAACATGCACTCACCTAATTCTAAAGGTTCCATGTTAAATATGCAATGCTAAATAAGATTAACTGAACTTACCAATAAAATACAACCCAGTTAGACAGAGATAACTGAAAATTAACTAATTGATAACTCACTTAACAGATAACTCAGTCAAAAAAAAAAAACAAGTCCTCGATTGTCAGAGATCATAGAAACACAAACTCAATTCAGTGTTCAGCCTATAGAAAATTTCAGGGCATTGGCCATCTAATAAACACATCCAAACGATAATAGGAAAACACAATACATTTCTTCCTCACAAAGACACATGAAATCTAATGTTATTGGAATCATTTTTCATTTGATGCAAATTTCTTTTTTTTAGAAAAGTACTATCTTAGCCCATTAGAAAGAACTGTAAAAGTGAAGTGAGAAGGCGCTTATGAATGAATGGTTTACGCTCAGTCAGCAGACTGGATGGACTCCCCACTGGCTACCAGGGCAGTGTCCATGCTCGTGAACAGCACCAGTCCTCACACAGGCACTAACCTTCTTCTTCTAGCTGGTACAGGACTTTGCCCAGATAGAAGACAGACAAAAATGTGTTGGGAAAAACACTAGAAAATACATTTAGTTTTACGATGCTTAAATACCACTTCCAAATCCATTTAACACTGGCGCCCATGGTAAAATGCTGCTGGACATGTCCAATGGGCAGTTTGTATTTTGATTTTCCATTCCTGAGGCACACATAAATACAGGCTCACGTCCTGGTTCGGAGGGCTGGAAGGCTATTTTCACACACCATATCAGAGCGCAACGTGAGCACTTATCAAACAGTTAAGATTCTTGACATACTTGAGCAGGACCCATCCGGCATGAGCATGTATCCGTTGAGACAGTAGCACTTGTAGCTGCCGTAAGTGTTCATGCACCTGTGCTTGCACGGCCGCGGCTTCAGGCCACACTCATTTAGATCTGCAAAGAGCAGGGGTTGATGCAACAGAATGAGAAAGCTTCGACACTGATGCAAAACCATTTAAAATACTTCACTATATTGAAGAACGAACGAGAAAAGCAGGAGGAGCTGCGGCCATCAGTCAGTAACAGAAGAGACAGAGCCCGTTTATACCATCTTAACTCCATGCTGGTTACACGAGGGGTGACCAAGAGCCTTCTTCTATCAAAAATGACCAAATGCCTCCTAACAATGAGAGGGCTTTGTGAATTTCTGGAGCTCAGATTACGTAGTACCTGTGGTCTCTGTCTGCAAAGAAAAGTTGGAAAGTCTCCTCAAAGACACGATCTCCCTTACCATCCCTACCCTCCTCCTCACGGGTGGAGGTCCTCAGTTATTTACCTGACTGACTCCAATATCCTCCAAATGTCAGAGTTGACTACTGGCTTCACTCCTGACTATGTGACCTTCCTCTTTCAATTTCCTTCTGTCTCTGTTTTAGGACAATTCTCTGTGAGCCATTCTTAGTTTACAGGAAGTATTTTAAAACATTCGACTGCTCTGACCTTTCCAAAGGAGAGCTTTATTTTCAGAGGTAAGAGCTACATGAATTACAGTGATCACTATTGTGGTTTCTCTTATTCAATCTTATAGAGTCTATACTGATCTCAGATTAAAGGAGAAATTTCAGTTTCCTGCTTTCCTGATGTATTCAAGTCACAAAATTAAAAAACCACCCTAAAACCTACCCTCCAACATACTTTCATTCATTTGGCAGTTAAGAAAGGCACATGGAAATACTAAGGGATAATACATGACAGATTATTATTATGTATTTTAGGGTTTGTTGGTTTAAATATCAATATAAATTAATCAACTCCACATAAAAATTTTCTAACCCAAGTTGAATACTGCTTCAAGTGAACATAAAACTCATAATGGAAAACACTAAAATAGTAAGGCCCCAAATGCAGATTTCATTAAAAAGAAATAAGACCACATGTTTATTTCATCTGGAACTGCCAGCGTAAGCACCTGATTATTAATCTATGTCACCAAATCAGATATATAGATATATCTAGGGGCAAAGATGTTTTCATCTAATCAAATTTAAATCTGACCTGCCCACTTATTGGAAATCTATGTATTTCACTTAATTAAACCACCAGATTTTACTGTTTTAAAACCACCTAATAATTACTATGTTTATAAATGTTTTCATATTTTACTGACTTTCCAACTTGGTCTTTTTTCTAACCTTAATAGAACAGTGAGCAGGTTCCCAGCTGGGTGAAGCCTAGGAAGGTTAACTAAGTGAAACAGAAACCTTCGCCTCATTTGCTTTCTTCAGTTTCTACTTTATTGTCTAGAGCCCAGTCATGGGCATTCAAAACAGAATCACATTTTAAAATACATTTTTAAAAAATTTTCTCCAAGAAAATAATTTGCAGATTATGTTATCAACACAAATTTGACTTCTCCCTCTGTTAAATGAAGTAAAAATTTTAAATCAAGGAAGGAAGAGAAATTTACCCTATGTCTCGTATTCTTCTACCTTGTATTTCAATATTTACTAAAAATTAGAGTCAGGGAATCTTTTCTCATGCTGTAAGAAAAGTTTATTATTATTCCTAATACATGCATAGACCCCTGCAGATTCACGCCTGGCTTTGGTAAGTCCCTGACTGATATTAAATGGTATTTAAATCTGAGTACCTTATTAGAGAAAGGCTTTGTTTTAAATATTTTTTGCATAAAACAGAACATACAACAAAGCCGTGGAGTGAGACTGAATTCTGTGTCTCAAGGGAAGGATACTAATGGACAGAAAATGTGTCAATTAAGAACCGTTAGGCTTCTTTATAAAGAGCCACAGAAACTGGTCAGAGGTTTGTAGCTCTAAGCGGCTCATATGGATGGGATACTTATGCTGATTGAAATTTCTTTATTCATCCTATCCATGAACTAGAGCTGAAGCCAAGCTGAGGCAGCTCTAGTCTTGACCAATAAAGAACCCCTCAAGGTTGTCGGGAGAAGTTTTCATGATCCAGACTGGGGCTCCCGGTGGTCTTCAGTCCAGATTTATCCTTCCCTTCCCATGAGAAAAAGCACTTTGGGGTTAAGAATCATGAAACTGAAAGGAAGTGAAAAACAATGTCGTAATTCAAAAACAAACAAGCAAAAACAAGCCCCCATCTGGGAATCACTCTATGAAATGATATGGAAGAGGAAATAACAGGAAGCCTTCGATGGGTAAATGTAGAGACATTTGTTGCCTATTTTACTGTTACTAATTTGACACATAAATATCCAAAGACATTGAAAGCCATGTGAGAAAGCCGTCTGTACTCTTAACAGCTGGTGACGGGGTGGCTGACACTCCCGGACAGCTGTCTCCAGTGACAGCCATAACTGCCCATCTGCTACAGGCATGTGTGTCCTAAAAACTCCACACTGACACTTACAAAAACCACTGCAAAAATTATGAAATAGGATTCCACAATAATCCACGTTATCAATATTTACCAAATATCAGACTTCTGCTAGAGCAGGGAGCTTCAAAAGATTAAAAGCATCTGGTGTCCTGGTGATGAACTTCTTTTTCTCAATTTTCTTCAGGGCTTCTAGTCTATTATTATCATAACTTCATTTTCTTACTGACCTAATGCCTTATAAAATTGACTTAATATGTACTGCTTCCAAAATCTCGTAGACTAACTGACCTAGTAATGCTTGTGTTATTATCAAATCAGAAATTCAAAAACACTTCCAATTTATAGTACATTCTCCTAGAATAACACGCAGAACAATATAAAGAACAAGCTCCTTGACCACACTTTCTCAAACCAATCTTAAAAGCTGACAAAAAGAACCCAGGAAAGAAAACTTTAGGCATTACTTAAATTCACTTTAATCTTGCTCTTTAACATAAATTATAAGGAAAATCTAGAATAAAAAATAATGAATTCTGTCATGTGTCCATCTTACCACATCAAAAGACATCACTTTTCAATTAAACCACTTACATTTCAAATGCTTTAATTACCAAGTATACATTCTTAAAGAACATTTATTACAGTGAGGAGTATATTTAAGCAGGCTGATGGATTCAGGAGCTTGGAGAGGTGGGATGGAGGGTGGGGTGAGGGGAGTAAAAAGAGAGCTAGTTCAGAACAAAAATGCAAGCTGCACAGCATTATAATTACATTTTAGGAAATAAAGAATCAGAAATTTTATTAGCATGCAGACACTGAAAAGTAGCTTGAAAAATCTAGAATAGACTCCTTCAATAAGCTAATCCAATGGATTTTTAAGGAAAATAATCTTTCATTCATTTAATGTATTTGGACTTTTTTCTCTTTTGATCCTTAAACTGGGCAATGTCTCAAAGTTAACCTTTTACACTTTATATGACTAAAGTGGAGGTCATAGGCAAACAGACGTCAGTATGTCGACTGCCATAACCTTTATTCTTGAAACTATCACTGTTGAAATTCATCTTATTGCCCTAATTCTTTATGCAGAAGATACTCAAGTTGCATTAAGTTTCCTATCAGTGGAGAGACAATAATTAATAATTTCAATGGTTTCAATTCAGTCGTTCTAAAATACCAAACCTATGGATGAAGGATACCATCTTTTTAGAACAAAAACTGTAAAATCATCTGCCATCTAACTTTTGTACAAGACTTTCCATTGCAATGAAAACACAGATATTTTTGGTGTTCCTGTTCCCACACCAGCCCTGCAGGTGAACAGGGCAGGAAGTATTCTCCCCCTGAAACTAACTGGTTGGCTAAGACTCAGACCATTAAATGACTTGCTCATAATCACAGAGCTACTTAAAGGCTATACTTAACCAGAACTTAGGCTTTCTAATGTTACAAAATGCACACCAAAAGAAGGAAGTTAATGTATGGTTTGATTTCCAGGTAACCTAAAACTCTCCAAATGTGGCAGTGGGGAAGAGGACTTCATCACTTCTGAAATCCACGTAGCCCGAGCCATCAAATCCCCCATCTCCTTTGCTCTGGAATTCCTGACTTCACCTATGAAAATCAAAGTTATTTTGCCATCTGGCTTTTAGAAAACATTCTGAACCCAGAAAAGGAAAAGAGAAGCAATATTTGAGGCAGTGAAAGGACAGTGGAGGCTCAGCAGGGGGTACTCCTGCCGCTGGCTTTACATGCTCAGGATGCTGAAGGCTGGGTACTCCCGGGGCAGGTCTTGAGAACATTTGCAAGAAGTGACAAAACTGCAGGAAGCTGCGTGGGTGGGAGTGCAGCCCACCTGAGAGAAGGCACGCTCACCCCTTGAAGGCAAACTTGTGGCTTGATGATCCAGGGGTTGGAAAAGAGGCTGTTCACTGCCTTGGTCAAGAGGAGTTGGGTAGAGGTGTTCATCTTCACACCAGGAAGAAGGTAATAAGAGTCAACTTTGAACTGATGTCATTTTTAACCCTAAAAATCTTTATAAGTATATATTAAACAATTACATCAAGTTGGTGGAGTTCGCAAAGATGTTGTACATGCTTTTTAAAACAGGTTTCTAGTTTGTCCAGTTTCTCTTTTTAAAATTTGAATTTTTTTTCCTTAAAATTTATCCCTCCCATCTTGCTTCCCAAAAATCACACGTACGTTTTGCACACATGCACATACATCATTCTCACACCACTCTTTATAGAAACCACCAAAGAAGAGATGGTCATTTTTTAAAGCATTATTTTAGTCATCAACAAAGAGAGAAAACTCAGAAAGCAGATTACACAAGTATTAATTACAATCAACCTGCTCTGTTTAGTGACACTAAGGTCCAACTTAAGACTTTTTTCCTCTATTATGTTGTCCAATAATTTAAAATACCCCCAAATTATGTGCAAATTTATGATTTGCATAAAGAGCTTTTTAAAATAAATAGCATGGTACTTCATCAATGTTTTCATTCAAATGTAAGAACTTATGTTATGTTTAGGTCCCATTTAGTAGGAATAGATAATAAACTTCATACAAAGGTTAACTATTGCCATTATTACCTTATCAAAATGATATAAGATGGGTAAGACTCACAAGTGGACTCAAAAAGGCAATCACCTCCTGTTTTAAGACTTTCATAGTATTAACAGCCAGTTAAACTTTCAAATTAAATGAACACTGGTTTCTGGGTTGAAACTATCCATCTTTCAAAAAGTAAGGCTGTCAGAAATTACCTTAATATTAGGAGTAATAGGGGCCCTGGGTGGCTCAGTGGGCTAAGCTGCTGCCTTCGGCTCAGGTCATGATCTCAGGGTCCTGAAATCGAGTCCCACATTGGGCTCTCTGCTCAGCAGGGAGCCTACTTCCCTCTCTCTCTCTCTTTGCCTGCCTCTCTGCCTACTTGTGATCTCTTTCTGTCAAATAAATAAATACATCTTTAAAAAAAATATTAGGAGTAATAAAGGCAATCAACTTTCAGATTTACATAAGCCACTAAAGTTTACTGTATAGTTCTGGGCTACAAGTTACTGGTTCTTTTCTTGGGGTGAGGAATTCAACATATGAAACATAAACTTTGTCAAAACGTTAGGATCTGATATTTATAAATTGTTTCTTCAGAAATCATTATAAAGCACATCGTGCATTCAAAAACCTAAGTCTTTTATTTCTGAAAATATGCAATGATAGGACATTTTATGTGATAAAAATCGTTCCCTAATGGGAAAGTTATAAAAATGTTATTATCTATAACAGTATCCCTTTTTGGCTGAAGGGAAAGAGAATTTGTGTGGGTACAGAGACTCAAAGAGGAAAGACCTGAAGGAAAAAAATTCCCAGAGAAATGAGGTGGGGAAAAAGAAAGCAAATCTTGCCAGAGTCCAAGTTAGAGTTTCATTATTGTGAGAGGCGCCATGTGCCGTATAGGACAGGCTAATGATCAGCCCAAGCCTATGATTTTATATGTGATCTAGCTACGGCAAATCTAGAAATGACTCCAAGGGAAAAGAAAGCCCACAACAGCAGACTCACCCTCTTGCAACAAGGCTATTAAATTTAGACAGTTCGCATGTGGGCTTGCCCTGCTCTCTGGGAGGCTCCCCAGGCAGTTCTGAGAGGGCACTGGTTAAATGCTGGCCATTTACACAAGCTATTTACTCCACCAATCGTTTCCAGGAGATTATTTCTCACAGTACACCACTTGCAACAATTTTTTTAGCAAGTATTTGCCTTACTCAGAAACCTACTTTTTTTTTTTTTGCTCTTTTCATTTATCATTCTGTTCAATTATCCAGCATATAGAAACCTACTTTTACTCAGAAGCTAATTGCCAGTTCTGTGAAAGAACTATATAGTTCTGTATAGAACTGTATAGGTATAGTTTAACTATACCTCTTCTTAACGTTTCTCTCCTCAAGAAAAAAGAAACCTGTTTGAGTTCTCATATTTCTGAGATGTATTTACCAGATTCTTAAGATGTATGGTCCAGATAAAAAACAGTCTCCATTGATTTGCGTGTATCTGATAGAGACTACTTGCTCTAGTCACGTTTCTTGGTGTCTCTCAACAGTTGTTGCCTTCACCAGGCCTTTGCAGCCGCCCCTCACCCTGACCAGTGTTCTCAGGCCACAGATTCAGAGGCTGCCTAAGGTGTTGTGCCGGACAGCTCTGGGGAACCCTTTACAAGTGTTCAGGACAAAGAACCATTACATGAAACTATCATTCACTGAGCAAATAGTTGACGTGCCCTTACCATGTGCAAATCATTTTAGTAATAGTTTTCAGGGACCCAGAAATCAGAGACCATAAAGGGTCTAAAAGAGCACAAACCACATGCCATCGGGAACTCAACCACATTGCTTTTTTGTTATGGAAGACAGAGAAAAAGATGATCAAAACACATAGTTCTACTGTAAGCTGTAGTCTTATATTCAAGATTGGGCTTGAAATTACATTTTCAGTGTCAGCACTAGTTTTCGCAGGTGTAAAATCCCACTTTGCTACTAATGAAATCCTCTTTCCCCTAAGGAATATAGTTTTAGGAGGCAAGACATAAACTCAGTACATTTCCATTTTTCTTCAGAGAAACAGGTATGTATTACAGTAAAAAGTACATGATAAACTGGTTTTCTGAAAACAGGAGATACCCAGAGATAGATCCTTGTTACAATAATAGTTTCAGTGTCCTTGAAGCATATTAAAGTTGATGTAGCTCCTGCAAATAAATTTAAATGGATTTCTCTGCAATCTCAACAGTGGCTTCTTATAATAACCTTCTTTGTATAACTCCTGGCATCGGGACAACAAAGTTTTATGGTACTGACATATTAATGAAACCTCTGATGGTTTATTTTCTCCACTTTAAAAAGGGAAGCATGCTGGAAGTCTCAGATGCACACCGATAACTCAATAATCAGAACCGGACATGTCACTACTTGTAAACTTAGACAGGGGAAGGAAAGTCAAAAGGATTTTTAAAAGAAGTAAACTGAGATAACAAAAACTCTATTTACTTCTAAAAGACTTTCCTGGTATGTTTGGTAACTTCCAAGTTAAAATATATTATAAAAACAGCATTGGAAAAAAAATCAGTTAATCAAATAACAGATAATACAGAATACACTTGACAATGACAGTTTCTCCTACCATTGGACATGTCACATTTCATTAGCATAGATGTCATCTTATAGTTCAGGAACAATTCCTTATACTTTTTCAAACACCAGTGCTCTGGTTCTTGAAATTATGCCCATAAATCCTGAGTTTACATGAGACATATCAAGGAGTATCAGATATTGAAGAACAGGAGTGCTTCAACAATATCACCTCCATATCTGATGAGGTCAAGTAATTATCTATGAGACAGTCAGGTCGCATGTAACTGTTTCATTCAACACTGGAAAGGACAGAAAGGGTCACTTCAATTTAAGAAATAAATGAAAAATGGACTCTTTTATCCTTGTATCTTTCTGGTGAAATCTAACCCCAGCTTTTATTTATGGGGTTTTTTTTACTCCTAATAATAGAACATTTGGGGTAGAAATTAACTAAAAAGACAAGCTTTGTCAGATTTGTTAGCCCAAGTCAGAAGTTCACATTTGCAATAATATTTTCTCATCTGAAACAAAACTAACAGAGAAAATATGAATTATATGGACAACAGTTCTAAGTAGACATACTAGGTCTTTTACCAACTAATTCTATGAACTTCGACCAGACACTTAATATCCCTGATATCTTTTCCAATGAGAAATAAAAATTCTTTATCACTTAATTATCATGAATAACATTCTACCTCCTGACACTGTAATAATGAAAATAAACAATATATATAAAATACCTGGGGCACTGTGCTAAGTGAATATCTGCTTTTATAAGCAACTTTAAACAAAAATAAGTCTGTTAAAATCTTTATTTCTCAGAGGAACTTTGTAAACTGGTAACAGCTGAAGGGAATTTAATCTCAAAGATCAAAGGGCCCAGAGTTTGAAGGGACCTCAAAATTTCGAGTCAGATTTCCAACCTGACTTGAGCACTGAAGGGGTTCCTTCTCACTGGGGTGGGTCCAAAGAGGCCCACAATTTTCCAGGGCTTCTCCACTAAGCTCCTGGGAGAATGAGGACTAGCAGATTATTAGGTTTCTACATGACTGATGCTGTGATTCTCTTATTTAAAATACATTTTAATTAGAATCTGTGACTAGGAATAAGAGGATGAAATCTGATGAAATGTATTTTAAGGTTTACCGTTATATTTTTATCTTTCAGAAAATGGCAGATCACATGTTTTAGAAACAAAAGCCATGGAAAAATGGTTTGGCCTGAGAACCTAAAACTTTTACATGAGGCAGAAACAGAGGGGGCTTATGATTGTTAATCTGTGTCAAACTGGTTTCCTACCTTGATTGCAGGTCTTTCCAGCATATCCGGGATGACATTTGCACTTGTCGGGTCCAATACATTCACCATGTTTGCACTGTGGCTGGCAGACAGCTGTGAAAAGAGGACATCATGCATTATTTCTAGGTCAGCAGGACATCAACCAGACAGCATCCATGTCATGTAGTAGTTTGATAATCAAAGAGAAGACTAGGAACTTACATCAGAGTAGCAGAAATATGAAAATCACTATGTCTTGGAGTGGTAAGGACTCTTTAGACTTAGTAGTCTCACATACATCTGAGGTATGTGTGTGTGTGTGTGTGTGTGTGTGTGTTCATGTGTGTGAATCACTTGGGTCTGGAAAATTGGCTAAGCCTAAGTGCAATGTTAAAATAGTGAAAAAAACAGTGAAAAAATGTTTAAATAGGTAAACTATGAATAAACACAACTGATGTTTGTCAATAGTTACAACTTTATAATAACCTGTATCACAAATTTCAAATGTGTTCCCCCAAATATGCTTCAAAAGTAGTTCTCAGTCCAAAGATATGGGCATATGTGAACTTCAGATAAACTTCCCACTAAATAATACTTATTTTACTAGAAATGCTACTTCTAGTATGAAATGGTTCTAAATGAAATAAAACCCAAAACTCAGTATTTTTGGAACTCCCACTTAAGAATACTTCTGTCATTCTGATCATTCTTAACCCTGGCGTAGTACAATTGCCGTAACCCTTGCCATGACCTATCATAGCAAACAGGAAGTTCTATTTTACTTTTATGATCTTCTACCAACCGAGTTTGTCTTTCCTCAGGATGGCAAAATGCTATAAAACATCACTCCAAGCTTTCAGTCTTCCATTCCTGCCAAGACACTGGTCAGAATTTTTTGTTTACTCTATACCAGGGGCTCTCCACTGAGCCATCTTTGTCCTCTCTGGAACATTTGATAAAAACAAAGACATTTTTGGTTGTCACCCAGGGGAGAGGGTACTGCTGGCATCTGGCAGGCAGAATACAGGGATGCTCTAAACGTCCTACAAACAGATTACCCAGCCAAAGTGTGATGGTGCCAGACTGAGAGAGCTTGCTGTACACTGAATTGGTGCACGGTGCTATGCCAGATGTGAAAATAGGAGAAAATTCATTGTATAGCATTGTCACTAGTCTCAAAGAGCTTACGACATAGATGAAGAGACAAAATCATCACTTTTCATTTAGCACAACATATGTTAACGAGCAAAATGGGCGGCACATATGAAATTTGTGAAGCCATCATCCCATAAGCATATTCACAGACTCGTACAGAAAGCCTCAAAAAAGACTTGAGTTGGTTCTTCACACATGGGAAGACAGAGAAGGGGAAGATTCTCCAAGGTAAGGAGAGTTATATAGCAAAACACTATCATTTACTCACAGGGCACCGAGGCAGAATCAAGTGAAAGAGATAGCTTAATGTCAGTGGAAAAATGAGGCAAAGACAATCATAGGTGAGTGGTGTCAAATGATGATGTTCCCTAAATTTCAGGCTAAGGAATATATACTTTATAGGAAATGGGAAGTTTCTGCAAGTTTATCATCATCATCATGAGAATGACCCGACAAAAATAAAAGTCTAGGGATATTAACTTGGTGGTGATATGAGGGATAGACTAGAAAAAGTCTAGGTGTCATGAGAAAGGCATGATCTGTTTGCTACAGAAAAGATGGGCTTCAGGAAGCATTGAGTGAGAGTCGACACATCTTGACGCCCAAAGGGAATGGAGTTGACAATGACCCTGAGTTCTAAGGTCCCAGACTTGACTTTCCGTATCAGCCAAGGCTGTATTCATTCTGGGATGTGCTCCTAGTTTCCTCTATCACAATTCTCAAGCTTCGTTTCCTTCAAAACTCAAATACTCCTGTAAAACTGAGGGGCAAGTTATTTCTGGTGTTTTCTACATTTCCTTACTTAACCCTCGCTGACCTTTCCCTCACCTGGCACTCTTTGGGGCTTATTTGCCAATCTTACTTCAAGCCTTTCCTGCTTGTTTGTCAGCCCACCTGGACCCTATCACTACTAACCCTTAGACAGTGCTGCTCGGAAGTATTAAAAAGCTTGCAGAAAGAAGGGATGAGCAGAGTAGAAGGCGCAAATGATAAGAGAAATGCAAATTTCCCTTGGAAAACTCTTAAAATCTCATTTTAGATATGGCATGAAATTAAAAAGAAAGCAATTTTGTTCAGATCTGTGAGAAGACATAATCTATATAGAAGGGCCTTCCAAAATTATTCTTCAGCCAACTGTACATGAGTAGATGGTTTAGATGCAGTTTTTAAAGTAAGTCCCAGAAACAAACCAGTCTTTATATAATTTCCAGGCCCCATAACCAAGAAATACAAGTTAAAGATTTTTAAATCTTAAAAAAAGATTTGCCATAATTTTTAACATTTATATATGAACACAACCTGAATGAATCAATTATCACTGAAGCACCCAGAGGGTCATAATTTAACAAAAATAAAATCTCAAAATCAGTAAGTATGAGTTGAATTAATAATCCCCCCACATAGCTGGAATTTGAAAATACCTCTAAAAACATGAAAAAGTAGTTTAGGAAGTACCACTTAAGAACATGAAAAGTTGGGGCGCCTGGGTGGCTCAGTGGGTTAAAGCCTCTGCCTTCAGCTCAGGTCATGATCCCAGAGCCCTGGGATTGAGCCCCGCATTGGGCTCTCTGCTCAGCAGGGAGCCTGCTTCCCCCTTCTCTCTCTGCCTGCCTCTCTGCCTACTTGTGATCTCCGTCTGTCAAATAAATAAATGAAATCTTTAAAAAAAAAAAAAAAGAAAGAAAAGGTTATTGAGAAGAGGACAGGTTAGGAAACAAACTCCAGGTGTAGGCTGTTTTGCCTTCTGACCCCTTGACTAGCTTGATGACCATCCATTTATCGTCCTTCCAGGTGCTGTAGAGGAACAAAGTTTTTATTGCCCCCACCCTTTCTTGTTGTTTGTTTTCAGCGCCCTAATCTTGGGCACATCAAATGCACACATTCCAAGAGGCCAAGACAGTTAATGTTTCTTACATGCTTAGAGTGTAATTCTCAAACAAACTGCTATCTGCACTTCTACCCAACAGACTGTTCACTGAAGTGACCAAGGACCTATATATTAGCCAACAGCTACTAATGGGATAGGATATTCAAAATGTTGGTATCACCGGGGCTCCTGGGTGGCTCAGTGGGTTAAGCCGCTGCCTTTGGCTCAGGTCATGATCTCAGGGTCCTGGGATCGAGCCCTGCATCGGGCTCTCTGCTCAGCAGGGAGCCTGCTTCCCTCTCTCTCTCTCTCTGCCTGCCTCTCTGCCTACTTGTGATCTCTGTCTGTCAAATAAATAAATAAAATCTTAAAAAAAAAAAAATGTTGGTATCACCAATTTTTTTTTTCTTACAAAAAGAAAACATTCAGGAAAATGTTGCATAAAAGAACTTCTTCCTATTATCTTGCTGGCATTGGGTCTGCGATGGATTCAATAAACATACGTTGAACACTTGTTACCTATATGTATTACAGTAGGCAAGTGTCGGGGAGTGGGGATGAGAGTCACTGAGGATATGAGACATTAGCTGTGCAGCTAGAATGCATTGGCCCAAACTGACCAAGAACTCAGAGAAAGGAGATGAAAGAAGAAAGGGGAGAGGGGCAGGAGGATCATTACATAGTATAATCATAACAACTATGACTACGGTCCTCCCCTAGGAAATTGTCATCTGAGCAATGCCCTAGAGGTTAAGAGGTTGAGATGATTGGGTTGGAAGACAAAAGCCTTTCAGAATATGCACAGAGGGTAGGGGAAGGGAGGGAAAGGTTTTCTCAGTGAGTGCCAAGTGTTTTGGCTGAGCTACACTGTAAAGTGCTTACAACAGCAGAGGAGATCAAAAGGAGGATTAGGACAAATCATAAAAGGCACTGGTGGCAGCAATTGCTGGGTGCTTACCGGTATCTATTTTTCCCTTTTTTTTTAAATTAGGATGGCATTACTGTTTGCTTGTTTTGGGAGTGGGGAATGAGGTAACAATGGAAAACTACATTCCCTATCTTCCCTGGTAGATCTGGGTAGCCAAGTGACTAAATTCTGCTGATTGTAGGTAAACAGAAGTTATTGGGTGGGGTTTTTGGAATGCTACTTTAAAAGGGGGCTGACCAGTCACTGAACTACAGTGACCACTTTATGATCCTGAGAAGGAGAGCAATAAGTCATAACAGTTACCCTAACTTAGCATCCTAGCAATTTAGGGTACTGTTTCTTGTGTCATTGTTACTTGCAGCTAAATACAATTCCTAATGGACTACCCTTGAACACAAAGTCATGGAATCTGACTTCATCTGTGTTTATTATCAAGCTTGCAAATGTTTTCTTTGGTACACATTTAGGATAGAAATATTAGGAGTAGATCCTAGGAACAAAATACAACTTGTCAAATTTATTTTACATCTATGATACCGTATAATCATAGAAGTACGGGGCACCTGGGTGGCTCAGTGGGTTAAAGCCTCTGCCTTTGGCTCGGGTCATGATCTCAGGGTCTTGGGATCGAGGCCTGCATCGGGCTCTCTGCTCAACGGGGAGCTGCTTCCCTTCCTCTCTCTCTGCCTGCCTCTCTGCCTACTTGTGATCTCTGTCTGTCAAATAAATAAATAAAATCTTTAAAAAACCATCATAGAAATATCTAAAGAATTTCATTTCTAAATCTCAAAAACTAGATTAAAAGATACATATTCATCTTGAAATGAGAGAAACACTCTTCCAACTTCTGTTAAACTGGTCCCCCTCTTGGTCATCCTCTCCACTGTGTAACATGAGCTTTCGGCAATCATCATATACCAACCCTTACAACCCACTGCGGATGGCAGGTCAGGGGCATAAAAAACCCAAGTCAAAAGATTAAGTGGTTTAATACATGTATACACTGTCCACTTTAGAGTGCTCTTCTAAAAACATCAAAGACAGGTGATACACTCGATTTAAAGAAAATCACGTGTCTCTTGGTGCTAAAGGTTAATGGGAAAAAGAAGTGTTGCTCCTCTAACCTTCACATGGATCGGAGAGAACTTTGGGCCGTTCGATCTTGGTGGCCCACGTTCCTCTTTTATCACATATGGTTTAGCAACTCAGTAAATAAAAGGTGAGGATCACACAGCCAATAATGATAAATTTATCCCCCAAAAATTGGATGCCAGAATTAAGCCCAAATGGGCAAACGACACTCAAAATTTACTAACATTCTTACAGCATCATCTCCAAAGCATCCTTAAAATAACCTGTCACTTTTTGAACTAGAAAAAGAAACACGTTTCAACTGGCAAAGCAGACATAGCTCCACATCTCTTCTGTGGGACTGCAATCTACAATCTTACCCTCGGAAATTCATCCTGATGTAACAGGGGTTCTGAGAGACCCATGAAATGAGTTTTCAAATAAGTTAGGGGACAGTAAAACTCCCACCTCAGTTCTATATAATATTTCTCACGTAAACCAATTATGGTGGGTGTCAAGTACCAACATTTGAAGAAATCAGGACATGCTGAGATGCCCAAGCAGGCGATGGCTCTGGAGAGTGACAAGGGAAAAGCCAATTCAACCACAGGTGTCATTAGGAACTTCAGAAGGGCTTTCTAATGTAAATAAGATTGTCTTTAGAGTCCCAAGCATCACGTGTGATTTTTGCCATCTACATCAAGCTGCTTGTCAGATGCAGCAGAACAACAATCCTTGTCCTCCAGGGTGTGTGATTTAGAAACAAAGGGGATATAGAAGTAGGCAAGGGCAGGCAGGAAAATGAACAGATACAAAACTGGGAGAGTTCAGAGAGCTGTCATCACATCTCACAAGCTTCGGAGAACCCAGCTATGGAAGAACTCATTATGAGGGAATAGGAACATATGAGGAGGAATAGCTTTTTCACGGGGCATTTGGCCTTGGAAGAGACACAGTTGTTGAAAGAAACAGGAAACAGCTCAGCGCTGTACTCATAGGGCCAAAGGACGGGAAACAGAATTCCATAGCGCTCCAGTGGAAAGGGCCTTCACCTACCCCATGGCATAGGTATGACCAAATCTAGAGGAAAAAATCCTATGGATTTTAAGATCTCCAGGGGAAAACAACTCTGCAGCCTTCGCAATATTCTGTACTCTGGTGTCCATTATCCTATTTTCAAATCTAAATTCCTGCTGTGGTAAAAACTGAAATAAAAGTGCCTCTGATTGTTATCATGACAAAATACTATGTGTTAAATGCTCTCAGTGATACAGAACACATTTTCTGTGACTGGCTTCATTCCCACAGTATCCATAAAAGGCAGGAGAGAGACAGACCTTATACTCAGTTAACCGGCAGAGAAATGAAAGCACAGAAAGTTAACTGACTTGCTCAATTTCAGAAAAAAATGCATAGCCCCGTCTCATGATCAGTCTCCTAGTTCTTCTTGTGTTAGGAACAAGGCCAGAAAACTTAGCATTTTGAGTGGCTTTGGAGGTGACAGGAGAGGAAAACCCCTAAGCAAGACAGGATGAGAGCGGGAGAGGCTAAAGTGATCAGAGGCGTAAAGGTATTTAAGTTACCTGTATAGGAAATGAAAGTTGCAGTTGAGAACAAAATCTGTAATTTGAGAAAATTAAAGTAGATTTGCCAGAATATGGATATCAAGTGATCTCTACCCCACTGCTTATTCTGTAACAGATTCCTGAAGTCTGTAACTGCTATCTCTTCTAAAGTACTGCTACAGCTATCAGGGTTTTTTGATCTCACACATTGTGCCCAACATTATCTTTTACTAAGGCCTTAGTCATGAACTACAGTCAAATATTAGGTCAATCAATCAACTGATCATCGAGAGCATGAAGTTAAAAAAGCCAAGGGCTTCTGGTCTATATAAGGTCATCTTCCAAGAGTAGTGTGACAACAACTTTATTTTTGTCTTTGGGAACATCTAATTCAGAGTCATTTACCAATTACCTATTTCAGCACTCACTAACTTTTTTTTTTTTAAGATTTCATTTATTTATTTGACAGAAAAAGAGAGAGACAGATGGACAGACAAGCAGGGGGAGCAGCAGGCAGAGGGAGAAGGAAAGCAGACTCCTGCAACCAGTGCAGGGAACCAGATGTGGGGCTCGATCCCAGGACCCTGGGATCATGACCTGAGCCGAAGGCAGATGCTTAACCAACTGAGCCACCCAGGCGCCCCTCACTACCTTACTCTTAATTCTTGAAGTTGACCAAAGAAAATAAGTGCCTGCATCTGCACCTTCGTATTTCATACCAACTTCTGTTTAACATAATTAAGCACTATCTCTTTCCACTTAGAAAACCTTCTAGAAAGTGCTATCATTTTGAGTTTATTTGCAATTTTAATGTTTCTGCTTCTAATGGGATACAAAGGCAGAATTTAGATTAATGCCAAATGAGACTTTATGAACACATAAGAAATGGTTACTATTTATTTGGAAGTGTGAAGTAGGTTTTGTTTTTTGTTTTTTAAGTAGGTTAAGAGCAAAAATAAGCATACCTAGCCCCAGATTTTTTTTTTTTTCTAAATACCTACCATAATAAAAGGAATCAGGGCTGAGTCTGGGAGGCTGGAATATTTTGCTGTGACAAAAAGCAGGGATGAATTCAAAGAGTGATGGAAACGTGTGAAAAGGATACAGGAGCTTGGTTGGGATGTTCCCACTGGCCAAATTTGGGATAATTTGAGCACCAGGGAAAATAAGGACAGTATTTGGTAACAATTAAATAACAAAAGATCCCATACGTCCAAAGTGATTCTAAAACAGGACAGAGTTCCTCTTTACAGAAGAATGACACCTAACACGTAAAAGGAATGACAGAACTTGAAAAAGGCGACTTTACAACCACCATTGAATTAATTAGTTTGAGCAAAAATTCTCCACAGATCTTAAAACTTTCACTGTTTAGAAGTTTGTTGGGAAACAGGATATTCAAACAGCTTCAATGTATCATCTGACAGCTTCCTCATTATAAAAAGAAGGTGACTTTCAGTGGAAAAATCTAAGAGACAGAACATTAATCAAGTGATCAAATTTAGCATCACCAAAAACAGAACTACATCATGTGGAAAGGGAGTATCATAATACATGATCACCTTTGTAATATTCTTGCAAAAAAAATTTAGCCTGAATCAACTGTGAAACATTCTACCAAGCAACTGATGTAGACTCTTCAAAAAATGTCATTGTCGAGAAGCAAAAAATAAAAAATAAAAAAAGAGAGAGAGAGAGAGAGAAAGTAAAGGAAAGTGGCAGAATTGTTCCAAATCAAAGGAGACCAAGAAGGAATGACAACTAGATGTACTAAGTGATCTTTGATTGGCTCTGGATACAAAAGAAAAAAAATCCATAAAAATTATTATCGGGATAGTCGGGGAAATCTATATATAGATTGTTTATTACATGATATCATTGTATCTATGTTTAAATTTTTATGTATGATAATTATATTGTGGTATGTAGGTGAATGTCCTTGCTCTCAGGACATGCATGGTGAAATACTTAGCATTATGTGCCATTATGTCTCTAAGTTACTTTCAAGTGGTTCAGTGAAAGAGAGAGAAAAAAAATGTACAATGTATTAATAGTCATACATAGAGAGTATATGGGTGTTTACTGTTCCTATAGTTTCAACTTTTCTGTGGATTTGAAAATTTTCAAATACAAAAATGGGAAAAAGTTATAAAAACACCAGTAGAATAATATGCACACCTTGACAAATATTATTACTTAACTTGTGAGCCACTGTTCACCTAACAATGCACTCTGGAGAGGGGCTTAAGAATACAGGTGCTGAGACTCATGGGGTCGCAGCTCTACTACTTAGGAAACATGTGACCTATGCAGATTACCCAGTTTCTCTCCGCTCTAAAATGCATACCATAGGTTAAGCCAGAGAAAGTAGCCAGAATTTTTTTTTTTTTACTAAAGAAATAGTAAACCCACAGGGTGCATATAGAACTTAGCCATAGAGTTGTTGGGAATGTCAACAGAGAAAAATCCAAATAAAGTACTTAGGACAGTACCCATCTCACAGTAAGGGCTCAATACAATGCTAGCTATAATGAGTGTTACAAGGACGACAAAGAGGAAAAAGTAGCAGTGTCTAAGACACTGTTTTAAGAACTGAGGGAATAAAAATCAGTAAGATGCCAAGTCCTCATCCTCAAGAGGGTAAGTCTAGTAAGGAAACAGAAGTAAGCAAAGATGTCTTCATAACAGACACATGTAAAGGATACAGAAGAGGAAATGATCAATTACATAGTTTAAGAGACTCAGAAAAGGTTTCAGAAAGGAGCAAAAAAATCTATAAGACATCTGACATTGTAATGTAAGAATTCATTAGAATATAATGAAGAATATTTGTTTTTGTTAAAAATTATTTTTATTTATTTTAGCTGAGGAGATGATGCGGTAATTTTGAGGATTACTGAGCAATCATCACAGAAGGCCAGCAAAATTTAATGTAACTATTCTCACCAGCAATCAAAATCCTTAAGTTTAAAAGAGCCACTGATATTTATAATGAGTTGAGCCATGTATTTACTATTAAAAAAATGGAATCACTTTTGTGATTATGACTATGTGACTATGCAGAGATTTACAGGATATGAGGTATTTGTCAGTTTGGCCTCCTGGGTTTTCGTTTTGTTTTTTAAGAAAACATTAGTTCATTAATTGTTCTTAAATTTATTAATGAAGAAGCGTAAGCAAAAATTTAGTAACCACCTAAATGACCATCGATCAAGGATTGGCTAAGTAAGTAATGGCGCGGTGGCCTCCCAGCCTCCAGTACTGTGGACTGCAACCAGTCCTGATCTACGATTAGAGGCACCTCACAAACCGGTGACTTGACTATGCACTCTCCTCCTTATTCTCACTCAGTCACTGACTCCTCGCATAGGCATGTTTACTTAGCTCATCGTAGTGACTCAAATGCTGACACCACAGCTCTGAATTGATGCCTGCTGATCCCACCAGCCTCCTCTGCAATCACATCCACATATATACCAACCAACTGCAATCCCCAGAAAACAATGTATTCTGATACTTCCATGCTTTTCCATGGGATGTCCTTCCTTCCATTGTCGGCTGGACTAATACTCATTCAGGCTTCAGTACTACTCAGATTAAATGTTACCATCTCAGAGATTTGCTTTAGACCCTCATTCTGAATCTGAAGCCCTTCTTAGTGCTTTCTATAAGGCCCTCAGTGCTTTTATAAGCATACTTCTATCATAAGTTACTTATATATGTTTATATACATATATGTATATAAATATATACACATCATGCTATATGATCATTATTACATAGTTATTTTCCTTATCTAGTTCCATTACACTTTGAGCTCTTTATTTATCTTTTAAGATTTATTTATTTTACAGAGCCGGGGAAGCAGAGGGAGAGGGAGAGAATCTCAAGCAGACTTCCCGCTGAGCTCAGAGCCCAGTGCAGGGCTCGATCTCAGGACACCCAGATCATGACTTGAACTGAAATCAAGAGTCAGATGCTCAATCGACTGAGCCACCCAGGCGCCCCAACTTTGAGCTCTTTAAAACACTGTACCTGCTCTGAAACAGCATACAGTCTCTTGGCAAAGATAGACATGACAGGCATACAAAGTATTAAGAGAATAGAGAAGGAATTTCTCTGCAAAGACGTAAGGATAGGGAAAAAACATCAGGAAAGGCTTATAGGAGGAAATGTGAACTGAATCTTAATGGATGAGGAGCAATTCACCACGTGGATGGGTGAAGTGCCTTACATTCGAGAACCAGCGGCATAGGCAAATCCAGAGACACAGCAGCAGAAGGTCTAGAAATACAAGGGAAGTCCACTGTGACAGGGTCTAGATAACCGAAAATAGTCCTTCATAATGAAGGCAGTGTCAGGCTGGAGGTCGTTGGCCTCAAAGAATCAGGAGTCTATCCATCACTGTGAACAATCAATGGACTGTTGGTAGCAGATGCCACAGATTATATTTTATGCATCTTCAAGCATGTAAATTGGCTTCTTTTGGGAACCTGAATCAAGAGTTAAGATCTATGAACTATAACATAGGTCATAAGATAGGCAAATTAAATATATTCATTTTCCCAGTAAACTGTCCTTTCTGAAAACCACAATCTGATTATTAAGATTACATCCTATTTATCCTTTTTGTCCCTTGTATGTAGAAGTGTCTGGTCCTTACACCTTCAAAAGTGTGCTGAGCTGAACTGAACTGGACAGGGTGCAGAGGAAGCTACTGCCCTGGGTACAAAGATGCAGAAGACACAGTGAACAGCTTCATGGAACAGCCAGTCTGGGAGAAAACCAAAAACATAGATCCATAAGTCACCACAGTGTAGGGCAGCACGAGACAGGCTCTATGCAAATGTTGTAACTCAGTGTAGAGCAAGGAAAGGAAACCTCTCCCTGCTGAAGTAAGGAAGGCAGAGAAGAGAAGGTAGCATCTAAGCCAGGACTTGAGGCAGGGCTGGTGTTCAGTGTATTCAGTTAAGAAAGAACACAAACTTCCAAAATAAGTGTAGTCACTTATTCCTGACAATGATTCACTTTTAGTTGAAAATTTGCTTAGAATTAGAAGTCATAGTGATCCAACCAAAAGGGGGAAAACAGGGCGTATCATTCATACAGGGTGATTTTCTCCCAGGCAAAATGGTAAACTGGAAAGGATTTTTTTTTTCCAAAACTTAAAATGAGTAGGTAACCTTCAGCCAATATGTAACATAGTATTTTTACCTCTCCCCCAATCTTCATACAGTCTAAAGTTGATCCTCTATAACACAGTAGCGATGCTTATCAATGCTGACTGAAGAAGCTGGGGAGGGAACCCTTGTGTAGGAGGACAGTGCTGGAGAGATCATCAAATCACAGCCTCAGCCCCGCTCAGATTTCACCCCCGAGCTCCAGACCCAGAATCCAATCCAAGCTGCGGCTTAACCCTCCACAGCAAAGTCTCACAAGCCCTCAGATCATACCACATCCAAAGTGGAAGTCATCATCTGCAGTTTCTTCTATGTTCTCTAGGTCACTGAGTAACACACCAGGAACCTGGACACCAACCTGGATTCTATCTTGGTCATTTCCCACAACCACCATCATCAACAAAAGCCAACATTTTACTGAATGTGAATTAACATGGAGCCAGTTATTGAGCCAAGTGCTCTCTCATCTGATCCTCATAAAAACCCTATGAGATAGGGCTCTTAGCTCTATTTTCCCAAAAAGAAGCTATTGTTCAGAAAGGTGAAGTCAGTTTCTCAAAAACACCTTTCTGAGTGGCAGCGGCTGCCACACCAGCGGCGGCTGTCTGCAAAGCCCAAGCTCCCCACCACTGTCCTGATGCTGCCTGCTTCTCTCTCCCTCCTTGTTAATTTTCATATATATATATATATATATATATATATATATATATATATATATATATATATAATTTTATTTATTTATTTATTTGACAGAGAGACCCAGCAAGAGAGGGAACACAAGCAGGGGGAGCGGGAGAGGGAGAAGCAAGCTTCCCACTGAGCAGGGAACCTGATGTGGGGTTCTATCCCAAAACCCTGGGATCATGACCTGAGTTGAAGGCAGAAGCTCAAGGACTGAGCCACCCAGGTGACCCGCCTCCCTTTTTAAAAGTATCTTTGAATCCCTATCCTTTTCTCTGTTCTTACCTCTACTACTTACGATAAAACCTAACTTGTCAGGTTTATTGTAATAGCCTCAAGCCTCAAGCCTCAAAAAGCTATTCTCTAAATTGCCAATCAGAACTTTCAGAAATTAGCCCTACAACCTTCAGTGCCTACAGGTTCCAGGCATTTGCCCTGAAGAAGTGAGCCCCATGGCAATGACCTACGTGCTTTTTCCAAACCAGACAGCTGCTACACCCCTCCAGTCCACTGATTCCTTGCAGTAATGCAGGATTACTGATTTTTCAGCAAACCCTGATATCCATGTTTCCTGTGAAATACTGGCAACTATTTCAAGAAATGTTAAAATCTCTGTGAATGAGACTAAATTCACCTGTATGCTAGATATGACCTATTAGCCCAGCTTACAACCTCTGAAATATAAATTTGATTATGTAATTTCCTTGTTTAACATCATTACAATGTTCCTCTGCAACTTTGGGACAAAGGCTGATCTAGTTAAGATGACATCAAAGGCCTTCCATGAGTCAGCCCATTGCTACTTCTTCCACTGCATCTCTTATCTGATGCCCTTCAAACACATACCCCATACCAGAGTAGGGTGCTTACACTTCCTAGAATGTAACCCCTCACTCTGGCTTCTAACATTTCAATGCACTTTTCTATCTAGCCAGGGTGCCCTTCACCTGACTGACTTATCCCTCAGGATTTAGTTGGACCACTACTCCATCACTCCTGGGCTGGGATCCTGCTCCCTAAGATATGTTTTTGCAGTATCCGAGATCAAAACACACCTCTTACCCAGTATTGTCCTAATATGTGGGCCTTCAACACTGACACTGAACAACATGGATGCCTAGAGCTTCATCTTATAGGGATGATATCTGCAAGTGGTTATCTGTAGTTCAGAGATACCATGAAGGTAATAGCACTCAGTGTGTGTATACACACACACACACACACAGTTCAATGAAGGACTCAACTGAACACCACCAAGTCCATAAAATCTTTGATCCTCTCCAGCAAGAAGGGTCTTTTCCTCTGAGCAACCTCAACTCTTTGCCACTTTTTCCTACTTTAGAATCCCGGAAGGAATAAGAGACAATCATCTTACCAAATTAGCTCCTCACAGAGTCTATGGATCTCTTTGTACCTCTCCCAGCACCTAACTTATCTCTTTGCTTCTAGTAAGCTCTCAAATGTTTGTGGAATAAACCACAGCAACTCTAAATGTTCTACTTCCTTCCAGTTCCTTTTCCTTTGGTTAGCTAATCAAAACCAGACTCGACTCTGAGGTTTGCAAATGGATATTATTAGAAAAGTGAGAAAGGAATGGTTCAGAAACATAGATAGCTATTCAATGAAAGTTTAATTTTAGAAATGAATAATGTGGGAAATCTCCTACTTCCAATTGATTACTTTCAAAAGATTGTCATATAGGGGCTCCTGGATGGTACAGTCAGGTAGGTGTCCAACTCTTGACTTTGGCTCAGGTCATGATCTCAGGGTTGTGGGATAGAGCCCAAAGTTGGGCTTCATGCTCAGAGCAGAGCATGCTTGAGATTCTCTCTTCTTCTCCCTCTGCACCCCCCCACCCCCACACTCTTCCACTAAAATCTAAAAAAATAAATATTTTTTTAGAAAAAAAGATGGGCATATAAACAAATGTTTTTAAAAATGTGCTACACCGTGAGTATTAGGATGGAATATAATTAAACACTAGGGTGGTATTCAAAGTATTCTATATATTTTTATATATTGTTCTCTCTATATATTCTATATATTGACCACACGCTAATAATAGCAAACGTTTATCAAGAACTGTCCTGCATGAGGCACTCATGGCCAGTTGGTAAGTCCCAGGAAGAGGTTCTGAACCTGGATCTGTTGGTGACAAAGCCCACATTCTACAGCTGACTCTTGAACAACATGGGGATTAGGGGTGCCAACCCGCCTACAGTTAAAAATCTGTGTGTAACTCTTGATTCCCCCAAAACTTAACTACGAATAGCCTATTGTTGATTGAAAGCCTTACTAATAACATAAACAGTTTTATGCTATATGTGTCATATACTGTGTATTATACATATATGTGCATATGCTATATGTATTATATATTATATGTTATACACTATATACGGTTTTCTTACAATAAAACAAGTTAGAGAAAATGCTACTGGGAAAATTATAAGGAAAATACATTTATAGTACTATACTGTATTTTTTTTTTAATCCATGCGTAAGAGTACTCGTGCAAACCTCTCTTGTTCGAGTCAATTGTACTTTTCTTTGGCATTGCCTCCTTAATCTCAGCCCTATCTCTTCTCATTAATCCTGTGACTCTTAACAGTTTATGAGATACATACACTGAGATTTTTTTTAAGTGTCTCTGAACAAAGAAATTCCTTAACTTTTATTTCTAGCACTATCAATTTTTTCCCCAAATGTTTTTATTGAAATCCTCTCTTAAAAACATGTGATAGTATCTTTCACCTATCAGTTTAAAGTACATTGTCTTCTTGGCCCCCATTCCATCAAAAAGAATTTCATGTATTTCACCAAAATTTTCCACTAAAGCACCATAAGGGTGATTCATTAAGTGACATTATTCACTTCCAAAAATATTTTTAAAAAGGAATCTTCTATGTACCAAGACAATATAACATAAAAACTCAAAGGTCTGACTATAACATCTTATATATTTCATACAATAAAAATATCTCTTACCTGAATTTTTCCAAGAATTAGTGAATATGAGATACAATTCCCTCAGGTTAATGATAGGCTGGTGTTAGTAATTTCATTTGGTGGACTTTTTTTTTTTTTTAATTTCCTTCCTTAAGTATTAAAAATATAAACTGTCCTTTAGGTTAGAATGGAGGTCAATTTATTAGATTCATAAGACAGGAGAAAGGAATTATAATAAACTGAAAGGGAAAAGTTTAATGTAATAACTGAAATGAAATGAACTTGTATAATTATGAACAGAATAAACACATCTCCAAAAAACATAGTTTTCCCCAAAATTGGCAACTCAAAAACACAACTAACATTAAGTTTTATTGATAGCTCTGTAAAGTTATTATCTAGAGGTTATGCCTTTCAAGACATAGATTAGCCAAAATTATTTCAAGAAATATGTTCATCTAACCTTTGAGCTGGCACCTTATCCTGGCTAGTCTCTGTCTTAAGACGTAGAAAGCTGCAAAACAAATGTCCAAAAAAAGAAATTCCAGATCTTTTCTCTGTAAGGAGGCTGGACTTGGGTATTTAGCAACTTGTTACATTCCCGGAGACTTACACATATTCAACGCTCAGTGCTTTTCTGAAATAAAAAAAAAATCTAGGACATGTTTAAAATAGTAATATTTTAGTCACCATTTTGTCATTCAAAAACATTCTGTAACAAAAATATTGACCAATAATTGAAGTTGTGCTATTCTTTCATAGTCCAAATTCTAAATCAGAGTATTTCGGACCTCTTGCAGCACTGTACCTTCCAATCCAATTTTTCATTTTCAGAATATTAATTTTGGTTCCAAGAGACAGTATCCTTTTATTTAAATGAGTGTTGGACAAAATATCTGAAAAAAATTAAAACTTTGGATCAATTAATAACCAAGGATGGTAGTTTTTTAATTGATAGATCTTTACTTACCTGTTTCTTACACACTTTGTGTTCCCTTTTCTCTCCAACTTTGGGGAGGAAATGTTAAGATTTGTTTTTTCTTTCCTTCCACGGCATTTTCTTCTTGCATGGCTGCTTTGGTTGTCAATAGCAACAAGAATTACCGTGAAAGCTCAGCCATTTCACTTGAAGATACATAAATAACCCAGTTTAATGAAAGTAAATGGAAGAATCTTGAAACAATACTAATCGTGGCTAGGGTTTGACCAGCTTAGAGGTCCTAGAGGTAAGGGAAGAGATGATTTATTACTTCTCTGTGAATTAACACCTTCCCTCTTTAAAGCATAAAATATTCACTTTTATTTTTGATCTGTGCTTTTATTTTCATAAATCAAAGTTAGGTGAATGCAGCCTTCTTTGGGATAACAGCAGAAGAGAAATAGTCCAAGACCAAATTGATTCAATTAAAGTAATAATTTAACTATTGATCCAGAATGATTGTTCTGTATTTTTCAAGGCCCACATATTGTTATATATACATATATATCTGTTTGTTAGAGGGTTTTTTTTTCCACATTGATTAGGTTCATAACAAATTAGTGTTTTGTATCTATTGTTATTTATGTTGTTAATTTTAAAAGAACTCACCATATCTTGATGTTAACACATTTCTTAAAATAGAATAATGAAATATATCAAGTACAATCTTAGCAAAAAGCTGAAAGTAAATCAAAGCATAATTTGCAAATGACATTCTGGATCACGTATTAAGAAAAACTGGTTATGGTTAGGTATTAAAAGGGAAAATATAAAAGGATACCGTTTCTTTAATACTCTTTAGTTGCCAATTTTGAATAATCTAATTTATCAAGAAAAATACATTAAATGGTTTTAAATAAAGGTAAACAATAAAGAATAGCAAACATCATTATTTTCTAACTAGTTACATTCATACTGAGCAGCCAAACAGTTCTGTATAGTTTATTTTTGTCTTATAATATCTTAAAGTTGGGTCACATTTCTCCTACTTAATATAAATCAGCCTTGACACACACAGATTTAGTAAATTTTATGGTATCAATATGTGCGTCCATTAAATAAGATTTCTAGCATGAAATTTTAGCCCATGTCGCCTATTTTTAAATTTGCATTTTAAAACTATACAAAACTGCATTTTAAATCAGAGCAACGTTAAACCCAGAGTTGATTATTTCCAAGAAGGTTTTGAGGTCTATTTTCTATTGATGCATAAGGAAATTTTCACAGGCAGTGGTCACCATAATTTTTGTGAAAGCTGCCCCAAATAAATACCCTACATGTATTTTTTATGGTATAAACTCCATTGTAAGAAGTGCTAAAATAGGATTCATTGGTAGCAAATAATGTAGAAAAATCTGTCCCATCATCTCCTGATACAGTTTCTCATAGCCACTGTAAACAGCCACAGTAGTAAACATATGCGACTCTGACAGCGAAGCCACTCATAGTTTAGGAGTTTAGACCTCTCTCCTGTGACCTGCCCCAAACCACTATTTCAGTTCATCTGAATGCTGATACCATGCACTTTGCTGAGGGCTCTAACCAATAACAGGCATGGTTAAAAATAACAAGCACTCTGATACTTTTATGAAATTGTGAGAAACTAAGTCTAATAATTCAATTAAATCTATCTAAGTAAATCTGGTGAAACTAAACCATTTGGAGATTAGTTTTCCTAGCCTGCAAAACACAGGTTTTCAGAATTGAAATTGGACATTTAAAAAAATGAGGGCTAAGAAAGCCCTAAGGAACTGGCCCCATCTATTATCCACAGGTATGCCTATCTGCTAGAATACAGTTTACTGTAAATTTAATTATAAAATGCCCAAATGTTAGGCCAAGCACAACCTTTGAAAAGGAAATAATGAAATACCCCAGACTAATAGGACAGATAAAATTACCACATGCTCCAGATAGGAGTCACACATGCCTCTTAAGCAAAGAGCACAGCCTGACATATGCACATTTTCACAGGAGACAAATGCCAGGTACATGCATGAAAGGGAGAGGTCCTGCCTGACCCTGTCCTCCTACCTCCCAACCATAATCTGCAGCTAGGAAAAGTAGTAGCTCTAAAAATTTCTCTACACCCCAACCTTAAATTTCACGCTGTATTTCTCATTGTCAAAAAATTTATACTAGCCCAGGAAACTCTATTCATAGACAACTACCCAATGCCAGATATTTAAGATACCAAGATCCAGGACAAGAGATCCCATGAATAGCATTTTAAGTATTTTGGATAATCCTAACTTTCAGACCACTACTTTTTAAGTATTAGAGCTATAGAATTCATCAGAATCCAAAAGAAGATTAGAGAACAGAACATATCTACAAATCATTTCTTTATAGTTTTCCCCCAATTCCCCAAATAGTTTCCAAAAAACATAATTCTGCATTAGTTGGGAATGTCTATATATGGGAATGTCTTAATTCTTGCCCATAGATACCAAGATATGATGAACCTTTTAATTCACTGATGATTTTAAAACTCAATCCAGAAATAAATAAGTAAAAATAAAAATCCAAGAGACAAAGGACTTTGAACCACCATTATCTATGTGAAACACCATGAAGTATTTATGTAATCATATGGATATGGGACAATTTATCCAGTAGAAACTATTACCATAGTAAATGTGTATGATATAAAATCAGCTATAAATACCCATGCATGTTTTTATATATATATATATATATATATATATACACACACACACACAGCTAAGTGTGAGCTGCAATTTGTGTTTCTTCTATTTGCTATTTGTTGGCATGCAAACATTTGGCAGGTAATTATTAAGCACTTACAAATCTTAATGTTGAAATGAAAGAGTACCAAAGGCTTTAGAAAAATATTTTGGGTGGCAGGAAGCTTATATTTGGATAGTCTATCTGTGGAACTAGTTTCTGTAAATGTCGCAACACATACCTTTGACCATTTAGGGATCTCTCCTAGAAACTGAGTTGGAGAACCCTAATGTATGAAAATAAGGCAAATATTTTTGAAAAACAACATAATTTTTGACAAGGTAAGCATAAATCGAGAAATTTCCAATTGTTTCTTCCTTTGTGTATACCAGTGTAAATTTAATCCATGATGACATATTTCCTAAAATCTGACCATAAATCAATACTATCTATAAAAGGCAACCCCAAACTTGTGATAGGATGATGTTACAATAGGAAAACGTGTCAGCTCTGGAGAATTTATATCAGTAATCTACAGAATGGTTAAAAAGATACTGACCAAATGAAGTGTTCCATTTTAAAATTTAATTGACTCTAGGTTATCCACATGCAAATAACTGATGGCAAATCCTTAGTCTCAAACTGCCTCTCCCCATACATCTAGTACATAAGCAAGGATGTCTCTCTAGCCTTTAGTTAGTGTATGGTGGAAAATGAGGGTGTCTAATAAATTATAAATTTTTAAATTTATAATGAATATATAAATAAGGGTTTTTTCTTCAAAATCTACTGTATTCTAAAGCCAATAAATTGCTTTGCCTATTCATATCTTTTTCCTTGCATAATGACAATAACAAGTTCACTTCACATTGTTTATTATTAGACTAAGTTAGAAGTAAAATTGCTGAGAGAATCTATGAAAGATTATGGAATGAACACATAGATATCTGGCACTATTTTACCACACATAACATTTTATCCGATTAAGGCTTTAATGTATTCTTTTATGCTGGCTTTATTAGTAATTTTATTAGAAAATTCTATTATGACCACAATTATCTCTTTAATTATGCACTATTAATTAAATGATGATATCAGAAAGCTGAAAACCTTTATAGCATTAAAACATAAAATTTATTTAATTTGATATTATTTAACTGAACTCTATACTTTGTTACACATCAATTTTTAGTAACTGGGTGTACATTTTGCAACTAATTTGTCCTGGTAGATTTCCAAGAACGCACTGTGAATCACAATAGGCTATGCTACTAACGTTTTTCTATGGTTGTAGTGACTGATACCATTTTGAAATTTTTTCAAGCCAAATTATTTTGGCTGCATTCTATTATCTTTGATAACTGATTATGTATTTGTTCCCATGACAGAATAGAAGGTTTTGGCTCTAAAATGTAAACTCCTTAGCTCCCTTCTAGGTTGACTGACACAGGATAACAATTCTCAAACCGGTTCGATTCCTGGGTGGTACAGATCTCTGAGAAAAGGCATTTAAAGCCTCTGCTTTCTTTCTCTGCTTCTCCCAAGGAAACGGGGTACTTCCTGGATTAGCGTCCTCTCAAGACACACACTGAGCTATCTTGTTTTGAGAGACAGGCTCTCTAAGGACATGTGTCTATCAGAGTTTCAGGTTCCATTGACCCTGGGGCTTCATGACTGCAGGAGAACCAGTGCTTCCTCACACCCCAGAGAAAAGGAGCTAAATTTGAGGCTGGTTAGGAACATGAAGAATACCTACCATGGATTCTGCTTTGAGTCTATTCAGGCCTAAGAGGCTTATTTAAAGCAGTCCTTCATGAGATCCAGGGAAACTGGGATAACAACTAAGGGTCATTTGGGCTCCTCTGCATATCTGTAACAATCCAGAGCTTTGGAGGAAATGAGCACTGGTCAAGGAGTTTGTTGTTTTTGGGTTCACTGGCCCTATTTCATAGAACAGCTCAAGTAGGATAAGTGATGCCTAGAGGCAATCTTTATGCCTTATCTCTTATTCCAAGCCATAATTTGCTTGGAGATGAATAAGACCATAGCAAAATGGTGATGAACTTTTATACTGATACCAATGAATACAAAAGTAACTCATACAAAATCGATATTAAAAAATTCTCCCACTGATTTATTGGCAGAACCTCCTTATACTGGATCACAGGAGATATCTATCTACACTCCAATCACGACAACTCTGGATACACACTGTACCAAGTGTTGACTGATGTTTAAAATACATGAAAGGAAGGAAAGAAATATAAAGTGTGGGCGGGGGGGGAGGTATGGGCTAGACTTTAATAATACAGCAAACTTCAGGATGTTGTTAGGGATCCTAACTTAAAACTGCCTTTTCTAACTTGGAATTGTCCATTAAGCCCTAAAGAGTTCATGATCACAGCTATTCTGAGCTGGATTGAGCAGAGATATCAGAAAGCTAATGTGTAGATAATGCTTCTTAAACTTCCATGAACTGCACTGTTAGAGTAGGGGGGGCCTCATCTTAGATCAGAGCATCTAGGAAACAGCTTTGTACAACCACCACTGGCTTCATGACAAATGTTGCTATGGCCCCTTCCCCTCCACCATTCACTCCCACTCCGTTAAGGACCACGTGAAAGTCTTCTTTCAGAACTACATGTGGGAAAAGCCATAATTTCCCCCAAATAACTGGTCTGATTTTCTCCTAACAAACATCATGAATTATATGAGCAGTAACACTTTTTTCTTTTTCTGTTGGCTACCAGAAGCTAACAGCGACATTACAAGACATAGTTAGGATCCTATGCCTGACATATCTACATGTCAATAACTCTCCTCCTGCCAGCTTACCTTTTATTCTCTCCTTTTTTTTCCCTCCCCCAGCCCTCGTTAATTCTGTTTTCCTATTTTATTGCATGCATTCCTGACAGCCACTTCATATCCTCCTCCAAACAAAGTAGAATATAAACAAAAAGAAACAAAAGAAAAAATTCTATTTCTCTTTTAAACTATCTTCTCAGGGAATCAAAAATAAAATGTGGCTGAACAGAAGGTTTCCACTGTGTAATATTATCCATGATTTAATCTCCTTTAAGTGACATATTTTATAGAAGATGGTTTATAAAAATAAAATGAGTTCTTCAATTACTGTACTTCCATAAAAATAGAATGTCCCTATAAATCTCTCACATCCAAATGTATATAACAGTGATGATGAATATGCAAAGATATTGACTACAGCACATTTCATAAAACCAAAATGCTGAAAATCACCTAAATATGCACAAATAAGAATTTTTAAATTAATTAGGTATTTACATCTGGTGAGGTATTATACAACCATTTAAAAGAATGAGTCAGGGGCGCCTGGGTGGCTCAGTGGGTTAAGCCTCAGCCTTTGGCTCAGGCCCTGGTCTCAGGGTCCTGGGATCAAGTCCCGCATCGGGGTCTCTGCTCAGCAAGGAGCCTGCTTCCCCCCCCACCCACCGCCGTCTGCCTCTCTGCCTGCTTGTGATCTCTGTCAAATAAATAAAATCTTAAAAAAAAATAATAAAAGAATGAGTCAGGTTTACATGAACTGATAAGGACTGATATCTAAAATGTGATACATGAAAAAAGAAAACACAGAATAGTTCTTACTTTATGCTATCAACTTATAAACAAGAATAAGTTGCAAATGCTTACAAATCTCCGCAAAAAGCAGTAAGAAACCGTTCCAGGGATTGGAATTAGGTGTCAGGGAAACAGGGAAGTTAGAAAGACTTACCTTCATTACCTTCTCTCTCTCTCTTCGAGTCTTTTAATTTTTCACTTAGTCATGCATTTATTTTGTTAAGCAAAATGATTTTAAGACATAATTAAGATAAAGATTTTAGAATCACTAATAGAAAAGTTATGCCTTGATTGTCTTAGTCATTTTATTAAAGTATTTTGACACAACAATATTTTAATGTTTCCTGAAAATCTTTTTATAACAGGTCTCCCAAAATACTTTATTCAGACACCAAAATTCTACATAATCCTAATAATAAAAAAGAAAATCCTCTATACAAAGTGATAAAAATTATGACTGACCTATAAATAAAAGGTCAATGAATTAAGCAATTCTTTAAAGAATGTGTAAATCCTTCTTACAAGTAAAAAGGACCTCACATCCATAAAAAAATACACAGCCAATTGTCAGGATGCCAGGTAGAAATCCTGGCAAATGGACAAACCACATTCCATCTTCCCGGTATGAGCCAGCTGCCTCTTTTCCCAGAGGAAAGAGAAGAAAAAGGGGGACAAAGGTCCTTCACTGACCTACCAGAGAGGCTTTTGGGAGAAACAGGAGGGATCAGAGTATCCTAGAATTAAGCAACAGATCAGATTCTGGATATGGAATTGCCAGAGCTTTAAGTCAGCACTCCAGTCCAGTCTTTTCCATAACTATTCACTACCAAGTAAGAAACCACTTGGCCAGTTGGTCAAAACCACAAACGTATGTGCCATTTGATCACACATAAAAAGTTACCTTGTAGAAATACTAGGACACATTCAAAACGATATTTCTCCATTGTATATTTCAAGGTTACTTATTTTAGAATTGTTTGTATTAGTAAAAGATTAGGATCAACACAAATGTCCATCAATAAGAAACTGATTAATAAATTATTATATAGCCATGCAATGGAATACTATACATCCATTAAAAAAGCAGGCTCCTCATGTACTAATGATAAATAAAGCTTTCCAAGACACACTGTTAAGGAAAAGGAGCAATTACAGAACACTGTATACAGGATACTTTCATTTTTGTAAAAGAGATGGGGTAGAGAAGAGAGAGAAATTTGCCCATAAATATATAAAACCTTTCTGAAAGGTACAAAAAAAGCTGATAATGTTCATTGTTCTGAAGAGGGATACTTGAGGAAATAAATGCATTTTTTCTCACAAAGTAAGTATTTTTAAAGGATTGATGGGAAAAAATTTTAAACGTGCATCAAGTTGGTGGGAAAGGGCTGAAACTATGTGTGGTGCTGAGGAAGGAGGGGGAGCACCGAGGATGAGGCCATGAGAACCCTCCTCTCCTTCCCTTTCGTCTCCCACATGGTGAGTATGGTGAGTATCTTCCATTACTCACTAAGAGATGCTGCATGCAATCATTCAGCATCACCGGACGATTGCTTTAAAAGCATGCAGTTGAGTAAAATAGACTCAAAATGCATATAACCTGAACTCTACAGATAAAAAGCACTCTTCAAAAATGCTGTCTATTACCTTTGCTATAACAGAGACTAAAGGAGGAAAAACACACCCATGTATTTTGAAGCTTATGGGAAAGTTTTCAAGTAGAAATACAATGTTGCTTCTGGGGCCAGAAGTGCCTGCTTGGTAGCAATGAGTACGCCTGTATTCCTTCACTTTCTATGGCAGACATCTCTGAGGCCAGGATCTGAAGTCAGATCTAGCAGCAGACCTTGCAGCAACTCGAGTTGTTTCCCTTTCCGTGACCTAACCTCCCAGCTTAGGAAGTACCAACGTTTCTAATCCATAAGGGCTAAGACACCCCCCCCCAGATTAATATTAAGAGACGATGGTAGAAAAGGAGTATATCTTAAGAGCATTACATAAATAAAGATAAATTCCAATAGGAGAAAAGACGAAGGAACTAAGTAATTTCTGTGAAACTTAACTTTCAACACTATACATACTCAAAACTATCTGTTTGAAAAGGTCAAACTTCTTCGACACCGATTTTAGTTTGGAATCTACATTCCAAGACCACTTGAAGTTACCGAAAGTACATGGTGTTCTTAAATAAGCTTTTCACAGAAAGAGGTAGTTGAATTATCTTAATCAAAAACTTCACTTCCTCAGGACTTGGAGCAGGTAGTGCTAAAAGTAGTTATAGGAGTGCCCACTGCCTTGCTTTTATTCCTACCTGGGGAAAAAACAAACAAAGAAAAAAAAAAAAAAAAAAAACAGAATCTGCATTACCACCACTCAAAATAGAGAAGGAAGCTAAAATGACATTAAGGCAGTGAACTGTGCTCAGCCCCATTAAGGTGACCCCAGGACCTGCTGGCCTTCTGCAACATGGCTCTGGGCAGTACAGCCTACGTGAGACCCCCAGTTATTCCTGGACTAGGTATGTATGGGTCTAAGGAAGATTAATTATAAAATGAAAAACCACATTCAATGGAGGTCATCATAGTTGCTGCCTCAAAATGGAAAGGCATTTACTAGGTATAATCTCTCTGTGAGGGAAACCCTATGGTCTTCAAAGCCAATTCCAATATTTCTCATTTACTCTAGATTATTTTAAAGAAAGTGTTCAAAATTTAAATAATTAAAGAAAGGTACAATTTATACAATTTTGTGACTAGGGACAGGAAACCAGTATAGGGAGCAAAAATTAATAAATCACGTTCCATTTTCACTATTTTTTGGACCCAGATACAAGTAATGAATAAAACGTGAAATTTAAATGTTTCATTTACAAAATCAAAATCTCTGCTTAAACTAATAATCTTTTCATTTGAAATACAGAAATTTAACAATTTGCTCTGTCTTTCAAAGGTCCACATTCCTGAGCCAGTATTATATATTATCCAGCAAAATTATTTAACGACTTCAAAACAGTTTCAGAATAAATTACTGCTTCTCCGTCCCCTGTTGCACTAACCTATACATTTATTTAACATTGATAAGAATTCAAAAGTTTCACTTTCCCTGACAGTTGTACAGTTATAGCCTTTACTAACCTCAGGGATGGGGTAAGAGGTTTAGAACTAATAAAGCAAAGTCAAACTCCAGATACAGGTTTTACATCTTTCCAAATTTTTCAGAAAAATATACCAGAACATCTGCTTTTTGCCTGGTTTTAAGGAAAAATGATACAAAATCACCCTAATTCACATATTTCCTTCAGAAACCACAAACTGCTTACTGATAGTCAAAGAACTCAGAAAATAGCTTTGTTAAAACCTGGAACTTGTATTTTTAATTTTTCTTCACACCTCTAAATAGTGCCTTCCACAGAAACACTACTGTCATAGCCACATACACAGCCAAATCTGTAAGTCAAGTAAACAGAAAAATAACCATATAGAAATACAATATATAGATCCTCTATACTCCTTCTATATTAGGGAAGCTCTTTAAATAGTTAACCAGGTATAAACATTAATGACACTCACGTGTCCCAAACTATCTAATGCTTTTAGTTAAGAGTTCCACAGCATACACAGCATACACAGTTGTTTTTTAAAATAAAATACACAAACCTTGAGAAATCGTTTTTTACAGAGATCTCCAATTGGTAGGAGAAATTGTTAAAATCATTAAAGTGAAATGTACCATTAATATGATGGGAAAGTGAAGGAATAGAATAATTACAGAACAAGAAACAAGTATTTTGTGACAATCTGAGTAATTAAGATGCAGTGTGTTGTAAATCTGTAACTATCAGTGTTTGTGCTTAAGAAAATCTCACTTTAGCACAAAGAGCCACATCAATAGTTGATAAAGATAAAGCTCAAGACAACTGGAAAATCAAGTTTTGAATTCTCAATGCATAGGGACCTATTTATGGGTCAGAATGGAGGTGGGTGGGGGGATGGGTGAAATAGGGAATGGGGAGTAAGGAAGACACTTGTGAAAAGTACCAGGTGATGGGGGCACCTGGATGGCTCAGTGTTAAGCCTCTGCCTTCCGCTCGGGTCGTGATCTCAGGGTCCTGGGATCGAGCCCCGCATCGGGCTCTCTGCGAGGCAGGGAGCCTGCTTCCTCCTCTCTCTGCCTGCCTCCTCCTCTCTCTCTGCCTGCCTCTCTGCCTACTTGTGATCTCTGTCTCTGTCAAGTAAATAAGTGAAATCTTAAAAAAAAAAAAAAAAAAAAAAAAAAATCTGTTAGCAAAGTACCAGGTGATGTATGTAAGTGCTGAATCATTATACTGTATACCTGAAACTAACATTACACCGCATGTTAACTAACCGGAATCTAAATAAAAACTTAAAAAAGAAAAAGAATATAAAACAAAGAATCAAAGGATAGAAAGAAGGTAAGGGTATGACCTCTAAAAGAACTATGAAAACACAACCTGACTAGGTCCTGCTTTTTGCAGCCGGGGAGGAACGTTGGGATAGACTGTCAGGTGGCACGGGCAGGAAGCAGAAGATAGCTCCTATGCATGTCTGGGTAGCATCCTTCCTTCCTCAGTCCCAGAGGGAAGGATGAGAAGGCCAGCTGAATGCGGCTTGTGGCTGGACACCGTGACCAAGAGTGGGGGCTGAGCAATCCGAGCTGTATGCAAAGTCAAGTGACCCCAAACAAGGCCATGGAAAGGGGAGTAGCAAGCATGTTCTATGTCAATACATCTGCTTGTCTCACAGCAAAAGAGTCAAAACATCTTATATATGCTCGACCAAATGGATTAAACACCAAAGGGTCCTCAAATACCCTTCAAATACTAGGACAAATACTCTTCAAATACCCCTCCCTACCCTGGTGGCCTCCAGCTGTGTGAATACTTCCAACACCCTGGTATCATGGGCAGAAGACGACTCCACCAGGTACCGTTCTTCTTTTGGACCATCTTCCCTTAAAAACAATGAACTAGTAGGGCACAGCCGCTTTGCCTAATTCTTTTGTTTTACTGGAAACTAGAGTTACCATCATCTCCCCTTATAAAAAGGGTCAATGGCCCAACCGTGCAAAAGTCTGGCCCAGCGGCTTGCAGGTAACAGACAAACATTAATCCGCTTTCCTGTTCCGTATCCAATGAGGGAGGTCAACCCATGACCATTACTCTCCCTCCTCCTCAAAGGAGGGATAGACATGCACAACTCTCAAAGATGAAACCAGCTGCGGGAATTCTTAGCTTTCCTAAACTTAAATCTACCCAGTTGCTCCCACCTTTAACATGTCTCTAAGGCAAGCTCTGCCCTGTCCAGCTCCAGCCTTCTTCAACCCACCTTTCTACTTTTCTATTACTCTAAGCTCCTTTCTCACGAACAATGAAACACTGGGATCTAAGGAATCCAACTTCGTTCCCATCATCTCACCGAACACACCAACCTAGCACGCCCCAGAAATTCACTCGATAATTGCAGATTTTCTCATAGGGAAGTGGTATATAGTTTTGAGATCCAGATAAAGTTGCAAAGAACAAATTTCTCAAACTTCCATGTTGTGGCTCTGATTTCTACCATTAAAATATCCATGGAAAAGGTAAATATCAGTGTTCTGATTTGGCCCTTATTACATGATTACTTCTAGAACTTAAAAATAATGCTTTTTCACAGGTGTTGCTTATTATGGTGGGTGGTCCATTTAGAACACAGTCAATACAATCTGACTTCAAAAAAATAAAATAAAAAGGTTTACAAATAGGCCACTTTCCACAACAGGTATGGTAAGGATTTTATTAGTGCTATAAGGTTCAGAGTCTGTTTAGTGTAAATACAGTCTAGACTAATTATCTCACCCCCATCTCAGAGTCTGGAGCACAGAAAAGGTCTGATGAGAAAAGAGGAGCTGGAAGTACTGGGGACAAATGCTACAATAAGCATCATAGGTGGTTCTCTGAATAACAAAGCAGGCAATTTAGGACTGTTGCCTCAGGTTGAGAAGGGGCAAGAAATGTGGGAACCACACCACCAAGTCTTGCTCAGTAATGAGCCCAGTGATGTGCAGAGTGAAGCCATGTATGATGGTGGAAAGCCGCACCTCTCAGGTGGAAAGTCCCTGGGGGATGATACTCACGCTGACACTGTCCCCAGGACCGGCGGGCCCAGCCCCAGCAGCAGTCAATTCTCCCACCATAACGACACAGGCCAACTGAAGACACTATTTGCCTGGGCCACCTACCAAACAAAAAGATTCAAAATAAATAAAGACACCTTTGAAATTAAAAAATATTTTCCTGTTATTTTTTTTAATTAAAGTCACACCCCACAATTTTTGATGAACTCCTTCATGCCTGCAGAAATTTAAGGATAAAACATATTCACGAAAATAGTTCTGCTGTGATCTAATTCCAAATTTCAGAAAGTTAAACACACACACTACACACAGGAGTAGGGGGAAAGGGAGCGGAAGACCCTTTCTTAAATGGAAAAAGCACCAGCTAAAACCAAGAATTCTCAAGGCTGACACTCACAGGGTGGCTTCTGAAGCTTGAAATAGAACAGATTCCTCAAAGACCCACACCTGTTACTTGGGGGAAAACCAGTTCTGACTGATTTATCATAAACTGAAAAGTATTAAATAATAGGACATGTCAAAGCCAAAAGAAAAAAAAATTCTGCCTTTTATTTCTGCCTTAGAAAAGGGCAGAAAGATGGGAGCGTCCTCAAAATCAAATGACTCAGACCTCTCTGCAAGACTCTTGGGTAGAAAATGTTCCCAGAAAAAATAAAACAGTATAAATAAAACCAAGAAGAGTTTAAAGGGTAGCTAACATCTCAAGTGTCCTTGGGGTTTGAAACTTTTCTGCATCAACAATTCATGTTATCTTCCTCACTCATGTAAATAAGGGCTAAAAGTACTCAATTTCAGTATATTACCAATTTATCCACCAGAATCCACTTTCACACCTTATTTGGTGAATCTTTTCTTTGTTTATATTCACACCTGACTTTCTGCCCCCAGAGGATCAATGTTTTAATCGGCTGTTTTAAAATTAAAGCTACCTTAAAATCTTGTGCATAACCATGTGATATATTTCCTATTGCAAATGTGTGTGCCAGAAATGCACAACATACCCGACTGTGAGCAAAGAATTGCTTTAATAAAATAAACCAGCCTCTGGCCGCTCCCCACATTTTCTCAAAACACTCCTAATCTTTCCAATTCCTGGTTCTTTTCTCTCCTCCTATGCCCTCAAGCCCAAAGTACAAAATAACCCCGAACTCTGGATTTCCTCCGACCAGGTGGTAAACAAGCGATTGCGCTTTTCCTCCTCAACGCTCCGCTGGCTCCCCCGGTTCCAGTTCCCCTCCAGGTACAAGAAAGCTAATCAATCGCGGAACTGATTCGTTCCACGATTACAAGTGAAACAGGTGCGGCTGTCTTTAGGGAGGCGCAGAGGGATACGCGGCGGGGTCAGAGCGGGGGTGGGGGGTTCTCTGAAAGAGGAAGACAGGATGGCGGCGTGACCCCGGTTAAAATCTCCGCCGGCTGCTCCAGCCTGGTTCCGCGCGAGCAGCAGCGATCGGCGCTCGGGGCGGGTCTGGTCTCTAATTGCACGGCGGTGGGGTAAGCGAGCACGCCCTCCTGACCCACAGACACACACAAACACACACACACACACTCGCCCGAGCGGATCCCGCGGCGGGGCAGAGCGCGCCGCGCGCCGCCGCCAGAGGAGCGGCTGAGTGACAGCGGCGACGGAGCCCGGGTTGTTGGAACCTGTCAGAGCACGCCGCAGCCAGGCTCGCCCCAGGTCCCGGAGCTGTGTGTGCGTGCGTAGCCGTACACAAACAAACACGGGGCGCTCCTCACCCCGCCCCAGTCCTTATTTTAAGTCCTCCTCCCTCAAGAAAACCAAGTGCGGAGGCAGCCGGGTCCTCCCGGGAAGCCCCATCGCCCCTACGCCCCCGCCCTTTGTGTGAGCGGCCCCGACAGCGTCCAGCCCGGCTTTGGCCCCGCCACCTGAAGTTGCGCCGCTCAAAGAGCCGTCTACATCCCACGCGAGAGCTTCCTGGCCGGCGGGGTCCTGGGCATCACCTGGGCTTACGAGGCTCGCCCGCGCCCTCCCAGCCAGAGGTGCGGGGCTCCAGGAGCCTTCCCACTCCTCCCCTGGCCCCAGTCCCCGAGCCGGAGGCGCGGCTGGGCTCCCGGACTCTCAGGGGGGCGCCCTCCCCAGCCTGAGACGGCCACAGGTTGCGAGAGCAGTTCGACGGCTCTCCTCCCGCCGACGGCCAACTTCTGGCCGCGCAACCCCGCGGGGAGAGGGGACCCCAGCACCGCGAGCGCGAAATTAGCGCTAGAAGAAGAGGGCGCCCCGTGGCCCCACTCACCTCACGTCGAACTCGGCGGCCGCCTGCAGGTAGAGCGAGGAGCCGAGCACCAGCGCCAGGAGGAAATCCATGTCGGGCGGCGAATCGCGGGCGGCAGCGCCACGGCGCGCGGGGAACAGGTTGGGGGTGCTGGGCGCGGAGGAGAGAGGCGCTCGTCTCCTTGGCTCCGGGAGGAGTGCGGGCGCCGCCGCGACTGCAGCTGCTGTCGGAAGAGAGCGGCGCGGCGCGCAGCCGGGGCAGGTCTGCGGCGCGACGCCGGGAGCCCCTTCTGGCTCCCTCCCCTCGAGGGGAGGTGCTGCAGGGGGAGCTGCGCCGCCCGCGGGGAGGGGCGCAGGGGGCGGGGGGCGCGCGTGCGCCTGCCTTGCCGCCCTCGCAGCGCGGGGCCGCGGGTGAGGCCGCTTGGCCCCTCGGCGGGAAGCTCGGGAGCCGGAGCGCCGAGGGAAGCGGCGTCTCTTGAGGGCCAGCCAAGTGGGGCGAGCGCCAGGCTGCGAGGAAAGTTGCCAGCCCGGCCTGGGCGAGGGAACGCAGGGCGCTCAGCAGGAAAGGGTGAGCCGAGGAGGGAAGGGGCCCGGGGCGTAGGTGCGCGCTCCGCGGGTTCCGCCCGAACAGGTGGTGACCGCAGGGGCGAGCTGTGGCTTCCACCCGAGGGCGGAGAAGCGGAGACGGGAGATGTTTCTGGGGCAGGAGCTGAGCAGTGTCTACACGGAGTGAAACCACAGCACGACTGACGACTTGGACAAATTAGCGGAGGCAAACTCCGGGAGTTTGCTTCTCCCGCAGAGTTGGCAAAGGCTTGTTTTTTATTTTGTAACCAACCGAAAGAAATGTTTGGCTCTCCAGTCGAGTTTTGTAGAAGGAACGTGCAGACTGTTTCTATCTCTGCCAGCTCAACTTCGAGCATTTAGAAGGATAGCAGCGGCTGCCCCTCCAGGGGCACGTGCGGGCCAGAGAGGGCGGGCTGTAACTACTTAGCAGTCTGTGGTGTCTGATCCTGGGGAGAACATTTAGAAACCATTTTAAACAATCATTCTGTTACTGCAGAGTAAATAATAATAATAATAATAATAATGTACTACGACTGTTCAATGAAAATACACAACGATCATCCTAAAATGCATGTTAAAATATTATCCATTGAGTCACCCCTCTTCTCAAACCCTGTCCCAGTGACTTCCTGGTGCAGAGATGTGCCATCACTCATATCTCTCAGACCTTGTCTCCTGTTCTCACGCTTCCCCTAGCCCATGACCTCCTTGCCTTTCTCACAGCCTCCAGGTATGCATGCCCCTGCCTTTGAGCCATTGACTGGCTGATACTTCTGACTGGGCCCAGATATCTGTGTTGGTTCACATTCTCACTTCTTCAGGCTTTGCTCAAATGTCACCTCTTTGAGGAATCCAACCGTGACCACCCAAATTTAAAGTTGTCCCCTCAGGATGCCTCATGTTTTGGTCTACTTTGTCTTTGCTCCATACCCCTGGTCTTCCAGCATCCTGTATAATTTGTTTCCTGATTGTATGTCTTCTTTCTGCTAGAATGCAAACTCTTCCAGGGGCCTAGTTAGTGCCTAGTAGTGCCTCTTTGTTAGTGCCTAGAACAGTGCCTAGCACGTAGTAGGTGCTCATAAATATTTGTTGAATGAGTTTGTTACATTACAAACCTTTTTTCTATCTTTGTTTTCTTTTTAGGAGTTCTCCAACTTCAGATTTTTAATGGAAAGTTCTGTGGCAGGGTGATCTCACTATCCAGATTTCTTGGTGTGTATAAAAACAGGAATTTTATGCAAGAAAAGGAAAAATAATGGTTTCAACTTAAACGACTCTTTGATTTCCAAGTTGTTTTCTGTTAGCAAAACAAGTTTCTATTTTAATCTCAGGAAATATCCATGCCAATTCAGGCTTGGGACATTATTTTAGGCAAACAGCTTGGTGTCATCTATTTCAGATCTTTCTAATGAAGTCCAAAAATGTAGGAGTCAAAATATTTTTTCTGCAGAAAATCAAATTTTTGTAAGTGTAATGTAGGCTTGGTTCCAGGCTCCAGCGGCTACTCCTTAGCCATTTTCTTTGTTTATTGATTCCTGGATTGGATTTGCAAAGACGCTCTAGCAGAGCAACGGATGAGTATCAAGAAGGGCCTAACCTATAGGCTAAAAGCTGGAGATAGAAGGAAAGGAGGATAGGTGACAGGTGAAAACAGGACGGTATCTGAAGCACAATGTAATGCCTCATCAGCAGGCCTTTTAACATTTTTTCCCATATCTTTTTCTTTGGCTTAGAAAACACTCCATTCATCTGCCTTCTTCATTTAGACGATCCACTTGCCCTTTGGATCCAAGTTTGGCTGACATTTACCCAGGAAGCCTTTTCTGAGTCTTTTGCTAGGCTGAGACTCTTGTGGGATAATTACAACACTATGCATCCCATACTATCACTTCAAAAGCAGTGTGTGTTTCATGCATTGCTCCTCTACCACTCTGAGTTCTCTGAGACAGTGACCAATAGGAAGGCACAAGTCCCGGCGCAAGGTTTAAATTCAGTAAATATTAAATGTTGAATTGGATTGAATTAATTCTTCTTGGTGAACTTTAACTTCTCCCCTGAGTCCGCAGAAGCTGCTTAGATCAGTCTCTGTTGAATCGTGGCATGAGGAGATGCTAAAGGATTTCCAAGGTCTGCCTGGTTGGTATGCTGCAGCTCTGGCCCCCATTCCTGAAACGAGGTGACGCCCCCATGGGAGTGACAGTCCTGAACAGTCTTGAACACAACCAGCTCAAAACAGTTCGCCTTTCACCATATCTGTACGTTTCCAATAGGACAACTTTTAGGTTAGGTTTCCCACCGGATAATGCCACCTTGCAAGTACTAATTGCAGTGTTCTCACTCACAGATAATTATCACTAATCACAATGTGATACAGATAAATAACAAAATAGGATCACCCAAGCACAACTTCAGACACTTGGACGTTTAGAGACTCTCCACTGTTTTGTCTTTATTTTTTTTTTTCAACAAATATTTATTGAGAGCATACAGTGTATTGGCCATTTCTTGGTACTGGGACTTCCGCTGGGAAAAAGACAAGCTTGTGCCCTGAGAGCATTTACACTGGAGTGGGGTGGGGGGTGTTGAGGAATAAGTGCTGTGAAGAGAGGATAAAGGTATGAAGAGAGGGTAGAGGAAGGATAAGCTGATAGGAGATGGGGTGGGATTTTAGGTAGAGTGATTTGGTCCCCTCTGGAGAGGTGACATTTAAGGAGAGACTGAATAAGGTGATGGTGTGTTGTGAGATGGTGTCCGGGCAGGAGGCAGAGAAAATGTGTGTCTTCTATCAAGTTCTCATAGTGGCTCTCAGCAAGCTCTTTCTCCCCCTATCCCACATACAGTGGTGGCATAAGGACAGGATACCTGCTTTAAGAACTCCTATTAAGAAAAGGGAAGAGGGACGCCTGGATGGCTCAGTTGGTTAAGCCACTGCCTTCAGCTCAGATCATGATCCCAGGATCCTGGGATCGAGCCCCATGTGGGGTTCCTTGCTCAGCAGGGAGCCTCCTTCTCTCTCTGCCTCTGCCTGCTTGTACTTTCCCTCTCTCTCTCTCTCTCTCTCTCTGACAAATAAATAAATACATAAAATCTTTAAAAAAAAAAAAAAAAGAGAGAAAAGAGAAGAATGAGGAGCACGCAACTGCCTGTTCACTGCAGTTTTGACCCCAAGCTGAGCAAGAATTATGGTGACTCTCTGCTCCAACAGCAGAAGAAATGCCTTGGTCAGACAGTCGGGTCACCTCTGTTTCTCCAACTGTGTTCATTCATCTTCCATGGCCACACCAGGAGGGACTGTTGGAACATGCGTCTTCTTTCTAGGCTATCCATCATTCACAGCTCTTTGTCTACTGGTACAAACTTAAGGGCCTGAGTGTTGCTTTGAGGGGCTAACAGAGACAGACAGATATTTGCAGACCAGACTCATGGTTTCCTTGGCTACCAGATTTCTTTAAAACCCCAATAGGCATCTGATCTAATTGTTTCCAGTCAGTTCCTTGTACCAACACCCATAACCAAAATCTTTTCGACTCCTAGTTCTGAAACCCGCTTTAATTCTTTGCTTCCCTCTGTCCATACCTTACTCTCTCTTCTTAATGGAGGCCACCTTGAAGCGAGCTGAAATAAGAGGGTTGTTTGGAAGGGCAACACCCTGACTATGATCCTTGCCACAAAGCTTAGAACCCTATATTGATATTAATGTTTGAGGCATCAAAGCTGTTGTCTTTTTCAATCCTAGGAGGCCCTTAATTTCTGGACATTCTCATTTTCTTTGCATTCCTGCTTGCAGAGAAACCAGTTTTTGGCCAAGCTCATCTCTTTCTTAAAGTGCCTTGTCAGAGCAACAAGGAGCAGTGAAATACACTAACATTTTCATTTTTTACAAAGATATTCCCTAATGTTATGTCCTTCACGTAATCATCAGTAATGATTTTATGAAATAGTGTGTGTGTAGGGCCTTTCCAGCCCACACAGGGCAGTTCTAGTTATACCACAGAGCACATCATCCCTTTAAAGAGTAAATAATTCCAATACTCCTTAAACTCTTTTAAATATCTAAAGAAGAGTGCTTATAATTATTCCTAAGGAGTCATTGATAATTAATTCTGGAAAAAAATAGCTTTCCCACACAAATATACAGCTCATCTCTGATATAAATATAAATGCAAAAGGCCCTGAAAAAAGGATTACAAGTATAATCTATTAACATACAAAAAAATCCATTATAATCAAGTTCACGGAAAATGTCCGTGTGGGTAAAGGGTTAACAAAATCCTAGCCCCTGCCGTAGGAGAATTTGACCTTATGTTAACTTTCTAGCTCCGTTCCCCTGGCAACCTGATAAGGTGGTTTGTGAAGGATGTTGCTCTGTTGCTGGTAAAAATGGACCCCTGATTGATCAACTGCATGTAGACAGAACAAAATATACCCGGTAGCAAACCACAGCACTGGATGAACCTGAGTTCAGGAACTCTTCTAACTGGATGTGTCCCTTCCAGAGCACTTGGACACTATGCGGAGGAGAGACTGGCTCCAGAGGGGCGTGAGTCTGTTGAACCCCAGCAGTTTCCCATCTGGATAAAGTGTTTGTCATCATGCCCCTGGGCTGTTCCGCTGTGTGAGGAGCTACACTGAGGAGAAGCCCTTGATCCCGCTGTGCAGGCAAACCCTGGTCCCTGTCCCTTACCCAGAATATGTAAATGCCAACCGGGACCATTAGTCTTGGGAGCCTAAATGTTCAGAATCTTTTCTTAAACCTAAGAATACCTGAGGCGACTGCGGACTCCATGATCAGCGCTATTGATTCCTGATTTTAAAAAATAAATAGACTACTAATAATAACTAAATAATGTAGAATGTGAATACTTGGGAAATTCTTATTCATGTCGGGAATGAGATGCAAATGCCCATATCACCACTTTCATAATGTCCCAGAAATAGGATTTGATGCAGTCGGACAAGGAAAAAGGTGAATTATTGAAAGCAAGAAACAAAGTTCTCATTCAGATGATATGATTAGGCAACTCGAATGGCCAAATAGTCTTAAGAAATTTTATTGGAAAAAAATAAGGCTGTTTGGTAAGATGGTGATTTAAATATATAAACACACACCTATGTGAAAAGTTGATATGTGATTTAAAAATTATCAACTTAAAAGATTAAACCCCAAAATTTTATGCCAGCCTTCTTTTTACAAACTGAAGGCACTGGTGTTTCATCTAATATAACACACATGAGCAACCAGCAAGCATCAGGCACAACTATTACTGTCAGTGTTTCTCATCTACCTTCAAATAATTCTGCCAAAGACAACAGAAGATTTTACTTGATAGGCCTTTCATTCTATTTTAATATCACTGGAAGAACTGAAATGGACACAAATGGCTGACAAAATTAGAAAGCAGTGTTTTGTTTTGTTTTTTAAGATTTTATTTATTTATTTGACAGAGAGATCACAAGTAGGCAGAGCAGCAGGCAGAGAGAGAGAGGGAAGCAGGCTCCCTGCTGAGCAGCAAACCCAGTGTGGAGCTTGATTCCAGGACACTGAGATTACCACCCAAGCCAAAGGCAGAGGATCAACCCACTGAGCCACCCAGGAGCCCCTAGAAAGCAGTTCTAATAGTTAGAGTCATGCTTTAGTCTTCTACTTTTCAGCCCTTTTGGAATTATATCTTAGTGATCTGATGCAAATGGTAAAGCAATTTGGATTCACAGGTCTTTTTTAAAGATTTTATTTATTTATTTATTTGACAGAGAGAGAGAGATCACAAGTAGGCAGGCAGAGAGAGAGGGGGAAGCAGGCTCCCGGCTGAGCAGAGAGCCCAATGCAAGGCTCAATCCCAGGACCCTGAGATCATGACTGGGCCAAAGGCAGAGGCTTAACCCACTGAGCCACCCACGTACCCCAGGATTTATATTTTCATATAGAAAAATGGATAGGTTGGGGCACCTGGGTGGTGCAATGGGTTAGTGTCATCTAAGGTCATGAACTCAGGGTCATGAGCTTAGAGTCATGAGATCGAGACCCATATGGGGCTCTGCGCTCAGCGCTGTCTGCTTAAGATTCTCTCATCCTCTACCCCCCCCTCTCTCTGCTCGCTCTCTCCCTCTAAGATAAATGAATATATTTTAAAAATGGAAAGGTTCTTTTATGTTGACAATGAATTTTTAGGATCCATTAACCAGGAATGGTAACACTTCTCTAGCATATCACCTCCAGTATCTTCGGCTTGACACAATAATTGTTCCTCTCATTACTGTACAATTTAATGCAGGTTGGACAGTCTCCTAAGCATTCCTTTACAAGTGGCTATTCAGGGATAAGAGCTCCTTTCTTCCTGTGGTCTTCCTAGAGTTCTCCTCACCTAGCCACACAGATAGCCACACAGATAATGGGGAAAGAGTGCAAGCAAACATACCTGGGGACATGTGGCATTCCGTTGGCCGCTACCTCATCACACCGCTCCCAACATAGCTGCAAGAAAAATTGGAAAATGTGTTTTTCCAGTATGCCAAGGAGGAAAATGAAAATTTTAAATTGAATACCTAACCTTGTCTTTGTCCTGGCCTCAAGTAGCTAGTGAACTTGGTATTTAATTGCTGCCGGAAAGAAAGCTTAACGTTAATTATAACAATACTAAAAAAAAAAAAAAAATCATTGTCTTTGAAAATCATTCTCTGAAATTCATTTAATCAATGATTTTCATCATACAACAAGTCACTGTATTTGGGATCCTGAACATATAATTCACCCGATTTAACTAGGTAAATTGTATAAAGTACTCCATCCAGCACATGGTGTAAGTAGTACAAGCTCGATAGGGGTTGATTACCTCTAAGAAATGTCTTACGGCTGGCAATGAAAAGCTTCGCTATAAGACTTTTCTATGTCCAAGGCAGGCAACTGGAGACAGTCACATTAACATTTTCCATGCCTAAACCAACTCTGACATGCTGTATTGTGAATATCTCATCCCAACTGAGCTTTTATCAAAGTATTTGAGCAATTCAAAGTTGCCAAATCCTCTTGCATCCCACTGCCACATGGGGGAAGTACTAGTTAAGTTTTTCACCTTTCATAAAAATTGATCAATCTTCTGGTCTCTAAACATGGATCTGTGTGTTCTGGAACAACACAGGAGGCCAGTTCTTTAGGTAAAATTTTCATGCTTATAAAAGTCCTTGTTAAAATAAATGATATTTCTGGAAGGCAGTCTAGATAGGGTACGTGCTATACACAACTGTGCATTTTTCAAATAGCAACCTTGGATCAAGTTAGACTCTTGGAACTTAACTTAGAACTTGGAAGACTTTTCTCTTACTGAGTTAGACTTTCAGCTTTTAGGTGTTTATTTCAAAATATAATTAAGTTCTGCACCTATACTTTCTGGAAGACTGTTGCAGATATCTCGATCCCATAAGGTAACTAGTTTCTTATGGAATTTAGAGCCAAGAAAAAATGTTGTCTCTTCTGGGAAAATGTTATGTCTTTTATCTTCAGATGAAAACTTACTGTATCAGGTTTCCCTTTTAAAAATGGTCGCCAGAAAACTATGGAGACTGTAAAAATAATAATAATAATAATAAATCAGTCATTGCCAGGGGTTAGTGAGAAGAGACAGATGAATGGGCAGAGCACAGATTTTTAGGGCAAGGAAATTATTCTGTAGGATACTATAAAGCTGGGTGCATGTCATTATATGTTGTAAAAACCTATAGAATATACAAGGCTAAGAGTGAACCCTAGTGTTAGACTATAGTCCCTGGGTGATTACAGTATGTCAACATATGTGCATTAGTTGTAACAAATGAACCCCTCTGGTGGGAGATGTTGGTAATTGGGAGAACCTCTTCGTGTGTGAGGGCAGGTAGTATATGAGAAATCTTTGTAACTTCCACTCAGTTTTGCTGTAAACCTAAAACTACTCTAAAAAATAGTCTATTAACATTTTTAAAGAAGAAAGTATATATATTTTGCCATGAATTTCCCCAGTAATTTATAGTCTATATGATAGTTGTGTTTAATGTTTTTACTTAAAATTGTAGGCAACAATTAAAATTCTCACATAAACTTGGAAGAACACATACAAAAACTAATTAAATATATATATTTAGTGTGTGTGTATGCACACACACACACATACACATATCTGTGGGGGTCTACTCTAAAATATATACTGTGTATATATAATCAAATATATATATATATATACACATACAAACTTGTAGCTGGTGTCTGAAAGGGAGAAGTATTAGGACATAGATATATATTATCACCTCCCAGGAAGCCCAGAGTTAAAATTCTACTACAAGAGTCATTTTAACTCTTAAGTTGGGTTAGCACATATGGTCTTCTGCTTTCACTGACCATCACTTTCCTTTCTGTTTTATCATATGAGCCGTTATGATAGATGAACTAAGTATGTGGTCTTCATCCTGGTTTCTGGCACAGAGCTCCTAAAAACCCCTGGGCTTTCCTGAAGGACAAGGGTGAGAGGATCTTCTTTTGTTACTCCTAATAAGCCCCCTTTCGACCATAGCTGAGTTAAAGTTAAAAGCTGACTCTTGGGGTGCCTAAGCCTCTGCCTTCGGCTCAGGTCATGATCTCAGGGTCCTGGGATTGAGCCCCGCATCTGGCTCTCTGCTCAGCAGGGAGCCTACTTCCCCTCTCTCTCTCTGCCTACCTCTCTGCCGGCTTGTGATCTCTGTCTGTCAAATAAATAAATAACATCTTTAAAAAAAAAAAAAAAAAAAAAAGCTGATTCTGCTGTTGCCCAGAAACTTTCAGGCCCAATCCTAGACACCTGAGGAAGGGTCGAGGGTAGGAGATTGAGTACACGCACCAGTGATCCATCTGATTAATCATGTCCACGTGAGGCAGCCTCCATGAAAACAGAGTCTCTGTTGGTGAGCCGATCCTCCTGCCAGGTGGGTGGCAGCCTGGAGAGGGCGCCCCTTCCTACATGTTTCCCTTTGCAACGCAGCCGTCTGGTCTTTCCTGAGTTGTATACCTCATAAATTGGTAAGAATGTTTCCTTGAGTCCTGTGAGCCATTCTAGGGAAGCATTGAACCCGAGAAGAGAGTTATGGGAACCCCTGATTTATGGCTGGTCGGTCACAGGTACCAGTGACAACCTGCAACCTGTGACTGGTGTCTGGAGGGGGAGCGGTCTTGTGACTGAGCACTGAGACTATGCGGTCTACCCTCATTCCGGGTAGCTGCTGTCATAATTAAATTGCAGGATACCCAGCCGGTGTCTACAGAGAATTAGAGAATTACTTGATATGGAAACCCCACACATTTGGTATCAGAAGTGTTATAAGAAGAAAGAAACAGAATTTTCTTTTATTACCCTTATTTTATGCTGTGATTTCTTGAGACTTTGCTCTGAGTCCATTTTGGAAAGAAGCAGGATTAAAATTTTAATAAGTAAAAAGATAAAAATATAGTCTCCCAACTATTAACATTTAGGCTTGATCTAAAAGCTGTTGCTTATTTATTTGTTTGTTGTTCTAGTATTTCCCATAAAAGTTTTTTTTTCTGCTTCTGACACTGAGTTCTGCTCTCTAGACAACCTTTAAATTTCTAATTGTACTATATTCCCTACAAAGGGGTCGTTCACCTTCTTTAAATTCCCTTTTCCCCCTCTGTTTAAACAATAAAATCTGTCTCCCATAGAAGAGATTTTTTTCCCCTAAATGGAGATGCAAAATGCAGTTCCAAGACCTCACAACTCTTGGCTGAAAGCTCCTTATGTGTAATTTTTTACTTTTTCTGTTCCAGGTAGAAAAAAGGAAACATCATACCATATACATCTCAAGCTATATGCTTTACTGAATGAGCAAGGCCTTACTCTCCAGCCCAAATAAGATGAAATGTAAAATTCACTGAAATCAAATAGTTGGAGGATACTGGTAGATGAATGTTTTTAATTACAGAGTGTCTCCAACTCCGGTAAATGTGCACGTTAACTCCAATTCGTCTGCAAAATTATCCACCAAAGAAATCAAAGCATTTTAATGGTATTGTCTCATTTTTCTTAATGCATGTCTAGGAATAATGTTATGAGTTGGAAAAACTTTAATTAAGGAAAAATTAATGCAAGATAACACTTAGGGTCAGTCTTCAGATTTTATTCCACTCTGACAACTACTAGTTGAGCTCTGACTGTAACTCCTGAACCTCAGTTTCTTTCTATTATGCAGGAATACTAATGTATTGGGTATATATAATTTTCTGTATATTTTATTGTTTTGACATCATGGGAAACCATTCGGGCTGGAAAGAAACTACTCTTCCCCTGGCTAATTCTCACAGATGGCCAAAGGCCCTCCCAATTCCCCCCCTTTCCCCTTCCCCTCCACTCCCCCCACCCCAGCACAACTTTGATATGCAAACTAACCCATCTAGAAGCATCCCTCTGCTACTGGCCTATGTATGCCAGAACTAATATTACTCTGCCTTATCTCAGGACCAGGTGCCAGGGGACCAGGGACCAGCCCTATAGACCAAAACCCACCAAAATTATTCAAACTAGTTAATCCTAAATTCATTACCTTGTCCTTCCTTGCCTTTCCCACAGAAATCCCAGTGACGGGTGTTCCTTCCTACTCCTATCCTCTGCCTGCTGACCTCCCTGGTGTTTTCCATGTGGCCCCACACTGCATCCTCCTGTCTCTAGGACACTAGAGTTCTGTTCTCTAGAAAATCTTTAAACTCTTGAGTAAACTTCTGTTTTTGCCTGACCCTCTCTTCTGTATCCTCTTGTGGCCATACTGGACTGACCTTCTTATAAAGAATATAAACGAGCCAACATGTGTCTTGCAGTTACTGTGAAAATACAATGCCATCATTACAGTTCTTGCTACAGATAAAACAGTCAAGTAATGGTAGTTGTTAGGAACAGTAAGTCTAACATAAGATGCGTAACCCCAACATCGATGATCTGGTCACACTCCATGCTCTGGTGTATCTGAATATAAAGCTGTGGAGCGTCTGTACCTCTTTTTATTATTATATTTTTATTAGGTTCCATTAACCACTGTATAGTATATCATTAGTGTCTGCACCTCTGTCTCCTTCCACAGTATCTACATAGAAAGGAATGCTGGACCATTTCTGCATTTTTATGAGCTAGTTTTTGTTTTTTTCCCCCCCACAGGGATTTCCTATTTCTTACTGTGATCGAGGTGGGAAACAGAGGCTCCTGTCTTTCAACAACAGGTATGAGTTCTGCCAACAGAATAGCCAATTTAAGCCTCCAGAGAGGGAGGGATTCACCTGGACTAGAGACATAAAGAATTTGTTATTTTTAATGGAATAAAGATGAAAGTGATACATACCAACTCAGAGGAAGGAACAGAAAGCCCTGACCAGACTTTATATCCAGGTTCAGTTTCTAGGAGTTGTGCCAAACCCTCCCTGCCAGGCAGGAGATGTCCCCTTGCCTCATGTCAACCCTTGGTGCAATCAGCTCAAATTTCTTTATAGACAAGAAGAGAGATTTATTTTGTCTAATAAATAATTTAACAGGTTATCTATTTGCACAACTCTTATGTGTATTGCACTGTATTACACCTAAGTCCTATCCAACCTTGCCAGCTTCATCCCTGTGGTCATTATTTTGGTTTTGTTTTCCTAAAAACAACAGCAGCAACAGATAAGATTGGTTATTGTCACCAGGCAGTTGCCATATTTATGATAATGAATAAATTTTTTTTTTTTAACCATCAAGAGTAACCCTGGAATTATGGGCTAGATGAAAGGACATTAAAACCTAGAAGGTCAGGAATAAGGGGTCCCAAGAACTTGAGGAACATCCTGGAAACTGAAGGAGATCCCAGAGGGCATTCCTCAAGGTATTGGTGATGTGATTTATAACATAAAATAACATATATAATCATCATTGAATTTACCATCTGTGGTGAAGATCTGGATCTCCTTAAGGATGTTTCCAATTTTTCCCATTGACCTACCCATGTCTTTAAAACCCATCTTTCTCCATTAAGCTCTGTTTGGGGAGGCTGTTTGGAACTCTAGCACTTGTTTTCTAAGAAATCTACCTGCTGCTTGAAATCTGAAGAGTGAAGTCATCTGATATATAATAAAAACATAGGCAAGAGTTCTGTTCCAGGGCTCCTGGGTGGCTCACTGGGTTAAGCCTCTGCCTTCGTCTCAGGTCATGATCTCAGGGTCCCAGGAGCAAGCCCCACATCGGGCACTCTGCTTGGCAGGGAGCCTGTTTCCCCCTCCCTCTCTCTGCCTGCCTCTACCTACTTGTGATCTCTTTCTGTCATATAAGTAAATAAATAAAAAAAAAAAGAGTTCTGTTCCTAACGATAGTGGACTAGGATGTTTTGAACCAACCTTCTCTTTGAGAACTAGAAAAGCTATCTAGGTGGTTAGGAATTGAGTTTGTGGGGTTGGATATGGGAACACAGGGAAGCCCAAAGACATGAGCCTGAACTTGCACTGCTCTTCTTCCTCAGGTGACAGCCAGTTCTTAAAGTGGGAGCTGAAGGTGAGATACTGAGCAGAATTTCAATAGATGCCTGGTCAGCGGAGGGGAAGAAAAATTAGAATTCAGAGCTTGCCAGAAGGGCTAGGGCCTGGTAAACTATCTGGGTGTTTAGCTGGAATCCTGAAGGGGTGTGCCCCAGGAATACGAGGACAGGGGATACACAGTAGTGCTGTCAAAGAGCAGAGTCACATTGATTAGATGATCTAAGTCAGCTAGTGTCCCAACCTGGCTGCTTGCCAGAGGCCAAACAAACCCTCTCTGGAGGAAGATAACATCACCTATGGCCACAAATTATCGCTGAATGTTCTATATCAATGTCTGACAATCAATTAAAAAGTATCAAGCACTTAAGATGAGACAGAAAGAAAAACAGAGGACAATAGAAACAGATTCATAGGGAAATATAGAGATTTTGTTATTATTCAGTAGAATTTTTAAAGATTATGAATACATATAAGAAATTTTAAAAAATGAGATTGAGAATTTTGGCAAAGAAGAGGAAATGAAAATATAATTATAAAAATAGGGGTGCCTGCGTGGCTCATTCGGTTAAGTATCTGCCTTCAGCTCAGGTCATGATCCCCAGGTCCTGGGATCGAGCCCCACATTGGATGCTCTCTTCAGCGGGGAGTCTGCTTCTCTCTTTCCATCTGCCCCTCCCCCTGGCTGTGCTCTCTCTCAAATAAATAAAATCCCTAAGAAAAAAAAACAAAAAGAAATTAAAAAATAAAAAGAAATAAAAAAGAAATTTGAGGAACTTCTGGAATTCTGAAAACATAATAACTGATGTTAAGAATTGAATGAATGGGTTTAATAACAGATTTGGCTCAACTGGAAAAGAATCCAGTAAGTCAGAAGAAAATATTTAGATTGACTCACAGATCAAGGGTGAAAAATATACAGAAGAGTAAGAGGTATATGGAATAGGGGAAAACATCAAATATATATGTAATTGTAATTCTAGAAGAAAAAAAAGATTAGGATAGAGAGAACAGGACAGAGTAAACATATGAACAGGTACTGGCTGAGAATTTTCCAAAATTCTTGAAAAGTATCAAGCCACAGATTTAAAAAGCATCATGAACCCCAAGCAGGACATATATAAAGAAAACCATACCCAGACAATACTGGGAAAACCAAAGACAGAAATCTTAAGGCAGGCAAAAGAAAAAAGACAAAAATTCATTGACTATTTCCTTTCCTTAAGTGTGCTTTCAGAGAACAGCTTTGTGTGAGAGCCTGTGTGAGACATAGGCAAGTGCACTTGAGTTTGCTGTACTCTGTGTTTCTGTCTATTGTCAGTTACTTTGGGGAAATGGAGGCAGCAGTCATCATTTTCAAAATCCTTATAGCATTGACTTGATGATGGTACATAGTCATTGGCACTTAAAGCCTGCTCTGTATTATATATGTAAAAAACTTGGAGCACTTATGATGTAGTAAGCCCTATTATTAGACCCAATTTTAGATTAGCAAACCATGGCCTACAGAAGTTAAGTAATTTTGGTAAGCTCATGAGGTTAGTAAGAAGTAAAACCTAACTTTATAGTCCTTCCTCCTAACCCCCTGGCTTATGTCATCCCGTGGAGATAGTAAACTCTGCCATGGGAGGGTCATGGCTCAACTTCCTGTGACCCCTCCCACTGCCTTGCCTTAAAAGGCCTCAGAGTCAATGACTAGCTCAAATAACACTAGTAACAACAAAGCTAGCAATAACAAAGGCCTTTATTGAGGACGTACATTATACCAGGACTCATTTACTTCTCACATCCTCCTCCTAATACTAGGTAGGTACTAGTATTATCGCATTTTACATACTAAAACACCAAGGCCAGAGAGGTTAAGTAACTTACAAGGTCACACAGCTATTAAGCAGCACAACTGGAATCTAAAACTAGACAGTCTGGCTTCAGGGTGATTTTGTAATCATCACGCTTATCACTCTTGCTATACTATCATTCATTGACAAGAGCAGCAGAGGGAGAGAGAGAGATCTGCGCCCACCAGGACAAGACTGGAAGCATCCTAATTATGACTGTCAAAACAGCACACATAGTTCTTGAAAGACTATATTTGTAAAAGATGCCAAGAAAAGGCAAATGATCCGTAGGAAGTTTCAAGCTATCCACTTGGCTGAAGGACAGTCTTCAGAACCTGTGCAGTCATGTGCATTTTCCCCACAGAACAAATTCCTTTTTTTCTTGTAATATTTTATTTATTTGTTTGAGAGAGTATGTGCATGAGCTGGGGGAAGGGCAGAGGGAGAGGGAGAGAGAGAATCTCAAGCAGACTCCATCTGAGCACGGAGCCCAAGGCAGGGCTAGATCTTAAGGCCCTGACCTGAGTCAAAATGCAGAGTCAGATGTTTATCTGAGCCACCCGGGTGCCCCCACAGAGTGAACTCTTAACTCATCTCCTTACCACAATTATTTTTATTACATATTTTTTATTCTCCTAATTTTTTTTTTCAATCTTCCCAACTTCATTTTACTTTGACCCTATCCCTTAGGTTAAAGAGTAAATAAACTGACTTCCTATCAGAATTTTTTTTTTGCTGGGTCCCAAATAACTTGAGACTCAACACAAATGCTAAAGCCACCCAGAGCTTGTTTAGCAATGTCTAAAAACTGAAAATCACGGAGGAGAGAATAGACTGACTGCTTGGGGAAGACAGTGAATGTTAATAGATGTCAGGAAGAAGGCAGAGCTGTTCAATGGCTACCCTTCTTTTTTATCCAGGAAGATGAAGCACCTCCACGTTGAAAAGAATAGGAGCAAAAGGAAAGTGCGTCATAAATTTTACAACTCACTCTCTACAAAGGAATTGTATGATGAAATATGATGGTCTGACTTGCTTTGAGGCCGTTTTTTTTTTCTGATTCAGTAGTGTAATTAACATTGAGTGTGAATGTCGGTTGTTTCAAAAGAATAAATCCATGGATCTTAGGAAGAAGTATTTCAAGGAAGATGTCATTATCAAATACTCCGTTGCTGTGAATGGAGTGAGACATGGAGAATTCCTACACGAAATTCCTCATTCTGCCTCGGGCTCATTTGGTTGCAGGGAACAGAAACGGCAATCTAGCAACTTCAAGAAAAGAGGCTTTATTATCCAGCAGCTCCTCTTGGAATTCAAAGGAGGAAGGACAGCCGAGCCCCGGGGGGAGTTAGACTTGGACACTGGAAAGTCTTCAGGAGCCGTGCAGCTTTTCTTCTCTCGCCCCCCAGGCTTTCCTGTCCCCCTGTCCCGCGACTGTCCAGCCCTGCCCCACAGACTGGCTCTGGGCAATCTCCTCACATACCTGGCTTGGCCCTCAGTCATGGCCTTCGGTCTCTCATTCAACAGGACCCTGCAGCTCCTGTGACCATCACCACCTGACTCTCGGCCTGTGTCTCAGTTCAAATTGTCAAGAGAAAATTCTTCAAACTGGTCTGGTTCATGAGTCAGGTGTCACCTTTTTTCTAGGAGGGCTGGGTTTCTTTGGTATAAACATGGGAAGACAGGCTTCCAACTGGTGCTCCAGCGGGGCAAGGGAAAAGGGTTTTTCTTAAAGAAGAGAGTGGGCTGATGAAATCTCAAAAAGGGCCTCTAATCTCTGTGATCAGATCCAGTGCTTCGGTGTCCTGGAATCTTCACAGTGTCTGAGATAATCACCAAGAGTAAGTCCAGGGGTGCCTGGGTGGCTCAGTGGGTAAAGCCTCTGCCTTCGGCTCAGGTCATGATCTCAGGGTCCTGGGATCGAGCCCCACATCGGGCTCTCTGCTCAGCCGGGAGCCTGCTTCCCCCTTCTCTCTCTGCCTGCCTCTCTGCCTACTTGTGATCTCTGTCTGTCAAATAAATAAATAAAATCTTAAAAAAAAAAAAAAAGAATAAGTCCAAATATGGGGATAGGTTTTGGGACAATGCCATTAGGAGGGAAGAATGGACATTAAGTATATATGTCAATTATACTCCACTGAATGAGGTTTAAGTGCCCTCTCCATCCATGAAATGTAGCTCTAAAATTGAAATAAAAATTTAGTGATATATTTGAACATCAAGCACTTTTTAGGACAAACACCAATGAAGCTGTATATCGAAGATCAACATACTGTAGATACATTAGGCAGACATATTCAATTCAGGTGCAGACAATAATTATCAATACACAATCTGGAAGCAAACTTCCTCTTTCATGTGCTGTAGCTTGACTGGGACAATGGGAAAAATTTCAGGAAAGTCAGTAGAGAGTACCACTTCCAGCTGTCATCTGACACCTTCACCTAACCAGTTACAGTTAGCTTCTAAATCAGAGCAGGGCCGAGATCAAGACATTCCTGGAGAGATGGCTTCTGTTGCCACCATCTCCTCAAAACAGGATCAAAGCTCAGAGTCAAAGCCTAGCCCCACCCAGACTTGGGGGCTAGACATCAGGAACCTTAAGGGATGTAATTGCCTGGTTTGACTTTCAACTTTTCATCTTTTCAGGATGAGAATTTATCTCTGGCAGTAGAATAGTTTAATGGCACAACATTCTTATATTTATAAAATACTGAATTATTCCTTTTTTTTTTTTAAGATTTTATCTATTTATTTGACCAAGATAGACATGGCGAGAGAGGGAACACAAGCAAGGGGAGTAGGAGAGAAAGAAGCAGGGTTCCCATCAAGCAGGAAGCCCAATGTGGGCCTGATCCCAGGACCCTGGAATCATGACCTGAGCCAAAGACAGACACTTAACAACTGAGCCATCCAGATGCCCCTAAAATACTGAATTATTCTTTTTTTTTTTTAAATATTTTATTTATTTATTTGGCAGATAGAGAACCCAAGTAGGTGGAGAGGCAGGCAGAGAGAGAGGAAGAAGTAGGCTCCCTGCTGAGCAGAGAGCCCCATGCGGGGCTCGATCCCAGGACACTGGGATCATGACCTGAGCCGAAGGCAGAGGCTTTAATCCAGTGAGCCACCCAGGCACCCCAAAATACTGAATTATTCTTAACAGCTAATTTTTCAATGAAAATGTAGGATATACAACCTTTTAAATATTAAAATGTTTACCTCTGTTTTAAAAAATAAATGGTTGTTTATTTTATTGAAGCAAAATAATCATTTGTCTGACACTGTAGTTGCAAACATTTTTGGAGGGTTTCAAAATTTGGATTTTTTTTTCAATTTTTCAGATATTAAAAATGAAAACTTAATTTTTGCCTATCATTTTGATTTTGTGTTCTGTTTGAAGCATGCATTATTGATTATTTTTCTTTTGAAATCCGATTTCTGTGTTACTTGGTCACTGCATTGTTTTAAGTTCAAGTCTTCTAGTATTAAACTTTTGTATATAACTGATGGTTATCATTTTCAGCCTAAAGCTAAAAAAAAAAAAAAGTCCAATCTTTTCTATGGTTTGAACACTTCAAGAACTCTTTATTTTAAATCCAACTACAGTTTCTAGTATTTTCCCAGAGGAGAAAGTAAATGCATGTGTAATTGATTAGACATTAACACTTGGTGGACACTTAATCCTTGACCTTCATTTGCGGAGAGGTAAAGGAAGATGGACAGCTAAGCAGAATTTTTCAGTTGCTTTTCCAGGAAAAACAACAGCTCTGATAGGTCAGGATTATTCCTGGTTTTCAGATAAGAAATCTGAGAGCTAGAGAGGTTAAGTACCTCACCAAAGGTCACACAGCTAGTAAGTGGCAGAGTCTGGTTTCTAATTCAGGGATGTCTGATTCCCAAACCGTGTTCTGTCTGTTGCATTCTTGGACCCGATGGTTTCACAAGACTGGATTCACAGTGGCACGTACTGTTAGGGCGGAAGAAATGTATGTTTGAATTAGTTATAGTGCAATTCGGTTTAAAAATTTCATTTTGAGAGTTTGTGCATGTGACGGCATGCTGGGGTGGTAGGAAAGTGATTATCTCACCTCATCACTACAGAATTACACTCTATGCCCTTATGACAACCCTGCCTTCCCCCATAAAAGAGAAGAAAGTAGGTGATAATATATTGGCTATAGAGCCTAGTGCAGGAAACTCTCATTAGGTTTGAATTACAGCTAAAGTAGACCCACAGACACTGTAGCGTGATTACATGAAAATAGCAACAGAAAAGCTATTCTACTTCTGAGTGTTCTAAGGTTGATGGTGTTAAAGTTACAGTTAAAGGAACATTGCTTTACATTTTGAGATTCTGAAGATTATCTTACCAGGAAAAGACCTCATAGTTATTTCCCCTTTGCCAAGTGGGTACAGACTAAGGGCTGAAAGAAATAGGTTCCAGCATCTTCTGGAAGTTAAAGAGTCATGGATGGAACTAGTTAGAATGAGGACATTGTTATTAGCTCTCAAACAAAATGAAACAGACTTGACAATTAATCAGCCCAGGGGCTGGTGCCAGGAAGGGCTTTACTCAGAATACTGCCTACAGAGGGTCTCACGCTAGGGACTCGGGTTCTTCTTCCGGATCTCCTGTCAGGGCTTAGCTCTCAGATCCTCCGTTCTCCTCCTCCTCTGAAGTGAATCCCCCAGAGGGAGAGCATGTGCATGTCTGCCTTTTTTAGACGGCAAAGGGTAGAGACAACACTGACACTGATGTAGAAGCCGCGTGAAGTTCAAATTATTTTTTGCCTTCCATGTTGAAAAATATTTTAAGTTTATCTGTAATTTTACATTTGTGATTTTCAGTCCTGTGGGTATCTAAGTGAATTAATGAAGCAAATGTTGTAAATAGATTCATGGTTATTCTATCTATATCCCAGAAGTCAATATGTACAAGTGGGACAAAAAGGTGAGAGAAGGAATATCTCATGGCAAAAATGGAGATCCCATCGTTTATCACCAAATGATTGATTTTTGGATCTCTCCATTTGTCCAAATGTTTGCTTCTATTTCTCAGTAAATCTGAAATAGGGAAATATGATGACAAGGGTCTTCGAGAAAGATTAATCTAATACTCTATAGACATGCCCTGGAGAAGTAAAGATCCAGAAAGGAGGATATTATAGTTATGAGAGTATAAGGAAGTGACAAAGAATTGAGATTTTCAAAAACTTCAAAGAAAATTCAATAGGTCTTGGCGTTATAAACACATGAAGTAAATTTGATCCTGAACTGAAGGACCGTTACGTGGGAAAGTTCATAGTAGTGGCAATATTCAGCATTCACTCTACTTCTCTTGATCCCAATTCCTCACCATGTATCCACCTGAGCATTGCTGATGAGGTCAGGGATGCCAGCTTGACCTCATTGCTGATGAGGTCAGGGATGACAGTAGTTTGTCATTTCTCCAAGCAATCGTGTTCGAGTTTCAACTTCTGTCCCATTCCTGTAAGCTCACTTTGCTGACACGAGAAGCCTGAGATGTGAGAGCCTTGAGGAGACATGGAAAGGAAGTAATGGAGCCCCTGGAAAGTCTGTCCCAGAAATCTTGCACAAGCACATTCCAGAAGGGGAGTATAACATTTCTCATAGACCAGTAGTGGTTAAATTGATGGGAACATCAATTAGGTTGGACAAAAACAAAGGTCCTTTCTTGGAGAAACTCTGGTGAGCATGTTGGCTGACCTTCCCTGATGCTTCAGCCCTTCTTCCTCATCCAGGTCAACATATGTCTCCACCTGGCATAAATATCGGCTGGCTTGTTTGGGCCCCAGCTAGCGGATGCCGCTCTTCATTCGCACTCTTACCTCAGAAAGATACCACTGGGGCCTGAGGTGAATCACAAGAGGCACACAAACTTACGCTAGTGAGATTCCTCTTACACTGAGTTTGCGAGATATACACAGGCTTACAAAGCATTTGGGGAGAGGAAAAATTTGATGGTAAAATTCAGATTAGCTCAGATATTCCAAGTGAGGATATACATGCTTCATGTTGGTGCAGAGAGCACCTGTGCATAAACTGTGAGCTAAGGAGTAAAGGTGCTGTGTGGAACATTATGACTCTCAGTTTTCCCTAGATTAACGTACCAGTCGTTCAGAAATGCAAATGAAAAATATTTACTTGGTTGCTTTATAGTTTTCAAAGTTTTGCCTGGGTGGCTCAGACGATTAAGTGGTCAACTCTTGATTTCAGCTCAGGTCACTCCCAGTGTCCTGGGATCGAGACCCATGTTGGGCTTAGTGCTCAGCAGGGAGTCTGCATGAGATTCTCATTCTCCCTCTCCCTCCACTCCTCCCCCTGCTCTCTCTCTCTCAAATAAATAAATAAATTTTGACAGAAATTAAAATGAAAGTATTGTCCACACATGGTCAAACAAATTAAAGCTACAGAAGATATGCAATAAACAGTAAGCCTCTGCTTTCCCTCTCCCACTTCCCAGGAGCTGCTCTATCAGTAAATACACCACGGATGCTTGGACTGTGAGTCACAAAATCCCGACTAACCCTGGCTAAGGTACAGGAAGTTCAGAGGTAGGCTTCTCAGGCTCTGTAATACCTGACACAATCAAGGAGCTACCCTTCATTCACAGTATCAGACCTCATTGTCACAGCTCTAGGCTGCAGCTTGTCAAAAGAAAGCCTCCTAAGCAGGAAAGAAAGGGGTAAAGGAGAAAGACCTTTCTCCTCAGGCACATCTTTGTTTTCTGAGAAGGAAAATTCTTCCAAAAGTCCTAAGTAGACTTGCACTTCTCTCTCCTTTTCAGGGAAGACCTGAGTCACTTGCCTATCCCCAGGCCACCAGAAGCAAAAGAAAATGAGATTGCCGTGGCTGGTTTAGGTGAGTCAGGACTCACCCTCTGGGACCAGACACAAGGCTTCCTGAGCAAAATCAGCTTGCTTGATTTCTTTTTTTTTTTTTTTTTAAAGATTTTATTTATTTATTTGATAGACAGAGATCACAAGCAGGCAGAGAAGCAGGCAGAGTGAGAGGAGGAAGCAGGCTCCCCACTGAGCAGAGAGCCTGATGTGAGGCTCCATCCCAGGACCCTGGGATCCTGACCTGAGCCGAAGGCAGAGGCTTTAACCCATTGAGCCACCCAGATGCCCCCCAAATCAGTTTTCTGTTGGTAAGAAAGAGAAGGAATGAGGACTGGGTACTGGGTAGGCTCCCACTAGTGACCACAAAAATGAAAATGCTTAACTATGTCTTAATATCTGCCCAGAAATATTGCTTCTCTATATGTTTAAGTATATATGTTTAAGTATAACTATTTATATTTAAGTTATAAGTATATAAACATATATGTAACTATATATGTTTAAGTAAATTTTTTTTTATTTATTTGAGAGAGAGAGAGAGAGAGAGGGCAAGAGAGAGCAGAAGCAGAAGGGAGAGGGGAACTTCTCCCCCACTGAACAGGGAGCCCTATGTGGGGGTCAGTCCCAAGGTCCTCGGATCATGACCTGTGTGGAAAGCAGAAGCTTAACTGACTGAGCCACCCAGGTGCCTGTAACTAATTTTTTTTTTTTTTTTTTTTAAAGTAGATGTGCTAGGGCGCCTGGATGGCCTAGTCATTGACCGTCTGTGTTTGGCCCAGGTCATGAACCCAGGGTCCTGGGATCAAGCCCTGCATCAGGCTCCCTGTTTAGTGGAAAGCCTGCTTCTCCCTCTCCTACTCCCCCTGCTTGTGATCCCTCTCTTGCTGTCTCTCTCTCTGCCCAATAAAAAGAATCTTAAAATATATATATAAATAAGCTGAGAGAACTTCAAGTTCTTTTAAAAAAGGTAGATATGCCATATATATGCTCATGTATATGTATATATACATATATACAAATATTCAAACATTATACTTCCCTAAGTATCTTATAATTTTTTTAGATAAATGAAGTACTCTACGTGTGGTGCTTAACACCTAACTAGTACACAGTAAGTGCCTTAATCAGTGCTGATGACCATTATTACTTTATCATTATTACTTATAATCTTTGAGACAATATACACCCCCTTTTTAAAAAAGAATGAGGGTCATTTTCTAGCAGATACTAAAATTTACTTTCCTTATTTTTTTTGGCCAGCATTTTTATTTTGGGATACTGAATACTCCTAAGATATTAGCTGCATAGCTCCTTTAAAGAGAGATAAGAGTTACTGTGGTTAGCCATGAATTCCATTTAAACATAGTGAAATAATTTTGTGAATAACAGCTAGGTGACTAAATGTTGACTTTCCGATGACTATCTAGCCACAAATATTTTCTAATCATGTTAATATGCAGGCAAAAGTAAAAAGGTTGGGTATTAAACATTTTTTGTGTATTTGCACAAAATATCATGTTAGCAAGTGAATTTTACTTTATTGACAGATTTTCTGGAGGGAAGAGTGACTTCACTACTATTTGCCTAATTCATGATGCATGAAGATGAGAGTTATTTGAGAAATTCTTATGGAGGAAGCCAACAGAGACAGCGCAAGTATTTGACATAACTGGTTGGAAGCCTGTGGAGAGAAGGGGAGCAGAGCAGGGAAATCTCCCTGACAGAGTTATCCCTGACAGAGCGTCCTGACCAAGGATCTAAGGTAAGCATGCGCCATAGTAAGTCCAGCCTCAGGATACCCTTCAGCCCATAAAAGCTGACCTCTCATAATCCTTAAGACCAACTTGCCAAATGACTTGTATTTAAGGTAAAAACTATCGGTAAGTTCCATTTTCTCGTTTCATCATTTTTCCTAAAATGTGTGGATAAGTGTGAAAATATTATGATTCCATATGACAAGTTATAGGATCTCTCAGACTTCATGTTCTTCCATTTCCAGAACAAGTGAGTTAAATCAGATGATGACTAAGACCACCTTCAGGTCTGGAATTCTAAGTTAAAAACCAGTGTTTTTGGAAGCAATTGGTCATCAGAATCACCTGGGGCAGTTCTCAAAGTACAGATTCCTAAACCCTATCTTCAGACATTCTGGTTCATTCATTCCACACATGATTATAGAAGTTTTGTGTTATATTCTAGGGTACACAATGACAAATACGACAGACATATTACCATTATGCCCTAGTTGCTACAGAAACTGAGATTCAACCCACTAATCTGCATTTTAAAAATGCTCTCCAGGGGGCATCTGGGTGGCTCAGTGGGTTAACCCTCTGCCTTTGGCTTGGGTCATGATCTCAGGGTCCTAGGATCGAGCCCCACATCAGGCTCTCTGCTCAGCAGGGAGTCTGCTTCCCCCCCTCTCTCTGCCTGCTGCTCTGCCTACTTCTGATCTCTCTCTGTCAAACAAATAAGATCTTAAAAAAAAAAAATGCTCTCCAGGGGGGGTACCTGGGGGGCTCAGTCATTAAGTGTCTGCCTTCAGCTCAGGTCAGGATCCCAGGTCATTAAGTGTCTGTCTTTGGCTCAGGTCAGGATCCCAGGTCATTAAGTGTCTGCCTTTGGCTCAGGTCAGGATCCCAGGTCATTAAGTGTCTGCCTTCGGCTCAGGTCAGGATCCCAGGGTCCTGGGATCGAGCCCCACATCGGGCTCCCTGCCTTGCAGGAAGCCTGTTTCTCCCTCTCCCACTCCCCCTGCTTGTGTTCCCTCTCTCACTGTGTCTCTCTCTGTCAAATAAATAAATAAAATCTTAAGAAAAAAAAAATGCTCTCCAGGCAATTCTGATAACTAGACTGTTTAGAGAAGCAATATTTGAGACCAAATGCAAAGAAGAGACATTTCTGAGAGACCATTTTATTTTATTTGGGATGGACTCAACTTTAAACTCTGAGAAATATTTCCATTTAAAATTTTAAAAATTTAAATACCTTCTCTAAAACACACACACACACATATGTATATGAACATAGATTGAAATGTAAATGTTAACAAGAAGATATAGTTACCAGTATGCTGATGTTAGGTGTGGATATAATAAATTAACATTGATCCTTGACACATTAACTATAGACATCTGGACAAGTGAAAAGAAAATAGTATTTGAGTTGAAAAGTTGAGAGTCCAAGTTCAGATTGCTTATGCAAATATGCGAGTTATTTATTTTGAATTCTTTTATTTACTTTGATATGCTCTTTGAAGAATTTTTAAACCTCACCAACTTCAGTGTATAACAGTTTGAAACTTGAAGTGTTTGACTTTATGACCTATGAATGCTGAGATTTACAAGCAGACATTCTATGCTTGCTAAGGTTATACAACTCCATTTTCCTTTAAATAGTACCAGACAGAGAATTTACCAAACAAAATAAATGAAAGAATCCCTGCTTCCATGCCACCAAATTATAAATACAGACCATGAGGATAAAGGTTAACCGAAGGGCTATGAATAGCTAACCCATAATTGTTAAAATTTGTAAATCAGATCCTTTATCACAAGTTTCTCCCCTGTCAACACCTACATCCCAATGTGTAATTTTCCAGTGAAAAATAAAAAGATACCAATCAAAGCAGTCCGCCTCTATTCATTTCTAGTCTCAGTGTCACGGAGAGGTCCCACAGGTGATTCAAATGAAGAGATTTGACTGCAGGAACCACGACACATGTAGGCTGGGTGAAGGGAAAAAAAGAAGGAGCACAAGATTCTAAGAGAACAGGAAAAAGTGGGAAGCAGATAAACAGTTTCTAGTGAAAGGGACAAGAGCGGGAAACCAAAGCCCAGACTGAAACCATGAGGAAGAGCAAAGGTCCCTGGGAACGAGCTATATAGATTTTAAGGCGCAGGGAGTACCAGAGACCCCTTCTCTGAAGCAGAGGGTAGAGAGTAATACCATTCCCTTCTACCTTCCGCTTTTCTGTGCATGCTTCCCCAGCGTCAGTTTCCTGCAGGCACCCGCTGGTGGGAAGGTGGATGGGATGGATGTGTGAACAGTTTAAGGAAAACCCCACAGACTCTCTAAACTGGCAGACTCTCTAAAAACACTATTTATAGTAGGCGTTTAAAACTATTTTGTTGTAGTTTTGTTTTGTTTTGTTTTTTTGTAGGCTTCCCCGCAGCCTGGAGCCCAACACAGGGCTTCAACTCACAACCCTGAAATCACCTGAGCTGAGATTAGGATATAGATGCTTCACGGACTGAACCACCCAGGGGTCCTATTCTTTATACACAGACTATTCACATTGTGGATCTATGACTTTTTTAAAATCTAAACCCTGTTTTGGGTTGCAAATGAGTTTTTATTTTCTAGGTCTTAAATGAGTTCTAGCTGCAAGAATGAACATGCTTTTGTGTTACCTACTCTAATCAGTTATTATATTAGTAGTAGTAAATTGTAAGCAAGGAGCCAAATCTAATACCAAAGCATATATATATTTATATAAATATATAAGTATAAATATATATATATATATATATATATATATATATATATATATATCACATCCAGCTGGCCAGTAAGCTCTCTTCTGGCTATATATAGATAATATATCTATTATATGAAATAATTATATCTCATATAATAGATATATAACTAATTATCTCATATAGAGATATGATTATCTCTCATAGTTATCTCATATATAATATATATAATACAATCTCATGAGATATAATTACCTAATATGATATATATAAATATAGGTATTAGATTATATATATTTTATATATAAATAAATATAAATTTTATATATACATACACATATAAATTGTATATATGTATGTATATATGTGTGTACACACACACACACACACACACACACACAATTTTAGATTAGCTGTAAATTGCTCCTCTGATTTAGTAAGAATAATCCAGAATTTTACTTTGGTGATTAAAATGATAGGATTAAAAAACCATTTCGGCGTATGTGCTGAACATTCCCTTATTATGGGGAGTTGGCTGCATCCTTACAGGACCTCCATCATCAGTGTGGGTGTAGGCCTGAGTCAACACTCCCACAAAAGCTTGTCTTCTTGAATACTTGGGTAATTGAAAATGCCAAGACACATTTTATAAATTCAGCAAGAAAAGAGTCATATCGTTAATGCTGCTGAAAACCTGGGTGAGTAATTGGCTTTGAGATTGTGCGATGAAACAGCAGCAGCTCAAATGTCATTGCCTAAAGGACGACGACCAGTGTTAGGCCAGCTGCCGTTCATGTGATTTCACAAAAGGTTACGCAGAAGGGATGTAACCCACTTCAGGAAGCACAAATGTCGTTGCCAGGACCTTAACGTTCTCTGAGCACAGTGATAGAAAAAGACCAAAGGCAATTTAATCCAGAATGATAGATTGAACATCATACGAATGATTTGTACATCCAGGATGCAGAATGCCTTTCCCAGGAAATAACTTGAAAAAGGTAGCATTAGAACACTCGTATCACAAAGACTAGTTACTAGTTTTCAAAGGGTGATTTAATGCAGTAGGGATTTATAGTGCAAAAGTGTTTTCCAATTTTTATTTATTCTTCTCATGTGCAAAAGTCACCAAAGGTGTAAGGCAGGGGATGGGCAGTAGGAAAGCCCATTCAATTCCATTCTATTTGCAAGTTACAACGTTAGATAACTGGTGGCTATTTATGTATTTGCAATTATTTTCAAGTTACCTAAGTAAACTTGATTTCATCATAATTTCAGCTTTCACCATAGATATAAAATTTGGGTACTTTGAAGATTTAGAAGAAACTGTTGATTGAAACGGAGTGAAAAATATGCTTTCCTTGTTAGGTTCCTCCTTTGCCTTTATAATCCCTGGTGCCCAATAAAATCCTCAACGAGTCTAAATCTGGATATTCATTACCTAATCCGTTTTACCAGTCATTGTTTGTTTATCTGCTTTAGCCCATCTATTCCAGCCAATAGTAGCGAGATCTCTGGAAGCACCAGGACCTGCTTCTTGTGAGCTAGTTTATATTGTTGTGAGAAGGCCAAATCTTGATTCTAAGTTTATAGCAAATGTGTAAGTTTCCTATTTCTTAAAGCAACGCGTCCACCCATCACTTCCGTCCACAAAGAACTGAATGGCTTCTCACTGCCAATAAGACTATCATAAGATAATGTGTTTAAAAATTCATTTGTGGTTTGATTCTCTTCACCCCACCTCCCACACACAGAATGAGCAAGATTGTATTTTTTGTTTCTTATACAAGGGTCTGTTCAGTGTCTAAACCAGAAGCAACTTGAAAAAAACTATCATTTTTGCAAGTCTGTATTCATTGCTAAGGCAAAACTATGTATCAAGGACAAAGAGAGGAGAGAAAAGGATGACTCTGAGGAAGACCACAGGCAAGAGAAAAATTTTCCCCAGACTGTGGAAAGTCAGTGAGTTCTTTGATCTGAGTTCAGGGGGAAGAGCTGTATAAGGGGTCCAGTGGGAATGGACCTCAAGTCCTGGGGCTCCCAGGGGAGCAACAATTGAAGATTTTTCCCCATTTAAAACTGGCATCAAATTCCTTAATTACATGTCATAGACAATTCTGATAATATATGAATCTTTGGTGGACAGGGTGTGTGATGAACAGTGCTGAGAATCATACTCCATTTCACATCTTTACCATTACTAGCTGTTGTTTAATATAAATTATGTATTCTCAAAGAGCTCAAGTCCATGCATCTGTAAAACAAGAGATGAATACCCCTCCGGAAAGGTTGTGAAAATAAGACATGATGAACAATAGGTGGCATGCAGTAGATAAAAATAAATGACTTAGAGGTAACTCTAGAGAGTTATAAAAATTTTTTCACATGCACACACAAAATTCCCTGAGCTAACATTATTTACTTTCCCATCCTTTCAAAAAAACAAAAAACAAAAAAAAACCCGGTCAGGTTTTTTCTTGTGATAAGAATGCTTGTTATAAAATCTACCCTTTAATGAATTTTTAGTACATGACACAGTATTGTTAGCTATAGACATACATTGTAGAGCAGATCTCTAGAACTCATTCATCTGGCATAACTGAAACTCTGTACCTGTTGAACAGCGCCACCGCATTTCCCTCTCCGCCCCCCAGCCCCTAACCACCACCATTCCGTTCTTTTTCTGTGAGTATGACTATTTTGGATAACTTATCTGTGTGGAATCATTCAGTGTTTGTCCTCTTGTGACTGGCTTGTTTCCACTTATTTCCAGCATGCTCAGGTCCCTCCATGTCATCACATAGTTTTCCTTCATTTTAAGAGAAATAATACTCCACAGTATACATAAATATCACATTTTCTTTATCCATTCATCCGCTGATGGACATCTAGGTTGTTTACACATCTTGGCTGCTGAGATTATTGCTACAAAGAACATGGATGCTCAAACATTTCTCTGAGACTCTGATTTCATTTCCTTCAGGTATATACCCAGAAGTAAGATTGTTGGATTGTATGAGGGCTCTATTTTAATTTTTTGAGGAACCTCCATCCTGTTTTCCATAGGGATTGAATCGTTTCACATTCCCACCAGTAGGATACAGGTGTTCCAATTTCTCCACATCCTCAACATCCTTCTCTTTAACCTTTTTGATGCTGGCCATCCTAATAGGGGCAAAGTGGTATCTCCCTATGTTGGGCCAGTTTTAGGAAATGCTTTCATCTTCTAGCCCATTCCACAAGGCTTCCAAAGAACAAATAAACAATATTCACCTAAAATATTCATTCTTAATACATTTTGGGTCACAAAACCCCTTGGAGAATCTGACAAAAGACTTGGGACCCTCTAGCCAGTAGAATGCACATATACAATAAATAACACAAATTGTTTCTTGGAATGATGGACCCCTGATGCCTCTTTTTAGACTCCAGTTTAAGATCACTTGCCCTAGATTAAGCTATTCTCTGGTTTTCTCGAAATCTAAAGATTTAATTCAGTGATTGGCAAGTTTTTCCTTTAAAGAGTTAAAGAGTACATGTTTTTGACTTTGGAGGCCAGTCTCATTTGAAACTATTCAACTCAGGATTTGTAGTACAAAAACAGCTATAGAAAATACAAAAATGGGGGGCCTGGGAGGCTCAGCCAGTTGTGTCCTACTCTTGGTTTCAGTTCGGGTCATAATCTCAGTGTCGTGAGATCAAGCTCCATGTTAGCCTCCGTGCTCGGCAGGGTGTCTGCTTGAGATTCTCTCTCTCCCTTTGCCCCTCATCCCATTCTTTGTGTCTCTCTCATAAATGAATAAATAAAGTCTTTAAGAAAATACATAAACAAGTCTGTGTTCCAATAAAACTTCATTCATAATAACAGGCAAAGGCCTGGTTTTGGCCCTTGGATACAGGGCCATGAATGGCAATCCATGAATTAATTCTTTCAAATAAGTTGGGTGGATTACAGTAGTTGTGAATTGGAAAACTTTTGAACACATTCCCATACACACGCTACAAAAGCCATACAAACCAACTGTAAAAGAGCGGCAGCTGTTCTATCTCCCTTCCTCTGCAATGCCTAGGATGGGATAAACAACCGAAGATGATCCTTCTCTCTTATCATTTTTGATAATAATCTTTTCATTTGCTTCTGATGGCAACTGGTGTCTTCTTTCAGTTGTTTTAGAACAACATCAGAGCCATCCATTAGTGCTTCTTACCAGTGACATAAATTTATAGTATGCTTTCATTTATGATTGGGGAGATAGGAACACACTCAGGATTTTGTCTGCATTTCTCTCTACCTACATTTCTCTCTACCTACACGCCACATGTCTTCTTAAGGACAACAGGCATTTTTTTTTTTTTTAAGATTTTATTTTTTTGACAGAGAGAGACACAGTGAGAGAGGGACCACAAGCAGGGGGAGTCGGAGAGGGAGAAACGGGCTTCCCACCGAGCAGGGAGCCTGATGCGGGGTTTGATCCCAGGATCCTGGGATCATGACCCCAGCCAAAGGCAGACACTTAATGACTGGCTCATCCAGGCATCCTGTCAACAGGCCTCTTTAAGGAACCTGTCCAAGATTCCATCCTATGATCTATTTTTTATTACTGTGTTTCTAAAATGTGTTTTTAAAAAGCACTCTTGATGATCTTCACAGTAAAGACCTCCCAAAACTTTAACAATGTGAGTATAAATTCTACACAGTAAGCACACGTTTTTAAAAATTACTGAAAGGAAAAACTTGCCATCACCGTGCTGATAGCTGCCAGCAAGTCGTCATGAAGAATAAATACTGTCAGACTAACCTGATCTATTAGGATAAAAGTCCCAGGTAGATAAAAAAAAAGAGAGAGAGAGAGTGAGTTCTAATTTATCTTGGCTCTAGGAAGGTTAGGTGATTCAGTTGCATGAGGCAATAAATTTAGAAAACATGGTCTGGACAGCGTAACTGTTAGGTGAGAATACAAATTGCTAGAGGGTCAAAAAATAATACAAGGTGTTTTTCAAAGTCAGTTAGGAGCCTAGATTTTTTTTTTTAAAGTTTTCATCACCAGCCTAGCTAAAGAAATGAAGGAGCCAACCCAGACAATATCTTCAAAAAATACACCTTGGAAAAGCAGTTCAAGAAGAAATGGAAAATATGAATATATCACTAATCGTCAAAGAAATGTAATGAGCATCTCCTCCTTTTGTTCTGTCCCCAAATAGACTATCTGGTTATAAGTCAATGAGACAAGCATTCAAAAAAGACAATCCCAATTTTATAAAAATAGTTCTAGAGAACATAAAAAATATTTTTCATAATCAGTCAGTGGTGTTAGAGAAGTCTTGATCTTCCTACCCAAACCAGATCAGGATAACATCAGAAAATGACAATAGCACTTATGGAAAAAGATGATAAAATTAAAAATAAAACCTTAGTGACTGGAAAGATACTTATCTTGAGCAATTAAAATTTTTCCCTTTAACATTAGAAAATATATTAATGGATTAGCCCCATTAACATATGAGGGAAAAAAACAGATGGTCATCTCAGTAGTTAAGCGAAAAAGCATTTGCTAAAATCAGCAATCTGTATATGAATTGAAGGTAACTACCTTGTTCATGTGCAGCACTATGTTCAGAAATAAGAAACTAGATGTTGTTAAGATGTTAATTATTCGCTAAGCAATCTCGAAATTCAGTGCAGTTCCAAAAAGGCTTTTTCATGGACCTCGACAAGCAGATCTTAAATTTTAGATACTAGTGCAAAAGGGCAGGACAGCCAGGGCTGTTTAAGGAAGAACAACAAAGCAAGGCCTTCCTCCATCAGACATCAAGACTTAGAAAGCTTTAGGTAATTGAGGGAGTAGTAATTGGCATGCATTACTCTGTTCCGATCACCTACTTCTTTCTATAATGCATCCAAGATTTATACCAATGGAGGAGGTGGAAACTGGACTAGGTTTGGAAGGGAGCCTTAGAAATATTGAAAGAGTTAGGAAATAAGACTCAAAAGTTAAAATTAGGACTGCTCAGTCTGATGCTAATTCTGGAATGGTATACAAACAATAATAAAGAAAATGTTGGTTAAAAGTCATACTTTTGAAGTATATTCAAATTCAAACAAGGAAAGTTAGTTTATTGTTGTTATTCCTTTCCACTTATGCAAGCACCCAAGATGCATTTTCAATGTAGCATGAAGAGTTTGGCTAAAATGGAGTTTCCTTGAGATGAGATAGGGAAAATATACTAAAGATTTACTGAAAGAGAAGGTAAGATCTCTTGTTCTGGATATCTTTAAAAAACAAAATCAGATTGACTTTAATCTGTCAGGAAATTTGGAAGTTTAATTTATTAAAGATTTTGAAATTCATAATTTGGCTACATAAATTATTTCTAGCACGATTCTAGAAATAGGGTGCAGACACTCTCTTACTGCGAGACTGGGGGGGACATCGGGCTATCTTAATTTACATGCATTGTTTCCTCTCTCCCCACAGCCTCCTTTCACTTCTCCAGATACACACAGATGCTTTCCCAAAGTAACTGCTCTTAATTCAGCAGCAAACACACCTTCCAGTAATCAGTTAGACATCTACTCAGAGTCTCATTGTCATCCTTCTGCATTGAGGCTGTTCTACACTCAAAATGTAACAAAGAAAGAATAATTGCCATTTAGCCAGGAATGTACTATGTATTTTTACTCTTATTAAATTTGAAGTAAACTGTAGATGACTTATGAAGGATTGAGTATGAATAGTAGATAGGATTAAATCAAAGAAATAAACAAGAGGACTTTAAAATTTGCAGTGGAATAAATTTGATTATGTATAAAATTCACCTTAATCAGCTCCTAGTTGATTAAGTACATAAACCACAGTTTTAACTATCCATGGTACATTTTTATCCCTATGCTGGATTTCCTTTCCTAGCCAAGAAGTTCTGGCTTCCTTCTCCTAATTACTGAGAACTTCTTATGGGACATGGTTGTTGTTCTCAACGAGATATGTGCTGCATTCCAAAATTATACCGGGCTGTATCTATTATTCTCAGATAATTGAGTGAGCTGTTCTATACAAAGCAGTAAGCATCATAGAGGAAAAATCATCTGTGGGACTCAAAGGCTTTGCATACACTCCCCTTTTCACTGAAATATAAGCAGATGGTGAGAAATGATTTGTGACTGAGCCCAGTTGTCAGATGTGTGAGGAGCAAACTTCTCTTTTCTCATTGAAACAGCCCGAGTGACAGAGAAATGACATCTCCCTATAGATCGTACATTCCGCTGTTTTAGTTTTCTGCGGTCACTCAGTGTCACTTACAGAAACTTACTACGTGCCTCGTTTGAGTCATGCTCTATGCTGGGACAGGTCTGTCATCGACAATATCAAACTAACATTTGTTGAGCACTTTATCTCCTTCAGGATATTCCCTTTTGCCATTTGCGCCATGGATAGGGAAATAACTTACCAGGATCTTTTTCATAAAAAATATTCAGATGGGGGGCGCCTGGGTGGCTCCCCGCATGGGGCTCTCTGCTCAGCAGGGAGCCTGCTTCCTCCTCTCTCTCTGCCTGCCTCAGCCTACTTGTGATCTCTGTCTGTCAAATAAATAAAATCTTAAAAAAAAAAAAGTTCATTAAAAAAAATATTCAGATGGGGGCGGCTGGGTGGCTCAGTGGGTTAAGGTCTCTGCCTTCTGCTCAGGCCATGATCTTGGGGTCCTGGGATGGAGCCCTATGTCAGGCTTTCTGCTCAGCGGGGAACCTGCTCCCCCCCCCCCCCACCAGCCTCTCTGCCTACTTGTGATCTCTGTCTGTAAATAAATAAATAAATAAATAAATAAATCTTTAAAAAAACACAGCTATTCAGATGACACAGGCAGTAACTGTCACTTCTTGGTCTTCCATAGCACTGGCTTTGCCAAACATATCTTAAAATAGTAAACAACACAAAGACAATACAAAGCAAAACAATACAAAAGTCCCACATGCCTGATCCCCAGACATATGTCTACAGAGGGGAAAGGGAAACTTCATATGTATTTTTACCCCATGTGGAAGGTGTTAAAATATATTCGTTCTATAAATATTTACTGAGTTCTTACTATGTGCCTGATGCTGGATTAATACTGAAAGGATAACTGGAGCAAAAAGCCTACTTGGGGCTTAGATTCTACTGAGGAACACATAATTAACACCCACAAATGTCTCGTGGGGAGACAGAGGAACTGGGAGAGGCCAATTCAGATTAGTTGGGCAGAAAGCCTTCTTCTAGGAGGTGCCATCAGCTTACACAATATCCGACTCACGTTGTATAAATTCTCAGGACCCTTTGGATCAGACATCCAGTAAATAAGTCTTCTCTGTTTGTTGCTGAATTTTGCATTTTCTTACTTGACTATAAACTGTTCTTACTCGGGTCATATAAACTAGACCTAAAAGCAAACAAACACAAACGAACAAAACCTGGCTTCTTTAGAGAACTATGAAAAAGCAAATAGCGATTCTTTTATTGTAATTATTGGGAAAAAAAAGATTCTAATGTTTGGCTAATTCTTCAGTGCAGAACATTGAATTCTGTTACATTTTCATGTCTTTTAGATCAGTGATACCTAATGTTATTTGTGGTCATGGATCTTTTTGAGAATCTAATTAAATCTATGTTCCCCCTTGTAAGGATTTATTTTATATTTTTATTTTAGCCAGAGGCTTCCATTGAGGTTAAACTATAACTTTGTTGTTTAACCCTTAAACTGTCCCTGCTCCCTTCCCACAGGGACTTAAAAACAAGTCCTGGAAACCAGCTCCAGGTAACAAAGCCCAGATACAACGGTGGGTCAGGCCAGGTGGAGACATCCGATCAGTGGGGGGGTTGCATACCGTCTCCCTAGCTACCAAGGAGTATCCCCCCCCCCCCCCGCCCCACCACCCTTTGGGAGCCTTTTTGGCACCAATCCTAATGAAGGTGTAATAGGCTGGTTCAAATGTCTACTAGGGTAAATTGTAACTCAATTGGTCACCTAGCATCACTGTGGAGTTTCCTGTGTGTGTTACAATCTCATTGGCCACCTGTGCGTGGCCAGGCCCAACCACATGGCATTTGCTCTATAAAAGTTAGTCTGGAAACTAGATGTAAGGGGTGGCCCTGATCCGTCTGTTTGATGGTCGGTCTGATTCTTGATGCTTGGCGCGAAATAAAGCTTTGCTTGACCTTGGCTTTGTATCAGTCTCGCTCCTTTAATCATGGACCCATTATTAGGGTCCCCTCTTTAAGAAAATACTTGTCTGTTTTGAACTACTGGGCATAATTTTAGAAGTTCGCAACCTTCTCTGTCTCAGATCACAAACCCTTTTCATGACCACCCAAAACAAAATTTACCCTGTTACATGTTAAAATGTATTATAAAGCTGTCATAATTTAGTGAGTATGATTCTGGTACAAGAATTCAATAGAAAGTAATACAAGTGAAATAAGTCCCAAATATACTTAGTTTACTAAAGGCATCACAAATCAATGGAAAAGTTGGATTTGTATAATGGTATGTGAAAGTAATTAATGTGAAAATAAATACTAGATTTCTACCTCAAACCACCAACAAAAAGAAACACTTGCTGGGTTACAGATTTCAGTATAAAAACTAAAACTACTAAAGAATTAGAATGCTAAAAATATAGGTGGATTTTTTTTTTTTAAATGATTGGTGGGAAAAAATCTTCCTAAGCAGAAATCACAAAGAAAAGAGTGACATATGTGACCAGTTGTGTATTTTTAACTTTATAATAGCAAAACAAAAACACTTTCCTCCATAAAAACCAAGTTAAAAAATTGTAATGCAATAAACCTTTCCTAATCTTTATAGGAAAGATGAAAGTACTGAAAAATGAGTAAGAAAATTGGAAATAATACTTGGCCTCAAAGCAAGAGCTCAATACATGTGTTGATTAAATTAATAAATGGATGAATAGGCAATTCACAAAATATAAATGGTCAATAACCATGGGAAAAGTAGGCAATCACATGAATAATTTCAAGAATGAACATCAAAACAAAATACAAAAACAAAATAGCAATTTTGCCCATCAAATTGTCCAAGATTTAAAACAATTGATAATGCCTGTGTTGGTTAAGGGTATAAGAAAATGAATAATTATATATTCCTAGTAGTAAAAACTCAACCTTCCTAAAGGAATATTTGGCATTTAGAGATCAAGCACTTTAATACAGGAGGCAGAATTTGCAGGTCTGAAACTCCAGTTAATAGAAGTTTCTCCAGTCTTGTATAATAATAAAAAACAACTTCTTTCGGTTTTTTTTTTTTCTGGAAAATTCCTTTCCAATAGTAAGTGTGAAAGGTCCAGAGAGCAATGACAGGAAATGCTTATGGCACATGCCTTCCCTCTTTGATTGATAGAGTATAATTCCCTACTCCAAGTCGGTTGCATTCAGAATCTCCATTTTAATACTGGAAGATGCAATGGCCTTTTCTTTCTGTTCTCTTCCCCCTTCTTCTCCCCCTCCTCCTCTTCTCTTCCTCTTTCAACTACATTGTTGATGGTACATTACATTGCTGTTTGCAATTATCTGCAACCTCCCTCCACCAAGGCTGTACTTCCCCACTATGTTCAACTCAGGACGGGCTACGTGGTTTGCGTTAGTCAACAAAATGAAAGAAGTGAAGTGTATCACATCGGAGCAGAATCTTCAGGAGCTGGCTGAGAGTTTGCCATGTATATTTCCTTTTCTATGAGACCAGCCATGTTCCCAGAAGAAGCTTCTTGGTCAGGTGTGAGGATAATGTGGTGTAGAGTCCTAGCTGACTTGGGTGGGTATGTAGTATGAGTGAAAAATACATCTTTCTTGTGTAGAACTTCAAAAGGCAGAGAGATTTTGTTACTATAGCAAATCTCAGCCAATCCCGATAGGATTGCTAGGGAGCCTGAAATAGAATATAAGCTCTGCCAACTACCAGCTGAGTTCAGATCTGGGTCTGCTCTTACTATGAAACATTGGCCCTAGTTTCTATAAAATGAGATGGCTAATGGGATCTAGCTCTTAGGGTCATTATGAGGACTGAAAATGAGTTCTTATTTACAAAGGACTTAGAAGAGTGCCTAGCAAATATTAAATACAGTATTAGTGTTTGTTAAATAAATCTCTCTCTCTGTGTGTGCCTGTGTGTGCATAGAACAAAGTCTAGGAAGATATAAAACAAAGTATTAATAGTTATTTAAAATTCTTTTTCCTTTTTATTTAGCCACGTCTTCTAGTTTTCTTCAACAGACATGTATTTTTGGCGTGTAAAAAAAAAAAATCTATTGAAATGTCCAACTACTTTGCATTGAGAACCTGTTTTTTAAAAATTATAACTTAAAAAAAGTATTGCTCTCTCTTAATGATTTAATTATATCACTTCCCCAGGAACATACCTCTAATTTTATTATGAAAGCATATAGAAAAACAGGTACATGTGGAAGTTCTATTAATGGCAATTTTCTTGAACCATGAAGTGGATAACACCTGTAGCCAACATCTTGAGAATGAGTAAATGTTTAGTTACTGTTATTCACATAGTACATCACGTGTGTGCTCTGAAAATATTTTGATTTCTAATATGACTGAAATGTCTCCCTAAATAAGATAAAATTGTTTAGTCATTAATAATTATACCTATCTCTGAGCCAGGCTTGCAAATTAATGAAAGATGATCTCTGGCTTCTAATCTTACAACTGTGGGGGAAAGAGATCCCTGAGGAGCAGCTTTGCTTTTGACGGACAAGTGGAGGAGGTGAAACCTGGGCTCTTGCTGGGATTGTTGTCATTGTAACAACCTTCCTGCTGCTTGCATCCAACCTCTTTTATTTGCCCTAGCGGAGAAGGAGCCTTGGAAAGGATTTACCAAGAAAAATCTAGTATCCTGGGGGCAATCATTAACACCCATTATCTATGACTAGCCACAGCCATCACAGCTGGAGGATTCCATGAGGAAAACAGTGGAGTCACTTCCTTTTGTATTAAGTATCATAGGGGCTATTGTAGTGGGGTGCTTTGAGTCCAGGGGGGGATGGAGAACACTCCTCTGATGGTGCACACCCTATAACATGTACTCCAGGGAAGTTAAGAAAGGCTTTCCTCAGGCAGTCAGGTCTAAGGGCGTGACTAAGGATGAATGACCTTAACTTTAAGTGAATGGGAGAGTAAAAGGAGGCTATTCTGGGTAGTGGGAACAACACGTAAAAAACTTAAGGTAACAGCAGCAAACCTATGAAATAATAGATAAAACAAAATATCTATATTGGAAATCAGAAAATACTACTGAGAGTAATTAAAGAAGACCTAAATATGTAGAAAGATATATTATGTTTATGGATTATAAGACTCAATATTGCTAATATGTTCATTTCCCTAAATTGGTCTAAAGATTCCAGACAATACCAAATATCCCAGCAGGCCATTTTTTTAAAAAATTGATAAGCCAATTAAAAAATTTATATGGAAATACAATGGATTTAGAACTGTTAAAACAATCTGGAAAGTGAGAAATAAAATGGAAAGATTATCTAATTTCAAGACTTCCTGTAAAGCTAGAGTAATCAAACAAATTAATGGAACAGTCTAGAGACCTCATAGACTCATACACATATATCAGTTAGTTTTCAACTGAGGTGCCAAGTCAATTCAATGGTAAGAGAAAAGGTTTTTAAATAAATGATGCCAAAACAAACGTGTATTTTTCAAAAGCTACCTACCTTTATATGAATATTGATTTGAGATGGACCACAGACCTAAAATATAAAAAGCTAAAACCATAAAGTTTCTACAGGAAAACATAAGAAAAATCTTCACAACGTCAGGGAGGGGAAAGATTTATTACAGAGGACACAGAAAATATTAGCCAGCAAAAACAGATAAATTAGGCTTCCTGAAAATTAAAGCATTCATTATGAAAATGAGTAGGTAAGCCACAGACTGGGAAAAATATTCTCAATACATATATCTGACAAAGAACTCTTAACCAAAATATATAAAGAACTCTCATAAACCAACAATAAAAAAAAAAAACTACAGACAACCTAATTTTAAAAACGAGTAAAAGACTTGAACATTGACTTTACAAATGATGCTGAGTATCACCAGTCATCTGAGAAATGAAAATGAAAATCCCAGTGAGGTACCATTTCATGTCTACCAGAATGGTTAAAATAAAAAAGACTGACTATATCAAATGTTGTGAGGGTAGTATGGAGAACTAGAACTTTTATACATTGCTGGTGGGAATATAAAATTCTACAACCACTTTGGAAAAACTGTTTGGCAACTGACATTCATTTATTCGATGACCCAGCAATTCTACTGCTAGGTAGTTATCTAAGAGAAATGAAAACTTATGTCCAAGAAAGACTTGTCCAAGAATATTTATAGGCCTTATTTGTAATATCCTTAAAGTTGAAATAATCCAAATAAATACCAATTAGAGAGTGAATAAATACATTTTGATAAATTTATATAATAGAATGTTACTTAAGAATAAGAATAAACTATTGATACGTATGACAATGTGGATATTTCTCAAAAAATACTATCTCGGGCAAAAGGAGCCAGACACAAAAGAACATACACTAAATGACTTCATTTATATGAAGGACAAAAATAGGCAGAAAAAATGGAGGGTGGTATAAATCAGAGAGACTTCTGCCTTTGGGGTAGGTGAAGTTGAACAGAAAGGGACATAACAGAACTTTCTGTGCTGGTAGAAATATTCTATATCTTATTTCTGGTGGCAGTTGTATGGAGATACATATATATATATATATATATATATATTTTTTTTTTTTTTTTCAAAACTTTCAAACTCAAAACTTAAAATTTATTCTCTGTAAATTATACCTCCATTTAAAAAAGAAAGCCCAGGATAAAAGAGCATGGTATATCTATAGGTAAAAAAGACTAAAAAACTCAGGGCTGATGGTTAATTCTTAAATTTTACTTCAGAAAACAAGAATTCAAGCCCCCTTCCCCTGAATAAATTATTCCTGCATTTTAAGTCATGATGATGGAAGAGTTGTTTATATTAAAGTCCTTTTTCCTCATGATATGTGTCATATAGGGATTGAAAACATCACAATCAATGAAATAAATCTCATCTTAAATGGTATAACCTAGGGCACATAGAAGTTAAAACATTAGCAGCACGTGAGAAAGGCATGTCATCTGTGTTTAAAAAGTCTGGCTGCTGGGCTGAGGAGAAGTGTGAGAAGGGAGAAATATTCAAATATTCCAAACTCTGTACTTCTCCTAACTCTAATCTATATTCAGTAATTTTTACCAAAGTAATGTAACTAAAAAATATGATTCGTATCTGGAAAATAAATCCAGTGACCATACATTATATTATGACAAGGAACTAATTCATCAATTTTTCTTTTACATGATTTATTCCATAGGCAAGGCATCATGTCTCTTGCAACTCATCTTTGTATCCTTAGAAGATTCTAGGCCAGGGCCTTGAAAATAATGGATCCTCAATAATTATTTATAAACTGGAATTAATTAATCAATGTATATACTGATTAGTTGGAATTTATGTCCAAATTACATATCCCCACAATGGGAAATTTTCTGCAATTATTTTATGTCTTCATATAAAATGTCTGACCCAGTGATGATCTCATTTGGTAATTTATGGGAAACATGTTTAAAGAAGTATATGAAGTGAAACACAAGTCCAACTCATCCCGGCTTAAAAATTTAACCATATAGGCGCTGCCTGAGTAGTTATTTTTTAAAAATTATAGAAAAAGCACAATTGTTAAAAATATAACCAACCCACCAACCAACCCCACTGAGTCTAGTTTTGGTCTCCATTTGAATATCTAAGCAATCATATAGGCTGCAATGATTACAAAGGCTTCGATTCACTGTTTGGAATTAAACGTCAAATTGGCAAGAGCAGAAAAGCTGTGAACGGAGAAGGAAATTGTTATTCCAGTGATGGAAGCTTCACTGGTGAGAGTTATTCTGTTGGCAGCTGAGACTTCAGGGGATTGATTCTCACTATGAAAACCAGCGGTCCTTTAATCATACATTATAAGAGCATTTGTGATGCTTTGCAGGCAGTCTTTGTTCCTGTGATTTTCCTGCTGCTTTCCTTCCTGAGCACAATAAGTTCAAGATGGCTAATGCTGTTGTCTGGTTATGCCAAGAACTTCCTAAGTGCCACTGGGCTTTCATCATGAAGACGGATGGCAAAACCATCAAAGGTGAATATCTCCTTCTAAATGGGGACTCCCACGATCATGTTATTTTTGGGAGAGCAGCTCTCTGGCTCCATGGATATTACTTGAACGCAGTAACCACGTTCTTCTGCAGCTCTTGCTCGATCCAGATCCACTAGGCACATGCACTGTTTTCCTGAAATACAGTAAAACAGTACCATGAGACACCCTACAAGGAACAGTGCGATTTCCAGTTGTCTAAGGGACTCTACACGGTGACAAACCCTACAAGTATATGGAACATGCTGTTTGCCCCCGAGTCCTGTTTCGTCTGTCTACCTATTTCTTGATCAGTATGGACAAAAGACAATCACATACAACATTTCACAGATTTGCTTTTGCTGACAATTTAAGAATGTTAACTTTTAAAAACTGTATTTACAAGTAGATCTCAAATACAGACTACAGATCTATTTCCCACTTTGGTTAAAAATACATTTAAAGACCTTGTGCCTGCATTCTCTATGGAAATGTATTACCTGTCATATTGTGAAAAAAATAAAATCTATCTTTCATAATATTTAAAGTATCATGCTAACAAAAAGACATCTGAAAGACGTGCTACAGTTGAACCTGGAATTTTTAGGACAAGGAAAAATGAGAAATGGAAGATATTTGAGAAAATTCTTAATTGTGCTTTGGTTATTTTAGGTGGATGTGTACGCTGAGTGTAATATAATCAATTTTCAGAACTCCTGCACGCCTATAAAATAGTGATACTCAATTTTTCTTGTAATCTTCGGAAAACAAAAGAGAAGACCTGACTGGCAAGCAAAGCAGCTAATTTGTGTTCCTTTGGCAAATGCAGATTTCTATGTTAAAGGTAGCTCTGGAAATAAAAATGATTTGGGGTTGAGTATATTCAAAGCTATGGTTCACTTTTATACGTTCAGTTTCTTTAAATTCAGTATACAAACTTCATTCTCCAAAAGGCTACTGACTATGCAGAACTTCATTCCATTTTCCTTAATTAGAATAATGACTAAACAGTATTTTTCAGTAATTTATTTGAATGCCCCCAGAAGCTGCTAAAATTGAACAGCTGTAGAAGTGAAGGCAGATAACTGAAACAGAGAAGTTCTGTGGAAGGCAGAAGAACACTCACAGACAGACTGAATGTGAAATCGGTAGGTAAGAATTGGCAATGAGACATTCAGATTTAAAATGTTTACTTTATACTTTTTCCTTAAAAGTCTCCATGCCCAAAAGAATGAACTGTGTTAGAAATGATATAAAAAGGAGATGTCTTGAATTCCACTTAGGTGAGATCACCGCCCCCCACCCATCCAGCCCCTCCCCGTTCATCTACAGTTGTGCAGCTGACATTCTTTTTTCTCCCTTAAAGTACCGTTCATCTTTTAAGACATCTGTAAAGGCTCCCCCCACCCCAACCCCCTCCTCAGTTTAAAATGAAACATTCTCTGTCAAAATAGACGCCCTGCATTCCTTCAGTACCCACCCTGGGTTTACACTGAGGCTCATTTACCCTTGGCTTCCATCCCAGTCCAGTTAACTTCTCCTTTTCTATTACGTAAAAGAATCGCATGTTTTCACATGTCGAAGAAGTATCTTTACAGCCGAAACTCAGTTGTTAGTAAGTCTACTACCTTCTGGGCCCTCGGAAGCTTCCTAAAATGTTCACAGGAAAAAAGCATGACCCATGCAAAGTACAGACATTGACATTTGATGGGGTCTGTGACTTGGAACATGACCTTCCCTCCCCTCATGGCAGTGATCATGCCAAGTGCTTCCCCTCCTCTTCAACTCCAGCAACTTCCCTTCTAGCGCTCCCTGAACATTCAAATGTACAGACAACTAGCTCAGAGTGTTGGGAAAGGGAAGGGAGGTGGAAGAGAAAAAGAGTGGGAAAGAGAGAGAGGTTGCATGTAAGAGAGAAAGAGCTTCATATGTTTATGCTCCGGAGTGTGAGAGAGGAGGAAATCACTTCTTTGTTTAGCCTCAGGTCTCAGATGTGCCTCTATGTGTATCTTGATCTGCTGGCTTTGAATTTAGGGTTTGAAGATAACTACTTTTCATACAACACAGTCCCTGGATGCAAGCTAATTAACACATCTGGTGCTCAGCCAAAGAAACAGCAATCTGTTTTCCGATATACTATGGTGGCCTCCAATGTGGGGCTTTTCTAAATAATTTTTAAGATTATTTTTGACTCCACTCAATTTTCACAAGCCCTAATTTTGGAACCTAGCCTTTGTATGGGTTCATAGCATGGCTCCATCATCTACCAGGTAAAAGATCCTGGAGAAGGTTTTGTCCCACTCCTAAATAATATTTTCATTAGAATTTACTGAGATAATGGTAAGGGCATTTAGCTCAGCACTTAAATGTGCACTAACTTTTAGCTGCTATTGTCCTTCGAAATGTTATTTCTTTTTCTGAAGCAAAGTCTTGGATAAATGCATTACTTAGACTTAAAATGCTACTGCAGGTCTTCCAATTAAGGTAATATTTACTATTACAGATGTTGAATAAATTGGTCTATGATTAATTATATACAAGTATGCTTTTTTTCCAAGAAAAAAATGCTTATACATATTTTAACAAATTAATGTTGGCATGCGAAGTTGATTTTTCCATCTTTATATTTTCTTCTGTGGCTTTTGACAGATCCCTCGGTTTGTTCATAACAATGAGAAAGAGATTTCACATAATTCTGCTCAATATACAAATACTGAAGATGAATGTAAAAGTATTAACATTAACAAAAATGGGATAAAATACTCTTATCCTACAAAGCCCTTTTCATCATGGATTGCCTTTTCTGGGAAAAACAGACTTGAGTGTCTTGTGGATAAATGGACCAGTTTTCTCCATTTACAGCCAGTCCATTCATTCCTAGGCATAGTGTGTGTAATCTACTCGCCAGCTGCTCTGTGAAAACACATACCTACGAGTCTTCGTTGGGGCGGAAGCTGCACAGCTGTCTGATCCGCAAATCTGCACAGAATCATGTGTTCCTAAAAGAAAAAGCAATATTATGTGGGTCTATTTTAATCTTCTGTTTCAAAACTGTAAAAATTATTAAAACTACCTCACTTTTCTGGAGATCTACAGTTTAACTGAATAAAGTACCGCATAAGTAATACGTCTTAAAGAAACACACTTTCAGGAAGTGGTACTCAGTAACATTTCCCCCTTTCAAGGAGACTGTTCTCCTGACCCAGTTCTTAAGAATGGATGCAAGGAAAAGCCTCTGGCCACGTAGCCAGTTTCTTTGAGCAAAAATAAGGTTATAGTGTGTGATTATCACATGTTAAATGAAAAGACCAAAAAGTCACTTCTATTTTTCCTTTAATAAAACTTAAATCTCAGGAACATGGTTCCAAGAAGACAGTTGAAGTGGCTTTTCTTCCTCCTGCCAGGGGAAAAGGAAGTACTGGGGAAGATCATCACTACGTGTGGGTTTTATGGTTCTGGGGTTCCCTGGAATACCCAGCCAAGTGCTGGCTGCTCGGACACTTTTCTGGCCTCTTCCCTTATCCCTCCAGAGGAGAGGAAGCTGGCTCACTCACTCGAAATGGCTGCTGGAGGGGCATCTACTTCTACTTTAAGGGCAACCATAAGAATAACCTGAGCGAGTGGGAGGAAAATTATTGTTCAGCTTGACCATTTTAGGAAAGACTGCTTTCATGCAAAAAGAACAAGCCTTCATAGGGGCAGAGAGCTGATGAGTCCACACAGGGCTCTGAAATCTGTGAGCAGCCAAAGGTGAGTGCTCGGGCAGAGTGGGGGTACTGCCGTACTCCCATGACGGCTGTTCACTTGGAACAGATGCAGGGTCCCTGTGTGTAAATGATCTCACCTGGCAGCTTAGCCAAAGGCTTGAACTCTGATTGCTCATTTGTCCCCTTTAGTCTTTTGTACATTCAACTTGAGGTTTCCATTTTTTAAAAGAAGGTAATTGAGGTGACTGTGTGATCTTGGTTCTTTTGTGAAGGGTTACTTCTGTCTCAACTTTTATGCATTAAAACAACAATATTGTAATGCTCACTATAAAATTTAGCGGCCAATGGATAGGACACTAATAAATGGTTCAAATGAGTAACTTGTATTAAGCAGCCATGAACTGGCATCAACAAAAGGGCAGAGGAAAGATTTAGAATTATAGAATTTGAAGAAAAGGCCAGAAAAAGCATGCCCTTTGTCTTCACTGTGTTTGAAAGTCAAGATCTCTTAATGTTGAGGCAATCACCTTTGGTGTCTTCACCACATTTTACTGGAATTATTTGTGGATGTGTTCTCCCCACTAGAAGTTAAATTCTGGAAAGGGAAGGCACAGAGCAACAAGTCAGTTCAAGGTTTTCTGGCTAAACTGAACTGTGGAGAAAAACACTTCCAGTGTAACTCTCAAGATATTTGGACACTGCCTCCGTTTAGTTCTGCCTGGCAGCCCACCTATCATGGTTCAGTTAAGAAGTATCTTGCCACAGTATCCAGGAAGTTCAGACCTCTCTCTGGTGCCTTAATACCCGTGACCCTCAAAGGGGTTGATGGCCAAGCAGCTTTTGGGGGTGTGGGAGAAGGAGTAGACAAAGGTGAACTGGGTACCAGTGAGTTTTCTGCTCTCTGGAAGAGCCTGGGTGCCCTGTTGCTACTCCTTAGAAATGTTATACTCTTTTCTAGCCCATGAGACTGTGGCACCCGACCTCTTCTTCACTGACCTAGGTTTTTTCCATGCATCTTCTCAGTTTGTTTTTAGCTAGCATCACTCAAAGAAGCATTAAAAACAGGGGCCTAGTTTTTGTTTATTTTCCAACTCATTGTCTACTTTATTGGCAGGGTCTTATAAAAGAAAGGTAAGGTGTTTTGAATCTTAGAAGATAAAGTTCCCCGGGTCCTGATTTTCCAAAAAACCTTAGAGTTCCCTAAGACATACAAACTTTAAAATCCCGTAGGCAAAGACCAGGAAAGTCTGGTTCTGGATGAAGGCATCAGCATTCTTCCTCTGTAGGTTTTTGTGTATGGTCAGAGCAGGAGAAGGGGTGGGGGTGGGGAATGGAGGGTGGGAAATAGAGTTGGAGGTACCTGTTTAGGGGTTATAAAGTAGAGGTGAAGGAGATATATGTGCCAAGGTGGTAGAAATGAACATTTTTAGGTCACTGTCCCCCACTACTTAACTGTTGGATGGAGAAAGGAAAAATCTTGAAAGGTGGGGCTGGCAGGTAAAATGAGACTATATATTTTTAGTGTGTCCGTGTAAGAAGTGAACTAAGAATCTGATTTATCAAGTTTTAATGGTATTATTCATATATTTCTGGCAAATATCATTTATCATTTTCTAGACTGCATTATGTCATGTTATTGACGAATTAGTTGGTGATATTCGGGAAACTGGAAACTAGTTTGCTCAGATTGATGCCCCGAAACTATGTAATGTTCTGACTACTGCTGAGAAACAGTTCTTGTGTTTCTTCATGCCTTATGAGTAGAGGCACTGCTTTTGTTCCAGACCAGGGCTTGGCAAACTCCAGCCTATAAGCCAAATCCAGTCTATGACCTCTTTCTCTATGGCTCTGAAGTTAAAAACAGTCTTTACATTTTTAAAGGACTGTACACCACCACCACCAAAAGCAACAAGAATGGCAAGGACAAAGTAGAATAGTGGGGAGGTTTTTAAGTGCCTGACAAAACCTAAAATTTTTACCATCTGACCTTTTACAGAAAAGTGTGCCTGTGTTCTAGAGTATCTTCTCAAAGATGTTTATATAGTGAGCAACTTTGGAAAATACATACTGTCTCGCTCTGGAGCAAAGGGCAGGAATGCGTGCTTAAAGATTAAAAACTGGCTTTCCTAAGCTCAGTTTCCCTCTCCTGTAATGCAATTCACTGTGCATGTAGCGGTCGTGTGGCCCTTTTTGTGCTGCCCTGTGGGAACTGGGTCTCAGGAAGTCAGGACAAAAATGAGGATAACCTGGGTATTCCTGCCAGGTGTCTGACTCAGAAGTCTCCCATCTGCCGGCATCCATGAAACGGTGGGAGGCTAGCATGGGAGCTTACAGGCTAAACTCTCAGACCCCTCACAAATCTTGCCACCTACTTGAACTTGAATCTTGATTTACAAAACAAAACAAAACATAAAAATATACCCACTCCCAATATTACATGTTGATGAGTAATTCCAAGATAACTATAGATTATATATCCTGTTAGAAATTTGGGAGGGGAAAAATACAAAGAAGGAATAAAAAGTATATTAGAAATACGTCTAGAACTTTTTAAGTTTACCTTATATGATAAAGTTTTCTTGAATTGTTCACTGAAATAGAAAAGAAAAAAAGTTATTTTAAACACCAAAGATTAGGAATCCAGATAACAAAGATTAGGAGCAGAAATACTCTATTTCTATAATATTATAGAAATACAGAAGCAACTATAAACAAAAGTAGGTATTTTATCTGAGGTGATCTTAAACTAAAATCTATGCCAGTTTGAAATGTCTCTGTTAAAAGTAAAAAACATACTCTCAATATGCTATTAATTTTGAAAAAATTTTCAAAGATTGTTTACATTATTAGAGATGCACAACCTTTTTTTTTTTTTTTTTCTCTTTCCCACATGGGTGCACACAGATCCAGGGGTTTTAAAATGTAGGTTTTACTACTATTTAGGTATGGTGAGGCTAACAGATCAGGATGTTTTTTCAATGTTTGCCATTGAAAAGATAGTTTTTTTCCCAACAATTCCCAAGAGGAGAGGCATGCCATGCCACACAGGGCCACATGGGAAGCACCAGGGCTGTAGGAGACAGAGGGAGTGGGATACAATGTGGGCAAGAGCCTTTATTAGGGATTCCATAGGAAGAGATGATAAGGCAGGATGAGCAAGCTTAGGACTGGGTAGTTTGGATAATGCCAGTGGTTTGGGGGATAGGGGCTGTCCCTAGTTGTCTAGCACCTGACACTGGGGTGCTAAAGGCAGGGGGATAATGGACTGGGAGTGTCTTCCAATGACAAAAGGAGAAAATGGCAATAAACTTACAGAGATATGAAAAAGTTGACAGACACTAAAGTAAGATTTTAAAATCAACTAAATGAAGCGAGAGGCTAAATAACTCAAATTAACATTCTTAAAAATCTTTATAGTGCTAGACTTACAGATTTATTGGTGGTCTGTATCTGTATAGACTCAGAGCAGAGTGAAATTTGAGCTATTGAATAAACCTTAAGTTATGTTTATTTGCTTTTCCAAAGCTCCTTTGGTTTTCTCTCAACTAGTTGCAAATTGTGGTAAAGAAGAAAAAAACCAAAGACAAAGAAAAAGAAGGCTATTATTTGTACTTTATTACTTTACTCAGATGCCTTCAAATATAAATTCTGATGGGAATTTGCTAAGATTTCTTAAAAGTAATCATGCAAATGGCCAGAGTCTTTTTTATGATACATAATACAATTTTAAAACAAAATATTTAATCTATTCTATAATTAAAATGATCAGCATGATTCTCAATAACTATGGTTCAGAGAGATGTCATAAACACCGTGACACTATCCCTCCAATAGGTCAGGTCAAAGGGGTGAGAAGTAAAATGTCTCCCCCTTGGAGGTGGGATAAGAAGACTGTAGAAATGGCTGTCCGGCTTGCAGATTCATCAGCTCTCATGGGCAGTATTTAAAAATACTGTACCTGGCAACAGCTCATATTTTATTGAATGCTTACTCTATGCTGCTTCTAGGTGTTTTATATAGACATCATTCAATTCTCACAAACACCTTGAGTTGGTTCCTATTATAACCTTCATTTTGTAGATGAGAAAATGTAGGCAAAAAGAGCTGAAGTTAATTGCCTGAGGTGACACGACTTAAAAAAGTCAGAGGAGGTCCTAAGCGCTTAACCACAGCACCCACTGCCTCTCATAGGTGATGAGAAAGGCCAAACTAGAAATTCAGATTTCTAGTCAGCTCACTCTCAGACAGACTCGCTTCTAAAGTTGAGGAGCTAGATGCAGGAGAAAACTCAAGGAGCAGCCGGAGAGGAGAGCTTCCCTTCCTTACATAACTCCTAAACAGTACCTGCCTTTGTGGAAAGAGGAAGTGAGTTCAAACTGAAATCTCACTGCAACTTTGTTATCAAAGGAGTTTCGGGCTTTAGTTCTGTTCCCCACATTGGGGCCTTAGGGCGAACACGACATTTCACCTTTTGGGAAAATGAAACTTTGAGGTGTTCTGAATGAAACCGTAACAGCAAGGGCAGGTGACAAAGGAAGCCCGCGTTTTGATGCAGTGCTCAATCACCATGTCTGTGGCCACTCCGCAAGCATGCAGTGCCACCTGGAAAACAAAACCAGACGTCAGCACTGAGCTCCTGCCTCACCAGCACTCCTGCTTCTGTGCCTTCTTCTTTCTTTCTTTCCCTTTTTTTTTTAACTCTTTGTGAGCATGTGAGGACTGATCCCCTGGAGGTTTCAAGTTACCAGAACATTATTCCATAATAGTTTAGATAGTTCCCATCTGGACATACCAAAGGGCTAGTCAGCTATTCATATTAATTAAGAAAGCTAAGCAAGGCTGAGAGATTACAAATGGAACGCTGCAAAGGAAGCACAAGATTTATTCAATGGAAAATCTGACATGATGTTAAATATGGAAAATTCAATATGTATGCACGTCTAAGCTGGTGCTCTTGGTGATTATTAATTTAGTTCAGTTGTAGCATTGTGGCAAGAACACGAGATTGAAATCTGAATGTCTAGTTTCAAACTGTAGTAGCCTATGAGATCCTGGGCCATATAAAATTTAACTTCCTTGGGCCTCGGTCTGCTTAACTATAAACTATAGTTAACAGTACTGACATATAACAATGATGTTGCAAAAACTAAATAAAAACATATTCAAAAACATTCTTTCAATACTACATGAACATAATCTAAACAACGTTCTAGGAAAACTGATCAAATCATATTTATGGATCCCCTTTTCATATTCATATAACAGGTCATATAATTCATAAAAATAATAATTTATACATAATTCATATTTATGAATTCAACAATTCATAAAAAAATCCCTAAAAATGATCTTAAGATGTTTTCAAAACAAATTCCTTAAATATACCTATATTGTGACACAATCTAAAGTAGACAATTATGAAAACTATTAGGCTAAATAAAGCAAAACAGGACCCTATGAAAAAAAAATCTGATATGGGGATCTTAAAAAAATATAGTATTTTGTCAGAAATATGCTCAGATCTCTGACAACTTCAAGGTAGAGAGGGTCTTTCAGAGTGAAGAGGAGATTTTCTGGAAATTTCTGAATGTGAGTATCATAAGTTAGATTCCCTTCTTAAACTGGAAAACCAAAAGCTATGCTGTATTGGGAAGAGGAAAGCATGATTTCTGCTCTCAATCCTTCTTCTGAATTTCCCCTCCTTTTAGGCTTATATTGATTTAGAAGTCAACCGTCCCTGTGGTTGTTGTCAATCCTCTTTCACTCTGAAAATCAAGCCTGGGAAGGTTGCCATTCGGTGGAGGCAGCCACTACTGGATAACTGCAAGTAAAGAACTTTGATTTCTCATCTGTCCCTTTTATTTAATCAGCTTTGCAGGGTAAAAATCAGGCTAGTTCTTATTTTCATGAGTAGCTAGAGAAAACCTCACCATTAAAGTTGTAGATGCATATTCCCCTGGAGGGGAAGAAAAGAGAACTAACACTCCCTGAGTGCCCTTTATGTGGGGACACTAGGATGGGTGAAGGCATGCAGATCTTTCTATGCCTACAAGGGCCCTGAAAGATTTTTATCTCTGTTTTAGAAGTAAGAAAACTAAGGCTCAGAGAAATTAAGAACATGCCCACAACAAAGCAGATTCTGAGCGGCAGGATCCTGACCCCAGAGCCTGAACCCATACGTTAATTACATCAGGCTGCTTCTCTGCAAAACTCTTTTAAGAATCTTAAAAGTATGGACAATTTACTTTTATAAATCTCTCTTCACTTAGGTTCACACTTCCTTTGCTACAGGCAAAATAATGAGTTTATTTCCCTCACTTAAACAAAACAACTAAATCTAAGAACTGTTTACCCAATGGATTTTAGTCCTAAAAGGTTTTATTGCTTCATATGCTCCTAATTTCCATTGTTACCAAATGCAGATCAGAAAGAACAGGCAAATAACGAAGAGAGATATAGATCAATAGAACAATCTGAATATGAACATTGAGCATAAAACAAATGTGGCATTTCAAACCACTGGGAAAAAGACATACTTTTAATTCATTTTTTTTAAGATTTTATTTTTAAGTAATCTCTATTCCCAACATGGGGCTCAAACTTACAACCCTGAGATCAAAAGTTGCATGCTCTACCAACTAAGTCATCTAGGTGCCCTGAAGATGGGCTTTTTAATAAGTGATGTTGAGTTAACTTGACAGCCATATGAAAAATAAAATGAGACCTTTTCCTCTCACCACACATAGTATATTTCAAGTGGATTAGAGATTTTAAAGCACAAAACAACAACCACCAATAATGAATTCCTCTATAACCTAGGGGAGTGGAAATACTTAACTATGTCTGAAATTCTATATACAATAAAGAGTAAGTTAATACATTTGACAAAAATGAAAAAAATTAGATGGCAAAGAAACAAAAACCATACATAAAAAGACAAATGACAAAGTGAGAAAAAAATTGGCAACTTAAAACATTAACAAAAAGTTAATATCCCTAATACATATCAAGTTTCTGAAAATAAAGAGAAGTATATAATCTGATAGTAAAATGGACAAAAGATTTGGAAAATCCAGAAACAAAAATATGTGAATATTGTCTTAAACCAAAGTTGTTCAATATTGTTCAAAATAAGAGAACTATTACATTAAGATACTACTTATCACCCATTAAAGTGGCAAAATTCTAAAATTTGATGACAATCTATGGGCCAGGGTATGGGGAAACAGATAATGTCATACATTGCTGGTGGGAATATAAAAACATCACAACCCCATGAAGGAGGAATTTAGCAATATCCAGCAAAATTACATGAGTAATTTGCGAACTCACTTCTAAAAATCTGTTCAAGGGAGACACTGGCCAAAACATAAAAAGATTTATTCATTGAAGTAATATTTGAAATAACAACAAGATGGAAACAAGCCAATTTTCCATTGAAAGAGGACTCGCGGCTTGCTCTGAAGTTCTAAAAAGGAATGAGGAACATTTCTCTACAGGGCCATGGTAGAGATTATTAAGTGAAAACTAATGTTAAAACAGTTCTCAAACTATTTTCAGTAACCATCACTGGTGTCTGTATTTTTGTTTTAAGACTCAAATGTGTATATTGTGAGATAAAGCAAATAAGAAATATGCTAATGGTGCCATTAGGAAACAGAGCTTTTTTTTTTTTTTTTTTTTTTTTTAAAGCATAGGAGAAAGAAGAAAGAGATATGAGATAGCTAAGTGAGGCTAAGTTAAAATCCCATAGTTCTCGGGGCACCTGGGTGGCTCAGTGGGTTAAAGCCTCTGCCTTCTGCTCAGGTCATGATCCCGGTTCTTTTCATTGGGCTCTCTGCTCAGCAAGGAGCCTGCTTCCCTTCCTCTCTCTGCCTACTTGTGATCTCTGTCTGTCAAATAAATAAATAAATAATCTTAAAAAAAAAAAAAAATCCCACAGTCCTGAATTTAAATTGGAAGTGTCAGTATTTACCCACGATGATTAAAAAAAAAAAAAAAAATTTGCCTTGCTCAGACCACAGGAAATCCTGGAAGACCAAACCAGTGGCAACAACTAACCCCAGTACCTAAATTGTGGTAATTGAAATAGCATTTTCATTTAAAAACAATTTAGAGGGGCGCCTGGGTGGCTCAGTGGGTTAAAGCCTCTGCCTTCGGGTTAAGCTGCTGTGGGTTAAGCTGCTGCCTTCGGCTCGGGTCATGATCTCAGGGTCCTGGGATCGAATTCCGCATCGGGCTCTCTGCTTAGCAGGGAGCCTGCTTCCTTCTCTCTCTCTGCCTGCCTCTCTGCCTACTTGTGATCTCTCTCTGTCAAATAAATAAATAAAAAATCTTAAAAAAAAAAAACCAATTTAGAGCTGCATGAAGGAATAGCCACTGCCAGGTAGGAGGCAGGAAATGCGTAAGATGAGCTGGAGCATCGTGTTATACGGAAAGCACGGAGATATGAAATACTACTGAAGTCCTATCGATAGGACTCAGGAGCTAACCTCAAGAGACTCCCACTGAACAAACATCTGAGCATCAGCAAGAATAAGAAGTGCAATACAGTAATACTAAGCATTTCAAACATTAAACAGATGAGTCCATAATCATACTGGGGAAAAAAAAACCAACTCACTTTAAAATCCAGAAAATACAGGGGAAGAATCAAATTTTATCCGGTCTTTCCTAATGTACTGACTGTACCTCTGCATAACGGAACAGTTAATAAAGAAAAGTAAACAAAGATGGACTGATAAGATAAGAATAATACCCTTGTGCAATCCTTGCTGAAGTAATGGAGCTAAGGTCAATGACCTCAAATGTTGCTAAGGTTGCACAAGAGACAACCAGATGGAAGTGCCTACTGACAGAACATACCACCACCTATGATACAGTCTTACCCCAAAGTAAACCTGATCTGATTATGTTTCTACAATCTAGATCTAAGCACCCACTTCTAAGCAATCTTGGGAACAGGGTAATATGTGTTACAACACCAGGGGGATCTGACCAGCAAAATCCAAATTGAGGGAATTTCTACAGGAGAAACGTCATGGTCATGTAAACAAACTTTAAGGGAAAAAAAGAGACTGGGAAGGTATAGGAGGAGGAATGCATCTACGTGCCCATACCTGAAACCTGTCAACATGGCAAAAGGATTTTTTTTCAGATGTTATTAAAGATTAAGAACATGAAAATACCAAAATTATTCTGGATTTACATGGGTGGGTTCAATCGAATCACATGAGGCCTTCAAAGTAGAGAACTTTCTCAGACCAGAAGCAAGATAAATGAAGCCCAAGGAAAAGTCAGAGATTTGAGGCAAGAGAATGACTTGAACCACCATTGCTGGCTTTCATGGGTAGCTCTAGGAAGTGGAGAATGAATCCTGGCTGAGCCAGCAAAGGAGCTGGAACCTGAATCCTACAATGTATGGAATTAAATTCTCCCGACAATCTGAATCATCCTGAAGTGGATCTCCCTCAGAGCCTTTATATAAGAGCCACACCAAAGCAGCAGCTGACTTGGACCTAATGACACCTGGAGCAGAGAAGCTAGCTGAGCCCATCTGGATTTCTCATCTATAGAACTGTGAGATAACAAATTGGTGTTATTTTAAGCTGCTAAATTTGTGGTCATTTTTTTGACAAGAGAAATAGAAAACTAAAGCAGGTGAAAACCTATATATTTTCAGCTTTAAGAGTCATATTAACCATTGCAATTTTTGTGTCTTATTTCAATCCTTATTAAAAGAAATACACTGTAAAAAAAATCATGAGACAATTGATGTAGAGAGCTTCTACAGCAACATAAAGGTGATTCTGCTCAGTAATTTGCTATTGTCTTGTATTAATCATTAAAGGCCTATAATTACTCCTTACAGTCCAAGAAATTGCAGAATTTATTCATTCAGTCATCATTCACTCATTCAACAATCACCGGGCATTTTGTCTGGTGGTGACTAGGAATGCAAAAGTCAGAAATATAATCCCTGTTGTATGTTCTGTCATAGTAACAACGGAATCCAAACTACTTAATGCATTTATCGACTCAACCTGGGAATCATATATGTTGAAACAACTCATAAAGTTCATAAAATATCATGTCTCTCATGTGTGTGATTTACCGGGGATACAAAGAAGAGGAAAACACTACACATACAACAAGACATAAACAGTACACAAACTTGTCTAATACAAGACAGAATACGTTAAGTGCCACTGAAAAAATACAAACAAAAACATCAAAAGAGGGACAGGGCATATTCAGATGGGGAGAATTCAGGCAGGGATTCCTGGAGTAGGTGGCATTTGAGGGCCTTGTAGAGTAGAAAAGAGTTTAGAAAGCAAAGAAGTAACAAGCACACAGGCAAAAGAACAGATGGCATTTTCATGAAATACAGTGATACTAATATTAGTAATAATATAAAATTTAATATTTATTAAGGCATTAAGTGCTTTCCATGTATTTGCTCATTTAACACAATAACCCTACAAAATTAAGTATAACTTTTTTAGTTTACCTTTTTATTGTGGTAAAAATATATACAAGATTTGCCATCTTAACATCTTTTTAAAAGATTTTATTTATTTATTTGACAGACAGAGATCACAAGTAGATGGAGAGGCAGGCAGAGAGAAGGGGAAGCAGGCTCCCCGCTGAGCAGGGAGCCCGATGCGGGGCTCGATCCCAGGACCCTGAGATCATGACCCGAGCTGAAGGCAGAGGCTTTAACCCACTGAGCCACCCAGGCGCCCCACATCTTAACAATTTTTAAGTGTTCACACTGTTGCGAACTTTTTCATCTTGCAAAACTGAAACTCCAGGGGCGCCTGGGTGGCTCAACTGGTTAAGTGACTGCCTTTGGCTCAGGTCATGATCCTGGAGTCCTGGGATCAAGTCCCACATCGAAATTCCTGCTCAGCAGGGAGTCTGCTTCTCCCTCTGACCCTCTCCCCTCTCATGCTCTCTCTCTCCCTCTCTCTCTCGTAAATAAAGTCTTTTAAAAAAACAAAAAACAAAAAACTGAAACTCCATACCAACTGAACAGCAACTTCCCTTTTCTGCTTCCCCTCAGCTCCTGGAAACCATCATTCTGCTCTCTGTTTCCATGCATGGAACTACCTTAGATACCTCATATAAGAGGAACCTTACAGTATTTGTCTTTTTGTAACTGGCTCATTTCACTTAGCATCCTCAAGTTTCATACAGGTTGTAGCATTATAAGATCTCCTTTTTTTCAAAGGCTAAATTTTATATATATATACACATATCTATGTATATATGTAATATAAATTATAAATTATATGTATATATAAATTATATATCACATTTTGTGTGTATATGTGTATATATACATATATATCACATTTTGTATATATGTATATGTATACATGTACATATATGTATATATATCACATTTTGTTTATCTATTCATCTGTCCATGGACATTTGAGTTGCTTCCATCCCTTGGCTATTGGGAATAGTGCTGCTGTGAACAGAGGTGTGCAAATATCTAAGTAGGTACTACTTTAAGATAAGGAAATTGAGGCCCAGAGAGGGTAAGTAACCTGTTCCAGGTCACAGAGCAAATCAAACACCGTTACTCAGACAGTTTGGGGCCTCCATCCTAGATAACTACTCTTTACAAATACATCCCCTCTCTTTTAATTCATTTCATTGGTCCTACTATGTTCTGAAATTACAAGAAGATAGGGAACTAGCATGTATTCAGTATCTGCTAGATGTCAAAATATTTACATTGGGGGGCGCCTGGGTGGCTCAGTGGGTTAAGCCTCTGTCTTCGGCTCGGGTCATGATCTTGGGGTCCTGGGATTGAGCCCCGCAACAGGCTCTCTGCTTAGCGGTGAGCCTGGCTCCCCTCTCTCTGCCTCTCTGCCTACTTGTGATCTTTGTCAAGTAAATAAATAAAATCTTCAAAAAAAATCTTTACATTGATTTTTTTATTTGATCAATTATTATTTTAGTTTAATATGTCAAGTAGCTCTTATTATCTCCGTTTGCAATAACATGTCTAAAGTCACCCAGCCAGCAAGACCTGGTCTGAGGTCACAAGTGACAAAGCCAAGATTTAAGCTCAAACTGCCTGATAACAAACTTGGCTCTAGTTCTCCATGTTCTCATTTGCTCCTTTCTGAGATGTAGGAATTGAACAGGAAGTCATCAACTGGACTCCAGGCCCAGCTCTCTCACTAACTTGCTTTGCTCCTATGTAGATACAGATAGCTTCAACTGCTCCATCTGTAAAATGAGAAGGATGAACTGGATGATCTCTAAATCTGCCCAGCCCAATTAGGCTCTGAACCTTTGCTTCTCAAAGAAGGATTCTTAATCAAATATCTTAGACAGAAGTAGGTGTGGTCCTAACTGTGCACTCATTTTCTCTCCCCAATCCCTTTGAAAACTTTTGTGCAATTATATGACAGATAATTGGCTTTACAGTAATAACAAAGAGTCCTTTGTTTTGTACACTCTTCCACCCCTAGAACATCTGGCAACCAAAGCCAATGCTTTTCAACTCACTGGTTTTCTTTCCTGAAATCTAGCACTTCCTTGATATAAGTGCAGATTGTTATCCCTTGATTTATAAATATTAGACATTATCTATTGATTTTCCATTTATGGAAGATGAAGTTTTATTTGATGAAGTGGGTTTTTTTTTTGTTGGTTTTTTTAAAATACTTACATCCTTTTCCCTTTTACCATGCTCTTAATATTACCTCCAACTTTATTTATGTAATGTCTTTATTATTGTTGCTTTACATATATACTGTTCACTGCTGAGTTAAGCATGTTATACAGTTTTTTTTAAACACTCAAGCCTCTCCCTACTCAAAGCTTTGTAAAATGCCCTATTGTCTAACTTTCTACTATATAAAAACTACTAAGTAATCAGTCTCATTTTTCTTTCCTGAAAATCTTTCCTGGGCTTTCTGACCTTTAACTAAATGACTCAATGCTTTCTAGGCCTTTTGCCTAGCTCTGGTCCTGAGATTTCCTTTGCCATCATACTGAGAATTTTCTTCACCTCCTTTTGTGTTAGATTCCACTTATTCCTTTTTCTTATTACTCTCTTGTGTCAGTGAAACACATCTTCTAGGAGTTTCCTGAAGTACATTTCTTGAGACGTTAACATTTTCTTTATTACTTTCACACTTTAAAAAAAAATGTTTTATTTCAGGTTCTATTTCTCTTTTTGTTCTATTTTTACAGGTGATGTCATACTTCATTTTTTAGATTTTCTACTTGTTTTTTTTTTTTCAATTTTGGTTAACATATTTTTAATTTCCAAGAAGTTCCTTCTTGTTCTCTATTAGTTCACTTTTGTTCCTCCCCTATCCCATCTTTTCATTCTGTCCTTGTTTCCTTCATGTAATATCTTCTCTGGTCTCTCCATGGATGGGATCCTTTGTGATGTATGCTTTTGGTCTCTATCTTCTGTTTCAGAAGTTTTCCACATTTGATATTCCTTGGCTGTCAGTTCACATTAAAGAATGAATCACTAAGAAGTTGACTGGAAGTACTGAATGAAAACTGGTGGGCTTCACTAGTGACTGAGTGATCAGGTGGCTAGCTGTCTTTTTTTTTTTTTTTTTTTTTTTTTAATTACAGCTATGTATTATATTTGCATGAAGCGGACAGCACTATGTATTTATAGTCATTTTCTCTAGGGACAGCTCTGATTCTAAAGACAAACATTTTTTGATCTCTTTGATTGAGAACATGATTCCAGCTTCGGAAGTTCTGGAAGTAAGGGCAACTGGCGGGTGAGGAGGAAGAGATCCAGCATTCAGTACGCAGATTCTCACTAAGTCCTTGTTTTCAGTATGGTACATCACCCTTGCCCTCCTCTGTGCCCGATATCCCTGTATCTTGAGCATCTCTGGGCTCAGTTTCTTCATAGAATAACCTTCTAGTTCCTTGCAGGAGTCATGGAGTGTACATAAGATTGAGATAAGTATCTGGGTCTCTAAATATTTTTTTAAATTTTTTAATTAACATATAATGTAGTATTAGTCCCAGGGGTACAGGTCTGTGAATTGCCATCTAAAAATTTTAAGTAAACATGATTTCAGCTCTTCCTTATCCCCTTCCCCTGAGGTTTCTGTGTCCTGAATTCTTGATACTGTCTGGGATTCAATGAGCAAAGTGACTTGCTTCCTGAAGTCACTCCTTCCCCTCATGCATTTGAGTTTCTTTCCTCTTTTTCTACTCAATAGTTTACCATTTCTCTTCAATGTGCTTTCTGCCTTCATATATTATGGTTCAATTACAGAATCTTGAACGAAGTTTCATCAAAGATGGAGTATGATTCTTCTGGGTTTTGTTCTCCTTGTTATTTGGGGATCTGATCTTTCTTGGAGAGGAGGAGGTTGAAATGCCTGTATCTGCTGTCTTCACATGGAAGTCCTCTATTTTGCCTTAATGTCTTTTCAAAACTATGTCTGCAGACTACATACTTCCTCAAGTTCCTTTTCTTTTAAAATAAAGATTATATAAATTATTTATCAAAGGTCTGGTACTTGTACTGAATTACATTGTATAATTGCATATTTATTGTACTGTATACAATTACACTGTATAATTGTATATTAACATATATAACTTGAAATGAGCTTGTAATTAAGCACTCAGCACTGATAAACTACAATCATATAAAAACTTATTATGGATAAGATAGAAAAACATAAATACATAACTCAAAAATAAACCATTTTGAGATTTTGATATATATTGACAATATAGAAAATATTCACCATTCCTGTTAAAAATCAATACCTTATCACCTAGTTCAGAAGATTCTGTTACTGTTGGAATTATCCAGCAAAAAAATTTGCTGGGCAAGCTGTTTAGCATTGATAGTTTTTGTTTTTCAATACAGTGTGTTTTTCCTTTCTGTAACATTGTTTGAGTCCATGTGCATTAATATACACTGTAAGTTAGGTCTTAAAAAGCATAATCTTGTAAAGTAAGTTTTCAATAATGAAGAGTATTTGTCTTGCATTAGACAAAGCATTAATAGACCCCCCCCTTTTTTTAAGCCTTAAAAATCCATTTGTGAAGCAGTTTTTTATGTTTCCCTTTAAGGGCTGTTAATCAATACATACTGTCTTAGTTTGAGCAGTTATTATTTAAAAAAAAACCCAAAACCCATACAGTGGGTGGGTTAAACAGCAAACATTTATTTGTCACAGCTCTGGAGGGTGAGAAGCCCAAGATCAGGGTGCTGGCAGATCTAATGTCTAGTGAGGAACCCCTTCCTGATTTGCAGAGAGACAGGAGAGAAAGCAGGCTCTCTCTTCTTACAAGGGCACCAATTACATTTCAGGAGGGCTCTACCTTCATGACCTAATTACCTCCCAAGGGCCCTACCTCCTAATTCTGTGACATTAAGGGTTGGAAAGTCAACATAGGAATTTTTTGAAAGAGGATGCTAACATTCAACCCATAACATATACATAATTCAGGACCATATAGCTACATGTGTTGAAACTGGGATGTTTCTTCTTCTTGGATGTTTCTTACTTTTGGAAAGTATTTTCCTCAGGACACTAATAGTCATTATAATAAAAATCACAAAATAACAAGGTATTTCCATAATAATCACTTTTTTAGAAAGAAAAAAATATTTTATATGTTCAGAATTATCTTTGATACCTTGTGATAATCCTTAGGAACCTATTAGCCTTTCTTGGCTAAAGAAGCAATCTATTATCTATCTATCTCTATCTATGAAATATTATTCTATCTTTATTGCTTACCTTATCACGAATACGAAAGTAATATTTTAAATTTGAGGTATTTTGAAAGTATGGAAAATAATAAAAAAATTATTACACAGTGTATAGAGAAAGCTACCTTTAAAAAAAATCCATATTAGCATATTCCTCCCACCCTTTTTAAATGCAGAGATCACACTGACAAGAGTAAAAGGCGGCCCAATTTACTGAGTACTTCCTGAAGGACACACGACCTCCTAAGTGCTTCCTCCTAAGTGCTTCACATATGTTGTATCACTATCCTATGAGCCAGGTATTTTATGCCTAATCTACACATGGAAAAACTGAGGATTAGTGACTTAAATAAATTGCCCAAAGTCATACAGCCAGTAATTGGTCAAGCTGAGATTTTGGCGCAAGGTTGCCCAATGTTAAAGTCCATACTCTTTACCATTATGTTTATTTTCTTTGTTTACCATCATAACTAACTTTTCATGTCATTAATAAACCACTGTAAATATCATGTAAAGTAAAGTAAAAATGTAAAATTTCTGTATGATTAGGCTTGTCTCAGGGAAGCGCTGCAGTCAACGAGCAATAATATACTTTTTAAATTTTGGCAAAATTTAAGAGCAAAAATGGAATATCATTTTTAAAGTTAAAATGTCTAGAAAAAAAAATGTCTAGAGACTCTGAATGTTTTTATGAGCATATTAGGCATTTGTACTTCTAAAGACATATATTTCTCAAATAAGTACAATGTAAACCAGAAACTACAAGATGACTCTTTGGAACAAACAGTATTACCACCTCACTGATTCTGGTTATATTGGGAAGGTATAGTAGGTGGACATGTTGGAAGACCTAATTAAAAGATCTGAAAGTAGGGGCACCCGAGTGGCTCAGTGGGTTAAAGCCTCTGCCTTCGGCTCGGGTCATGATCCCAGGGTCCTGGGACTGAGCCCCACATCGGGCTCTTTGCTCATCGAGGAGCCTGCTTCCCCCACTCTCTTTGCCTGCTTCTCTGCCTACTTGTGATCTCTGTCTGTCAAATAAATAAATAAAATCTTAAAAAAAAAAATCTGAAAATATTTAGATTTATTCTCTTTCATTATTTGAGATCAAACTAGTTTAACAACATTAGAAAATCTATTCATTTTTGCCTGCTATGGGTTGTTGTATTAATGGAGGTAAGACTAATAATTAATATTTTAATTCTTATGTATAAATGATTTGCTTAAAGTTCTAAAGAGAGTTGATTCTAAGACTTTAAAATTCTCTCCTTAAAATCTGGTTTACATCATTATTTTCATATCTAAAGAAAAAAAGTAAAAGAAAAAGGTACTAAGGAAAGATAAATGTTAACTAAGCCCTTATCAAAATACTACAAAATCACAAAACTATAAAATTATAAAATAACCCTTACTTGAAATATCATAAAATCATGAATTAATGCAGTTTTAATGCATTTCCAATTCTGATTTCCTCTCTAGCTACACTATTTTCACTGTAATCTATTTAACACAAGAGTTGGAGCCACTGATGCGTTCAGTTTGATTTATCTAGTGACAATACCTCAATTATCCTCCTAGGGAAAATTATTTTCTTGAGAGTAAATCTAATTTTAGTTTAATCCTCCAAGTAATTTTAATTCACTTTCTATATATCTTGACAAAAGTAATTATGGAAGAAAAGAGCCATTATGAACATACTATTATGAAATGTAGAGAAAATATCACATCAAAAAAGATATACACATTTTCAGTTGGTGTTAGTGAATTATGACCTTGGGAGTTACAAGAATATGCCAGAATGATTTAGCACCTATAAACCACAGAAGGGTAAAGAGATGTATGGCTGATAAGATGGGAATTTTGTGATTTGAGAGGTAAGTAAAGGGGCAGCAATATTTTGTCATCTTAAATACTCTGCCTGGTGTACTGGTAACGTGGGCATTGGCTTAATATCTCATTTCCTGGGAGAAGCGTTAAACTTTATATCAATATTTATGTAAAATTTAGGTTGTACATAAATACATAGTTAATTTGAATTTGCTGTTTCAGATGTCTGCATTTCCTGAATTTTCTTATTAACAGTTTACTTCTCTTCATATAGGCTTGGCCTGAGATAACCAATCTAGATTATGTCTACAAAGGAAACAAATTGCATATATTTTCATATATTTTCTGAAACAGCAAATTCAAATTAACTATGTATTTATGTACAACCTAAATTTTACATAAATATTGATATAAAGTTTAACGCTTCTCCCAGGAAATGAGATATTAAGCCAATGCCCACGTTACCAGTACACCAGGCAGAGTATTTAAGATGACAAAATATTGCTGCCCCTTTACTTACCTCTCAAATCACAAAATATGCACAAATTGCATATATTTCACTAAATATCAAATTTTCAGTAGTTGATATTTAGGAAATGAACATCACTGGACAAAAATCATAAGAACTATGAAAGTGTGAGATTCTGAGACTGAAGAAGATTTCCAGCTAGACCAGCCTATCATGTATGTTTTGTAAACACAACCTTCCTTGAAAGTGATTTGGCAAATATATCAAAATCTTAAAAAAGCATCATAGTAATAATTATACATTATAACATGAAAAAAAAGAAACATGATTAATGAGTTGGGGAAAGATTTATGACAGTGTTCCATTAAAGCAAGATCTATGTAGTATGATGTCAACATACGTGTAAATATGTATTTGTATGTGTGCATAAATATATGAAGACCAAAGCTTTTTGACACTATTCATTTCTCAGTAGTGGAAATATTGGTGATTCTTCTTTGTATCATTATGTATTTTTCTATATTGAGCATTTGGTCCTTTAAAAAGAAAAAAAAATATATTTAAAACAAATATAAGAAATAACAGCAGTATTTCTTTGTTTTTCTTTTCATTATCCTTTAAAAAACGTAAAAAAAAAAAACAAAAAAAAAAAACAAAAAAAAAAAAAAGTAAAATTAACCAAGGGAGGTCATCGTTACTAGAATTCATTTGTTCATTCAATTAAGAACTGTTTTTAAGCACTTTCTATATGTCAAACATTGTTTCAGGCACTGGGCATTCTGCAGTGAAGAAGATAAAGCTCTCTGGGAGAAAAACAAATGTTACCTCCATCACATAATGGTGAAGTGCTATGAATGAAATAATATTCATTAATGTGCTATACTGTAGAGATAGAAAACAATGGTTATAAACTTATTTAGCAAAGAATATAAAAATATCTCCTTTGACTAGTCTAAGGCATATAGTTTTTCTTATTTAAAGAAATTGAAATTGCTTGATTACTTACCCCAATATTAAACATCCCTGTAAAATACTCCATATTTGCTTGAATGAACCAAATGTTGCTTAAACCTAGTTCATCACTTCTCTTCTTAGCACGAATTAATGATAATTCCTTGTTTTCTATTAATGTAACCTAGATTTCACACAGGAAACAATATACATTCAGTAACATAATTTAGACATTAGGGCAAAGTATTATTACTGCGTCTCTAAATGTCCAGACTGTTGGGAAGGGAGAAAAAGAAACCATATATCCCTGATTCTGTTTCTCCACTGTTCTACTTTATGACCTTCTTCCTCTAATTCCAAACACCAAGTTGTTACTTTCCTTTATAGCAAAACAGACACCTGTCAGTCCCCCTACCCCTAGATTCCTTGTTTATTTTGCCCTTTATTTTCGAAAAAAGGAAAAGAATAATACCCTCTTACCCACCCTCTCTCCCCCAGCATTCTGTTACATGTCATTCTGGCCAGTCTAGGAGTTCCTCCTCATCTTTTTCTTCTGTGAGGAATGACTGTAATTATTTTGCACCTTCCAGAGAGTTCACAAACAAAGAATCTGCCCCATTCATTTTGTATTTTTTTTGAAAGTCGTCAAATTCTAGACTTTAGGCTAAAAGATGGTCACTGCAAGGAAATGATTTCACATGGCAGAAGACTAAAAAATAAGAAACTTCTAACAAATGGTGGCAATGACTGCATAAATTACGGTACATTTCCTTAAAAACATACTATGTAGTTACATTTGGGTGACATTTTAATAATGATATTTACAACTATTTGCAATAGGGAAAAACATTTACGCTACAATACTGAGTTAAAGCTGATGACTAAAATTATATTTGCATTTTTAGCATTTGCAGCAATAAGCATCCTCATGGACAATGACTTGATGAGAATATGGGGAGAAAAGCATTTGATGGACGAGTGTGGTAAATTTGGAATTTATTTTTTTCTTTAACAAATTTTGTTATTGTTGTTACAATTTTGGTACAATGGATAAAAATCAAGATACCAGAAGAATATGCTCAACAAGTTTCAGAAGATAGTATTTCTGGTATAAAATTAGGTCGACAATTAAACTGGTGTCACCACTAATTATCTTATTTAACAACAGAATGGTTATTTCTTCTAACATGTGTTTTAAAATATAATACTTTTATAGAAATTGGAAAAGGTATTGTGATCCTACTCTACTTTTTTTTTTTAAGATTCTTAGAAGTTTAGTTCAAAGGAAAAAAAACCAAACAACTATCTGTGCCACATAATGTGACCTGAGTGAATGATTATGAATTCAAAGAGCAGGGGTCAGACTCAGCTAACTGAACTGGCTATATATTTTTTTTCCTTTGTTTCCTTCCTTTCCAGTGTTTCCTTTCAGGGGTTATTTAGATTTTACCTGGCATGATGGCAGCATGTGAGCAAGGACAATCCCAACATGGCCCTGGAAAAGGCAGAAAAAGAAACAAGTTAATTTCGGCCCCTAAGGCTTTTTTCTCACTCTGAGACCACAGTCTTGCCAAACGAAAACATGACTTTGAATGTACTACAGCGAAGTTACATAGTCAGGAAAAGAGTAAAGGGAACAAAAAGAGAGATGTAATACCCCGCCGCTGCAGAAATCCACAATTCTGTCACCAGGTTTGGCCTGATTTGTCACGATGTAAACAAGGTTGTTTAACTGCTGCTGTTTTCTCAGAGCTCGATCACTGGACATTTTACCTGGGGAAGACAAGAGATGAAGACAATGAAATGTTAGGCATCGTGGGGGAGTGAGAAGGCACTCAAGACTGCTGGCATCCGGGGGGGAGGGGTAAATGTATAAATGAGTTACAAATTCCGCATCATCCACCATGAGAGGACCAGAGGAGCAGAGAACTGAAACCCAGAAATGGACTTCTATGCATGTTTTTACTTTTATTCATGTCCAATTTCTCTGTCAAGAGCCACTGAAAAAGCATACTCTAGAGAGGAAACAATAAGTGAAATATTAATGGCAGTGTCAGAAAGTGTTCAACAAATGTTTACTAGATGAAAAAAAATTAACAGTGATAGTCTCTTGCCTCTATTCTTATCAGAGAGAGATTACAAAGATTACCTAATTCTAGTGTAAATCTCTTGGACAAAAGAGATCCATAACAAATAAAAACATTTTTCTTATTTAACTGGCACTTTCTTGAACTCTTAGCTTTTTTGGTTAGGAACGTTGGAACATAGGTGTCACATTGTCTGAAATATATCAATAGTTGGTGTATTTAGAGAGAAATTAGATTTTACCATTTCGGCTTTGAAGCTTCTTTTTCTCATGAGTCAGACACAGAAATCTAATGCAATTAGAGATTAAAGATAGGGCATTTCCAAGTATGAAATGCCTTGGGCCTAGCAGCATGAAAACATCTTAACCTCCTTCAAAGCCACTAGTTAAGTCCACTTCAGAAGATAACTTCAGAATAATGAATGAAATTATTTGTTTTTACATATTTTACATGCACTTTTTGTAAGAGCAAGATTAAGAAAATATAAGAGAGCAGATTTCATTGATATAGTTAAAAATCAAACCCAGATAATCTTTTGGCTTGATCAAAAATTATGTACAGTTAAAAACATTTCCCTGCTCCATTTTCACAGAAAAATAACCTGGCTTTTTTCTTTTCTTCTGTTTTCTGTTTTCCTTCTTTCTTAGGTTACAAAAAATAAAACACTGGAAACCCTTTATTTTTGGAAAAAATAGAAAATATGAATAAAAAATCTATAGGAGAGAAAAAGATCCATAATCAAGTAATTCAGAGCTGATATCTTTGTATCTATGTACTTCCAGCTATATCCATAAATTCATAATATTCTAGATGCTTATAAAACACTATATATATAAGATTGATATATACGTCAATGCATGTTTCTATGCTATAAGTTTTAATGGCTGCACAGTATTCCATTGACTACATCTACCAAACTTATGTAACCAAACTCTTATTGTAATAATGTGGTCGCTGTCATACAGCTAAATCATTATACACATTCTTAATTATTTAGCATGGCCTAATGTGAATGTCAAACATGAAGGGCATTTAAATCAGTAGCTGGTGACTTTATTTATGAAGACAGTTTCATGTAGCTTTCCTTTCATTTTCCTCTAGTAATACAATTATAAAAAAATTAAACAAAATAAGTGAAAGCCCCTGACATCCTACCCTTCCTGGATTACCATTTCTAAGAAATTATGACAATTTTCAACACAGCAAAGTTGAAAGAATCTTACAGTGAATGCCTCTAAAACCTCCACTTAGATTCTACCATTAACTACTTACCATGCTTGGTTTAATCACACTGCTATTCATCTATCCATCCATTCATAAATCTGCCTTATTTTCTATGGCAATGCAGTTCTGATTTGGAAGAGGAAGAGTAACAACAGGAAGGGGAGGAGAGTGGCAAAAAAAGAAAAGTATTTTTGAGCCCTGTGGGAAAGCTAGAATCACAAATGCTGCTGTTTAATGGAGCCACCAAGAAGCAAGAAATGAACACAAACATTTCAGTCTTCATTTTGTGGATTTCTTAACATTTCTTAGCCAAAGGATTTTCATAAAGTCAAAAGGAATTACCTTTTGTTAAGAGTAAGGAGAAAAGGGGCACCTGGGTGGCTCAGTGGGTTAAGCCTCTGCCTTGGGCTCCGGTCATGATTCCAGAGTCCTGGGATTGAGCCCCACATTGGGCTCTCTGCTTATCCGGGAGCCTGCTTCCCCCTCTCTCTTTGCCTGCTTCTCTGCCTACTTGCGATCTCTGTCTGTCAAATAAATAAAATCTTAAAACAAAAAAAGAGTAAGGAGAAAAGAAAATGTATTTAATGGAACAACTAACAGGAAGTTGGGTACCATATTTTTATTCGACATTTAGAATTATCTAATTTCTTAGGTTTCCTTCAAAAGCAAATGTTGATGAAGATCTGTTTTTCTTGCTAAGTTTGCATCTTTGCATATAAAGAATTCATGCTGATATGAAGGTTGAAGGCAAAGAGGTAATTTTCAGGGTTGTACTTAAATAGACACTATTAGGCTGCATGTAATATTCACAAATTGAGCTAAAAATATAGTAGCATGATGCTCAGATGCTTTATAGAAAAGCCACCTCTAATAAAGCATTCCTCCTACCCATTCCAGTTTTATAAATATTATGAAGCTCCTGGAAACATGATCAGGATCTTAAATACACTGGACAAGGTAAAAAAGTGGTATTTTGAAATATGGTATTAATTTAAATATCCAGTCCACTCTATTTATATCCAACATTCTTGTACCTAACACACCACTTATAAGCATAAATTTATAATCTATTTTTAGTTTGACTGAAAATGCTGGTTCCTTAAGTGCCATCACAGAAAAAGAAATCCAAGAATCAAATGGTCAGATGTTTTAATACAAATGATCTCATTTGTTCTGTGATGTAATTCTCCCACAGTGAAGACTTTCCCTTGTCTAATTCAAGTTAGGAGGAACCTGGTTATTTAGACAACTTCTGTGTTGTTTGCAATGTCCAAAAGAAAAATACAAAGGTAAAGGAATAAATTTTTAAGCAATGGAAGAGCAATATTAGAACACTGGGCTCACTTATGTTCTACAGGGCAACAGACAATGAAAGGCAGGTCTCATCCCCAGGGTACCCATAGTTTTCAGGCTTGGAATATCACTTGGGCATCTATGCTAAGTATCTGTCTATATGCTGAGGATACATCTCAAAGTGAATAAAACATAGTCCTGGTCCTTAGGGAGCTAAAAGAGGATCTAGAGGGAGTTCCAGGTGTTCATTATGTGCAAATGTATGTGCGCTGAAAATGAAGGACTAACTGAGACATCACTGAGGGCTTTACAGAGACTTGAGGCATTTCAGCCGAGTCTTTAAGGACGAACAGAAACTTGCCAAATAGAATGGCAAGGGAAAGTTTGCTAAGAACAATATGACCTATTTAGGGGAAAACAGCAATTAGCTCATGTGCTTATGAATGAGGATTGATGAAGAAGTGGTAGAACATAAGAGAGATCTGAAAATATAGGCACGACCAGATGGGACAGAGCATTGCTCGTTATTTTGCCTCTCTTGCTATAGAGAAAACAGGGCCTCATTTTAATATTTAAGGTGCTTAGAGCTCCTTAGAGACAAGTTTTACTTGAATAGACAGCATGGTTATTTTTACATTATTACATATTAAAGATGTTCTCTTATAATGCTTGTCTGCATTATTTTTATTCAGGATAGAGTATAGCCTCAAATCAAATCAGATTATTAATAGATTTCTTTGGAGGATTCAACCTCAACCAATGCTAATTATCATTACATCATTTAATTAAGAAAATGAGATAGAATCAACTCATTGGAACTCATTAATTCATTTTGAACCCTGGTGTTTTAGATCAAGAAAGCCCTTGGACTCCTTATTGGATATTCCTTCTCACTCTCTTTCCCAGGCTCTCTTCCCTTGGTATAGCTCCAAAATGCTATGCCCCCTAGGTCCTGTCTTTTGTGCCATAGCTTGTCATTGAGCATGCTCTTCCTGTGTATGTAACGAAAGTCCCTTCCACATCCACCCAATAAAACATCTCTTCTTTGCTTAAAATACCTTCAAAGGTATCTCTCTGCCTTAAGAAAACAATGTTTACTTCTTGGCAAGAAAACAAGTCCTCTATTGATCTGAACCCTGCTACTTTGGCAAACTCAACTTCTGGAACTTTCCTATATATCCTGTATATTCCAGCCTTTCTGAACAATGGATAGTTCCTTCAATTCATCAAAAGGCAGTGAGGTGGTGCCTCACTTTTCCTCTGCTTGAAACCAATTTTCTTGCTTTAGAACCTCAGAAACCCTATCAGCTTTCCATGCTCCTGACTGCATTTACATTTAGTATTTTATAATAAATTTTTCAAAAAGACAAAGAAAAAGTTACTTTTTGGTACTTTGGTACTACCCGAAAGAACTCATCTTTTACACTATAAAACAATAGTATTGTTAAGTAGTGAAAAATTTTCTTGTTATACACTTTTGGGTATCTTTCTGAAGAAAATGAAAACACTAACTCAAAAAGATGTCTGCACCTCTGTGTTCGTTGCAGCTTTATTTACAATAGTCAAGATATGGAGACCACCTAAGTGTCCATTGATGCATGATGGATAAAATGTGGTATACAGATTACAACTGAATATTATTCAGCTATACAAAAGAATGAAGTCTTGCCATTTGAGACAACCTAGATGGACCTTGAGGGTATTTGCTAAATGAAATAAGTCAGACGAGTAACATATGATCTCATCATGTACATGTGGAATTTAAGAGAATAGCTTGATTATTGCCAGGTGGGCAGGAGGAGTGGGCAAAATGTGTGAAGGGAGTCAAAAGGTACAAACTAGCTATAGAATAAGTCACGAGGATTTAATGTATAGCATGGCAACTATAGTTAAAAATACTGTATTGCATATTTGGAAGTTGCTAGTAGAGTGGCTCCGAAGAGTTGTCATCACAAGAAAAGAATTCTATAACTATGTGTGGCTATGGATGTTAGTTAATTAGACTTATTGTGGTGGTTATTTCACAACATATACAAATATCAAATCATTATGCTGTATACCTGGAACTAAAATACTGTATGTCAATTATACCTCAAAAAAATTTTTAAATGATATGTAGGCACAATTAATTATATTAACTACCAAAAAACTCAAAAGCTAAAATTGCTTCTGTCTCCCTGAAAGAGATACAGATGATTTTTCCTGACCAATAAACTTGGGTCCAATTAAATGGAAAGAGTGTTAGAAGATGGACAGGCACATAACATGTGCTTAGTAAAAGTTTAATGAATATATTTTCTCTGTAGTTAGGACAATCTGGATTTTAAGGCCACATGCTTACTTCTGCAGGTACTAAACATAAAAACAAGTTAGCTGTCAATGCTATGCCTGTATTTGTTGAAATAGTAAAAGAAGTCAACTACGAAACTGTTTTATATGGGAATGTAAGTTCCTAAGAACTTCGGTGAGGGAATAAGAAAACGCCTATTTAAAGCCATATCAAAAGCTAGACAAAAAAAAATCAAAATGAATTAAAGAACTAAATGTGAGACAGGAAACCATTAAAATCATAGAGAAGAACACAGACAGCAACCTCTTTGACCTCAGCCATAGCAACTTCTTACTAGATAACTCTCCTAAGGTAAGGGAAACAAAAGCAAATGTAATATCCTGGGACTTTATCAAAATAAAAAGCTTCTGCACAGCAAAGGAAACAGCCAACAAAACTAAAAGGCAACCTACGGAATGAGAGAAATTATTTGCAAAATACATATCTGATAAACGGTTAGTATCCAAAATATATAAAGATCTTATCAAACCCAACACCCAAGAAACAAATAATCTAATTAAGAAATGGGCAGAAGACATGAGTAGACATTTTTCCAAAGAAATGGCTAACAGACTCATGAAAAGCTCAACATCACTCATTATCAAGGAGGTACATATCAAAACTACAGCAAGATATCAGCTCAATCCCGTCAGAATAGCTAAAATCAACAACACAAGAAATAGGTGTTAGTGAGGATGTGGAAAATGGGAAACCCTCTTACACTGTTGGTGGGAATGCAAGCTGGTGTAGCTACTCTGGAAAACATTATGGAGGTTTTCAAAAAATTAAAAATAGAACTACCCTATGACACAGCAATTGCACTACTAGGTATTTATACAAAGAATCCAAAAATACCAATTCAAAGAGATATATGCATCCTGACGTTTATATGGCATATACACACACACAGGGGAATATTACTCAGCCATCAAAAGAATGAAATCTTGCCATTTCCAACAATGTGGATGGAACTAGAGAGTAAATGCTAAGTGAACTAAGTCAGAGAAAGACAAATACCACATGATTTCACTCATGTGGAATTTAAGAAACAACTGAGAATAGGGGAAAATAAAAAAATAGAGGCAAAATGAGAAATAGACTCTTGACAATAGAGAGCATACTGAGGGTTACCAGAGGGAGATGGGTGGGGGGATGGGTTAAACAGGTGATGGGGATTAAGGAGGGCACTTGTTGGGATGAACACCCTGTGTGGTAGGTAAGTGTTGAATCACTAAATTGTACACCTTAAACTAATATTACATTGTATGTTTTTTTTTCAAGATTTTATTTATTTATTTGACAGACAGAGATCACAAGTAGGCAGAGAGGCAGGCAGAGAGAGAGGGGGGAAGCAGGCTCCCAGCTGAGCAGAGAGCCCAATTCGGGGCTCAACCCAGGACACTGGGATTACGACCTGAGCCGAAGGCAGAGGCTTTAACCCACTGAGCCACCCAGGCGCCCCTATTACATTGTATGTTAACTAACTGTAGTTTAAATAAAATCTTAAAAAAAAAAAAAAAAGCTAGAAAGGCAGGAATGAAATTCCTAAAGAAATTCCTGAGTCAATGTGTAAAACTAAGCAGCAACATAAACTTTACACTTTAGGTTAGTGCAATTTTGTTTTGAATTTTGGACATGACTTGTTGGAAATACTAAACATTTATAATAGTCCTTTTGATTTACATTTTTCAAAATTAGTTGCAGGCCAGCATCACTAATCCTCTTAGCCATACCAACCTCACAGTGACAATTTTCTTGCAACAATGGATACTAATCATCTGACAACCTTTTTTCCTCTTTCCCCAACTTGTTCACAGATCCCACAGTGCAGTCTATGAAATCAACAATTGTGTAATGTTGTGATGGTTATTTTCTCTCTGATAATTTTGTTACTCACAGTATCAGAGCATTCAATAAATATTAATTAGAAATTCAAAATGTAAAAAGAGGCCAATATATTCCTCTCTAAATTGAGGAATAATGACCTCACAAATACCTTAATCAATTATCTGACCAATGAAACAACCAATGAACTTGACCTACATAGAACTGTTCTAGACACTGTTAGGGACACAAAGATATACAACACTTGGTCTCTGTCCTTCATAGAGTTATGTCTAATTTAATTAGTATAAAACATTTTATTTGAGCTTAGAAAATATACTGTATTAGCTACATTGTACAATATATTTTTAATGAAATTTTAATGGCTATAACTTACAACAATCCATATACTCTTCATCAAAGTTTCTAAAATGGTTGATAACGCTTTCTGTTTATATGATGCTTTGCAATTTATAAAGCACTTGCATAGTTGCTATATAATCTAACCTCAAAACTCTGTCAGGTTGTCAGAGTGGATGGCATTTTTCTTATTTTACAGATGAGGACACTGAGCACAAATGAGGTTGCTCTAACTTAGCATTTGCTCAGAGATACACACCTGGTAAACAGTAAAGTTGGGACTCCAACCAAAACTTTCTGTATGTCAGGTTGAGTGTTCTTCCCACTATTACTTCTTGCTCTCTCTTAAATAGATCATTTTGATTAATTGTGATATCAGAATTTCAGCAATGGCACTTTTTTTCAGTGTGTCAGAGTTCAAAGAAATGAAGTGTTTTATAGCATGTAAATGAGGGATTTTGTTAATAACTGCATCTTGGGGGAAAAATATTGTCCTTCAGAATCAGCTATAAAAGGCAGTTTATTTTAGCTTTTCCTCTATGTAAAATTTCTAAGAGCAGGCTTACCAGTAAAAAAGTTCAATTTAAGTTTTGGATTCAACGTTTTGGAATATATCACCAAGGCATTATTTGGAGGTCTCATAAGTCACTCTGTTTAATGAATTGACCTTTGAGAGTCACCTTTCCCAGACAGAGACTATTTCCTCACCTTGGGACTACAGCAACCTTTTTGATTTTATAGAAAAGTGACATGGGGAGGTTGAGCAATCAATTTGTTGCAGAATCGGATTATCCAGGAGGAAAGAAATGAAAATAGATTGGGAAGATCTTTCCTGCTACAGTACTGCAGATGCTGCCTAAATATAACATCACCTTTACCCTTCTGTATCCAGTTCCAGAGCGTCTTCAAAAACAAAACAAAACAAAACAAAACAAAACTAATCACTAAAGAATATTTAGTAAGATGCTGGTTTGAGGGACAAAGTTGGAGAAAATACAGTCACATTATTTGTCAAATCAAAACTTTTGCTTTGTTTATAGAAGGGCCTAAAATCAGCAAACAGTGGAAATTTTAAAACCTTCTTTTAAAACCTGCTATTTTTTTCTCTAAGATGAATAAAACATTCTGACTTCAAAATACCAGATCCCTGAGTTAACTGAACACATATATTTTCATTCCATTTAAATGTTATTTACCTCACACAAAGTAAACATTACTTTGCCCTGGAATGTAGTTAAAAAAAAAAAAAGTCACAATATCTTCCAAGTTGCCCCAAAGACCAAGTTCAAATGCTTTAGAACAAAAAAACATTAACTCTAGAAAGTAGTTTAGGTATTTATTTCTTCTCCCTCTTTCAGAGGCTTACGTTATCAACAGTAAGGTATTTTAATAGCTTCATTAACTTCTTGAGATCATTCAAATAATCCTCAATTTGGCTTCAAATGTAGTATGTTTCACAGCATTTAGGTTAATGATAGTCTAGTAGCTCAAAATGGTGAGTGCTTACTTTGCCAGAGTCAAGCAATTTCAAAAAAACAGTTCCTTTTTGTGCATAGTATTCTAATTTCTACTATGATCTGACCTACAGATTTTTGTTTTATTTTTTTAATTTAAAAAATGAAAATAGTGAGTATTTAAGGTGACATGATCCCAAATTCTTTGATAATATTAATGTTATATTATTGTGTTCCCATCAAGAGATGGTTCCTATCTTTGTTTCCCTGAATCTGAGCTCTATGATTGCTTGACCAGTATAACACAGAAGCCAACACTGTGTCCATTTCTGGCACCTTCCACATTCTGTCTTTTGAATCATTTGCTCTTGGAACACAGCACCATGCTTTAAGAAACCAAGGCTCCCCAGCTGATGCTGTGTAAACAGACAAGCTTTCTCAACCAAGCCCTACCGAGTTATAGATTTGTGGATAAAATCAATAACTGTTATTCAAAGGCTCTAAGCTTTGCAGTGATTATTTATACAGCAATAGATGACCAGAATGACGTGTTAACACTGGGCCTTAATGGATGATCAACATTGAATAGTATTATGAAGGCACCTACCTTATACATGAAATGGTGCTTTCCATGACAATAACCAAAATAAGGAACAGTTATTGTACCTAAATGTGAACACTCCATGGCAGTGGTATTCATTACATTACATTGGGACCATATAAACTCAAAGTCAGTCTTAAATTTCAATTCTACTATTCCTTTTCTTTTTCAAATAGTCTCAAACCTTGACAGCCTAACTTACAAGAATAGAACATTAAAGAATGTTGGAACTTCAGCAGCAAGGGATGGTGGGGACACTGTGGGAACTAACACAGCAAAAGTCATTGATAGGGATGGGGACAGTGATCCAGATTAGTATTCAAAAAGAACTCAATCTGGACAAGTACTGATATTCACATAGGTCTAGCAACAGTAGTCTTTAGCAGTGGTCCAGCCAGTAGGGTTGAAGAAAAGGGAGAAATACGAAGGGTTAGGAAGAGGACAGTTATACCATCGGGAACATGTAGGTGGTCAGACCCTATCCCAAGTCACAAGAGATGACAAATCTAAAAGACCTAAGCTACATGGAAACTGAGCCATTCAGGAGATCTGAATTTACCGATATATTAGTTCAGGGCCTGAGTAGGGCAGTGGTAGGCAGGAACTGACATTTTTTTCCTAAACTGGAATTTTGAATTTCCCTCCTTTTCTCTGATTTTTTCATTATAACCTCTATAGAGTAGTTTATTAAGTTAGCACATATTTTTAAAGCATTTACTAAGGAGCTAGGACACAATGGAGAACAAGGAAGAGTCTAATGCTCCAGTGAAAGGAGTCTGACAACAAAAAAATTAAATCAAGTGATAAATGATACGGAGAAAATTAAAACAAGATTTAGTTGAAATTAACTCGGTGAATATTTTAGATTAGTGAGGAAAAGCCTCACTGAGCAGGTAACAAAACTGAGATCTGAATGACTAGAAGCAGCCATGAGAAATAAGAGAAAAAGGACTCCATACAAAGGGAACTGTTACAGGAGTCTTCAGGTAGAGAGTAGCAAGGGATGGTTGAGGAAGACGATTACAATTATATGTATTTACTCTCATCATGTATATGTGCATAGATATGTGTGTGTATGTATGGATATTCTTATTTACTGATATTAGGCCTACTGAAATGACTACAATGTGCTAAGCATGTTTTTTTTTTAAAATTTGTATTTATTTATTTGACAGTCAGAGTTCACAAGTAGGCAGAGAGGCAGGCAGAGAGAGAGAGAGAGGAGGAAGCAGGCTCCCCGTTGAGCAGAGAGCCTGATGCAGGGCTCGATCCCAGGACCCTGGAATCATGACCCTAGCTGAAGGCAGAGTCTTTAACCCACTGAGCCACTCAGGCGCCCCAGTGCAAACATGTTTTATTTATTATTTCAGTCCTTTGTTATGAGGTTGGTACTGTTCCTGCAATGTCAGATGAATAAATGTGAACTAAAATAATAAATTAACTAGCTTTGGTCACATAGTTACTCCATAGTGCAGCCAGTTTGAATTTTGCCAGTTCACTCCAGAGTCTGGGTTTCTATTTACTACCCCAGAAATCACAAATCCTTATCAGTAAAATAGTTTTGAATAGGACCCATGTATATACAGGAGTATCAATTTGTCTGTTAAATAGTAATAAAGTTTATTGCCTGTTTTAGAAAAAAATAGAAACTTTTTCTATTTCAGTGTACACTATGCTGCCTCCCTTGTGTGGTACAGATATGTTTCATCTGTATTTCTGACACCAGAGAAATTTCCATCATTATTGAATACTGTTCTTTTATATTTTGGTAGTATACTTAATTCTTATCTCTAAATCAGTATAAAAGACATGCTAAAGTCAAATTTTCAGAAAAATACCAACTAGGAGTCCTAGACTTAAAGCAATATGTATATAAATGGCTTAAAAACAACAAAAAAAAGTTGTTCAGGGCTTATCTTGGTGGTTTTTGTACATTCAGGGTAAGTGCTCCATGAGAGAGAAAGAGAGATAAATCTTTCCAAAAAGAAAGTTTACCCACCCCAATTACTTCAAATTTACTTCCAGGTTCTTCTGATCTGAGTTTCTGAAATTCTTTTTAATGACTGTCTGAATCTAAGAAGCATTCCTTGAACAAGTAAACGTCAAGAGTGCTGTGATTATTTTGGCGTTTTGGTTGGTTGGTGTTTAGTTTTGTGTACGTACATTTGTGCATACTCAAGCACTGTAGTTCTTAATCAGCTGTTGACCAGTACGTTTGCACCTAAAAGTCCGAGCTGGAAGAAAAAGAAGTACTAGCATGTATTAAACTTTGATTGTGGAACACTGGTCCCTCAAGAGATGAAGAGATATTGGAAGGGAGATAAAGTGGCTTCCACCATCAGGTAGTCTTGAGAAATTTGTATTTATCCAGGTTTTTGGGAAAATCACAGTGCCCATTGGTATAATTAAAGCTCCCAGGAATCACAGTGTAGAAACACAGTGTTTCCACAAATCCTCTGACAACTGAATGTTTTTACCATCTAATTCTCTTTAGAACTATTTCAGGAAATCTTGCTTTATCCAACCTCTTTGCTTAAAAATTACTCCTTCAAATTCAACTCCAGTGAACAGAGCGAGTCAACAAAGACTCAAGCCAGATTCTTCAGACTACAAACCTTTCACTTTAGGACAACTGTATCTCCTAGGAACCTCCAGAAATTACACAGAATTAATACAAAATCCAGTCACATGCTAGCTTGACTCAAGAGACTGAGTCCTCAATTAAAAGGAACCAAGGGCACCAGAAACATTTTTCTTGAGAGAGTAGTAAAAGCTATGCTTGAAAGTTGAAGACATTAGCCATCATAAATTTCTTCTTGAATATTAATTTAGGAAAGAAAGTGATATATTTAATGTAAACTTCTGAAATAGTCTGAGAACAAAGAGTCATAGTGTTCAAAACAGGTAAATAGGTATCTTATTTAATTGTACACACTGAAATAGCTAAGTGCGTATTAAAACTCTTGAGAGTACACCAACAACAAGACAGAAGAAAGAGAAATTAAGGAGTCCATCCCATTTACAATTGCACCCCAAACCATAAGATACCTAGGAATAAACCTAACCAAAGAGGCACAGAATCTATACTCAGAAAACTATAAAGTACTCATGAAAGAAATTGAGGAAGACACAAAGAAATGGAAAAATGTTCCAAGCTCCTGGATTGGAAGAATAAATATTGTGAAAATGTCTATGCTACCTAAAGCAATCTACACATTTAATGCAATTCCTATCAAAGTACCATCCATCTTTTTCAAAGAAATGGAACAAATAATTCTAAAATTTATATGGAACCAGAAAAGACCTCGAATAGCCAAAGGGGTATTGAAAAAGAAAGCCAAAGTTGGTGGCATCACAATTCCGGACTTCAAGCTCTATTACAAAGCTGTCATCATCAAGACAGCATGGTACTGGCACAAAAACAGACACATAGATCAATGGAACAGAATAGAGAGCCCAGAAATAGACCCTCAACTCTATGGTCAACTAATCTTCGACAAAGCAGGAAAGAATGTCCAATGGAAAAAAAACAGCCTCTTCAATAAATGGTGCTGGGAAAATTGGACAGCCACATGCAGAAAAATGAAATTGGACCATTTCCTTACACCACACATGAAAATAGACTCAAAATGGATGAAGGACCTCAATGTGCGAAAGGAATCCATCCAAATCCTTGAAGAGAACACAGGCAGCAACCTCTTCGACCTCAGCCGCAGCAACATCTTCCTAGGAACATCGCCAAAGGCAAGGGAAGCAAGGGAAAAAATGAACTATTGGGATTTCATCAAGATCAAAAGCTTTTGCACAGCAAAGGAAACAGTTAACAAAACCAAAAGACAACTGACAGAATGGGAGAAGATATTTGCAAACGACATATCAGATAAAGGACTAGTGTCCAAAATCTATAAAGAACTTAGCAAACTCAACACCCAACGAACAAATAATCCAATCAAGAAATGGGCAGAGGACATGAACAGACATTTCTGCAAAGAAGACATCCAGATGGCCAACAGACACATGAAAAAGTGCTCCATATCACTCGGCATCAGGGAAATACAAATCAAAACCACAATGAGATATCACCTCACACCAGTCAGAATGGCTAAAATCAACAAGTCAGGAAATGACAGATGCTGGCAAGGATGCGGAGAAAGGGGAACCCTCCTACACTGTTGGTGGGAATGCAAGCTGGTGCAACCACTCTGGAAAACAGCATGGAGGTTCCTCAAAATGTTGAAAATAGAACTGCCCTATGACCCAGCAATTGCACTACTGGGTATTTACCCTAAAGATACAAATGTAGTGATCCAAAGGGGCACGTGCACCCGAATGTTTATAGCAGCAATGTCCACAATAGCCAAACTATGTAAAGAACCTAGATGTCCATCAACAGATGAATGGATCAAGATGTGGTATATATACACAATGGAATACTATGCAGTCATCAAAAGAAGTGGAATCTTGCCATTTGCAACAACATCGATGGAACTAGAGCGTATCATGCTTAGCGAAATTAAGTCAAGCAGAGAAAGACAACTATCATATGATCTCCCTGATATGAGGAAGTGGTGATGCAACATGGGGGCTTAAGTGGGTAGGAGAAGAATCAATGAAACAAGATGGAATTGGGAGGGAGACAAACCATAAGTGACTCTTAATCTCACAAAACAAACTGAGGGTTGCTGGGGGGAGGGGGGTGGGGAGAAGGGGGTGGGATTATGGACATTGGGGAGGGTATGTGCTTTGGTGAGTGCTGTGAAGTGTGTAAACCTGGTGATCCACAGACCTGTACCCCTGGGGATAAAAATATATGTTTATAAAAAATAAAAAATTAAAAAAAAAAAAGAACTCTTGAGAGTAATGCATAAAATTAAACATTTCTAGATAACCAATTAAATACACAATATAAACATCTAACTATCCTCCCTAGTGAATAGCAGTAAAATCTACCCTCTGATGTTCAAGATATAGACATGGTAGCATAAGGGCATTTATGAGGAACACCTACATATTTGTGTATACACAAAACAGCCATGGCAATTTCTTTACTCTTTAAAACAGGATGCATATCTTGGTCACTTCCAAGAGCTGCTAAAATCAGATTTGAAGTCTTATATATTTTCCCCCATTATTTAAATATCACTTCTAGGATATGCAGAAAACCAAACATACAGAACAAAAAACACCAGAAGAAGATGGTGGTTGGCCCAAACATTTCCATCAATTTCCATTAGTTTACCCTAATCTTATAACGTGTGATTAGTTTTTACTTCTAAGTTAATAAAAGTAGCCAGAACTTTTCCTTCCATAATCTCATAGAAAACAGGTAGACTTCCTAAGAACTATGTAGAATATTAAAATAAACACTGTTGTATACACTGATGGGCTTTAAAATTCATAAATAAATGATCTCGTAAAAGACTTTGTACTCCCACTTATAATAAAAAACAAATATTCATAGCCTAACATATGAGAATTTTAGTTGCCCTTTAAAGAATCATAGCCAAACACTGAGGAAAAACATATTGCAATTAGTAATTAAAAATAACAAGACTATAAATAACCCATTAATTCATACAATTCACAAAAGCATAATTTCTTTGCTAAGGTATAGTTTGGAACATTGTATTCACTATTTCAAGAGGGAAAAGGAGCAGTTATAAACTAAGCTTTTCACTAAAAGTAGGGGAAAATCCATTATCTTTCTATTAATAATAGAAAAGTAAAAGGAATTCCAACAGTCAATTAAGAAACATTTATTAGGTACCTATATGTGCTAAGGATTGCTCTAAGGACTGGGGATATCAGCAGTCCCTGCTGTCACCAGAAACACATTCCAGTAGGGGGTAGACAGATGCTACACACAAAGCAAATAAACATATACTACATCAGGGGCTAAGAAGAAATGTAAACGGAGTGGGGGTGCAAAGAGTAAGGAAGAGACTTATTCTAGATGGAAAAATCTCAAAGGACTTCCCTGATAAGGTGATATTTGGGATCTGAATGAAGCATTTGGATTATCTGGGGAAGAGTTTTCCAGACAAGGGGCATAACAAATAAGAGACTGGCAGAGGAGAGCAAAGTAGCCGCCAAGGGCCAGGGTAGGCAAGGCCTTAAAATCGATGTAAGAACTTTGGGTTTATTTTGCCTTAGGTGGACTTTGTGACATTATTTGACTTTTGAAAAGGACTTCTACAGGCAAGCAAGAGTAGAAGCAGGGAGTCTGACTAGGATACAACTGCAAAAATAGTTAAGGCCAGACACGATAGTTGTTCAGACTAAGGAAAGAGCAATGGACAAGGAGAGAAATGATTAGGTTAGGTATATATTTGAATAACAAAGCTGACAGAGTTCACTAATGAATTGGATATAGAAGGTAAAAGAAGGAGAAGAGCCAAATTGATTCCAGAATTTTGAGCCTAAGCAGCTAGAAGAATCACTACCACATATTGAGTTGTAGTAGAGGTATGAAGACAAAATCCTGAGTGCCCCCCTCCCTATGTCTAAAGGTTTAGAAGCTAAAAAAGAGCCAGAAAAGATTGATAAGGAGTCCTTCTATTGGTTCTTCAGAGGCCACCTAAAGAAAGTATTTCTAGGAGAAGGGAATGATTAATTTTGTCCAATGCACTTGATATTTTATGGAAAATAAGGACTGAGACTTTTCCTTTAGATCTAGTAAATGAAAAGTCCTTGGTGACCTGGACAATAGCAGTTTTGTTGGCATGGTGGGGCAGAAGACTGATCTTTGTGGATTCAAAAGAGGACAGTGTATAAAGCATAATGGAAATTGAAAATCACAATTTTGTGATAATTGATTGGGGTAAGAATCACCAAGTTGCTAAAACCACTGGTGAAAAACTATTAGGGAATAAGACAGCTTAAAGTGGCTTCCCAGTATCTTTATAATGGAGAAATCTGACAGAAACCATCTTGACCAAGTGACAGAATTTCTAAATAATGTGTCAAACTGATAGGTGCTTGCTGTTGTGGTGCATTTGGAGGGACATAACGTCAACTTTGTAGAATGCTTGCCAAAAATGTTTAGGAGCTATTTTATTATAGATTTGCCAATGGTTTAGCCTCCATCCAAAAGAGGAAATAGATAAATGCAAATTGGGGATATTCTGCAATATAATTGGCTTAGGTTCTTAAAAAAGAAAAAAGTCAGTGTTATAAAAAACAAAAATAATTTTAAAGGCCAGTGTACTAGATTAAAGAAGACTAAAGAGGGGTGCCTGGGTGGCTCAGTCGTTAAGCGTCTGCCTTCGGCTCAGGTCATGATCCCAGGGTCTGGGTTCTAGCCCTGTCAGGCTCCCTGCTCAGCGGAGAGTCTGCTTCTCCCTCTCTCACTCTCCCTGCTTGTGTTCCCTCTCTCTCTGTCTGTCTCTCTCAAATAAATAAATAAAATCTTTAAAAAATAAAGAAAGAAGACTAAAGATATATGACAACTGAAAGCAATGTATAATCCTTGATTAGATATTAAAGAAAGTAAGAGAATTATTGAACAATTGTGACTATTTGAATATGGTCAGTAAGTTTGCTAATAGTATTGTATTAATGTTATATTTTCTGTGTGTAGGGGTACCTGGGTCGCTCAGTTGTTAAGCATCTGCCTTCAGCTCAGGTCATGTTCCCAGGTCCTGGGCTGGAGTGCCACATCAAGCTCCCAGCTCAGTGAGGAGTCTGCTTATCCCTCTCCCTCTTCCTCTCCACCACCACCTCCCCCCGCCCCCACTCATGCTCTCTCTCTAATAAATAAATAAAATCTTTTTTAAAAATTTCCCATGTGTGATTACTAGATTGAGATTATATAGGAGGGTGCTCTGTTCTTAGGAGCTAATATTTGTTCTTAGGAGAAAATATTTGGGGGTGAAATGTCACAATGTATATAAGGGATTCTCAAATGATTCAGGAAAAATGAATATATTAAAGAGATAAAGTAAGACAAAATAGCACAAAATAGCCTTCATTTAAAAATATGAAGGCTATATGGGTATTCAGTCCTGGGTATCTTTGCGCAGCTTTTAAAAAACAGGTTGGCAATTGTTTAACAAAAGACTGGGAAGGGAGTGGGGGAAGAGAGGAGGAAAGCACAGCCGGCCAGAAGGGCGGTAGCTGCAGGGCTAAGGAGGTGTACGAGGATGTAGACAGCTGGAAGGTCATTCAGCAGTTCTGATATCTGGTGAGCAGGGTCCAGGAGAATGAACAGACAAACAAACGATGGAGGGTGTAAGACGAGGAGATACGGCGCACAGGCCAAGGCTCAGGCAGAAAGGAGAATCCCACAGGAGGACCTGCCGTGGATGGCTTCGAAGCGGGTATGTTGGTACGGTTGCTGGGCGCAGCAGGTAGAAACTCTTCTGGTGGCTTTTATTTCTAACTTGTGAATTAAGAGGAACGGCGAAGAAGGACTCCAAGTTTGGAGAGAGAAGATGGTACAAAATAGTGATATGTACCAAGTGGAATTGGAAAATCTTCTATAAGGATTATGTATAAGGACCCAGTTCCCTCAACAAAGACCTGTGTGATTATAAAGACAGAAGAAACCTCAGAACGCATCATCTAATCCAGTCATTTTCTAGGCAAGGAAATGGAGACTTGGAGAAAAACATAATGGAGAGATAGCGAACACGGTTAACTGGCCAAAGAAAACAATCGCACTAAGCATATTAAAGCACTTACAGGAGTCCTCCTATATGGCAGTACCATGCTAAGAACCTTCCATCTGTTAACTCCTATATTGAAAACTACTTCTATAGAACTACTACTACTACTTATATAGAAAGTACTACTTACATAGAAAGAACTTATAAAGAACTACTACTTATATAGAAAATATATGTATAAAAAGGCATATATTTTAACTTCTGTATTCCATGTGAAACAAAGAGGTTCAAAATGTTTAAGGACGACCCCCCAAGTGGCACAGCTGTCTTCACAAATAGACGGAATTTCCATTTGTGCTGCAGTTATCACCATCCTGTTTTAAGGCATTCTCCAGTTCTTCTATGGTACCCTACTCTGCACGGACTCTGTACCTCCTTGTACCTAGTAAGTTTTCAAATGGGTTTATTGACTCAAACGCTTCAGTAACCTGAAGCCTGTTAAGAGCCCTAAGAGCGGTCAGGGCATAGTGTTGATCATCAGATATTCAGGGCAAGGAGGGCAGTGAAGAACCGAGCCACATACAGCAGAAACAGAGAAAATGAATAGTATTCGAAATCAATCTAAAATTTCATCGTTGATTAAATGCACAGATGAAGCAAACCGGACTCAGTGCTGACTGGTATTAAGAGAATTTCTAACAAATGCAATGGGAAAATTTCTGAGAAACAGTGTTTCACACGTACAGAACAATAAGGGGTTCCATACTGAGGGACAAGGAAGATGAGGCAGAGGAAGGGGGTCTGAATTAACTAGTAATTTATGAATTCTCACATAACAAGGGGGAGCTTAAAGAGTAAAACTTCCATTGCAGTGCCAGTCTTTTAATCCCTTCCTGACCTATTTTTATTCAGCACTGAAAAGGGTACATTGTTTGATTTGGGTATTAGCTTTTAAGGAGATTAGTTTCCAGGAAAAGCAAAGCATTTTGCATATAAAGAGGGACCCTCTTAATACAAGGAATCATAGTGTGCTCTGTTCCCAAACCAAAACAAAATTAAAAAGAAATAAAAAACAAAACAAAATTCAATATTCATTTCCTCCCAAAATTATACAGGAAATTAAAAATCATTTTGTGTAAAAAATATTTCTCAATGAAAAATGTTTTTTTCAAAATACATATGGGCCTTCTAAAATTTTAACCAGAGGGAAGTTGAATACTTTAATCATAAGCAAGGGGTGAAAATTAATAGGTTTTTCTTTTTAATCAAGAATGTCAATCTGCATTAGACTATTAATTATGAATTGTAATACAATGAAAATATAAACACCATGCGCAAATACAAAAAGCTTCCTAAATCTTCATATAATTTCATTTTATCTTGTGTAATTCTGGCTTGATCTTAACCCTTCAGACAAGTCTGTCCATATACTCCAAGTGGGCACAGATTATTTTTTTCTCAGACCTAATAGTTTTGATACCCCTTCCATAACTCATATTTTGTAATATTCCCCTTAACTATGTTGAAATAAAATTCAAATATAGCTTACATAATGTAAATAAAAATAATCATTTAGTTATAATATTAAGAAGTAAAATATACTGTTTTATAATAGAAAAGTATCGAACCATGTAGACATTCAGTCATGATTACTAGAGGACTAAAATGCCCCCATGAACTTCTAAAATACCTTCTGGCCTTCACATTAAATATTATGACATGTAAATGGTCTGAATGAGGTGACAGTCTCTCTAGAATTTAATTCAATGTTTTGTTACTGGAATTGTGCTCTGAATTAAGTCAAAGCAACTATAAATATGAGAAGACAGAAGACAACATAGTTTAGGGGATATGACTTTTATTTTAAAAATTCCCTTAAAAACTGCCTTATGTACACTAGTACCAAACATTCCAATATAAAAAAGTTTAAGTAAATAAACAAATATTGTTTTTTAAATAAGCTCCCTGATATACCATCTGCCTATTTTTGTGTTTTTGTTTTTTTTTTTGGTAACAGTAACAATAATGAATCATCTATTTGATATCTTTGGAAATAGTTCTCATAACAAAAAATTTCCAGGTAACTAAAATATAACCTTAGGAACAACAATTTGTTGTTAATAAACTTTTTGTACATACGAATGTATATTACACATACACAAATTATAAATAATAACACTGATGATAAAACGAATACTATGATATCCAGTACCCAGCTTAAGAAATAGGACATTACTAGGGTGCCTGGGTGGCTCAGTTGGTTAAATGTCTGCCTTCACCTCAGGTCATGACCCCAGGGTCCTAGGATCTAGCCTCTCACAGGCTCCCTGCTCAGTGGGAAGCCTGCTTTTCCCTCTCCCCCCTTTCCCTCTGCCTTTTCCCCCACCTGGCTTGTGCTCTTTCTCTCTGTCAAATAAATAAATAAAATTAAAAAAAAAAAAAAAAGAAGTAGGACATTACTTACATTTTAAGTCCTATGTATATGTCTCTACCCAACTGTACCTCCCTTTAACTATCCTGAATTTGTGGTTACCATTAAATTGGATTTCTTTTTAGTTTTGCCACATAAAAATAAACCCCTAATACTATATTATTTAGTTTTGAATATTTCTAAACTTCAAAATAAGTGAAAGTAAGATAAGTGATAATTTCAGATAAGTGAAATTATATTATATACCTTTTTTTGCACGTTGCATTTTCACTATAACATTCATTTATGTATTACTATTCTAAGTATTACACTGTAGAGCCATAATATAACTTATCTTTTTTCCTGTTGATAGTCATTTGGAATGTTTCCTTTTTTTTTTCCAATTATAAACAACTAAAAACATTTCTATGATTTTGAAATTTCTTAAGATGCTACATATTTGTTAGTCTATTTCTAAAAACTTGAACACAATTTAATCTTTCCTTAATGAATCCCAGACATGTTTATGAATAGCAGTTACATACACTATAGCATTGTAATGTTCTCAGAGGTTATAGATGTATATTCTAGTTTTTACTAGAATTAGTAAATTTAGTTTGCTTTTCATGGTTCTTTCTCACTCTCTAGTTATTGCCAAGAAACTTCTCACTGCTACAATGTTTATTCTAACATTCTCTATTTTCAATTTCCTCCCTGTAGACCTGGAGCCCAGCCAATGAAATTCAAATATAATGCCAACAAAAAGAAAAAAGAGATTATGACTGAAAGACCAAATGCGAGCTCTTCTAGGGGAAATGTGTCCTACCATGAGATAAAATGGTATTATGGGAGGAATAAAGGTTTCGGTATTTCAAGTATGGCTTACGCATTTATTAGCTGTCTGACCTTGTCAAGTTATCAAATCTGAGTATTTGCTTTCTCATCTGTAAAATGTACCTATCAATCCTATCTAATAGGACTATTGTGAGAAATAAATAGCACCAAAGCACAGTCCCAGGGAAGCCCTGGGCCTTCAGTAAATGTAGGCTGCTTCTTCACATCAGAGGGTAGTGACCAACTACCTCAAGAGACCAGGGACTGTCTGGCTTACCTCCTGGTTCACAGATGTATTCTCTATGGTTCCAGATAAATGACCGTAATGGAGGTATTATGATTGCTTCAAAAATCACAGCAGGTACCTCATTATAAATGTTAAGAAGCAGAATTTCTACTGCAGAAAAACTGGACTACAACAACAAAAAAAGCTTCTCAAAGGAAAACAAGAAGGGCAAAGAAAAAGAGTTACAGAGATAAAAGAAATGAAATGTGGTGAAGAAATAATAAGAAGTCAGCTTACGGATAACCAGTGCTCCTATAAAGGAAATCAGAATAGATGGAATGAAAATTTTATTCAATGAAATATTTTCTTGAGGGGAAGAAATTTCCCTAGACAAAAAATAGACATGAATTCTATCTGGAAAAAGACTTACCTGCTACAGCAAAATTAATGAAAAGACACTGCTTTCTCTGAGGAAAAAATAAAACTTAAGTAGACAGAATATAATCAGATGAAATACCTTTAAGTATTAAAGCATATAGGCAAGGTAACTGGTTATCTATTTATAGAGAAAAGACAGTCTGGCCTCAGATTTCTATTTATTTATTTATTTATTTATTTGAGAGACAGTGAGAGAGAGCATGAGAGGCAGACTCCCCATGGAGCTGGGACCCTGATGTGGGACTCGATCCCAGGACTCCGGGACCATGACCTGAGCCAAAGGCGGTTGCTTAACCAACTGAGCCACCCAGGTGCCCTGGCCTCAGATTTCTTCACAGCATTACATGCTACATAACGGAACAACATTTAAAGAGTTTTGACAAAAGACAGTTGTAGCTTAAGAAATCTTTATGCAGCTACATTTATCTATGAAAGCAACAGAACCATCTTCTCTAATATGCAAGTGTTTAAAGAGAATGCTCATCCTCTGGGGGAAATAAAGAAACAAAGCAAACAATATCACTATATGCCTGGTACGAGTTAAATAGTTTTTATAGACTATATGGTTTTTATTTCATCCTCATAACATTGCCTTTATTTTACACTGAGGATAATCATATCCCTCATGATTCTTGTTTTACAATCAGGGATATCCTTCCTTATCCCCATTTTTACAGTACAGGAAATAGTATACTCAGAAAAGGTTATTAACTTGCCCCAAGTCACATAATAAATAAGTACAAAAAAGAGGGACCAGAAGTCATGTCTGTCAGACTCCATAAATTTGACCTCATAGTATCTTTTTTTTTTTTTAAGATTTTATTTATTTATTTGACAGGCAGAGATCACAAGTAGACAGAGAAGCAGGCAGAGAGAGAGGGGAAGCAGGCTCCCTGCTGAGCAGAGAGCCTGATGTGGGGCTCAATCCCAGGACTCAGGGATCATGATCTGAGCCAAAGGCAGAGGCTTTAACCCACTGAGCCACCCAGGCGCCCCCAGCCTCATAGCATCTATGCAATGCCTCTTGAAAGAAAAAAATTTAAAAAGAGGAAGATAGAAAAGTAAACACAAATTATTACAAGAAAGTAACAGGTGGTTTTTTTGTGGTCTTGGTAATAAAAGCCTTTCTGAATCAGATATCAGAAGCTTATTTCTAATTTTATTTACTTTAAATTTTTGTTCTTACATAAATTACCCATTGTTCTCTTTGTTTAAAAAATCAGAATATTGCAGGTTCACTATAGCACAAAGATAAATCAAGTAATATATGGATGAACTTTATACAGAAATCCTTTTACCCATAATAGATAACTATTTACATCTTTAATTCAATTTTATAAAATTAGATCAGAATTTGAAATTGTCATTTTAGGTCATTTTATTACATTAAATAAAATTCCAAGGTGAAAAAAACACTTTTTATCCTAAAAGAATTCACTTAACAAGGTTTACACTCATTCATCTTGACACCCCAAGACCTAGAACAGAATGAAAACAAATACAGTCAATCGCCATTGTTCACAGATTCTTTATTTGTGAATTTGTTTACTCACTAAAATTTATTTGTAGCCTCAAAATCAATACTTGAGGTGTTTTTGTAGTCATTTACGGACATGCACAGAGCAGCATTTGAGTGGCCGAAGATACATGTTCTCAACTGAGATTGAACAAGGCAACACCCTGCCTTCTTGTTTCAGGTCTCATACGGTAAATAAGCGTCCTTTTCATAGTCTAGTTAGTGCCAAATTTTTTCACGTGTTGGGTTTTTTTTTTGGAGGGGGGGGTGATTTTGCTGTTTAAAACAGCCCCCCAAGCATAGTGCTACTAAGTTCAAGAAGATTGTAATGTGCCTTACAGAGAAAACGTGTCATATAAGCTTTGTCAGTGACACAGTATAGTGCTCTTGGCTAGGAATTCAATGTTGGTGAATCAACAATGTATATTAAGTAAGGTGTCTTTAAACAGAAACACACAGAAAGTTATACATGGATTTGTTGATGAAAATGTGGCCAGATTATTTCCTTAGAAGCAATGGTTCCGTATTTTCTACTTCAATGTTCCCAATGATTTCATAGAACATAACTACCATGGAACAATGGAATTGATCATGTTTATTGGGCAGCTTTTATACATCAATAGCAACAGACATCATTTTTTAATATTCCCTTCCATACTTTGCCTCTATGTAGAATAATTTAAAATATTTTAGCATTTCGTGCCACGTGAATTTATAAAAATCATTGATACTTCTCACTTTTTCTTCATGTCCATACTTGGAAAAAATTCAGATTAATGATTCTTAGACCCTGGAAAAGTCCCCCAAGAAATCACAGTGACATCTGGCAAAACAGCCTAAGCGGTATTTGTAAATTTTTATATAAGTTCAAAAAAAATGGATTGTACAACTTTCTATCAAACCAATTTCAATAGTTAATATCTTACTTATAATTTAAATGTATTCCATGAGTTTTCACTTTATTTCTACCATGGGCCAGGTGCTATGCTATATCCTAGAGGTCATAAAGATGAATATGATACAATCACTATACTGAGGGATCTCAAAGTGTAGGGAAGGCAGCATATAGGAATAGATAGGTAAACAGATCATTGCAAAACACTGTAAAGAGTCCTAAAACATAGCAACACAATGAGTGCTGTGAAGCCTACCTGAGAAGTACCCTCCTCTGTGTGTGTGTATTGTGGCTGGGGCTACAAGGGATGAGAGAAAAGGCTGGAAATCTTGGACTTAAACCTAATGTGATAGCTAGACAGAAAAGTGGTAGAAGGGAGAGCAAAAAGATGAAGAATGTGAGAAATATTTAGAAAGCAAAAGGGTTAAATAAGAATGAGGAAGAGGGAAGAACTGAAGACTTCCATGTTGCTAACTTGGGAAATTAGGGAGATGTTAACACTGTAATCTCCATTAAGATAACAGGGAAACACTGGGTGATGGGCATTAAGAGGACACATGATGCAATGAGCACTAGGTATTATATAAGACTGATGAATCACTGACTTCTACCTCCGAAACCAACAATGTTTTATTATCCTAATTAATTGAATTTAAATTTTAAAAAGGATAAAATAATAAATACTAAACCTAAAAAGAAGAAAAAGAGAGAAAAGAACAGATGGCATAAACAGAACACAACCAGCAGGATGGAATTTTACATCTATCAACGATTTCCATTAAATTCAAAAGGTCTAAACATCAAAATCAAAAGACAAGATTTTTTTAACTGGATAAAAAAGCAAGACCCAACTGTCTGCTATCTAACAGAAATTCCACTTTAAATATAAAACCATAATCATTTTATATATTTATATTTCTATATATGCTTATGTATTACATATATATATAAGCATGATATGTATGCATATATATACATATATAAGCGTAAGCATATATAATCAAATATACTTTAAACAAACCATTATGCCAACTCAAAAATAAGAAAAATAAAAGATGTTATTTTTACCTCCAAAAGCAAAGTATCAAAGGGAAACAGTTTTGAGAGAGACAGAACACAGGAATGGAACTGACCATTTGGGGATAGGGAAGGATGGGTTCAGCTTTGGGCATGTCCCATTTTTGGTACAATGGGACCTCTGGCTAGAGAGACCAAAACACTCTTGAAAATACAGTTCAGGAACTTAGGGGAGACATGAATTTGGGAGTTACCAGCACATATGGGTGACTAAAGCCATGCAAGTAAGATGAAGTGAGAATGTCGGATTTAGAAGAGAAGAGTAGAAGATAGACCCTGGGGAATCTCAATGTATTTTTTAAAGATTTATTTATTTATTTGTGAGAGAGAGAGTGTCAGCACATACATATGGTGGGGAGGGATAGAGGGGTAGAGAATCCCAAGCAGACCCCTTGCTGAGCAGAGCCTAACATGGGGCTCAATCCCATAACCTATGAGATCCCGACCCGAGCCAAAATCACGAGTCAGGCACTTAACTGACTAACAGTTAACAGCCACCCAGGTGCCCCAGGGAATATCAATATTTAAAGAGCAGGGAGAAGAAGAGAAGTCAGCAAAGGAAACTAAGGTAAAGCCACAAACAGGAGGGAATGCTAATGGAGATGTAAGAGCTGGTGCTGGCACTGCTTCCCAGGAGCGGCTGAACAACCCGATAACCGTAGCTTAATGAGCGAAGGACGGAAACAAGGTCAGTGAATTTGACAGAGGGAAGCTCGTCCTAGACAGGTGACTCCAGGCAGCCTAGTTTCAGTAAAGTGATGCAGACAGCAGGCACACTACAGAGGGTTAACAGTAAAGGAGACATGAGGAAATAGAGACCCAGGGTAGACCCCACTGTCAAACAGCTAAACTTTGAAGTGAAAGGGCAGATGCAGGAGAGAAGAGGTTTGTTGGTAAGACACCTAGGAAATGATAGGGATGCATCCTGAGCTTACTTGATAGGATTGGCTTGGGACAGAAGACACTGTTTTGGAGCTAGGATGACAGGCAGGTGAGGAAGTTCCCGTTTTTCTTTTCTTTCCTTTCTTTCTTTTTTTCTTTTAAGATTGTATTTACTTGTTTGAGAGACAGAGAGAGAGAAAGAGAGAGCATGAGTAGGGAAAGGGGCAGACAGAGAGGGAGAAGCCGACTCCCCACTGAGCAGGGAGCCCAGTGTGTGTTGGGGGGGGGATGACTTTGATCCCAGGACTCCCAAAATTAGGACCTGAGCCTAAGGCAGACACTTAACACTTAACCACCTGACTGAGCCACCCAGGTGCCCTGGGAGTTCCTGTTATTCAACATGTTAATCTCATGCTCTGCACTCTTAGCAAACTTTCTTTATAATCTCATTCCTTTCTAAAGTACAGTATGTTAATACAATTATCCTCAGGTGCTATTACCCCAATTATTTATTTATATACTCCAAAATGGGGGAAAGGTAGGAAAGTAAGAAAAAAAGTCCAAATAGTGGGAAAGAACATGACAAGTACAGTCTTTTTTCTTTCTCTTTCTCTTTCTTTCCTTTTTTCTTTTTAAAATATTTTATTTATTTGACAGAGAGAGAACAAAAGCAGGGGGAGCAGCAGGCAGAGGGAGAGGGAAAAGCAGGTTCCCCTGCAGAACAAGGAGCCCAATGTGCGGCTGGATCCCAGGGTTCTAAGATCATGACCTGAGCTGACCTGAGCACAGCCAACTGAGCCACCTAGGCAGCCCTCTTTTTTCTTTTCCTTTTTTTTTTTTTTTTAAAGATTTTATTTATTTATTTGAGAGAGGGAGAATGAGAGTGCCTGAAAGGGAGAAGCAGACTCCCCACTGAGCAGAGCCTGATTCAGGACTTCATCCCAGGACCCTGGGATCATGACCTGAACTTAAGGCAGACGCTTAACCAACAACGGAGCCACCCAGGCACCGAGGAATTACATTCTCTAACAAACTCAGAGTGAGTACCAAACTCCTGACAGATGTGTTGTTGTTGCCTGTCAACCTCTACTGACAAACTAGGCCTCCTTTGCTCAATTTCAAACACACACACACACACACACACACACACACACACACACACACCCCTTACCACCCCCTTTTCTTCCTCCTAACCCCAATCGATCTTTTTGAAGAACTGTACACTTTCTTGCCTAGAAAGGAATGGAGTCAGCCCAGTGGGCTGTAGGAACTTCTTGGAAGACAAGCCTCCACCGGGATGGTTGGCAAGAGCTCAACTTACACAGAAGGGAACATAAGCCACATAAATATAGCCCCCTAATCCAAAATAAATGTATATTCAACCCAACCTTCTCTCAGCCAGTTCCAAAAAATATCCATACACAAATAATTTTTTAAAAGTTGGCAAATATTTTTTATAAAAAATGTTTAAGCAGTGTGTAGGCTAAGCAATATAAGTGTGCTGTTGTGTGTCCTAAGGGCCACCAGTTTGTGGCCTTTACACAATCCAAATGTGATCAAACTATCAAAATTAGAAAAAGGGAAGACCAAACAAAATAAGAAACCATGAGGAATAAAAGAAAAAGACAGAAAGCCTAAGTAAGATCAAACATGGTAAATGTTTTATTTGGCTACTATAAGATATGAATGCTCCAAATCAATAATTATAAAAGAGACAACTCAACTAAAATAAATTGATAGGGGAAAAAAATAGGAATGAAGCAGTAAGTAACAATATCCCAGGTAAAAAGCTAGCAAAAAGTTGCAACACTAATGTCTAATAAGAGAACTCAGCACCGAAACAATCAACCAGCACACTCATGAAGGGCAGATTCCACCAGGATGCAGCAGTTGTGAGTTTTTAATGTATGGAATAATGAAGTATTGAAATGTATCAAATAATTTATAAAGAAAGAAAACTTTGACAAGCTATTATCAAAGTGGAAACTATAATACACATTTGACAATTCAATCAACAAAATGTAAGGGGACTGAGAGTTTAAACAATGAACAAGGAGAACTACTTATGTTAATATGTATATGTACACGAACATATTAACATATGTTAATATGTTCGTGTACATATACAGTCAATTAGCTAGAGCCCAGGAGCTAACGGCTCCCTAGCTAACATCTGCGGGCAGGTTTCCTGCACAGCTGCAACCAAGGTTTCAGGCCTAATGATTCCAAATGTTTCAAAAGAATCTTAATATATTTTATTTATATAACATATACATGCACACAAACTCTGTGTCTAGCATAGAGTGAATACACATTTTTAAATGAATATTTTACAAAAGTGGTCATGCACTGGATTAGAAATTCTGATCAAAATGCAACAAAAACTGTCATAAAGCCAACAAAACAAACAAATAAGCACAAGCACCTAGAAATTTTAAATAATCCATAAGTAACTCTAGAATGAAAATATTACTCAAAACTGAACCACATCCTATTAAGAAGTGAATAATGGTGGGGTGCCTGGGTGGCTCAGTGTCCTGGGATCAGGCCCAGGGTCCGGGGATGAAGCTCCGCATTGGCTCTCTGCTCATCGGGGAGCCTGCTTCCCTCTTTCTCTGCCTGCCTCTCTGCCTACTTGTGATCTCTGTCTGTCAAATAAATAAATAAAATCTTAAAAAAAAAAAGAAATGAATAACAGTGAGAACGCTATATATCAAAACTTATGAATACAGCTAAAGCAGGTCTCAGAAAGAAGTCTAGAGCCTTTATTTGAACTAAATTTCTTGAAAAATAAGAAGGATAGAAAAATAAATGACTAAGCGTTTGATCCAAGAAATCAAGTAAAAAACAACCACAATATATAAGGAAGAAATTAATAAGACAAAAGGAGAAAAAAGTAACCTGGGGGGGGAAAAAGTAACCATTGTGAAATAAAAAGAAAAATCCAATTCGAATTTTCTGGAAATGTGAAATATTCCCATAAAACATTTCCATAGATGAATATACTTTGCTGATGTGTCCATATTTAACAATAGAGTATATTCTATAGATCACAGAGTTGTTAAACATTTGGACAATTTAGGGAAAAAAACACACTAAAGATAGTAAAATAAGTATTTTTTATAGGCTCTGTTTTTTAGAGTAGTTTTAGGTTCACAGCAAAATTGAGCAGAAACTACACAGTTCCCATATACCCTCTGCCCATCTGCACAAGTGACCTCCTCAACTATCAACATCCCACCAGAGAGCACATGTTACAACTAATGAGCCTACACTGACACATCATTATCATCCAAAGTCCCTAGGTTAGGGTTCACTCTTAGTGTTGTACAATCTATGGGTTTTGGCAAATGTATAATGACATGGATCCACCTCTGTAGGGACACAAACACTAGTTTTACACCCTCTAAAAGTCCTCTATGTTCTACCTATTGATTCCCTCCCCCCGTTCCCACCTCTTAGTAAACACAGATCTCTTTATTAACTCTACAGTTTTGCCTTTTCAAGAGTGACACAATTTTTAATGTCTTATTCCAAGAACATGAAGAAGAAAACACTGTTTTATAGATTAATAAGGATTAAAATACCTTCTGAGATGCTAATTTTCTGTATATTCCTCAAATCCCCAGAATCCAAACAAACATATCTTTTTTTGGACATAGAGGGGAAAGCAGCTCATCTCTTTTCATACCAAATTAACCCACACACACAGTTCTACAAGAACATAACATATGTTCTCGAATTCTTTCATAGTAGAGCTAATCCTATTAAAACCCCAAATATCGACAGTATGTGTTTCCAGGATTCAAGCTTTACAACATTATAATTTAACGGGCACACCCCGCTTAGTGAGCCCTTAATCCAACTTCAAAAAGAGCACAGCATAGTTCTGTCAGGGTGGGCTCCATGCTACTCACATAATTTATACAGATAAGAAATATCCAGAAACCCATTAATCCCTTTTACTGGCTTGTAGAAAAGAGGCAGATTCTGCCTGGGCTGTTGGCATGGGGAGGCTGAGAAACAAGACTATGTAGCGTGCTTAGATTGAAGAGAGAAGAAGCGCATTGCAAAGTGTCACCTCTAGGCATGGAAAAATAAGAGATATAGGATCAGGTAGAGTAAATGTGAAATAGAAGTTGAATTTAAGGTCAAGGCAAACTTGATTTGCAACTCAATTCAAATCAATAACATCAAAACAGTGCATGTGTTAGAACGTGTTGTTTTTTCCCTTCCGTCCTCCTCTCCCTCCTTGACTTTTCCCCTCCCGTATTTATTAAGCTCCTAACCAATAAGACAGACACTGTCCCAGATCAAAGTGCTTACAGTCTTGGAGAGGGTAAAGCACTGACAGGTAAACATATCATTTAAATGTATAATACTTAGAACTATGGTAACAAAATAACCGAGAAAAAAGGGAGCTTCTAGGACAATCAAACCCAAGCATAGGGTGAAGGGGGAGAAAGAATGTTTCAGGCACTGGAGCTGAAAACAGCTTATTATAAAGAACAGAGTGTTGGGGAATGGTGAGAGAGTTAGACAGGGAAGATACACAGAAGCCAGGAAGGAAATAGGTCTTTATCTAAAGGCAATGGAAAGGTATTGAAGAATCTTAAAGTGGAAGAAAGATCTATATTTGTGTTTTTAAGAAGCATTCTAGATGCAAAGTAGAGAAGGGTCTACAGGCAGAGAAACCTGTTTTCAGCCTGTTGCAATAATCCATATGAAACACAATGGTGGCCTTTAACAAGGTAGTGACAGGGGACCTGGGATGTGAAAGGATATGAGAGGTAGATTTCAAAAACCAACAAAACCATAAGATTTAGTGAAGAATTGGCTAGGAACAAAATGAAATGAGGGGAAAAGGGAAATCCAGTCTAACAGTTACCACTTCTCTAGTATTCATCATATGCTAAGGGCTGTGTTCTATGTACATTATCTCAAGTACACCTCATAGCAATCTGAGGTAGCTGGGATTTTCTCATTTTTTATAGGTTCATATCTCGTCCAGGATCAAACATCTTAACAGCTAAGACAAAACTGAACCTGGGTTTGACAGGTTCCCAAGCTTGTGCCCTGATCACTAGGATTCTGGTATGGCTCAGGAGGAAGAGCGATTTATAGAGTCGGGGGTCACAGATGAGCGGTTCCGGTAGAGGATCAGTGAGAAATTCCATGTGGCAACTGGATATATTAGTTCAGAGTTCAAATATCTAGTTGAAAATATAGATTTGAGAGATTCATGAATTGAAGCTATGAAGTGAAAAGAGAGAGAAAGAAAGAGAGAAAGCAGGATGAGAAGCAAAGGGGACCAAGGACAGCACCCTTTAGGGAAGGGCCCAGTAAGAGACATCCAGAAGGAACTACCAAGAAGCAGTAGAACCATCAGGAAAATGTGGCCCCACCAGAGCAAAAGGATACCACCATTTTAATGAGTCATTATGTTTTTGAAATGTCAGGTGTAATAATTACTTCTTTTGGTTTTGGTGAGAACAATTTTGGTGCAAATTCTAATTTTCAGGTGAAAGGTCTATTACAGAGAAAGGAAACAAAAAACGTGTATACAGTATCCTTAGATATAAGTAGTTATATTTTGGCATCTTTATGTACAACACAATTCTCATGAGACTTGTTTTAATGTTATAGGTTATTTCAGAGTGGGGCTCATATATAAACTTGAGGTGTGGCCAACTATGCAATAGACAGAATTCTTTTCTGAAGGTTTAGTAATAGCTTATTTAGTTTAATTTAGAATAGTTTATTTAGTTTATTTAGAAATTGTAATCAAGAGAAAACAATCTATGTCTTTAAAACCATAAGTGGGGTGGCGAAGGGAGCTGTAGCCATCATGTGTCTGAGCCAACTGAGAATCAAAAAGACAAATAATTTGGTCTTTAATTTTTCCTACTATAATTCCTACTTCTTTTGAAACTTCTTTGGCAGTGATCACTACTTAAATATTTTTAGTGGCTCAGCAGGGTTCTTCTTAAAATTACAAATAAGTAATGCTCTAAAGATGACATGGGTAGCGGTCTTCAACATAAAAAGGAAAGCGGCTGCCTTTGTGGAGAATTTACCTCCTTACCCAGAGCTTACCGAGGCAAATCTCAAATGTGGATCACTGAATGGTGAATCACACCACTGGTTTCAGTGAGACCTCTGGGTAAGCAAGCCATTTGAATCACATCATATATTCAAGAGGGGTTTCTCTCATGTGAGAGTACGGGAATGAAAACTTTCTCACTGTAGATCAGACTAAGAAGTGAACACATCAAAGCACAAGACTTGGTGCGTAAAATGGAGACCAATTCCACTGATTCTGCTGCCTTCCTCTTCTTCCTCTTCTTCTTCTTTTTGTTTTTTGTTCTTCCCACTGTGTTGCTCTTGCTAATGAACATACCCACTTTACTTTCTTTTTAAGATTTTATTGATTTATTTGACAGAGAGAGAGATCACAAGTAGGCAGAGAGGCAGGCAGAGAGAGAGGGGGAAGCAGGCTCCCTGCTGAGCAGAGAGCCCGATGCGGGGCTCAGTCCCAGGACCCTGGGATCATGACCTGAGCCGAAGGCAGAGGCCTTAACCCACTGAGCCACCCAGGCGCCCCTGAACATACCCACTTTAAGCAAATATATTTTTTATGAATTGGGTATCAGACTTAGTCCAGATAAAATATATTTCAGGGCTCTAAGAAACAAATAAATAGACAATTATTCCTTAAGGCCCAAAGCATAATCAGGACTTCTGAGAATGTCTGTTACTATATTCATGAACAAAAGATGCTTTTCAAAGTCTGAGAGATTGCAAAGGATTTAAGAATTAAATACAGAAGATGCCAATTAATTAACTTTACGTGCAAAAAATCAGGCCATGTATTCCATCTGTATGACTGCATCATACGCAAATAAAAAGACTGAAAAGAGTGAAACACAAATGATACCAGTCATTGGCTTTGTATACTATGTCTCTTTTCAAAAGCTTTCTGGTATATTATTATGTCACTTTCATAATTTTAAAATAAATCCTGAAATACACTTTATTTTATTTTATTTTTTAGAAAAGGATATATTTCCTTTGGAAAGAATGCAAAATATCAGCTAGGCTTAATTTCTGAGTTGACCAAAGAAGACCTTGGGTAATATCTTCCATAGTATTTTTTTCCATGTGTTTACAGTTTTCCTGCATATGAAATTAGCCCCTTCATGAGAATTTTCTCCCTTGAAAATAGTTACATTTGGTTCTGGTCAGTGATACCTTGTACAATTTAATTCCCTTTCATCATGCATTCCCATCTGTTCTTGCTTTTCTCTCCGCACGTTAACTGTAATTTTGTCTATTCTTTATTTTATTCTGTTTTATCCATATTAAACTTGAAGATTAAAAGATTACACATAGAGATAGTTTTTGAAAATTTACTTATTAGATAGGAGGATATTTGCATACAGAGTTGATAGTCAGGATTTTGATTCTGCTCCCTACCAAGAATTACAGGGCTGATAAAGGAAAACTAGACATTTTCCACAACAGAATGCTATAGAAAATCTGAGGCAAGATTCTCTAACTCTGAAACCATCCAGTGGCATAATTAACTTTGCAACTGATAATCACCAACAATCATGATCAATATTTTGCTGGGAGAAAATGGCTAACGTTGTTTCTCTCTTGATTTTTTAAAAAATTTAATATGGGAATTTTAAAAAAATATGCAAAAGTAGAGAGAATAGTATAATGAAATTCTATGTTACTTATCATCCAGATTCAGTAAATAGCATTATTTTGCAAATCTTGTTCCATCTATCCCATATCTGAATATTTCCCCTGAAGTAATCTTAAAGAAAACCCCAAACAGTCCTATTATTTCACCTCTAAATATTTCAGTATGTATTTCTAACAGATAAAGGCTTTTTTTTCTAACATAATCATGATATCACACCCAACAAAATTAGTAATAATTTCTTAATATCACCTAATACTCAGTTTGTGTGCAAATTCCTCAGCTATCTCAAAAACATTCTTTTTAATAGATTTACTTGAGTCAAGATTGAAACGAGTTCTTTATACTGATTGTCAATATATCTCTTATATCTTTTGTTCTTTAACAGTTACCCCTTCTCCTAATCCACTTTTTTCTCAAACAAGTGGCTAACTTTTGCTACTCATTTTCCTTACAGACATTTTTGACATATTTTAAGTCAAAGTGAATTATTTACTTTTCCCATAACTCAGCAGTTACTCTTCCAAGTAGTTCAGTAATCACTTGGCATCCAACTGATTTATCATTTGAGAAGAAATCAAGGCAACATTTCAAACGAAGTATTATTATATTCTCTAACCTTTTATTTGTTTTCCAGAGGATGACAATGGAGGTACCATTCAGAAATTTTCTTAAAAGACAGTGGGATTGAGAATAAGGGCTCTGAATTCCCAAGTATAAAAAGATACATAAAGGAAAACTGCTACATTTCAACCTCTCTCCATCTTTTATTGCCCTATTTTGCCAAGCTACCAGGTGGCTAAAAAAAATAATGCTCAAGGACCCAGGCGAAAAAACCATTCAAAATCTATTTGCTCATTGAATACATTTTGGTCAGAGATAGCACTTACTCAAGAGCTTAGAGAATATAAGCAGCCCTTACTAAGGTCATGCTAAAATTACAGCAGCCTAGTGTCAGTGCATACTCCATATACTAGTGAGAACCCGATTATTATAGGTTGTTAGAGTTTAGGGATGTTTCACCCCCAGTTAATGCGTAGTGACTGATTAGAGGAGGGTTGACAGATGATTCTAAAGCCTCACATATGGTGAGAATTTAATACATATCAGTCAGCAATGCTCTTAAGCTGTTACAAAAAAATATTCATCAGAAGCTTGGCTATTTTAACAAATTCTAATTTAGATTTATATATATCAAGACTACATATTTTATGACACCATTGATCTCAATATTAAAAAGCTTTATGCCATGAAAACTGTAGGCTTTTCTTATTCACAAAAACAAGCTTTTTCAGTTTCAGAATGAGTGTTTTGCCTTTGCACATTAAACTGGCTGCTGGACCGAGCATCATTAAAGATAGAATAATGTAGAGGACATTTAAGGAGATGATTTCTAAGTTTCCTTCCAACAGTAAAAGTTCATAACTCTAAAAATAGAGCTATTTTATGTAGATCATTTTACAAGAGATTTACAAGGGATCTTATATGTCATCTGACCCATTTTCAACTTGAGGAAATCCTGCTTGACATGGTAATAATACTTTTTACTTAAGACTATAGTTTTCCTTATTCATGTTAGGCTGCTCTTGTACAGTTTACAGGTTATTATTCTCAACTATTATTCCCTATAGTTCTATGAGAATAGCATTAGCCAGTCCATTTTATAGATATGAAACTGAGGTTCTGTGAGATAATGGGGCTAGCTTGAATTACAAAGTAAGTGGAAAAGAATGTTATTTCTCAAATGCTTCTCAAAGCATATTTTATGTCATTTATACAACACAGTGGAAACTTTAAAAAAATATTAAGATAATCCCATAAAAGTAGGAAAACTGCCCTCAATTTTTACAAATGAGAAAAATTATGCAAGTTTACAGTCATGCCCAAGGTTATGCCACTAATAAGCAGCAAAGCTGAGCTGGGACATGGGTTTTCTGTCTTCTACAACACTTCTTCTACCACTCCAGTGTGCATCTGTCTGAGAATTGTAATTTTGGAAGTTCTTTTTTCCCTAGCAAAATATATTTATAACTTGACTCTGGGAAAGAGTTAAAATTACTTCACTTGTCCTGACTCAATGCAGTTGAATCTTTCAAATACTACATATTTATGAGTCATATTTTATTCTTAGGAAGTTAAGATATACATTAACTTTAAGTCAATATAGATAAATTAATATAATTATTAAGATATATAATAATATATTATATTAATCATATATAAAATTATATATTATATACAATTATAATATTAATATTATTATATTAATATTATATATTATTATCATATTAATATAATTATTAAAATAGATACTAAAATGGATACTAATATACTAAAATAGATACTAATATACCATAAAGATACTTCAACAATTAAACTGTTAGAAGGGAAAGAAATGAAACTATTAATAACTTAAAGTGCTTTAAGTACAAAGCTGAATATTGGACATTTTATTAAAACCCGAAAATTGAATAGAGGCAAAAAAGGTCTTGAAAAGCTCTTGGTGTTACAGAGTGCTAAGAATTATAAGCTATCTAATTCTTATGATTTGTAAGCAGTTTCAATCTATCTTAATTTTCACCCCCAAGGCAAGGTCCTGTGTAGAACCAGGAGGTGCTAAACCATCTGGGATGAAATATCCATAAAGAGTTAGAGAAGAGAAGACCAAGAGGAGATGAAGTGCGAGACACTCCTCAGCCACCGTGGGGGGGGGGGGGGGGGAAGCTCAGAGTGTCTTTGTTGCACTTACTGATTTTACTCTAGTATTTTAAAATATGTCCTGATTCCAACTTCTCAAGTATTTACTTTGATTGATTCCTCCAGGTCGATGCTTCTGACCCCGATCTGCTAACAATTCTGATGCTGGACTGCTTCCTATACCCCATGACTTCATCAAAGAGATTGAGCCTCTTCCCTGAACATCTGGGCTTTCAATTTATGGCATTAAAAACATATAATAAATCATTTAAGATTACAGTTCCCCAGGAAGCTATAGCAAACTCACAGGGGTGCCGTATCATATTTTAAATTTCGGAAGAAAACACAGCTGTATGAACATCTATGGATACCACACAGACTACTAGATAAGATAGTTCATAGGTTTCAACAGTAAATCCTGCCACATTCATTTCATTGGTCTAGGGGTCCTATAAAAAAAAATGTACAGACACACTAAGGTTAAAAGTTTTCAAGGCTCTGACATCTAGATGCTTCTGCTGTACGTATTTGGGACAGTTACTTATTCATTTGATAAATATTAACTACTATGTTTCAGGAACTTGAAAGTTCTAGAAATCCAGTAGTATGAGAGAAAGAAAAAGTACCTCTTCTCATGGTGTGTATATTCTCGCGGGGAGAGAGGAAAGATAATACACAATTTAAAAAATAGTTTGGCCAAGAAAAATTATCCAGGATACCTGACAATGACAGTTGTAGGGGCAGGAGCCAGATTAGACAAGGTGGTCTGGGAATGGCCTTCAGGGAAAAAGTAAGTAACTTTTGCACCGAGGCATTTCAATGACAACAGGGAGCCATTCAACAGCATTTTTTTTTTTTTTTAAAGATGTTCTACTCATCAACAACCAAATAGTTCTACATCTTAACATTACTTGTTCTTTTTTTTCTTAGCACACTTCATAGTCTGTATCAGAGAAATGGCTGTCTTCTAGTTTTGTCATGGACTGTTTTTTTTAGGCCATGAGAAAGACCACCTCACTTTACCCAAATGAGAAAATGGAACCTGAGTAGAGACATAACAAATCATTCTTGGCCGGGTGCATATTAGGGAGCCACGCTTTTGGTTTATAGTGATAAAACAATAAGAATGTCATTGTTATTGATATTGATTCTTAGTACTTCTTTTAGAACTAACCAGTGCTCTAAAGACATAAAATTAAGAAGGCAGTGATAATACAATAAGCGATGTAACAATATAATGATAAAAAATAAGAATGACTGGATATTGATTCTTAGAATTTCTTTTAGAACTAACCAGTGCTAACCACTGCTCTAAGGACATAAAATTAAGAAGGCAGTGATAATTCATGTTGCTTATTTCCTTTACTTTCTTTTTCCAAAACATTTGGGTGTGTCTTCTCTTGTTCTCCAGCCCCTGCCACTCTAGAACATTTATCCCCCAGTATGTGACGGCAACAGCACTAGTGGGTCCAAGTACAGTGTTACTGATGTCTTTCGCATTTTAAAATCATATTAACACCTCCACTTTGCCATCGACATATTTTATTTGTACCATAATGTAATTTATGGAAGGACTTATACAGCACACTAATGTTCATATCTATCATTTTCTTTTGAAATGTAAGTGTATTACAGACACACCCAACTAAGAAATCCAGGTATGGTGTTTTGAAGGTTTAGTTGGGAGAGCTCTAAGTTCTCCTTCACAAATCTGCTTCTATATTTGGCACAGATTTCTACTAAGTAGGAAAGCACAATCACTAATGATAGTATGCTATGCCTTCCCTCTCTTCATCTTTCTTTTATTACAGTATTATACATAATCTCAGGGGTTAGAAGGAATTAAAAGCAGTTTCTCCTCTCAAAGAGAAAGGGTTATCATGTCATCAGTTCCTTTTTCATGATGAAAACACAAAAGCAGAGTGTGCTGAGAAATGAGGTATCAGACAGCTGACCCTCCTTTGCCACTAATAAATGTATGTATGACTTTGGGTACTTCAGCTTTCTGTCTATGGGCTGGGCGCTTCCACGATGGTGCTCAATGATTCCCCTCTTCCTGGTATTCACACCTCTGTGTAATCTTCTCTCGTGGACTATGGGCTGAAACTAAGGACTCACTTTCAGTGCAATGACTGAAATGAATGCAATGCAGTGAAGGTGATGGGATACTATTTCAAAGTTTAAGTTATGAAGAGACTGATTTCCTTCTTTATCTTGCTTTCTTTCTGGCTCAGTCTGAGGGAAACCGGCTGCCACACTGTGAGTTGCCCAATGAAGAGGCCTATGGGAACTAATGCTTCCAGCCCAGAGCTCAGTGAGGACTGAAGACCCTCATTCTAACAGTTCTTGAGAAATGAATCTTGCCAAAAGACATGCAAACAGGCTTGGAAGAGAAACCTCTCCAAATGAAGCTTGAGGTGAGACCACAGTCTAGCTGACACAGTAACTGCAGGCCTGTGCGAGGCTCTGAGCCAGAGGACCCAACTAAGTTTTGCCAGGATTCCTGAACCACAGAAACTGAGATAATAAATGTTAGTTGTTTTAAGCCAGTTAAGTTTGGGGGGGTGGGGTGGTACAGCAATAAATAACTAGTGGTACATTCTATTTTCTTCTCTGTTAAAAAAGGTTTAGATTAAATGATGTTTTGAGTTCCTTTCTAGAACCTCTAAGTTTCAAAGAGAATATTAATGTTGGTAGTAAATGCATAAAAAGAAAAATCACACAGACCTACAAACTCCAGTTTCATGTTCTTATGGTAAAATTCACAGTCCAAGAATTCCTAGTAGTTTTGAAGTAAGATTCAACATTTGTTCATTTGCCCTTTGGTATGCTATGGCCCCAAGTCTGCTTTATTAGCAATATTGCAATTAAGAAGAAAAACTTAAAAAACATTTTCCTTATAAAGTATATATTGTTAGTGGGGAAGGCTAATTAAATATTCCAAAATTCACATTTGTCCACTTCGGAAATCTGACATATTTGGGAATACAACAGGTTTGGTAGTCTTTGCATTTAAAAAAGAAAAATCAGTCATTACATAAGCAATATATTTATTTTATTATAAATGTCAACAAGTACAAAATGCTAAGTCAACAAGATACATTTTATTCAAATTATGTTATGTGCCTGAATTTATTTTACTCCAAAGCACTTTCTAAAAATAGTATTTGCAGGTAGACTATGGTGAGCTAAAGATGTATATGATGTATATTTTAAACCTTGGGGAAATTATTAACTTTTTTTTAAAGATTTCATTTATTTAGTTGTGAGAGCGAGCACGGAAAGAGGGAGAGAGCACACATGAGTGAGGGGGGCAAGGGACAGAGGGAGAGGGAGAAGCAGACTCCTAGCTGATCAGGGAGCCCTGCCATGGGGCTTGATCCCGATCCCAGGGGCTCAATCCCAGGATAGTGGGATCATGACCTGAGCCAAGGTAGATGCTTAACCGACTAAGCCACTCAGGTGCCCCACTATTAACATTTTTTAAGAGGTAGGATATAACCATCAAGTCAATAGTGGAGATAAAAATGGAATCATAAAAAAAATAAATACTCAGAATATCCAAAAACAGGTAGAGAAAAAAAAAAGGGGGGGGGGGAAAGATCAGATTGGACAGATGGAAAATAACTAGCAAAGTGATAGATTTAAATCTAACTCTGTTTCTAGTTAACTTTAAGGTACTAATGAAAATAGTACAACACTTCTTTAATTAGCAGAATAGAAGTGAAAAGGGGTTTTAGCCCTCTCTTTACCACTTATTAACTTTGTGACTTTGGGAAAGTCAGTTTCATCATCTCTAAAATGGGGAAGTTGAAATCAACTTTGGCAAATTCCACTTACAATATTCTATGGAATCTGATGAAAATGTAGGAACTGTTACTCCTAAATATCTAAAAATATGAAATAAATGGTGATACAACTATAATCCAATAGCTATGCTTATAAAAATTCATAAAGCCACAGGAAATTAATTTATGACAAATAAATAATTTAGGAGGAAAAGGAAATAAAAGTGCATATACAGTTTCATCAGTAATACAGAGTAAAGAAACCTAGAAATCAGTAACAATACAACTCTGCCTTAAAAAACAAAAACAAATAAACAAGCACCGTCAAGAAATTCAGAAGTTTTACAGAAGTTTTATAGTGAGACCAGAGATGAATATTTATCCTCCTTGATTTTGCCAATGTTTTAGCCAATAGATGCATGTGAAAATTGTGATGTCCTAATGAAAAAGAGACTGTTTTAAATGTTAGTTTTTAATATGTAATAATGGTACCAAAAAAGGACACTTTCCTTAATATCAATAGTCCTGAAAATGTGCTTGCAAGCAAAACTTAAGTCTGAGTCCAGCTTCCAAATATTTCTATTTTTGGATGCGTCTTACTCATTCATGTTTCTTTCAATGTCTTTTAAGAGAAAATCTTAAGAGAATTCCCAGATTGGGAGGGTTTCTGAAAAAAAGTTTCCCAGTTCCCCCAAGGGACAATGCTCCTCCCTGCCTGACACACACATCCCTTCAATCTACTTTGTGAGCCCCAGAGCGTGTTCTCACAAAGTGATGGTCCTCAGGCCTGCTCGGTCAGAATCACTTGAGGTCACTGTCAGGTAACATGTACAGCCAATCCCTGGCCAACTGATTCTTAATGTTGAGGGATGGGTCCGGAAAACAAGTACTTCAACAAGCTTCCTCGGTAAGCTTCACCATAACAGAAGACCACAGAGAAGTGCTCAGAGCAGGCCCCTGCACCAGCGGCACTGGTCCCTGGAAACTGGTCAGATGATACTTTCAGGTCCCATCCTAGGCCTACTGAACTAGAAACTCCGATGTTGGGGTCCAGAAATCTGCGCTTTAACAAACATCCTTGTTGAATCTGGTGCATGCAAAATTATAAGAACCACTGCTCTAGGGGCGCCTGGGTGGCTCAGTGGGTTAAAGCTTCTGCCTTCAGCTCAGGTCATGATCCCAGGGTCCTGGGATCAAGCCCCGCATCGGGCTCTCTGCTCAGCAGGGAGCCTGCTTCCTCCTCTCTCTCTCTCTCTCTCTGCCTGCCTCTCTGTCTACTTGTAATCTCTGCCTGTCAAATAAATAAATAAATTCTTTAAAAAAAAAGAAAAAAAAAGAACCACTGCTCTAAGGTCATGCTCTCCAAACCTTCCTGAACACTTAATCCCTTATCAGTAAAAAAATATTTTGAGCAAGTTCCCGGTTGTCTATATATATAAGTAACATAAATATATTATTGTAACCCATATATCACATATCACACACACATGAACATTCACTGTATAAGTTTTCATATGGTTACATGTTTTCATTTCCCTTGGACATATATGTAAGAGTGGAATTGCTAGGTCGTAGGATCGTGTTTACCCTTTCAAGGAACCATCAAATTGCTTACCAGAGTAGCTGCACCATTTACATTCCCAATAGCAGTGTAGGAGGACACCAGTTTCTTTACAAACAGTTGACCCTTGAACAACATGAGTTTGAACTGCACGGACGCACTTATATGGAAATTTTTTTAAACTAAATGTAGCAGTATGATAAATATATTATTCTTCAAAATAACTTGCCTGTACTCTTAAAAAATGTCTCTTCAAAAAAATATCAAGGTCATAAATGACAAAGAAAATCCCAGTAATCATTCCAGATTAAAGAAAACTAAAGAGACATGAAAACTAAATACAATATGATCCTGAACTTCATTCCTGAATCAGATAAAAAAATAAATATAAAAGACATTATTGGAAAAACTGATGCAATTTTAATACAGGTTATGGAGATAGTAGTATAGTATCAATGTAAAAATTCCTGATTTTGATCGCTATATTGTAGTTATATAAAAGAACATAATGGTTAAATAAACAAAACATCTACAATGAGTCTTTAACTGGTTCAAGAAAAACAGCACACACACACACACACACACACACACACACACACACACATAGATACAGAGAGGGAGAGAAAGAGAGAGGGAAAGTAAGCCTGAATAAGAAAGCAAATGAGGCAAAATGTAAAACCTTGGTGAATTTGAGTTTTTGTGCTAGTTTTGCAATTTTCCATTAAGTCTGACTTATACTAAAGAAAGAAAGGTTTTAAAGCATACATATACACAACAAAACCCACTGAATTTTATCAAGAACATACCAGGAAATTTAGTCTCAGAAAATGTATACATCATCTTGCTAAAGCAATAGGAAACTATTTTTTTTTCAGTAAAACCAGAAGATTCTTTGCAACAAAGTTAAAAAAAAAAAGAAGCAAAAAAACTAACACTGTCCCTAACATATTCATTTCTGAAAGTTGTTTGTTCTAAAGGGTAAAAAAAAGTTCAATTTCCTGAAGATGTAATCTAGTATTATCCACACCAGGTGCAATATCCAATCTTATCCAAATAAATCAGTCCAAACTTATGCCTCTACCAGCCAGAAAGGTCAAAATTCGAGCAAACTGTCCATCTCAAAAAGAAGGAAAGAATGCAAAAAGTGCTCTGTACAAATAAGGTGAATTTATGTTCTGGCACGGTTGCTATTAACGACAAGATGACTTTGACATTAAAAAAAAAACAAACTACTTGAGGTATGCCAAATTTGTAGGGCCCTTTTTTTATAGGTAAGATACACACAAACACACAGTAATTCTTTCCATATAACTTGAAATGAGAAATCTGAAATAAATTCTTTGTATATTTATTAAAACAAAAGATCAGAGGTGATTATTAAGAATTCTGAAGCAACCATAATTCCCATGTATTAAGAAGCCCCAAGTGCCTTTTTTTGTCTGTTTCCTTTTTCTTTCTTTTCCTTTCCTTATATTCTCCTCTTCCTTTCTTTTTCTATCAACTACTCTGCTTGTGCAGGCTATAGCCACTGCTTAGTGTTGCTGGGGGCAATCAGAGTTAGAGAGGTTGCTGACCTTGTACAAGGCCTGTACGAGAAGTGGCACATTTATTCTGACAGGGCATTTAAATGAAGCAAAAACATCTTTCAAAGCACCTCGCTGGAAAAAAATTTCTGCTGGGAAGCATCTCCTGGCTTCAGAATGTGAACTGCCCCCCCACTGAGATGCTGCACACCTTTCTCTAAGGCAATCCCTGGCAGCTGTGTGAAAGGCTCATTTTTTACTTAGAGCTGCTTCTCCTACAACTGTATTATCTTTGTCAAAGCAAAACATAAATAGTTTTAGAAGCTAAGAGTCAGGGTTACAAATGACCAAAAAAATTGGAAAATTTAATTTCATTTTTCAATATGTTACCAAATATGTTTATGTTTTAATTTTTCCTTCCCTCACCTATAGAAATAATCGTCACCTTTCCCTGTTTGCCTGTTCAACTTGTCTTCTGCAGCAGAATATTCCCTATGAATGCAAATCGATCCACAGAGCCATTTTTGTTTCAAGAGAAAGAAAAATTAAATTTTGGAAGTTCAAAGAAAAACAAAATCTCATGATAAAATAAAATACCAGGTACTGCTAACATTTCTTTTCCATCCTCAGTGTCTCAACAGAAATATCACAGTCCTGGGTGAGAGAAGAAAGTAAAGCCACGCACTGTGCAAGATAGTTTACCTATTACTTTTCTTAACGATGGGAGATAAATAAATATAATTCTCTCAGCTGAGAAATCTAAGGCTGGGAGAGATTTGCATGGGATTGTACAGCTGAAAGATGGTTTTATATTCAGGCCTGCTTAAAACCCAAGTTTGTATTTGCATGCCTCTGTCCTGCCTCCCTGGAATTTTTCTACTAATAATACAGGAACAGAAGAATATCTTAACTTTTCAAACAAACCATAAGGAAAATAATTCTAGAAATAAAATTTCTGAAATGAATTTTAACAATATAATATATACCATACTTTCAGACTCTGTGCCAAATTTATCTATGTGTAATTTGACTAATTGACCAGTTCCATAAGTTAGTAAAAATTACAAATTAATCCTTCTCAAACTGTTCAGACTTGTGTTAACTGAATCACTAACAAACTAATTTGTAAAAGCTTTGAAAAGAGGGTTGGAGGTAGTAACAGTACATTCTCTCCTTTGATCTTTGTTGGTCTATCATAATGCTATGCTCTCTCACAATGACCCACTCAAATATTTCATTCATTTGTCTCCATCCAATCAGTTTTTATAAGGCTCAGACTTCCTGTTACCAGCTGGGGAACAGAACCTAGTAAAATTTCCTAGAAGCTTGATCCTAGCAATCTGGTTGCCAGCCAGATACAGTAGCACATATGTTAACTTAGCCAGGAAAAATTTTCCAGAGCATCATGAAGTGAGGCCTTAGGGAAACCAGTGAGCCAATGAACACAGCAACTGAATATTGTAAGACAGCCTGGAAAGCTCAGATCAAATTCCCAGTGGGGCTCATCAATTTCACACTTCATCATCTAGAGCAGGTTGCTGTTAATAAGCCATGGGCCACCAGTGTGGTAAGGACACCATCTTTGAAGCACCCCTGAGTCTATCCATCATGGGAAATGGCAGAAACACATTTTGCGCTGCTCTTGTTAAGCGAGGTTGATTATTCATTATTATTAACATGTATTTGTTGGCAAGGAACAATATGAAACATGTAATTAGATACAACATCTGTGCAGCAGGTTTTGTATTTAGGCAGTACTTTTTTTCCTCTGCAGAAGAGAAAATAAGTAAAAAAGAAAGATCAGGTTTAAAGTCTGAGTATTATGTATTTATCTATACAATAAGTACCACTGATTTAAAATTGATTCGGTTCTAACAGAAAACAACATCCATATTAATAGAAAACGCCTCAATTTTTTTTCTTTTTCAGTGGTCCCAGACTTTGGTGGCAAAATTTGGCAAAAGTAAATCTCTCAAACCAATTACTTACTTCAAGCTCCTTGTTTATACCCATCAACTACAAAGAAAAAAAGTGCTATAATACTCTGTTTCATATCAAACCCATGTCATCATTTATTGGCACAAATACTAAATTTCTTACTAAAGAGTCTCTTTCTGTATTTATCTTCATTTAACAATAAATATACTGGCAAACTGCAATGATTTGACAGAGAACCCTGCAGAGAAAATGCTTTCTTCACTGACTATTTTACCTATAGGCTGAAAAGTGAAAAACATAAGATAAAAATAAAAGATCTCAGAAATAGAAATTGGCAAATATTCTAAAGAATTATAATAGTGTCTCTTTTCCAAACTAATACTCATCTGTTAAGATTTTAGTTATCCTCTTGACATAATGCCCTGAGAATAGTATCACTTCTGTAATATTCCTGCTCAAAGTACATTGCCTGAATCTAATCATTAAAAAACATCAGACAAATCCAAATTGAGGGACATTCTTCAAAGTAACTGGCCTATGTTCTTAAAAAATGCCAAGGTCAAGAAAGACAAAGACTGAGGAGAAATAGAGAGATACAGCAACTAAATGCAGTCCATAATATGGGATTTTTCTCTTGCTATCAAGGTCATTATTGGGACAAATGGCAAAATCTGAATAAGGCCTCTAGTATTGTATTAATGTTAATAATGGTAATGGACATCATGTCTGCAACAATCTCAAACAGTCTAGAGAAAATGAGGGAGGGAAGAGGAAGGGGGTGGGCAGGAGGAAATAAAGTAAATATGGTAACATGTTAACACTGGATTAAAAGGTATATGAAATTTCTTACCACTATTTTTACAAGTTTTCTAAGTCTGGAAAGTATACCAAAATAAAAAGGTTAAAGAGATTATCACACACACACAAATCTTAGTTATGTTGCTATAGAAAATACTATAATTCAAGACTTGTATTTAATTTTAAAAAGTGACTATGGACTTCATATAATACATATCCTTTGATTGTTTTACATATCAAGCAGTTGCAGCTGTTGTAAGCTGTCACTTGAATCGTTTTCTCTCAAATTTAGCTAAACCCATGAGAAACAATGGCATGATAATCCCTAACAGCTGATAATTTGAAAACCATTTGCAAAGCACTGTCTCACTAATTCAAACAAACAGGAAGAATAATATGTAGTTGAAATAAACAGTATTTTTAAATAAATGCTATCTTTGTACTTTCTACCAGGTATTGCAAACATTAAAAAAATGTTGCCATACAGAGGTCCTTTCAAGATGACACAGAAGAATGTATCTCACAGGTGGGTGCACGTGCATGCGCATACACGAGTTTTTCTCGTTATTTAACTAGTAGTATGTGTATGAGATGTTACAGCTAACGTTTATAGTATTCTTACTATGTCAGTATTTTTTTTCTTTTTAAAGATTTTATTTATTTATTTAACAGATTGAGAGAGAGAGAGATCACAAGTAGGCAGAGCAGCAGGAAGAGAGGAAGGAAAGCAGACTCCCTGCTGAGCAGAGAGTCCTACTCGGGGCTCGATCCTAGGACCCTGAGACCATGACCCGAGCCGAAGGCAGAGGCTTAACCCTCTGAGCCACCCAGGTGCCCCTGTCAGTACTTTTAAATAAAAGAAAAATGAAAACAAAAACCTCTGTGAAGTAGGTTCTATTATTAATGTTTAGCTAAGACCTTCTTTCTCTCTGAAATTACAGGCTGTTTTCTTGGTTTAAAATGCCCCTCCCTGCTCATTTCTACCTTTCAAAATCATACCTCAGATGTGAAAATTCAAATGCCAACTAGAACCAAGTCTTCCTCAATCCCATGATCAGAATTAATCATGCCCTCTTTTGAGTTTCTATAATCCTTTATTCAACATCTATTATATTTTTTCTAAAAATATTAACTTACCTCATGAGTAGTAAGTTATTTGCAAAAAGTCACATGTTAGAAGGAGAGATTATTAATAAAATTTTAATTATATAATAAAACAATGTTATTAAGAATGCATGAATTTACTGGACACTAATTAACGTGCCAAGAAAGGTCTAAATACTTCATAAATATTACCTCATTTAAGTCTTAAGGTCACCCTCTAAAGAAGTCATTATTAAAATCCTCCTTTTGCAGATAAGGAAACTAAACTGTAGCGAAAACAGGTAACTTTGTCTAAGTAGTCATAACTGGTAAATGGTAGTGTGCGGTCCACCTGACTCTAAAGCCTAGGCTTTTAAACTACTTCCTAACTTCAAGAGTGACAGTCTAATGGAGGAGAACATATGCACTTAAATATATTATAGTACAAGGTGGAAAAGTAATTTGCCAAAAAAGGGAAGGAGAGAGTTGAGTAAAAATTTTTAGGTAACAGCTGAGTACGGAAAGATAAACACATATGTGAGAAGGGGAGGAAAGCCACTGCAAACTGGCAGTGATAGAGAAGTATTGGGAATTCTGGGAATGAACATGAGAAATAAAAACTAGTTCTGCTTGGAAGACCCACATTCTGCACATTCTGCAGGGAAATTAACATTAGAAGACACATGGGCCTGTATTAGCTAAGAAGGTGAAATACAAAATTATAGGATTTGAATTTTCCCACCAGTGTGAGATGCATAAATCTGGAATCAATCCAGCATCCCTAGTTCTAAGAATGTACCAAACATTCTTTGCTTAACAAGTATTTAGTAGGCTTTTAATAAGTGATCATCCACAATAACCTCAATGCATGAAGAAAGCTACCAACATTTAGTATTTCCCATTCCAGAAGAGGTTAGATTCGATCACTTATGCATCATGAAGATTAACCTGGTAACAATTTTAGAGTGGGCTGGAGGAAAGTAGAGAATGGAAATCAGAAAGCAGTTATAAAAGCAATATCCTAAATCATACTATAGTATATCAGAGATGGATGGCCCCACAAAGATCCAACAAAACTTCTTTATCCTTGAGATGAAGAAACTGAAACAAGATAAATAAAATTAGAATTTTTAACATTAGCAGTGGCAGATGGTTAATTTTTGTCAAGCAAAATTAACCTCAAGGTACTAGGTACAAAAATGCTAAAGTAGGATATATTCAGCATAAAGGCTGTGTACAAAAAAATATAAGAAATAGCACAGAGAAATAACAAATATATATGCACCAAACTTTTTTTTTTAATTTTATTTATTTATTTGACAGAGAGAGATCACAAGTAGGCAGAGAGGCAGGCGGGGGCAGGGGGAGAAGAAGGCTCCCTGTTGAGCAGAGCCTGGATCCCAGGACACTGGGGTCATGACCTGAGCTGAAGGCAGAGGCTTTAACCCACTGAGCCACCCAGGCACCCTCATGCACCAAACTTTTAAGACCTGCCTGAGCTTCATATTCTACTCAATTTGCTACTCTGAGGTTAAGTTAAAATGCACTTCTTATAAGTTTTTCCCTTCTGGAGATCTCTACTCTGCACTGTGAAGATATAGATAATGGCTATAAACAAACAAAATCTGTTTTCTGATTGTAAATGTTACATATACAAATCAATGAAAGAAAATCTGAAAACCAACCCACCAAACAAACAATGAAGGAATCAACTATAAAATTCACCAAAGATAGCAACTATTAAAAATGTGGCATGAAGAATTGATAACAATTCTGGGGGTTCTAGGAAGATAAAGCAGCAGCCACAAAGGCACAGTGGCAAAAAATCATATGGGACCTTCAAGGATCTGAAAATAGCAATTCAAAATACAACCTGGAGAAGAAAGGAGATGGTGGAAGACAAGGCTGCAACAGATCACAAACTGCACCTTCCAGTTGTGGATTTGTAAAATGTGGTCAGGAAGGGCATGTTAAGTTCACTCATACATTCCCAGCTGCTTCCTTCATCATCAAAGGACCATTAGTTCACAGAGTCTACCCGCTCTGTGGACCTGGACCTATGATAGCTCTCTGTCCTCATGGCAGGCAGTGACAATTGCTATGTATAGTGGTATTTTAAAAAATAATTCCTTATTTCTTAAATTAAATAGGAAAGATTGATACTGAACTGTGTTTAATATTTAAACAAACTGGTTTTTAATTAGTTGGTGTAAATCATCTCCAAATGTACTTAGTATATGTAAAATAACTTTCTCACTTTAAACTAAAACATTTTAGAAAATATGTGGATACTTATCCTTTGTGCTTTTTGCTCTATACTTGTTTTATGGAATAGATTATACAAGGGCAATATAAATCCTTAATTTTCTCAACAGGAGTATAAGTCATAAGTAGTGCTTCATGACAGCTAACAGTAGGAAATAAATCTTAACCATGTTAACATTTAGATAAAAATCAGCACATCCTTAGCCAGCCACATTATATATCTTACGAGGTCTAATTAAATAATTATTGTGAATTTAAAGTGTGGTGTCTAATGCTTTCAAAGGGAAGAAATTAAAACATGTACAAAGAGATCAATTAAGCCTCTTATTGTTGTAAGCTATGAGTATAAGAAAAATTTTTTTTTAACTCCGAAGGTATTTTCCCATGTTAACGAATGTATGAAGAGTAAAAGTAGGGGTGATGATTTCTAAGATCTTTCCTAAATCTAAAAGAAAACTTGAATACCTACAGAATGCAAAGAATTAACTTTCAAAACCACAATAAATCAAGAGCCAATACTACATATAAAAATATACAGATATAGATTTAAGCATATAAAAACTATCATGCTATTTCCTGTCAAAACACTTGTTTTCATTTTTTAATAAATGTTTTAAAATTAAGAGAAAAAGGTAAAGAAATATAAAATACTCTCATAAAAAGAAAAGGAAAACTTTGATCATTTTCTCTGAGTTTAGTAATGTGTTCAAGTGTTTATAAAACAGAAGACCACACTTTAAACAATTAACTGCGTGGTATTTGAAAGAGGGACCACTCTCCAATCCCCAGTCCTAAGGATAAAGAAAAGACACAGGATGCTATAATTGTGAACTGGGAACGAGTCAGGCTGGATGCTTTAGAAAAGAGTCTTTAAAGGACCTTCCAGAATGTTTTATTCGAGTCCACCACCTAGACTATGCAACACAGGGATGGAAACAAGGCTTGTGGCTTTTGTTTTGTTTTGTTTTTCTTCATGTTAAATTGTTTTCTGGCTTCTTCACTCCTAGTCTAAGAATGCTTATTAGAAGAATATGCAAGAATAAGCGCATCTAGTTAATAAACATGTGAAAAATATATTCAACATCCTAATGATCGAAGAGTCAACAACTGAAACCCAGTGCCACTAATCACCAACTAAATTGGGCAACAAGATTTTTTAATGACACTATTCCAGTGTAGACAAGTCACTAAAATCAGTTCTCTTGTATATTGATGCTAATACATTGAAACAATGCTGTAGAAAAGCAAACTGGTAATAAATAAGAAGAGCCATAAATCTGTTCATGCTTTTGGCACACAAATCTGTCTTCTGGGTAAATAACTTTTAAAATAATAGTTAAAACAATATGGAAGGAAGGGCACATGCATGAGCATAGTCACTGAAGAGTAATTTATAGTAGCAAAATATCAAATGTTCAACAAGAAAAAACAGTTAAATAAATCAAGGCACATTTATTCAATGAGAACACGAGAAAGGTAGGTGGTATTCTCAACACCTAAAATTCAATCTATGACTCTGTAGGCATGAATGTGATTTACAACAGTGAATTGTTACATGGGCATCAGGAATAAAATGAAATCAATCAAATACAAATAAACAGATGAGTCTTAGTATCTGTGCCAATCATTTGCTTATTTTGCCTGAGATCAATTCCCACTCTCTTGGCTCTGATCTGTATGGCAGGGAACTAAATTTTGTTTCACTTCCTCTCTGGCTTCCAGCAATTTTAACCTACGAATGGCATTTGCGGAAGACTGGATGGTATGAAGAAGAGAGAAGCCTGAATATTTCTCTTCTCCCTTCACTGCTTTTTGGTAGTATCTCTAGCAACAGCAGAGTCTCTGGGGCTTTAACTCACCCAGACAATCCTTCTCTCTCTATGGTTCCAGTTTTTGCCAGGTGACCCCAGCGCCTGGATTCCAGTAACACAGCCTCTTCCCAGCAACTTCCTGCTGTTGCTGTTCCCTGGGACAAGTCACCACCCCATTGTTAGAGCTTTTACCACTGTGCAACGAACATCTTGAGTTAAATTATTCTTGTATAAAATACTTGGAATAGTTTCTATTTTCTGAAAAGACCTTGAATAAAACAGTATCTCCAATTAATGTAAAAGGGATACAGATGGTAGATGACATGAGTATATCAAGATATTTGTTAAATGGCTTGTGTCACTGTGCATTTACATCTGATCCTTAACAGATTCTGGCTTACAAGGGGGCCAACATCACCAATGTAGCAAGCTTCTGGATCTCTTATTTGATGTGTTTCAAGTTTTGGAAGAAACTGGGTTATCCTCTAAATGAAAGGTTGTACTTTCTAGTGAATTCCTCTAGCTACCCAGTACTTGGGAGTGATCAACAACTGCACAGCCAAACTCTCTTTTAAAAACATACTATGTAGTTCCATGCTAAGTAAGTTATCAGGAATGCACATGCAACAACATCCACTATTTGAGAGAATACCAGTCACACAAGAGTTTTTACTTCTTAAATAGTTTTTCAAATTGTTCACAGCAACCCATTAAGTCAATTTAGGGGGACTGAACAATTGAGTGGGTCATGACCACTATTTAAAAAAATATATAAATGAGAGAGCAGAATATAAAGATGGAAAAGAATCGAAAGGAGCAGGGTGCACTTTTTATAAGAAGGTGAGATTTGCAACACACTCTTGTTTCGGCCATACAGTACATGTATATATGTCATTGCATGTGAATTGGTTTGTGCTCGGCAATCTTTTTTTTTAGGGTTTTATTTATTTATTTGAGAGAGAGTGAGTGAGAGGGAGTGGTAGAGAGAGTCTGAAGCAGATTCCCCACTGAGAACAGAGCCCAATGTGGGGCTCAGTGTCAAAACCGTGAGATCATGATCTGAGCTGAAACCAAGTGTTGGACTTTTAACCAACTGAGCCACCCAGGTGCCCTCCAGGCAGTCTATTTCTTTATGTAGGTTAAGTTTAAAAATTTTGAAAATTACCACAATAGTATACCCCCTTCCCTAAAACTAAAAGATGTTAAGTGATTACAAAACACCTCACAATTTCAATGAGCTAAGTTAAAGAAGAATATGTTAAAATGAAGAAATATGACTACAAGAACCTAGCAGTGTACCCATCCTACTGATGCTACATGTTTTGAATTGTGTCCTCTCAAAATTCATACGCTGAAGGCTTAACCCCCATGTGACTGTACTTGGAGATAGTGCCTTTAAGTAGTAATTAAGTTTCAGTACAGTCATGAAGTGGGGCTCTAATCTGACGGGACCAGTGTCCATATCAGAAGAGGAAGAGACACTAGAAGTATAAAAACAGAGGAAGGGCTGTGTGACAACACAGTGAGGAGGCTTCAGGAAGGGAAGCCTCACTAGTAACCAAGCCTTCTGGAACCTTGATCCTGGACTTCTAGCCTCCAGAAATGTGAGAATATAAATGTTATTAATGCCACCCAGTCTGTGGTATTTTGTTCTGGCAGCTTAAGGATACTTATAACACTAATTATAAACACGTCTTTCTCTAACCCTGTTATAACTACTCACAAATGAACTTATTATTACACAGTTTAAAATAAGAATTATCAACTGGAGAGATGTTCTATAGTATAAATTAGCAGTTGCACAAAATTACATTTAGCACATCTGAGCTGGATACACAACAGCAGCATAAGTCTTTTAAATATATGAAATTTGGGGGCACTTGGGTGGCTCAAAGGGTTGGGATCAAGTCCGACATCTGGCTCTCTGCTCACAGGGTCACAGGGAGCTTGCTGCCCCCTCTCTATTCCTGCCTGCCTCTCTGCCTGCTTGTAATCTCTCTCTGTCAGACAAATAAGTAAAATCTTTTAAAAAAGGATTAAAAAATTTTTTTCCTTTCTGAAATATCAATAGCCTGTTTTTCTATAAAACTCGATGTACTTTTTCATTGCTAATAAACATATGTATAAGTAAGTACTTTATAAATATAATAAATACATTGACTGATTGAGATTATATGTATAATTTAGAGTCACATTGTTATACTCTTGTTGGGAGTTCCCATCCTAGTTTTGTTTCCATTATAACCCACCCCTTTTAATTGTTATCATTTCTAAAGAAAAAGTTTTTTGAGTGATGAGATACTAAGGAGTACAAGTAAAAAAGAAAGGAGCCAAACATAAATAAAAACTGTAAATAAGTGAAAACTTCGTTTTTTGGCCAATACTGATTCTAAATAGTCTTTATCAGTAACCCCTGGGAGTGAGAGGGTCACAACTATCTTTAAGGAAAAATCAAATTATTACTAAACAAATATTTTTGATTCGATACAAAAACCTTTGAATGGTTGAAAATGGGTAAAACGTGGTCAGAAAACTCAGAAAAGTGCAACTTCTGTTCTAAACTTTAATGCTATGTGTAATTCTCTGGTACATCTCAGATGTGTCCTTTGTATTTCTAATAATACCAAAATAACTGTGTTATGTTTATAATAGTGCCTTTGGTATAGCATAAGAAAATGCATGTTACAGGAGAACACTGAAAAATGGTATGCAGTCTCTTACTCACAAGCACAGAGGAGCAGCAGGACAGTCTCGCTCCAGAGGCCATGCTTCAAATCACAATCTGGCTTCAAATCCCAGCTCTGCATTTTACTAGCTGTGATGCCTTTGCAAATAATCTAATTTCTTTGTATCTCAATTTCTTCTTCTGTATATTGGGCATAAGAATACATCATTGAGTTGTTATGTGGTTTATACGAGATAATATTAAGATAGTGTCTTGCACACAGAGTATTTTATAAATGTTTTTAAAAAGTATATATAAATGCTGAGAAGAAAAATGTTCAACTCAAATTCTTAAATATAATTACATCCTTTTCCTTGTTTCGCTTCATCTTTATAGGGACGTGTTTTATGGTGACTAACAACGAAGGGCTTCATATAAAACAGATTTTTAGGAGAAATCTTAGTATCCACTGTCCTCTTAAATTCTGATCTGCTTATGTGAAGTTTGCAAGTTCTTCTACAATAAAAGAAATTGTGACAGGCTTGATAAGGTACCCACATACTGAACTTGGTCCCTATGTTTATCTTATTCATTATGTAACACAGAAGTTGACACAATATTCAGCAAATAGTTATTCTTAAACTTACCTAACTTTATAATTTTTTTTTTTAAGATTTTATTTACTTGACAGAGAGAGAGATCACAAGTAGGCAGAGAGGCAGGCAGAGAGAGGGGGAAGCAGGCTCTCTGTTGAGCAGAGAGCCGGATGTGGGGCTCAATCCCAGGACCCTGGGATCATGACCTTAGCTGAAGGCAGAGGCTTTAACCCACTGAGCCACCCAGGTGCCCCTATAATATTATTTTTAATGAAAGAGTTTGTATTTCTCTGGGATGAATTAAGCCTATTCTTAACTGAAAACAGATCAACTGACTAATGGATCTTGCAAAATGTAAGATTTCTTTTTACTTAGAAAAATGCAGGGAAGAGTGAAATGAAAGTATTCCTCAATAGATATTACCCTCAAAAATAAAGATATCCGGGCAAATTCAAATAATCTCATCTGAAGTAAAGGTGTGAATCAATTTAAAACTGAGAATCAATTTTTAAAAGTTTATGTGGGTCTGTAAGTAAAAAAAAGCAAAAAGTTCATCAATAGAAACCGGTCACTGTAAATGGCAACCTGGAACTCCGAAATGTCAATTTCACACTGCACTAAGCATATCCTACCAAACATGACCACACTGATGTCTGGGAAAATATCAACACCTGCTACTACATTCCTTGAAGTAATAGGTCGGACATATTAGCCAGGTCAGGTCCGAAACTGCATCCACTTGGACCTACCCAGTCAGGAATCATTTTCCATCTGCGTCAGTGTTGATCACTTTATATCAAATGTGTTAAGTGCCCTAGAAAAAGCAGCCAACTCCAAATAAACTAGAGTTTGTCACAGTGTAAGTAAATGCTAAGAATAGCCTTAAAATGCAGGTGGGGAGAACCTAATTGAGTTAGAACACATTTATCAGGGATCTCAGCTTGACGGCCGAAATACAGAACCTATTGCTATGAGCTGCCACTCATACGCCCCTTTCAGTCAGCTGCCCACCCTAGTGCTGAGAGTATCAATCTGAATCATTTATTAGGTGATAAAAATTATTCAGGGGAGGACTGACTATTTTCCATATGAGAAGTTCCTTTGGGAAAACACCTGAAATCTGGCCTCAGGGACTGAAGGCAAAGACATTTCCAATCTGACAACAAAGCAATAGAAAGTGTTGCTGTCTTACTCAGAAACTCTGGGGAATTTTCTCCCTCGGGGAGGGTGGGGCTAGGGGCACCCAGCACTACCCAGGCCCTCCCTGACATGAGTAAATGAAGTCTGTCAGTAATGTGCAAATAAAGAGCAATTCCAGAAATAGAATTTTCAAATACCACCAGGTATAATTGAGGTTGATAAAGCACACAGACACAAAAGTTGACTTAGATTTAGGTCACGCAAAGGGCTAATGAACCCTCGACAAAAGTAGCAGGTGGAATTTTCTCCATGTGCTTTTCATTGTTTTTTTCCATGGCCCACATTGCTATATTCTAGAAGCGAATGACAAAATAAACCAGCTAGCAGTAAACTGTACCAAAATGCCAGGTTTTTGTTATATTCTAACAAAACGATGGCCAAGAAAAAGTCCATAAAAAAGGCTGCAGCCCTTTGGTGAAAAATAAAAGTCTGCAGAATCAAGAAGTCAGACAAACACTGCTTTATATTCAATAAATACAGCACACTTACTATAGTCTTCTCTCAAGGAAAGGTGATCTATTCTGTTATTTTAATAGAGAAACTTGCTGGTTTCTGTTACTCATATCCTAGAGTGGCTCTTAGGGTCAGAAAATTAATAGATTGTATCAGTACCAATGTCTTTGTTCTCTCCAGAAAGTTCATTTTTTAAGGAAAGAACATATAAATGTATAAAGCTATATATAAAATTGTTAGTTGTCATCTGTCCTTATGAAGAGTTCTGAAACAATGGAAAATGTTTTTGAAATCAAAAGAAAACCATATTCTAACACCTCTGCCCCCTGCCACACTCACAAAAACCCCTACATAACTCGGTCTTCGTTAATAGAAAAACAAAAAAAGCACAGATTATGACATTAAAGGTTCTCAATGCGTTGATCCCACCTTACCAATTAATCCATAGCTGGCATTACTTCATACAACTAGTTATCTGATATTCACTTGAAATCCCTTTTCCACACCTATCCCCCTAGTCTTGTTAATGCAGTTCATTCTGACTAAAATCTTTTACATTCTTCTTTTAATCTAAAGTTTACTGTTTCAAGGCCAAATTCAAGATCTGCTTACTGCTTGAAATCTATTCCAACCAAAAAATCAATATTCTTCCTTTCTAGTCTTTTACAATACCTACTGCTTCAGTCTTTCCAATTCAGTAATCCTTTAACCACCATAGAAATTATGTTTCTAAAATGTAATATAGTTGGCAAAACCTAGCTGGTAAGATCAAAGTCTCATAGAAAATAAGGGATTAAGAAAAAAATGCTTTTGAATGTGGTTTCCTTAAAAAGAAAGTTCTAGAAGGCATTTTTTTACAGAACAATATAGATTTATTTATTGGGGTTACCTTCTCTTATGGGCTTCTAAATAGGAAACCCTGCTGCTGAAGCAGATTCTCCAAGTTTAATAATAGGAGGCTATTATCTTTTGAGGCAGCCCTCACTAACTTAGAATTCACTGTAATTTTGTACCTGAATTCTCCTTTGCTTCTTTTTTCTTCTTTTATTTATTTTTATTTTTTTTTTTTCAAATGTAACAAAATGCTTATGCTATCTTAACTAAGTTACTAGGTTGCATAACACAGTCTGCTGAATCAGTCTCCTTCATACTGTGAAGACAGAGAACACATAGGTTTCTTGTCTCAGCACTGGTCCAGGCCCAGTGAGATGGCCTACTGAGGAGGATGTACAAAAACTATCATGCTCTGTCAGCTGGGGACACATCTGTAAGACTGAGTTATCGTAAAACACTGGTTTTGATGAATTAATTTCATTTCACTAATCATTCCATTAAAAAAATGAGTAATAGTGGAAAAAAAAAAAACCACTCCATTTCTGTAGAGTCCAGATAAATGTTTGCAGACATCATTGTCAGTTTCAGTAACGTTTTAAAAAATCAGATTTTAGAATTTTAATTTATCATTTTCTTCCTCTGAGGACACTCAGATTCAGTACTATATTTTCAACTCCAACTGGCTCTCATACTATTTCTTCCCCCACAATTCATTATTTCACTCAAGTATTCCTTGCATCTCTGTCTTCTTTGTGCTGCTGAGTCAGCTAGGCATTGAGAGTTACAAACAGGAATACCTGCCCTGTGACCTCAAGGAGCTCAGTCTATTTGAGGGAGACAGCAGCTGGCAAGGGACTCTCCTCCTTTACTCAAACTAAAAACAACTGCTATAGATTAGCCCTCCTGGAGGAAGAGACAACTGGCCCCTCCAACTTCACCTTTCAACTGGGGTTCACTTGAATTACCACCACCACCTTCAGGTTGTCTTCCAAGGGTGTTATTCTCTCTCAATAAACAAACATACAAAACTAAAACTTACTTGGGTTACCATTACCACAAGGGAGACAGGTTGGCATTTAAAAAAGACTCTGCTAGAAACACCTGGGTGGCTCAGTCAGTTAAGCCTCTGCCTTCAGCTCAGGTCATGATCCTAGGGTCCTGGGATCCAGTTCCGCATCGAGCTCCTGGCTCTGCAGGAAGCCTGCTTCTCTCTCTGCCTCTGTCTGCCACTCTGCCTGCTTGTGCTCTCTCTCTCTCTCTGACAATTAAATAAATAAATAAAATCTTTAAGAATGAAAAAAGAAGGACACCTCGGTGGCTCGGTGGTTTAACCTCTGATTTCAGTTCAGGTCCTGATCTCGGGGTCCTGGGATCGAGCCGCGCATCAGGCTCACTGCTCCCCCCCCCCCCTTGCCTGCCTCTCTGCCTACTTGTGATCTCTGTCAGTAAATAAATAAATAAAATCTTAAAAAAAAAAAAAAGACTGCTAAATAAAGTAGAACAAATTAAGAAATTAATAAAATAACTTGCAACTTAAAAAAATGTTAGATTTCTGGTCTCACATTGCTAGGTGACTTCTGGAGCTCACAGCTTCTAAGCTATTGTCTAGCCTGAGACTGTCCCACTCATAAGAACCTACAGGAACTGACCACTTCTACTGTAGCATTCTGTATGCAAAATGGAACTAAAACACAAAACCTGTGGTATTTCTCAGCTTTAAGAAAAACATCTTGCTAATTAAAATTAGCCTAATTAAAATTACCCTTAGAGAAATATCTTTTGTAAATAAAGATAGGATTAATATATTTATTTTATTTATTGAAGAACTCATTCAGGTTGACAAGAAAATTGACAACAGGTATTAAGCAAAATAAATGCATATATTCAACTTAATTATGCTAAAATAACACAAAATGAAACAAAAATAACACAAAATGATAACAAGTTATCCCTATCAGCCTGTAAAAATTACGAAAAAGAAATTGATGAACTAATGCCAGTGAAGGTGGGAATGAGCCAGGGACTCCTGAACATTGCTGATGCTTAACATAAACTAGTTAAAACCCTTTTGAAATCTATTAACAAGACATATCATAAGCAATAAAAATGTTCACATCCTTTGATTCTATCAGCTCACTTCTGGTAAATGATTCAAATAATAGAAAAAGCAAAATGTAGGATGTTTTCGTTGTAGTGCTATCTGTAGTGGGATAGTTAAGAGCAACTTAATATTCAACTGCAGATAATCAAACAAAATATATTCAGTGTACTTCATGTACTATTATGGAATCATTAAAAATTAGCAGTTATCTTAGTGGATGGTTGTATCATGCTTCAAATTTTTAAAATTCATTTTCTAACAGCAAACACAAAATAGCTGAATTCTTTAGCATATTTTGACAAGTGAAAAGTTTTATCACACTGCCTGATAAAAGGAAAGTATGAACAGAAACATTGAAAGAGGGTACCTGGGTGGCTTAGTTGGTTAAGGGCCTCCCTTGGGCTCAGGAGATTATCCCAGGGTCCTTGGATCAAGATCCCTGTTGGGCTGCCTACTCACTAGCAGGTCTGCTTCTTCTCCCTCTGCCTCTGCATCTGACCATCCCACCCTGCTCATGCTCTCTCTTAAATAAATAACATCTTAAAAAAAAAATTAAAAATAATAAATAGAAATGTTGAAAGAGTCAGTAAAAGTATTATAAAGCTAGAATATTCTTTCACTAATTTTTTAAAAAATATTTTATTTATTTATTTGACAAAGATAGAAAGCACAAGTAGGCAGAGCAGCAGGCAGAGGGAGAGGGAGAAGCATGTTCCCAGCCGAGCAGGGAAGGCTGATGCAGGGCTGAATCCCAGGACTCTGGGATTGTGACCTGAGCCGAAGGCAGCTTCTCTACCAACTGAGCCACCCAGGTACTCCATAGAATATTCTTTCACTAATTATAGTTTGTTTCCTAATAAGAGAAAATATTGCATTTATACTTAAAGTCTTTTTTTTTTACTAGAACCTTTTTTTTTTTCTATAGGCATTGAAACCTAACAAGGACCTCTCACTAGCACAAAATCAAGGAAATGTATTTCTTTGTGAAGTAGGTTGGGTACATGCAGTATTTATAATTAAATATTATAATCACAGATGCATGCAGCAGAAAAGCTCAGCTGATCTTAACCATTTATATCATTATAACCAAGGAGTATAACCATTTATACTCCTTGATACAGATATAAAAGGCCTACATTTATGTAAGGTACATAAATGTAACTTTTTGGTTTAAGAATTTTAAAGAGTGCTAAGCACTCAAGCTCTGTGAGGAAGGAGGAAGAGACCCGGAATGCAAGGAGACCATTTGCCTGAGACATGCGCAAAGCTTACTGTTCATGAGCAAGATCTTTAATTTCAGAATGAGCACTGCGATCAAGCATTTCCAGAATGTGAGCAGAGCTTGAAGAGATGCTCCATAATCTCTAACCCTTACACCTGGTATAACACAAGTGCATTCGACAAGTGGGAAATTACTTGGTATAACAGGACCAGATGGTGTTAAAAGACTAGTGAAAAGAATAAGGTAAGAAAACAGCTAAAAATGTTAAAAGTAACCATATTCCAACAATGAAGAGTAAATTCATCTTGGGAATGAAAATTCTTAATATTTTAAGAGATTTATTCTTTCTAATTTTAATCAAATGAGTTCCAATTTTAAGCCTCTTAAGCAAAGACTCCAATATCAGAGAGTTATTATAATTCCTCTTTTTACCCTACCCTCACAACTGTAGGATTTAAGACAAATCACATTAAACAACAATTTTCTATAACACATTTGGCCCTTGAAAGCAATTTTCAGAAAAAAAAGTAATTTTCAGTAAATTACAATATGGACTAAAATAAGTTTTGTGGGCTGAAATAGAATGCTTCTTCTAGTATGGGCATACCCCACCCCCCCAATGTTAATAAATTTCAAATCTTATTAATTTTGCTATGATAACAATACAAACTAGTACAACTTCACACATTCTCTAAGAGGTGACTGCAGCATAATCACAAAGCAAAGTGGATGTAGGGCTGGGGTTGTGGACTTAGCTGACAGACAATGTGTCATGATTGTGGTTGTGTGTCAAACAATGTATGTTGCTTAATCCCTCCCTGAAGCTCAAATGTTTTCATTCTAGATGATCTCTAGTGTCTCTCTAGTGAATTTTCGTAATCACTCTGCCAGATACCTTAGGTTTGCCCCTCCCAGTTCAACAAGATCTTTGCCCTGGAGGTTGACCTGAGTGGGCTACATCAACAGACTCCCTTGCCCTCTTGACATCTGGATGGGTTTGGTCAGTAGAAGCCATCCAGATCAGATGGATGGTAATGATAAAGGAGAAAAAGAGCAGGCTATTTTCCTTGGGCTCTCACCACTGCAGTTATCTGAGGCTGCTTCTGTCTCTTGCCTGAAGGTTATTGCCCCTCTCCAAGCAGCTTGCTGTATGGGAACTTTTCTCCTCTGCTTCCTCTCCAGGCCTAGAGGTGGAAACAGCTCTGTAGCTTCTAACCCAGGGTTTCTGCACTTTCTCTTTATGGTCCAGGATACCCTACCTATAACACGGTAATTCATCTCTCTACATAGAAATTCTCCCTAAGTGATCCCAATTTGAATGTGCCACCTTTGCCTATTGGGAATCTGACTCATACAACAGCTTTTTAAAAAGTGTGATCAAGGTGGGCACCTGGGTGGCTCAGCTGGTTTAGCATTTGACTCTTGATTTCGGTCGGCTCAGATCACCACCTCAGGGTCATGAGCTCAAGCTCCTGTCCAAGCCCAGCCTTACAATTCTGTCTCCTTCTGCTCCTCCCTCATTCATTCTCTCTTAAAAAAAGAAAAAAGAAAACAGGCAAAAAAAAAAAAAAAAAAAAGAGATGTGATCAAGGGTGTTAACCAGAATCTAATAACTAATGAAAAGTAGCTGTGTAAATTTGAACATTACTTTTAATGAGTTTTAAGGTCACTTTAAACTTATCAAAAGCACTTATTTTATAAACAAAGAAAATAATTTAAAACATCTTTCTGCTTAGATCATAGTCCGATTAATCCAACAATTACCCAATTTTACAGTAAACCATCTAGATTAGATGAAAGCAATTTCTAGAAAACAATTTTCTAAGTCATTTTCTTTAATACTGCCTTTGGCAGCTTGGTTTTCTTTTCTTTCCCTGTTTTGCTGAAAGAAATTAAGTGTGAATATGTCCCCAAGGGGATGGAAGTATTTAGTCAATAACATTGTTTAAAAAAAGAAGACGACAACTTGGCTCTATCTAATCTTTCCCCCTCAAAAAACCCCACAAAGAGTTTCTCATGTCTAGTTTGCTAAATGCGCATATTGCCACAGAAATAGTTTTCTCACTGCAGTAGACAAGTCAGAGTAAAACCATCATATAAAATAATTTGTTTTTAAGATAAGGAGTGGTCCAGGGGCGCCTGCATGGCGCAGTCAGTTAAGCATCTGACTCTTGGTTTCAGAGCAGGTCGTGATCTCAAGGTCCTGAGATCCAGCCCTGTCAGTCTCTGTGCTCAGTGAGGAGTCTGCCTGAGTTTCTCTTTCCCTCTGCTCTCTCTGTCTCAAATAAATAAACAAGTCTTAAAAAAAAAGAGAGAGAGAGAGAGAAGTTGTCCTGGGAAGCGACTTTACCCTAGTTTTATAAAATAGTGACATGTAATCATATATAAAAATTCCTACATATTTTTTGCTTTAGGAAGCATAAAAGTTTGCACTTACTTGTATAGAATACAGCCAAATTGCTAACATAGTCAGTCACTGGTTTCCCATATAAAATCTAATTTAATAATTTGCCACAAATAAGTATATAAAATTCACATCTAGTAACATTACACTATTGGTTACTAACACTACATACTGATGCCATTTAAATAATGGTAGTTTGCTATTTACAACCACACTTTTGTCCTTTAGTTAAGGATAATTTTTTTAAATTCTTCTGATGATTCAATCTTGAATAATTAAATTATTGCAAAGCCTGTGAGCTATTGTGATTGAATAGCTATTAGGGAAATCGCCTTGCTTCAGGTATCTCTCCAATGTGAGTTAGACCTAATTAAATAAAAATAATGAATGAGTTTGAATGCTGAGAGGACTTGGTTCAAAGTACAGAAAAAAATAGTTCATTATGTTGTCGAGCTGATTTTAATCATAAATGTCTGGGGCTAGCACAGAGAATGCCAATTAAACCTGAAAGAAAGAATACTAATTAATTTCCATCAGCAGAAAAATAAGGACCCACATCATTAGTTTTTCCCTCTCTTATATGAGATTCTAAACACTTTTTAAAATTTAATTCTTGAAAGAAGCAATATTAAGAATTTTTAAGCTTATTTATTTATTTATATTTTATTTTTTATGTTTATATTTTAAAATATTTTATATTAATATTTATATTTGTATATTTTATTTATATAAATAAAAACATATTATTTATATTTAATATTTATATTTTATATTAATTTTTATTTATTTAGTTATGTATAACTTATTTAGTGTGAAACATTCAAATGAAGACTGGAAAGGCAATCGAGGAGCGAAGTTTTACGTGGAAATACCTTTCTGCAAATGTACATAGTAGTATTCATACAGAGCTAATTTTGCATTAATTATAAACAGAAGTTGTCAGTGCTTTCAGAGTAGTAATATATAGTTTACATATGACTGCAAATAACTGCAAGTATTTTGTGTTACTTATTCATTTGTTTTCATTAGAAATGATGTAAAACACTGAAACAAAATATTTGTCATATTTGTTTTATGGCAAAGATTCTTCCCTATTCCTCATTGCTTCTGGATGATACCAACAATATAGTTTTGCCCCACTTATGATGGGTACTTATTGAAAATCCACGCATTAATAACTAATGCAAAATTTCTGCAAAACTGCATCCAAATCTGCCTTGTTCTAAAATACCAAAGCCTGTCATTACAGTATCCATTATCAGTGATCATTGGAAAAACTCTAAAAAGCTGAAGGAAGTTCTTAGGAAAAGTCTTCTTTTGAAGTGGGTACATATCTCCAGCCCAAGATAAGTCAGTTGCTATTGGAAACACAGTAGGCCTAGGACAGTGTTCCAGATCTATTAACCAGAAAGCTCTTCCTGAATTATTGGGGTTCTTCTCTAACTACATTTCAACCATAAACTGAAGAGATTAGAACCCTTGTTGGGTACTGGTTTCCAGAAATAAGTATTTCATTTTTCACATAAATCCTATTTCAACCTTTTGAAGTAATTAAATATCTGAAACATACTAATTCATAACTATTCACTCAAATAGATAATTTGAGGTTTCTGATTAGTGAATTTATAATATTCCTAAAACAAGCCACTATAACTTTCGAACTTGCCTAGTGCTATTATAAATGACTTAGTGGAGTCAGGAATGGACACAAATCTTAATTGTTCAATAAATTCTCAATTTGTTCATTTGTATACAGACAAAAAAGTTTTGAAGTGATTTTTATATTCTTTTTTTTTTTTTTAAAGAGTTTATTTTATTTATTTGACAGACAGGGATCACAAGTAGACAGAGAGATAGGCAGAGAGACAGGGAAGCAGGCTCCCTGCTGAGCAGAGAGCCCTACGTGGGGCTCGATCCCAGGACCCTGGGATCATGACCCGAGCCGAAGGCAGAGGCTCAACCCACTAAGCCACTCAGGTGCCCCTGATGTTTATATTCTATATACAACCTAATCAAGTTAAATTCAGAAAAATTTATTTCATCACACAGATACTTCATGTCAAATACTTGTATTTTATTTTAAAAAGCAACACTCTTAAAATATTCTATGTAGTCGACCCTGGATAAACTGGCCATTAAAACCTTTCTTGGTAATCAGTCATCATGGGGTCTGCTTGCAAAGCACTTAAAAACATGATCTATAAATAGGGTTCTTGAAGCCTAACTCTAGAGAATAGAACAAAGCATAACATAATACTGGGAAGAATTACAGCAAATCTAATTCCAAGAGAAAAAAAACTTTTTAACTTTTTAACACATGTCACAGTTAAGTACACTGTGGGGGAAAAAAGGCATTATATTTTCCTAAGAAGACAATCTGGTTTTATGGCTTAAAAGCATAAAAAGAAAAAAAGAGATTAAAACAAAAACAAATACAAAAAAAAACAAAACCAAAAACACCCAACACAGTGAGTTGGATATTATGTGGAATGAAGGTACCAAGGCTATGAACATATTTTTATCACTGTTACCCTAGCTAAAGGATCGCTACCTCTATGGTAGGTACTGGCCCTGTACTTATTTTTGTTGAGGATGTAAAAGTCGTAACACTTGAATTTAATCCTGCTACTCTTTTTCAGGCCTTGTTTATACAAAGTGGTTCCAGACGATTTAGTTGGTAGTACAATGTTATACAACTGTGTCATTTCCACACGTGACTAAACTGATCTAAAGTCAAAATAAACTTACTCACTCAACCATTTTGACAGTCAAAACAAACTACTCAGTCTCATTTTCAGTAGTTTGAAATGCAAATGTATAATTGAGAGTGGACACTACTAAGCTTTCAGTAAAAGAACTTTCTCTACTTCTCATGAAGGTGACATCCATATCATTATAACATGTGTGACAAAAAGACATCCTCAAGGAACCATGAAGTTTCTGCTGGCAGGGCAGGAGTCCAAGTGCAAACTCAGTCAGGATTAATATGTGAGCTAATCCTAGGCTGTACTCATCACTGTTTTGAAGCAATATTGATATAAAGAAATTCATATTATGCTATGTCATTTTGGCTTTCTCCATTTTCCTGGGAGCTTGAGAATAACAACCTGTAAAATGGACTGTCAAAGTAAAAGTCAATGTTTAGCTGTGTATATTAGCATTGAATTGCTATTCATATAAAGGAAATACATCTCGATGTCTTTGTAGTTTGAGCCTTTTATCAAACTATCATTTGATTTATAAATGATCCCCAGAGTTTTTCTGATATTTTTGAAAAAAGATGAGCTGTGAAATATTTCACTATTCTTTACTTCTTGGCCTTTTCCAGTATTTTTACTTAAGTTATATTTTTAACTTTTTATTTTAAAATTATAGACTCACAGGAAGTTGCAAAATAGTGCAGAGCCCTGTGACCATCTCACTCAGCTTCCCCAAAGGTGACATCTTATGTAACCGTAGTATATCAAAAGTAGAAAATTATTGCTATTACAATACTGTTAACTACAGACCTCGCTCAGTTTTCACTTGCATTCATTTGTGTGCGTACAGTCTGATGAAATTTGATTCAATGTATACATTGATATAACCACCTTATCATAAGGGAACTCCCTTTAGAGGCAGCAGCACTATGCCATACCAATCCCTGTTCCCTACCAACCACTGATCTGTTCTTCATCTCCCCAAGTTTATCATGTTGAGAACGTTAAATAAGAGCCTTGGAGACCAGCTTTTTCATTAGTCATAATGTCCTTGAGATTCATCCAGGTTGTTACAGGTATTGATAGTACCTCCCCTTCTATTGCTGAGTAATTTCTATTGCATGGACTCATTGGAATTTGTTTAAAAATCATCCACCCACTGAAGAACACTTGGGCTGTTTCCAGTTTGGGGCTATTAAGAATATTCATAGGTAGGTTTTTGTATGAATACAAGATTTCATTTCTTTGGGATAGATGCCCAACAGTGTAATTGCTGAGTTTTGTGGTATATGTATGTGCAGTTTTATAAGAAAGTGCCAAATTATTTTCCAGAGGGGTTGTACCATTTTACATTCTTCCCAGCAATGCTTGGGTGATTGTTTCTCTACTCCCTCCTCAACATACGGTGCTGTTATTTTTATTTTAGCCATTCTGATAGGTGTATAATGATATCTCAAGTGCGTTATGTGCCAACTGCACGTTCTCTTAATAAAATGTCTGTTCATCTCTTTTGCTTATTTTCTAATTTTCTAAAAAAAGAATTTTTTGTTTTTTATTGTCAAGTTTTGAGAGTTCTTTATGTATTCCAGATCCAAGTTCTGTGTCAGATTTGGTTTTTGTTTTTTTTTTTAAGATTTTATTTATTTATTTGACAGACACAGAGAGAGTATAAGCCGGGGGAGCAGCAGGGAGAGGGAAAAGCAGGCTCCCACCAAGCAGAGAGCGCAATGCGGGGCCCTATCCCAGGACCCCGGGATCATGACCCAAGCTGAAGGCAGACACAGAACCAACTGAGCCACCCAGGCACCCCTCATATTTGTTTATATTTGTAATTTGCAAATATTTTCTTCTAGTTTTCGGCTTGTTTTATTATGCTTTTAACAGTCTGGCAGAGCAAATATTTTTAATTTTAATGAAGTCCGATTTATCAGAAAAATTTTTTATGCATCATGCTTTTGGTGTCATGTGTAAGAGCTCTTTTTCCATCCCCAGTCTCAAAGCTCTAAAAATAGTCTCTTACATTTTCCTTGAAAGTTTTATAGTTTAAAATTTTAAATTTGAACCCATGATGCATTGTGAATTGACTTTGTACGAGTTGTGCAATTTAGATATTCTTTTTCTTTGCCTATGGATGTCCAACTGATCTAGCAACATTTATTGAAAGATTATCCTCCCTCCATTGAGTTGCTTTTATGTCTTTTTGTAGGTTTTCCATTTTTTTCTATTAATCTGTATGTATATATCTCTAATTACTATAGCCATACAGAAAGTCTTAACATCAAGTAGAATGGTATTCTCTACTATTTTTCAAATTCTCTTTTCCATATAAAATTTAGAATAAGTTTGTCTACATCTACAAAGGAATCTTGTTGGGATTTCAATAAAAATTATGTTAAATCTGTAAATAAATATGAGGAGAATTTGATCAAGTTATTTTAAGTGCTACTTCATGTGAAATTTTAAAAGGTTTAATTTTTTAAAGGTTCGAATAAAAAAGGCTTAAATAAATAAAACTCAATGTATTATTACTATATAATTAAAATAAAATTGTGTATTATATATGTTTTTTTTTTACTTTTAACATTTCCATGAAGAAACTTTAAGCCATTCGAAATCTCACATGAAGAAAATAACACTGAAAAATAAAGATAACTTTCTACTAATTTTCTATTACATTTTTTTTTAAGTAGGCTCCATGGCCAGCATGGAGCCCACTGTGGAGCTTGAACTCATGACCCTGAGATCAAGACCTGAACTGAGATCAAGAGTTAGAGGCTTAACCAACTGAGCCACTCAGGTACCCCTAGTTCTCTATTTCATGTTGTCTTCCTCTCCATAATGACATAGTACAGTTCCTTTTTTTCATTTAAAAAATTCATGTTTACTCATTAAGACCTATACAAAAATATTTCTACCATCAGTACTACTTCTCATGATTACCAAGTATATTTACTATTCCTATAAAAGATTAACATTTTTATATAAGAAATGTTTAATGCTATTAATAATTGGAAGAATTTGCCTCCTATTTTATCTACCTCTCCCACTCTAATTACTTCTGCTCCTACTCTAGCTAACTTCTATAATGGGGGCAACTGGATGGCTCAGTTGGTTAAGCATCAAACTTGGTTTCCGCTGAGGTCATGATCTCAGGGTTGTGAGATCAAGCACTGCATGGAGCTCTATTCTCAGTGAGGAGTCTGGTTCAGTCTCTCCCTCTCTCTCTCCCCCCCCATAATAAATAAATCTTTAAAAAAAAAAAAAAGAAAAGAAAAGGAGATGAATTCAACACATGGTTTGCTCTATACCATTCATGTTTATACAATGTAACTTATAATACATATGTGATTTATATCTCTATCTCAATCTCTACACCAGTGTATTAGTGTTTGGTACTCATTCAAAAAAGTACTACTAAGCAAATTACAAACTTGTTCTTTGCAATCTTGTTATATTTTGAACTACTTAATATAAATTCTGTTTATATTTATATATACTATCTTTTAGAGGTTTTTAGTTTCAGATTAAATTGCAGTTTAAATAAAAGCCATTATTACTTTTGGTAAAGTACCAAAATGCGTGTTGAGAACCTTACCCTTGAAAGAAGAGAAAATAGTTATAAATTTGTATGGTTCTGAGTCAAATATGGTCAGGTTTTAGATTTCACAGTTAAGTATAACTTAGGAAAATGAAAAATATTTATGTTGGGAAACTTTTTTTCCCAGAAGAAGAAAAAAACTCAAACCTTTGATCTCATTCTCTTGGTGTGCTTTTAGTACCTTAAATGCCAAAAAGTTCAAAATGTGATAGACTTATAATCTAAAACTGTTCAATATAAACAAAAAATGTTTGGAGAAATATATTCTTATATTGTCTTCCTGGAGAGTAATTTTTTTTTTCGTCAGAAAATAATATGCCAATTATGTCTTATCTAGTATGGTGAAGTGGAAAACAGGAAAATCTAAGATTAGTATTTCAGAAAAAAATTTAAGACAGTTATTTTTGTGTACCTTATAAGATACTTCTACTTTCACTTAGATTTGCTACTATGATTTAGTATACTTGACTTAAAGTAGAAGGTTTCATAGTTACCAAATGGTTCAGAGGTCTGCACAAGCTCTTATATTTGACATAATACATGCAAAAAGCAGTAAAGTAATTTTTTAATTTGTGAGGAAAAATTTTAGAAAGCTTAACCTTGTCATTCATCTCATTTTGGTGGCAAACACTGAAATCAAAGCAGCCAATGCATGTACTAAATCAGTTACCTATGGTAATTACTTCACAGTGTGATCCCCAAAGCAACAGAAGCAGCATTAGTAGGATGCATCTTAGAAAGGCAAATTCTAGAGCCCCATCTGAGATCTGAATGAGAAACTGTGGGTTAGGACCCAGGAACCTGTTTTAATAAGCTTTCCAAATGATGTTGATGGATGTCCTAGTTTGAAAAGCAATGGCTTAAGGACAATGAAGTTTTTTTATAAACCTTGCCCAGAGGCCCCAAAACAAACTTTTACATTTAAATTTCCTGAAGGAGGGCATTACTTATGCTATGCCCTGTGTGTGAGACAATTCTTCGTTATGATAAACTTCGTGCTTCCCTGGCCATCTGGCAAAAACAGCAATAAATAATACTATTTACCATGTCCCCTGGGGTTAAGAATCACTGATGGGGCAAAGGCTGTTTAGTCCTTCCTTTCTCTAACTTGGCCCCAACCCTCTCCAAAGACCCTGACTTCCCTTGCTTACCCAAATCACTTCCACTGGAAGAATAAAGGAAAGGTGATCCTGTTGGCCTATAGAAGCATACATAAAAGGTGGGTGGTGATAGCACAGACTACACTGAGGCCAATTTTTACTAGTTATATCACATATCACTACCTCATTTTATATTTTTTTCTTAATGTCAAGGATCAATTCATTCATTTTCAACCCCAAATATTTTACAGAAATTAAGTGGGGAAAAAACTGGATATTTATATAAAATTGCATAGCATCATAAAATTTAAAATCATAGTCATCTATATTTATAAATATACACTTATATTTATATTATATAATTATAAAATATTATCATCGGTTTTAGGATGTACTATTAAATTATGTTGTGTATTATTATGCATCTATTACATATATAAGTATATAAACATAATACATTAAACATGTAAATATATTACTATATAATACTATATATACTATACACTATATATGCTATATATAATATAGTATATATATATGCTATATATACTGTTTATATGCTATATAAAAATATAATTACATAATAAATATGTATATAATATAAAATACATAAATATATTTAAATATACACATAATATATATTATATATATGAATGTTAATAGAACTATCTTGGTAATAAGACAGATCCACTAGGATTGAAAAATTATATATTCTCTTAAAACCATAAATTTAATCAATGATTTATATAAAGGAGCTAAAATATACCAGTTTATAATTCATAAATGTCTATCCCAAGCAAATAAAATCTACAGGGTTTAAAGCCCTCTAGAAAGATGAGAACTTAACGATATCCTTCCAGTAAAACTCTGCCATTTTTTCTTTTATCTCAAACTAAGTGTATACTCTAAACTGAGTGGTGGGAGATGGGAAGGTGAATGAATGGTAATGTTGAGGGTTTTTATGCACTACCTCCACATCAGTCTCCCTTGGGGATGATGCTCTCATGCAGCTCAACAGCAAAACCAAGGTCTTCAATATATCTAATTGGTCCATATTTCTAAGACAGTGTAATTTTGAATATAAGAATGAAAGAGACTGTAACTGAAACAACTATCTTCTTGTTGCCTTATCTTTATAAGGTCATACTTCTGAGGCTCCTCCCCTCTTATGATATGGTTACTCTAGGCTACGAGCAATTCCTAATATAGGAACCTCACCTAAAAACTACCAGAGAATAAAGATGGCTACAGAGAAATATTACATGGAGTGGCTTACGGCAGCCCTATTCTAAATCTTATATCATTCTCTCTTTCATGCTCAGAGGGCAAAAAGTCAGAAGGCAAGAACAGAAGTGTCCCTGGACTTAACAAAAGGACTTGTCAGACTCACAAGTATCTATCCTAGTTCATTGAAGTAGAAAATCACAGTTATTTGAAGTCAAAAGTAATAATTAATAGTATAATATATATAAATATAATATATAAAATAGTACATTTTATATATATATATAATACAGTAGGAGACTGTTGTTTGAAGATTTCTATCAGGGCACATGATTAATACTAACCTAAATCTTTCTTTCCTTACTTTTGTTAATATGTGTGTGTGTGTGTGTGTGTGTGTGTGTGTGTATCATGTATGTTATATAATATATATAATGCAGTAGGAAACTAGACCGTTGGTTGAAGATTTTCTATCAGGGCATATGATTAATACTAACTTAAACCTTTCATTCTTTACTTTTGTATAATTCATCTTCTATAGAACCATTTAATCATAACTATCTGTATAAGAACTTTGACTATATACATGCAAAAATGAAAATAAACTATCTGGAATTCAACTTAGTAAGTATATTCTTCACAGAGATAGGGATATAACAATTCTCAAATAACTGTTTACTTATACACAAATTTACTCATTACCAAATGAGCAAATAAATAGATGATATTGGGAGCTATCATTTTTACTGTTGAGAAAGGTTGATATAGACATTGAATTTGGAAAAACTAAGAAGAATTTTACAGATTTGGATTGGAATTAGAGATAGCAGTATAATCTCAACAATTTTTTTAAAGAACATTGGTTTTTATTTATTTATTTTTTAAAGATTGTATTTATTTACTTGAGAGAGAGAGCACAGAGGGAGAGGGAGAAGCAGACCCTCCTGAGCAGACAGTCCAGGTGCAGGGCTTGATCCAGGACCCTGGAATCATGATCTGAGATGAAGAGAAATGCTTAACTGACTGAACACCCTGGCACCCATCTCACCATTTTTTAATACAGATAGATAACACAAATATACAAACAGAACAGTAGGCAGCGACGTGTTTATGTACGTGTATGTGTGTACGTACATCTTTTTCCTCATAGATCTATCTATACGTGCATCTCACTGCTGAGAGGACCTAGAAGCAATAACACTCCATTAGCAATTAGCAAACCTGGTGCCCAAATTTTAGTTTCTAAATGCTGTTCTCTACTAAAGGGAACCAGAGCTCCTTGGAGACGCAGCAGACTCTAAGACTGAGGCAGGGAAAAGATAAAATTAACCTGGGACGCCTGGATGGCTCAGTTGGTTAAGCAGCTGCCTTCGGCTCGGGTCATGATCCCAGGGTCCTGGGATCGAGTCCCACATCGGGCTCCTTGCTCGGCAGGGAGCCTGCTTCTCCCTCTGCCTCTGCCTGCCTCTCTGTCTGCCTGTGCTCGCTCGCGCTCTCTCCCTCTGTCTCTGAAAAATAAATGAAATCTTTAAAAAAAAAAAAAAAAAAGATAAAATTAACCTGTGATATTTTGTTTCTCTAAAATTTAAGGAACTGGTCATAGAAAGATAAGGTCAGTTCCAAGAGATCAGGAGCCAGTTGGAAGAGACTCATAACTTGGGATGACCTGAGTACTGAAATAAATAACAACAGTGATGGATTATAACTTACTTAATAAAATAAGTCCTGAATCAATACTGATAATAGATACATAGATGATAGATGGGAAAAACGTTCTTACAGTGGTGTGGCAACTAATACATATAGAAGAATGATAGAGCTGAAAAATCCCCATTCTATAACTAACACAGGCAAGAACTATCAAATAAATATAGACTAGTCAGTGACATTTTGAAAACAAGACATTATGTAGTCTCAAATAGCTCCCCATAAAATACTTATTAATTCTATAGAGCAAAACACTAACATTACAGTAGAAACACGTGGCAGATACCACCTTAACCAAATGATGAAAGTTCACATCACTGGGCCCAAACTGGTGTAAGGTGCCGTCTCTTATGATGCACTGAGAAGGCAACAACTTCATCTCGGTGGTGTTTCTGCCAAAATGCGTAACTTGAATCTAAGCAAGTCCAGGAAACCAGTAAAATATGGTTGACCAGTCCCTGATAACAGAGCCCAAATACAAGGATGGGTCAGGTGAAGTGGAGATAACAGAGCCCGAATGCAAGTATGAGTCAGGCCAGGTGGAGACATCCAATCTCTAACTCCCTAAAGAATGTGGGCCCCGCCTTTTGGGCGCCAATTCTGACCAAGGCGATACGCTAGTTCAAATAGCTACTATAGGGTGAATTGTAATTCAACTGGCCACCTGTGTGTGACCTAGCATGACTGTGCAACTTTCTCTGTGTGTTGCAATCTCATTGGCCACCTGTGTGAACCAGGCTCAACCACACGGCCTTTGCTCTATAAAAATTAGTCTGTGAGGCTGGGAGGGGTCGCTCTCTCTGTAAGAGGCAGCCCTGATGGGTCAGTTTGATTCTCAATACTTGGTGCGAAATAAAGCTTTGCTTGACCTTCGCTTTGTGTCAGTCTTGCTCCTTTGATCACGGACCCTAACAGTTCTACAAAAAACTGGCCTGAAATCTTCCAAACAGTCCATCTTGAAAGACAAAGGCTAAGAAATCATTTCACGTGAAAGGAGACTAAAGTGACATGACAATTAAATGTACTACAATCAACTGGACTGTGGATTAGATAATAGTACGTACTGAATTACAGAGCTTGTTTGAATAATTGTACTATGGCTGTGAGAAAAGGACTAAGAAAATGTCTTTGTCCATAAAGCAGACAGTTTATTCTTGGAGGTGAAGTAGCATAAGGAGGCATAATGTTTGCAACTTATTCTTAAACAGTCCATAAACTAGAATAACAGTAGTAATAGTAGTAATAGTAGTAGTAGTAGTAATGACAACAGTAATAATGATTATGTAAGTTAAATCTATAGAGACAAAAGAATTCCAAGTTGCCTGGTTTAACTAGACATTTGAGAAGTTAACTAAAAGGAACTATAGTCTCATTTTGAATAAATTCTTTTTAAAGGTTTTATTTATTTGAGAGAGAGAGAATGAGAGAAACAGAGAGAGAGCATGAGAGGAAGAGTATCAGAGGGAGAAGCAGACTCCCTGCTGAGCAGGGAGGCCAATACAGGCCTCAATCCTGGGACTCCAGGATCATGACCTGAACTAAAGGCAGTTGCCCCTCAATTCAAATTAATTTAGTAAAAAATTATTGAGTACCTAATTCTATAATCAAAGAGCTCACGGTCCACTAGAGAAGAAAAACATGCATATATATAATTATAGTGTAAGCATATCATAAGTCCCAAAAACAAAGTATAAGAAAGTACTAAGAAATGTTGAGAGGGAGTGACTAATTCTGCCTGATACATTGTACTAAGTACTTGATACATTAATTCATTGAATATACCAACAATCTCATTAAGGTATATACTATTTTATCCCCATTTTACAGATGAGGCAATTGAGGCCCAGAGAAATTGAGAATCTAGACATAGACTTTCTAGCAGTTAGGTTAGTATAGTAGTAGTCCAGGTAAGAAACTCGGGCAGGCTGACTCCAAGGCACATGCAGAAGGCTTAATGAAGAAGCAGCAATTGAACTGATCCTTAAAAGATGAGTATAAATTCAATAGGATGGGAAGTAGAAAGAATAATATTTAAGGCTGGAGGAAAATAAAAGTGAAGAATAGAAATAATAGATATAGGTCACATGAAGGGACCTGAAAAGTTCAAAGAATAGTATGTAGGATGTGGGGAGAGAAATGGGTAATAACAGAGGTTGGGAGATTAGACAAGCTTAAGAAATAAGCGTCCATCATGAGGATCAATACAGCCTTTGTTAGTAAAGAGAATGATTCGTATTATATGTACCATAATCTTGATGTAACTCAATGGATTCCACATAAGGAGTCAGACTTTGTGACATCCAAATGAACCTAGTACTAATAAAATCTTATTACAATTCTCTCTCTTCTAAAATTACCAGAACACAAATCATGAGAACACTTTCACAATGACCTCCACACCAGTATGTATAATAATTTCATTTCATAGCAATCCTATTACTGTGCAATATTGAAATTGCCGGAACTGAAAACAAAATCTACAAGCAAAAATTCTACCTTAGTTTATCACAGACTATATATAAACCTTTTAAGAACAGAGAATGAAACGTAAATAAATCATGTAGCTCTGCTGTTATAGCTCCTTGTTTGTCATAATATTTATGAAAACTAGGTGATCCAATTAAAGGGATATAATGAATAATATATTCCATGAACTCTGTTAGATATGCAGTTCTAACCAGTAAAACGACCAGTCATGAATGCTTAATGTTAGATCTCTGAGTTGGTAGCAGATGTAATTGATTACTCAATTAATAACTGAAAATATTATTTTGACTTCATAGTAAATTAATTATGAGTAAAGCAAAACATGTGGCTCTTACAAATCTCTGTATTCATTTCTAGTAAATATAAATATTAATGAAAATCTGATTTTCATTTACTATAGTTTTAACCTGTCTAAAATCTACCATAACCAGAGTCTTGCAAGGACAATAAAAACAAACATTTAAAATCTTCAAAATGTCAGAAAATATATAAAATTAAAACATTAACAAATTCATTAATAACTATGTTTGATATATTTAACAAAGACCAAAAAATGAATTTAATTGTTATAAAACATCTTTGAGGCAGAGTTCTTAATTGTCTAATAAAAATCTTACTCCATTCTGGAAAAATCCTAACTTATTTGCTTGATTGACATACTAAATTGATGAGTGAGACAGAGACAATACTTAGGAAGCATCACAGAGGAGAAGAACATCAAAAAGGCAGGCAAACAATTTCAAAGAGCATTTGGAAATCAAAAGTTTTATTTGGCTTGGTATAAAATCAAAGAATAACCAAACAATTAAAGAAGTAGAACATTGAGTAATAAAAATGCTCTCCACCTAAAAACACTTAAAATGCTATATAAAACTCAACAATCATTTTTTGCCTACCTAAATGGATTTCCAAGAGTAAGGAAAACCCATTCGGCCTTAACAAAGGGGAAAGGAACTAAAAAGTCGTGTAATAATCTTGAACTGACACCAGCTGCCAGGAGGGTATTTTGCTAACAGGGATCTGAGCTTTAATGGCAAGACAAAGAAGAGAGGCTAGTCCTGGATCCCTATCATTGTGGAGTGCTGAAACTATTATCACTACATGAAAGTAGAAACCTTGAAAAGCTATATTCCCCATGAAAAGATGCATTAAAAAAAAAGTCAGACTCAATAGCAAAGGGAGATGATAAAAGGTAACTTTTCTGTTTAAACCTCAGCTCCAAATGAAAAGGTTAAAGGAATCTAAAGCTGAAAACATAATGCTAACAGGTCTTAAATTCTAGTACCTTGAGATGCCTAGCATAAGCAAATATAAATCCTTACTAACGAAATTTATTCCTAACCCAGGCCCCACAAGATTCCCACAGATTTAATTAGCCCTTAAATGAATTCAAAATATATAATTACTAAATAAGACACCAAGAATGAAGTCAACAGAAAAAACAAACAGCAAAATTAGGTCTCTGTGGACATCAGCTATTATGTAACAGATATAGAAAATAAAATAACTATGCTTAAAAAATTATGAAAAGAGGAAATTATAAACATGGGCAAGGAAAAAGTCATTATTAAAACAAACAACCCAAATAAAATTTCTAGCAATAAAAAACATAATTATTTAACTAAAAACCTAATTATAAAGATATCTTTTTCAAACAATACTTTAAACAGGGGAAAATGATTATGTACTGCTTATTAAAGGATCAAGGAATTTTTGTTAATTTTTATTAGGTGTGATAATGACATGGCAATTATTTAGAATGGCTGTATTTCTTAGATGTACATACTATAGTATGGCATGTTGTCTGGAATTTCCTTCAAAATACTTTGAAAGAAATAAAAAGGAATAGATTAAACAATTGTAGGAAAATGTGAGAAATGTTGAATCTGAGCAATGTGTATATGTGAACTTTTTATAATAAAAATGTAAGGAAAACTTCACAGGAAATTAAAGAAACAAAACAAACAAGCAAAAGGGAAAAATAAGAGAGAGAGAGACAAATCAAGAAAAATATTCTTAATTATAGAGAACTGATGTTTACCAGAGGGGAGGAGAGTTGGGGAATGGGTTAAATAGGTGATGGGGACTAAGGAGTACACTTGTAGTGATGAGCACAGGGTGATGTATGGAATTGTTGAATCACTAAATTGTACACCTGAAACTAATATAGCACTACATGTTAACCAGCTGATATTAAAACAAAAACTTAAAAAGAAAGAAATAATTAGGGGGGAAAAAGAAAACTCAGTGGATAGTACAATCAAAATATTAGATAAAGTCAAAGAGAGAATTAGAGAATTGAAAGATGGATCTGAAGAGGGTATTGGAACTAAGATTAAAACTTGAAGGAAGGAAAAAAACAAAAACAAAAACAAAAAACCACACAACAACAAAAAACTCACCTTCCTTTGGGCTCACTGCTGCAGGAAGACTACTCCAATCAAGGGTCCAAGTAGGGCAAGGGTGAGGGGAAAACATCACTTCAATGCCTTTTTCCTAGAAATAGTAAATAGGAAATAGACTCTTTAAAATTAATGAATTAATAAAATCCTGTTATATTTTAGAAGGCCAAATTTCTCTTTTCTATAGTGGCAAGAAGGAAATAAATATTAACAATCATTAGATGTTCCTCAAAATATTAAGTGACATAAGAAATACAATGTGTTTTTAGACAGAACAATTACTTTCCTGTTTTTTTTATACCAAGATAACAAAAAATGCTATTTTTAAATTATTGCCTAAAACTACATGGAAATAAATATACCTACACTTCAAAATAAATTGGGAGTCAAAAAGAAAAGTCAACCTGAAGATAAAAATTTTATCAAAAAATTCCACACAGGGATAATAAAAAACCGATTCCATATATCCATCAAGATCTGTCTTTACATATATGAAATAGTTAACAGCCTAGGAGTTACATTTATAGGATGAAAAGCCCCATTTCAACATAACACCCCAAAACATCATTCATAGTTAGAGAGGCTTGTAATGCCTCTAAAAATGGATTCCTCTGTTCTAACCAAATGGTTCCCAACATTTTAAGAAATGAGGACCACTTTTCAATGTATAAAAAAAACTCAAGCTCCTTCCCTATGTCAAAAGTTGTGTATTTATTTAACTGCAGACATACTGCATTTATGTACTGTAGACAGTGTGTGGCATACATACAGATTCCCAGACCCCTTGCAATCACATTCTGGGTACATAGCTCACAGATAGATATCCATAGTTCAGGTTTTTTATCTTTAGAAATATCCTATCTGAAAGAAAAATCTCCAAGAATCGATCACTAATTTGAATCAGTAAGTTCATGAGATTACTTTAAAAATTATGAAAAGGAAGTAGTATAAAGTTTTTTGTTGAGGTAGAGATATCTTTATGTCTAGAGGTCTAGAGCACTTACTTGCTTCCAGAAAAATACACATCTCTCTGACATCATCTACCGCTATTCTATTCTAGTCCCCCTTATTCTAGCCTAGCCATACTAAACTTGCTCTCCCTCATTTCACCAAATTTAATCCTACCTTAGGGTCTTTTCAAAAAATACTATATATCACTCACACACCATTACATTTAAAGCATACAATTCAAAAGTTTTTATATTCACAGTTGTGCCACAATGAACGCTAATTTGAAAATATTTTCATCATCTCAAAAAGAAGTCCTGTATCCATTAGTAAATGTACTCTCTATTTCCCCCTCTCAGCTCCTGGCCCTAGGTAACTACTAATCTACCCTCTGTCTCTACAGATTTGCTCAGGTTTTATTCACTCACTGGACCCTCTGCCTAGAATACTTCCTTCAAATCTTCAGTTTATTTAGGTCATTTGCTCAATGTCTTCACCTAGTCAGATAAGCCTCCCTGCCACCCACATAACCTCCACCCCTTATCCCATATTACTTTTTGTTGCACTTATTATTACCTAATGTGTTAACATTTTTTATTTACCTCCACATTTTTTATTTACCTCCCCCACCAGAATATAAGGCCCATGAAGGTAGTCCAATTTGTTCTTCAGATATCCCGCATTCAAAACAATGACTAAACATACATTTTTTGACTAACTGAATAAATAAATCTAAAACCTTTGGAGAATAAGGGAAATTTTAGGGGCAAGTATATGCCAAAGAAAACAAAAGGGAGAAAAAAAGTGAGATGTGAATGATCCTAATACTTTACTATTTGATACTTCCACTTGGCACCAATATCATTTGTCCTTACGTAATTGGCACAAAATACTGTGACTACACAAAAATTAATAGTTACTGTTACCTTCACATAATTTATTATTTTAATATAATACTTACTAATTTTCTAAACAAATGTCAATAATTCACTAATAAGTAGCAAAAATAATGTCCTGCTAAAAAGAAACATTTATTGTATCTAATATGTACTTTCAAGTTAGAATTAAAAATAGAAATTTTAACTTATTTTCAGATTTGAGCCTTTTTAAAAAATTGTTAATGTAATGTCCCATTTTTTAATATAATCATGAGATTTAAAATCAGAAAAGGATCGTACAAAATATCTACTATATTCTCCTAATTTATAAATTGAGAAATGAAGACCCTTTGGTTAAACAACACACTGAAGGTCACAATGTTTGCTTAGCTACAAAGCTGGGAATAAAATCCAAGTCACCTGGACCCTAGTAGTCTTCCTATGGGCTGCTCCCAAGCAAATGCCTGAGAGTGGCTGAGATACCATGGCAGGCCTATTCCTGAGAAACATGGAACCCTCTGACAGAGGATTTAGCCTCAAGGATTCCCCACTGGCTTGCCAAAACTTTCTTAGACCTGCAATGATGTCTAAAACTTTTCTAACCCTATCATCCTTCCTTCCCTGTCTCATGCACAGGGGTCAAACCTGCATCATAGACTGAAGGCTCTCTCAGCTGCCTCTGTTTCCCTCCCGACTTTACCTCACATATTTCCCTCAGTAGACCTCTTGCATATCCAACCCCATCTTGGTTCTGTTTGAGGGACCTGAACTAACACATCCCCTGTAATTAAAAATTCAGGACATTTTATTTTTTATGTTATTACAAGACAGGTTATTTTATAATTGTTAACTTTTCCTGAATTCAAATTTGTTATTGATTTCTCATTGTATATAAATATTTTTAATATGTATAAAATACACGTTTTTCCTAATGTCATTTTATTGCTAGAAAAACAGCTAGAAAAATCTGAATCACTAATTTTCTTTTAAGATGGTTTAAGTATGAATTAAAAGCAGATTTTTAGTTGAAATTTTGAAAATTAGTATTTTAATGCAAAGCAAATTATTCTATTGATTATTATTTATCTAGAAAAATTCAAGAGGTGAAACTGAGATCCCTACACAGTATAGTGATCTGATCAAGATTTGGACATGCCTTGGTACCTTCTTCTAAAATCAACTATAAAATCCTATTTCATTGTTTCATCACTAGACTAACAAAGCTTAAATGATGAGATAAGGGGCTGATATCACTACAAAAATCTTGCGCTTTTCTAATTCACCAAACTTCCTGTTAACCACAGAACTCAAATACTTCCTAACTCAAGTGGGAAAATATAATGAATATTTTTCCAATATGACTACTCAGATGAATAGCTCAAATTACTTCCTGATTTTTCCTCTATTTAAATAAATCTTTAAGTAGTTGAAGTTAAGACATTTTTGTAAATTGTTTAGAATCATAGAGAAAATAAATCCTATTGGGAAAACTTCTACAATTAGTATTATCAGAAACAAATCTTGCTGCAAAGAGAGAGAAAAAAAATCCTATGTGTTACATAAAAAGGCATTAAGATAAGAAAGTAAAAACAAAATTCAAAGAACTAAAAATCTTAAATTTAGACAAAACCTTGGCAAGTAAATTGAGATATTCATTTTCATAATCTTTAACTTCAAATCATCATCTCAAAACTTAAAAACTGAGACCAAAACCTTGCAACAAAAAAATCAGGTTAAAACAATTTGACCAAATATGATATGACCTTAGCCAATGTCTTGAATATTAAGGAAAAAAAAGTTTTGACTCCAAAGACTAATAAAAATTTTCAATTTACTATACCTCATTTATATGCAAAACACATAGAAATATTAATTGGGTAAGAGTGATATAAAAGAGTTAACAAATAAAATTTAAAACAAAAATAATGTGCATAAATGATTACAAGTTGGGGTAGAACGCTCAACAACATTATCACATGAAATTTTTCAAAGAAAATTTTCAGAAAAACATTTTAAGTACCATTAACTTGGTCATAGTGGGCCTTGGTCCTCCTATAAATGAAGCATCATTTTGCTCCTCTACACCTGGGACCTCACTTAAGTTTGAATCTTGTTCATTTGAGGCGGTCAGCAACTCTGGTAAATGGAGAAATTGGATTCCACACTGAGAAGCTGCTGTTTTTACTCTTGGCACTTCCTGAATCCTCTGGTACCAAGCAGCCAACAGTGGAAATTCTATCAGCTTTTCAGAAAGTTTCTTGCAGATAATTACCTAGGCAGGCAAAGAACAAAACATACTATTACATACTGTCTTTTGTAATAGCCACTGAGGTACCTTCACATACCATAAAATTCACACATTTTAATTGTACGGTTCTGTGAGTTTTAACAGATTCATACGGTTATGTAACTACCACCACAATCCAGTATTAGAACACTTATATCACACCAAAAGCTTCCATTGTGACGACCTGCAGTCAATCTCTGCTTCCTCAGTTAGTTGCAAGCAACCACTGATTTGGTTTCCATGTGATTTGCCTTCTCTAGTATTTCATATAAGTGGAATCATAAAATCTGTCTCTTTTCACTCAGCATTAAGTTTCTGAGGTCCATCATGTAGTTGCATTTATCAGTAGTTTGGTTTTTTTTAAGATTTTTTTTATTTATTTGACAGAAATCGCCAGTAGGCAGAGAGGTAGGCAGAGAGAGAGGTGGGGGGAAGCAGGCTCCCCGTGGAGCAGAGAGCCTGGATGTGGGGCTTGATCCCGGGACCCTGAGATCATGACCTGAGCTAAAGGCAGAGGCTTAATGCTCTGAGCCACCCAGGCGCCCCAGTAGTTTGTTTCTTTTCATTATAAGTAGTAGTCATTGTGTGGAATAATATATTTTGCTTATCCATTTAGTAGTTGATGGACATTTGCATTGTTTTCAGTTTTGATCATTATAAATGATATTACTTTATGAACTCATGCATCAGTATTTGTGTATGAATGTTTTTCATTTCTTAGGAGTAGATACTAGGAGCCAAGTTGCTAGGCTGTAGGGAAATGGTATGCTTCGGTTTTAAAGACACTGCCTAACTCCTCTCTCTGATGGTTGTACCATTTTAAAGATTTTATTTATTTAATTGACACAGAGAGAGAGAGATCACAAGTAGGCAGAGAGGCAGGCAGAGAGAGAGGAGGAAGCAGGCTCCCCGCTGAGCAGAGAGCCCGTTGTGGGGCTTGATCCCAGGACCCTGAGATCATGACCTGAGCCGAAGGCAGAGGCTTAACCCACTGAGCCACCCAGGCACCCCAGTTGTACCATTTTATAACCCCACTAGAAATGTCCCAGTTTCTCCAAATCTTGCCAATGACTGGTATTGTCAGTCTTTTTTTATTAGAACTATTCTACTGGATGTGTGGTAGTATCTCACTATGATTTTGGTTTGCATTTCCCTGTGACTAATGATGTTTAGCATCATGTACTGATTTGCCATTCAAATATCTTCTTTAGTGAAATGTTTCCTATACTTTTAGTATTGATTTCAATACAATAATACAATATATAAATAATATACAATAATAATAATATACAATATATAAATTGGGGCAACTCAACAAGAAAACAACCAATTAAAAAGATGGGCAAAAGATCTGAAAAGACACCTCAGAATTATGTAGTTGGCCAGTTATATATATGACAACAAAGATACATAGTTGGCAAATAAATGTATGAGAAAATGTTCATCACCTTGTATCATTAAAGAATTGCAAGTTACAACAAGGAGACACCATTGTACACCTATCAGAAGGGTGAAAATGCAAAACCCCGACAACAGCAAAAGCTGACAAGGATGTGGAGCAATGGGAACTCTCATTCACTGCTCGTGGGAATGCAAAATGGGATAGCCACTTTGAAAGACAGTTTGGCAATTCCTTACAAAGCTAAACAACTCTCACCATATGATTCAGTAATTGCACTACAAATGAGTTGAGAACTTATGCCCCTGTAAAAAGCAGCACATGGATGTCTATAGCAGTTTTATTCATTACTGCCCAAACTTGGAAGCAACCAAGATGTTCTTCAATAGATGAACGGATAAATATCCACAACTTAAAATACTATTCAGCACTAAAAAGAAATGAACTCATCAAGCTATGAAAAGACATAGAGGAACATTAAAAGCATATTACTAAATGAAAGAAGCCAATATGAGGGGTACATACTGTATAATTCCAAATATATGACATTCTGGAAAAGGTAAAACTATGAAGACAACAAAAGGATCAATGGTTGTCAGGGGTTAGGACAGAGGGTTGAATAGGTGGAGCCCAGATTTTTAGGGAAGTAAAGCAATTCTGTAGGATACAATAATGATGGATACATATCATCGATATGTCAAAACTCCCAGAATGCATAGCTCAAAGAGTCAACCCTAATATAAACTGTGGTTTGGGCTATAGTAATGTGTTAATGGAAGTTGATGAGTTGTAATAAATGTACCAGTCTGGTGCAGGGTGTTGATGGTAGAGGAAACTGGATAGGTGGGGACAGGGGGTATCTGGGAACTTTCTGTACTTTCTGCTCAACTTTACTATAAACCTAGAATTACTGTAAACAAGTCTATCTTTTAAAGAAATTTTGAAAATCAACAGATACTACTTAAATAAGACTGACAAGAGACTAATGTCTTAGCAATAATCAAGGCCCAAAAGGTATTTGTGAATTATTTGAAGAATAATAAATATTACATATGCACAAACTAAGAATGTACTCACATACTGACTATACTACAAGCTCCTCAATATATATTAGTATATAAAATATTTTATATTATATATTTATATATAATTTTATTATTTTTTATTTATATATTATCTTATTATATATTTTATATATGTTTATATGTATTTATATATTTATATATATCTAAAATGGAAAAGAATAATATTTAGAGGAAAAGGGCAAAAAATATGAATAGATTATTCTAAGATAACAGAAATAACATGACCATATATCCTATAATTGAAAATCATTTTTGAAAATTTTATACCTTGCATTCCAGTTTCTATCATCTTTCATTGTTAGTATATTTTTATGCCCCTCTAAAAATTCTTCCTTAGTCAACTTCCTTCAAATCTAGAAACCCCTTCATCAATAACTCATGGGTAGGGCACCTGGGTGGCTCAGTGGGTTAAGCCTCTGCCTTCGGCTCAGGTCATGATCTCAGGGTCCTGGGTGAGAGCCCCACATTGGACTCTCTGCTTGATGGGGAGCCTACTTCCCCCTCTCTCTCTGCCTGCCTTTCTGCCTACTTGTGATCTCTCTCTGTCAAATAAATAAATAAAATCCTAAAAAAACAAACAAAAACTCATGGGCAAGAATACATTCCACTGTCCCTGACCGTCATTATATTTCAAAAGTTCTCAACACACTGAATATAGAGAGCAAATGGGTCAATGGAGAGTAAATGGACACTGCTCAGTCAAAAACCTCAAATACTCAATATGTACTTATTTATGAACATGAGTTTAAGTGGTTAATGGCGAAAGAATTGAAATAAGTTGAAGGGTTGATTTCCTCAAAGTATGTTATGTGGTATTTTTAAATGATTATAATTTGATATCTATATAGAGTCTATAGTCACTGGTATATTTTGAGGAATCTCAATGGAAGTTATATACTCACTAGGGACATGTGGGAATGAGAGAAATGGAGAGGCTGTACTCTTATTTTAATAGTGATCTGAAAAAATCTTTTTTTTTCCTTTTGTGAAGCCTTCTTCCCTGAATGTATGAAATCTAACACAGAATCAAATCAGTATTAGCTAAAAGCAATGTAAGAAACACTCTCAGAACCATATTTTTAAAATGGGCTTGATGGAGTAAGGAGGAGATTTCACTGAAGTAAAATAGTAAAAAGATAAAAGATACAATTATAGATATTTAGAAGTGAAAAGATAACTAGAATCAGTTAGAGGGAATTTTTTATAACACAGCACTTAAAGGAAGGCTTTTTATTCAAATTAGAAAATGTGAAGCCATTACTCCTGATTTAAATTATCTTTTTGTTTTCTCTTGGCCAGATACTTTCTCCCTACCATCACCACCAAACTTAAATTTCTTTAAAAATTAGAATGTTCTTGCCTCTTTTTGAGGCACTGAATGTTGTTTCCATAGAGACAGTAATAATGTCGCCAACAAATTATGACTGGTGATTATGAACAAATAAATAAAAAGGTCAAATCAAGAAAATATTGAGAAATATATCTAATAATAATCAGTACCAAAGCAGAAGCCAGAAAAGACAGAAAATTATTGAAAAATAAACATGCATATATATTTTAGTCTATTTTAACTGGCCTTTAAATAAGCACAAGTAATTGTAAGAGCAAGGTTTATGTCTAACTGTTTTTACATACAGCAAGCACTTAAAATACCACCTTACAAATAATATTCTGTTGAGTGAACAAATGATCAAGGAACTATTTATTAGCTTCAAAGAATAATCTCAATTAGTGTTTTTCAAACAACGGTTAATGAACTGTGAGAAAGTTGTGAAATCAACATAGTTTCAAAAATGGCATAAAATGGAAAAATATCAGAGTATGCAGCATGTAGTAAGGTGGGTTGCTTTATAATACACTTAATGTATACAAGATATTTGTGTAAGTATGCTCAATCACCTACAAGATGCATTATTTACTGTGAGTTAAAGAGTTTGAAATATACTGTCTAAATGGTACTCTGGGAATCAGTTTATAATACTCACCAAAATTCATTAATTCATCCTCCCTCCCTCCCTTCCTTCCTTCTTTCCTTCTTTACTGAGACAGAGAGAGAGAATCTTGAGCAGTCTCCGTGCCCAGCATGAACCCAAGCCAGGGCTTGATCTTATGACCCTGACATTGTGACCTGAGCTGAAATCACAAGTCTGACGCTTAAAGGACTGGGCCACCCAGGCATCCCCTTGCCAAAATTCTTAATTGCCTGGAAATAGCTTACGTGATCAGGGAACTGAGCTTAAGTCGTGATAAATTAATCAAATAAGAAATATTCTAATTTCTTCACCTTTCTTGTCCTCCCCTTGGTAGTGCTTTAGTCTTATTTGTTAAATGTATATGGAATCTTTCCTTCTACTGGAAAAGAAGTTCTGATTAAGAAACAATAATTCATGTTTAAGAGAAATCAGGGAGTTTTACACCGCATGACAGGTCATCCCATTTAATCAACATGCCAGGCTGCTCTGCTAATATCCAGACAGCTCAGGAGGTACTGAACCACATTCATTACACTCAAGAAGATAAATTTAAGGAAGTGGCTAATGAAAAATGGGTGAGATGCAAATTATGTTTGCTCCTAAGAAATGATTTTTTTAAAAGTTGCCTGCCTGATAAGATCAAAATCATTATAAATATCACAGTTACTTACAGACAAGAAAATAAGATTATTTATTCTTAAACAATGATAAAAAAAACTGCTTCTACCAAGAGCATAAAATGAAACCCTAATGGTTTTGTAGTTAATTGTAATAAGGGTCAGCAAAACTTGCCTGGAGAGAAGCAAGATGTTACATTTATCCAAAATATCTCCTCCTCTGCATCACCTTCTAATCATTTATTATATAAAATGTTTTGTATTTACTTTATGTCACTTCCTTAGTCATGTTTACTCTTTTGAAAATAGGTCATAACTAACAGATGTTAAGGTGAGCAGTGTAAGCAGTCAACTGGATGGAAATATAATCCCAATTTTTCATTTTTTACTTATAGATTAGAGCTGGCGGGTTAAAACTGAAAACTCTTGAGCACCTAAGGCATAGTAGAGGATATGGAATATACAAATTAATGACTAAATACGTGGCATCCATAGTTTGTGCCAGGCAATAGTGAGATTCCCATTTTATTCCTAATTTTACGACAACAGGGAAAGTGAAAGAGATATTTAACATAGGTAGTTTTGCTTAAAAATCAATTTCTACAATAATTTTACTTAAGCAATAAATGTGTCATACTTTTCAAAAACGCAATTCAAAGCATTAGAAGTTAACATGTAAAAAGTTAAATCCTAAGAGTTCAAATTACAAAAATATTTTATAAAATGGCAAATTTTGTCTGAAGGGAGTAGACAATTTTTTAAATAGTCTTATCAAAGTATACTTGCTTACTAGTAGCAACTTAACAATAACTATACAATTTTCTGGTATCAGGGAACATCAGGATTGTGCCTGAGTACAGCTATTCATTGCTGTTTCTCCCATATGCTTGCTATAGTAACTACTAGAGGATGCTTGCAAATGACTTTAAAAAATGGAACTCATAAGAGGTGTGCATTTTTAATCTATTCTTTTTAAAGTCTGTTACTAAAACTTTCCAGGGAGGGTTTTGTCAGACACATTCCATGGGTGCTCTTGGGTTAACTTTGCAAATTAATATCCACTGAAAAGGAAGAAAAGCATGAAGCAAGTTTAGACACAGTACCTTGGCTATTTTATCTACTATTGTTTTGGCATCTTTGGCTTTCTTCTGTTTAGCAGAACTGTATATTTTCTCTAATTCTTCTAATTTTGACTTCTGGTATTCCAAACCTTGACTTTGCAAAATTGACTGTCCTTTTATATTGTTGGCCTTATTCCTGTAGCCAAATATCCTTGCTCTAGGTTCGGCTCTATGTTTCTGATCCCAACCTAGTAGTAACCTGAATTTCCTTCCTGATCATGAACTTGGTCCTAAGTGTGACCATTTGGATCACCACTCCAACACCTCAATGTGTTAATTAATGCAAGCATAAATGCTCTGCATCATAGTCACTACCTGAGCTTAAACAATGGCTTCATAACCAAGATGAATTAAAGGAGCAAAATAAACATAACAGAAATAATATCAACAATATCTTACTTTGGCAAAGAAAGATTAATTCCTGAAAGAAAATATGCAGATCCAAGAAAAATACAAAGGAAAATACTGTAAGAATTAGTTTACCATAAATGTCAAAGAGGAAAAATTAATCATAGAATACATGTAATAATAAAGGCTGAATATACAAGTTTTCCCCTATTTTAAACTAAGAACAAGGTTTTTCAGTGAGTATTAGGTAAATTTATGTAGTAGCAGTTAGTAGATGCCCCACCTGATTGAAGAGAAAAAAAATCCCTCCCAATTAAAAATACTTCAGCCCCAAGTGATCCTAATTAGGTGAATACTATTTAAATTAAGCTAAAATCAAATGCAAACTACCTGGAAATGGATGTTTGGATAATCATCTAAAATCAACTACATAGATTCATGCAAAGTTAAACAAATAGCCCAGCACTTCGTTATGGAAGGTGCCTGACAAAACCCATTGGATTTACATTGGTAAATCCAATTTTATATTTGTTTCGTTGCTTTTGCAAGGAGATACTCATCTTCTCTAACAGTTTTACTTTCTTTGTACCACTTGCTATTATGTAAATATGTATTATTTACTTGTTTACTTTTTCATTTCAACTGCCCCCCTAGAATATTAACCCCATGAGGGCTGGGACCTTATTTGTTTTTTTCATCACTCTATTTCCAGGGCCTACAAGAATACCTGCTATATACAGTAGACTTTCAACAACTTTCTCAAATGAATCAATTAGTGGATGTGCCACTTCGATTCAATTCTTACAAAATTAAAAACAAACACAGTTATCCAAAAAGACTAAGAAGCCAGGAACACCAACAGAATTTCATAATACGTATCGAATAACTGCTGTAATGACTGAAGTTGGTAATAAAGGGGAAAGTCAGGAGTAAGAGAATTTACAATCACTGGACTAGGAAAAAAAAAAAAGTTGATGTCTTCTCCCCATCCAGCTCTGTGGATTCTCTACATACAACATTTAAAATACTAATCAACATCTAAACAATTCCCAAATCTTTTTCATATCCTTTAATTCTGAAGTTATTTTAGTTCCTAATCTTATTTTGTTTCTATTTTGGGGAAAAAAAAAAAAAAGAAATCCTCTTTAAGAAAATGCCAATTGATTAATACCACCTAACTTACTAGTGAACCACCAGCTTCCAAGTAGATTTTCATTAGAAATCATTTCTCATTTTGTCAGTAGAGATACCTGAAGTGTTAGTGATACATGAGAATGAAATCTGTTACCTGATGCCTTTTTAGGAGAAAGGGTGAAACGCTTCAAAGCAAGAAAAATGCAGCTCTTGAAAACCAATTGGAAAGCTGCAGAGAGCTATAGCTTCCCACATTCACTCTAGTATTATTTTTACCTTGTTCTTTTTTCCTCCACAGAGAGGAAAAATACACACACATACAAACACACACTCACAGTAAGAAAGAAAAGGTTCCATTTTTATTCTCCCACAACACTGACTAGCATAGCCAGCTACAGAATGTAATCTTATAAGGAACAGAGATGCACAGACACGATGATAAAATATTTCTGATTTAATAATACCTAACATAATGTAATTAGTATTTTAAGTGTCTACTTAATTCTAAAATACAGCTGGCAAGAATTTTTTAGTGTTTTAATACTAGAGCCTCTAATACTTGAAGGTAACTGCAAGAGTAATTTGAAATTAATAATCATAACTGCCAAAATTTTAGCATTTCAAAATTAAAAGTTATAATAATGACTAAGATTTACTAAGAACTTACTGTTCATACTTCACACAAAGTGTCATTTCTCCATCACAGTGATCCTGTGAGATAGATACTATGATCTCTTTCTTACAGATAGGAAAAACGAGACAGGAAATCATTACTTGCCCAGGAGCATAATGATAGTAAGAAGTGGAATAGGGATGCAAACGTAGGCAATTTCACAGACGGAAACTTCTAGTAACGTATCCGTTCCCGATAAACCTTACCAAAAAATGATGGATACAAGGCAAGAGTACGATATCTGCCAAAGTGAAGTAGAGGCCCTCCGCAAACACATGCTCCAGAGGTGGGAGGTCAGAGGCTTTTGCTTTTCTGATGTGAGGAGGCTCCCTGTGGGTGGCAGCTGGTTCTTCCTGTACTGTGAGCTTCGAGAATGCAACTTTCAGTTCCAGGTTCTCAGATGTAGAGTCCAACTCTTGAGACGTTTCTTGTCTATGTACCTTGCCCATTGCTTTTTCCTTAGCAAGGGAAGGCCCGACCCCAGCAGCCTTCTGTTGCTTCAGCTTCTGCCTACGGAGTTTGTCGTCATTATGCACTCTAACGGGCTCGCTAAGCTTCTTCTCTAACTGTAGTATTTCTGCGGGGATAGCTGGGTGCTGGTCAGAAGATTCTCTGAGAAAATTCTCAATAGCTAAAGGGATGGTAAGTTCGCATAGCCTGGTCCACTGACTGACCTGAAAAACAAAATACCAGAAGAAATCGAGTCTTTACTTTCAATGTAGCTTGAAGAAAACTTTCTATCGGGAGAGAAGACTGGTTTTGACGACTGAAGCCAAGCCATCCCTGGGCTAGGTTTTTATGCTCTATCAAGGGACATATTACAGTGCTTTAAACATAACACTAAACAACGGTTTAGCAATCCTATACCTGGAATACATGCTATCCTCTTGCATCCTCTTACTGAATAAATCCTTCCTTCCCAAAGCCTTTGAAGTACATGCACCCCTAAAAATATACGGTTTCAAAGCACTGCTACTTGAGCTCCTATTCATGTGTAAAATTTCCTTTTAAAGTCCTCACTTAAGGGATGCCTGGGTGGCTCAGTGGGTTAATGGTCTGCCTTCACCTCAGGTCAAGATCTCAGGGTCCTGGGATCAAGCCCCACATCTAGGGTCCTTGCTCAGCAGGGAACCTGCTTCTCCCTCCGCCTGCTGCTCCCCCTGCTTGTTCTCTCTCCCTCTCTGACAAATAAATAATTAAAGTCTTAAAAAAAAAAAAAGTTCTCAATTAAAACAAAAGATAAAAAAAAAAAAGAAGTCATTCTCTAAAAATAGTGTCTCCAAACCTCACAAAATAAATCTTGAGTTCTTATTTTTCGACGCTGTACCTGAAGTATTGGCATACATGAGGGACTACTTTATTTCATTGCTTACTAGAGATTTTTTAAGTAAGCAGGATTTAATTCCTCTCCCACAAAAGGTTAAAATAAATGTTGAAATAAATGTGTTATCCCTTTATGGCTTTAAGTAACAGAAGAGCCATCATACTTACTTCAGCACAGGCTTTCAAGCAAGTCTTCTTAAAACCCAAAAGTTCCAAAATTTCCTTCTTGGAGGGGTCAGCTTCATATGATCTCTGGATTATGTGTCTCAGTACAACAGCAAGTCCTGCTCTACAGAAATTGTCTGGTTTTTCTACTATTGCAGGTAAACAGCAATTCTGGACTATTGGAGGAAGCTCTTGCCTTGAAATAATTTGTACTTCAACATCCTGGGGCACTACATTTTTTAATGAACTATCTGTACTTTCTCCAGTGGGGACTAAGCAAACTTTAAAGATTTTGCAGTCACAGTATGATAACAGAAACAAAGTTACAGATGTATGAAGAGGAAAGACGCATCCTTCTATTTGGTGAGAAAAGTCCAAGTATAGGTATTCTTCTGTAAGACTTTTCTTAATGCCTTTCATTTTCTTCTTTCATTGGGTCACCTGCAGCATAAATTGAAGTGGTTATAGACTTAGAATACAGTAACTTAGAAGCTGAAATGAAAGATGAATATTCAAATACTTTTTCTAGAAATCAGTGAAGACTTGCGATAGATACGATTCTGCAAGAATTTGTTCCTGGACTGAGTAAATGGCTTCCAAAAGAAAGATTTCCACTTGGTGCAATTAACTAGTCTTGGGGTGATTTTTACCCAGCTCCTTTAAAATAAGCATACTTTGGGGCACCTGGGTGGCTCAGTGGTTAAAGCCTCTGCCTTCGGCTCGGGTCATGATCTAAGGGTCCTGGGATTGAGCCCCACATGGGTCTCCCTGCTTGGCAAGGAGCCTGCTTCCCCACCACCCCCCTCTCTCTGCCTGTCTCTCTGCCTACTTTTGATCTTTGTCTGTCAAATAAATAAATAAAATCTTTAAAAAAAATAAAATAAGCACATTTTAGGTGCTTAGCAATAGAACCCTTTTAGTCAAGTACTTTGAGTTCTCACCACAGGTAAGAACAAGAGATGAATAAAATGGGAAATAAGTAACCAAAAATACTAGGAGTTGCCTGGAGAAGCTTTGGCCATGCTGGTCCTCCCACACTGCTTCTCTTTTATGACTCTATAACACAATAACCGTGGGGAGAGGATATATTCATTCCCTCATGAGAAATGGATTCTCCTAAGGTGAGTGGGTTTTGATATGATGAACTATTGCATGCTAAATCACAACAGAAAAATATCTGAAGTTCCCCATAACTTAGATGTTGATAACCGAGATATCTCCAAGTTAACATATCCAGAATCACTTACCCCCACACCCCAAACCTGCCTCCTCATTTATCCTCCCCACTTCAGTGAATGGAGCCTTGTCTTCTAGCTGCTCAGGCCAAAAATCTCAAGTTATTCTTAGTTACTCTTTCCTTTCACATCTCCATAACCAATCCATTAAAAACTTATTTTGTCTCTTCAATATATATCCAAAATGCTTATTTCACACCACCTTCATTGCTCCCACCGTGATCCAAGCCTCTATCACCTATCTCTGAATTACAGCAATTATCTTCTGCTTGCTGTCCTATCTCCCACTCTGGTCTATTCTCAACATAGAATTTAAAGTGATCCTGTTAAAAATGGAGTAAAATCATGTCACTACTCAAATATCTTCCCTTTCTATTCAGAGAAAAGACAAAGCTCCTACAGTGGCCTAAAGATCTCCTTGGTCTCATCACTCACAGCTTCAGCCAAAGAGGCTTGCTATTGCTTTAAAATACTAGGTACCGGGGCACCAGGTGACTCAGTTGTTAAGCGTCTTGTCTTCAGCTCAGGTCATGATCTCAGGGTCCTGGGATCCAGTCCCACAATGGGCTCCCTGTCCAGCAGGAAGCCTGCCTCTCCCTATCCCACTCCCCCTGCTTGTGTTCCCCCTCTCAATGTGTCTCTCTCTGTCAAATAAATAAAATCTTTAAAAAAAATTAAATTAAAATAAAATAAAATACTAGGTACATTCCAACCACAGAGCTTTTGCAGTTGTTTCCAGTGCCCGGAACACACCCTCACCTCTTTCAGGTATTTATTTAAATAACAACTTCTTGCTGAGATGATCCGGGCCTACTGTATTTAAATTGAAAACCCCACCTCTACCCACCCTGAAAACACTATTCTAGGCTTTTCTTCTCACTTACCACTGTGGTAACGCATAAATAGAATGTTCTATGAGAATAGTTTACTGCTATGCCTAAAACATAGCCATATATATATATATATATATATATATATATATGTATGTAATCTGTATATATATACAGATATATATGTATGTATATATATGAACTATGTATATCTTATATATATAAAAATTACAACATTAATATACATATAGAACATTGTATATAAACATGGCCTGAGACATGTATTTTATATATATATTGTATATACATATATTTTATATATAAAATAGTTTACTGCTATGCCTAAAACATAGCCCAATATATATATATGTAATCTGTATATATACACAGATATATATGTATGTATATATATATGAATTATGTATATTTTATATATAAACATTACAACATTATATAAAATTAAGAATTATTTGTTGAATGAATGCATGAACACGCACACGGCTATTTTAAAGATGCAAACATATACAATCTTGAGGTGAAACTGATGGGTGTTTTCAACTCCTATTCCTTAAGAATTTTGTTAACTATTATAGCTGTCTGATTTCTACATATCCTGGGTCTAAAATTCCCTATGTTCTAATCCATGAATCGCAATTCCAAAGTTAACACTAGATGGCACTCTTTAAAAGCATTCACCATGGAAACCTGTGCTAGGAAGATTAAAAAAGTATACCTGCAACTTTCTTTTAAGTGTATTTGAAATATTAGTGTACTCTGAAATTTAGGAAACTGTCAACATATTAAATTTCATTTATATTCTAACTTCCTCAGTTTTTTTTTTAAATCAAAAGCAAAAGTCAGTTAAGAATGACTTGGTTCTCAGCTTTTTTGTTAAAAAGCTAGTAATTCATCATAACAAAAGGATATATAGTTAGTAAAATATGAACTTCTTGAGAATGCAAGTAATCACTACTGTTTTATATTTCTTTTATTAAAAAATAACAGATCTGCATGGTTTATTACTTCTTTAAAAGGTTATCTAGAGGAAAATTATTTCATGTGATTTAAAAGCAACAACTTTTTAACCCATGGAAACCATTTTCTTCCTAGTTTATCTTTTTTTAGTTTTTAATTTTTTTGCCCCTATAGTTTACTTTAAAACAAAATATTAAATGGTGCTTATTAAAGCTCACAGGCAAAAAAAAAAAAAAAAAAACCCAAAAAAAACCCAAAAAAAAAACCATTTTCCAGGAAATTAATAATTTCTTTGAGGAGTTTGCTCCTGTAAATAATTTATTGCTGATAATTTACTGATCCTCTTAACTCCTTCTGCTGATGGTGGGATATGATACAGAAGATCCCTAAATCCTTCAAGAAGCAGATTTACAAGAAAAACACGACTGATTTCCTCATTTGCCCAGCAGTCTAGGAAATAGTGATTATGAGACTAATCCTGCTAACTCTTTAAAAAAACAAAACAAAACCAAAAAAATGGAAATAATGCCATTCTATTTTACAGCTTGTGATTGAGGATGCACAGACATATTATAAAAATTAGAGTATATGTGTATTTGCCACTTTTCAAGGCATATAAGAACCTTGAGAATAGACCTTTACGTATTCTATAAACTTTTGTCACTATGAGCACTTAATAAATGCTAAATGTCAACAAAATAGAATAGCAATAACCTGCCCATGGAGATATCTAAAAATTAATGAGATGCCGGAGAGAAAATGCAAAGTACTGTTGATTCTTAACATAATTTATTTTTCCAATATAGATGTTGGTATTTGTTGTTGTTGGTTTTTTTTTCCCCTGGGAGATTAAAAATGTTACTTAATGATCTTGGAGTTAAAAAAAATGACTCTCCCTGGGCCATTTCTTCCCATTAAATACTAATGTAATTTCTAAAATAAATATTAAATATTAGAAAACCTGTACAAATCTGAAATATGTTTTTGACTTGTACTATGTGTTTAATTTTTCAAGAAAGTAGAACATAGTTTTTACTTTAAGTTTGCAAACATCATAGGCAAAAGAAACCCCTCTTCTTTTTTTCTTCTCCATTTCTACCTAGAGTCCTTACATCATTATTCTTCTGTCATGAACTTTACAAAGGTAGGTACTGTAGAATCATATCCTGGGTCTCCAGGGTTTCTGGGGCACCTCCTGTTACTCCATATTACATTCCTGCCACACACAGAAGTAGGGTCATCTGCTCAGCTTTGACAGGTGCCACACTGCAACTACTCCTGAGATACAGCGAGAAAGCAGCATATAAAACTACAGACGTAGGAGCTGAACAGAGCCGTTGGAATATACATCTCTTCCCTGGACACACCAGTTTGTTTGGAAATGTTGCAGAGGGAGTATAGAGGTAAGAAAGAAAATATTCAAAACTGGTTTCATTACTTGTGAATCTTCAAAGACATATATATATATATTTTTTATGTAGGCTCCACACTGGGCTTGAACTCATGACCCTGAGATCAAGATCTGAGCTAAAAAACTGGACACTTAACCAAATGAGTCATGCAGATGCCCCTTCAAAGGTATTTTTAAATATAACTGAAGCAGTCATGGGCTTAACATTTTAGGCATTTACACCTTTTATTTTTGTATTCTCATCCTAATTAATATATCCTGGTATTGATAAATTGAAATATTTCACAGATGAAAGAGTGAGTCTCATTAAAATCTAAACCCATTTTACTACTTCACTTCATGCATATGTATATAGAAAGAGAGACAAAGAAAAAACATAGTAAAGATACTGGAAATAAGCATCTTTGGGGGCGACTGGGTGGCACAGTCGCCTAAGCGACCGACTCTTGGTTTCAGCTCAGGTCATGATTTTAGGGTTGTGAAATCTAGCTTTGTGTCTGCTTCACACTCAGCGAGGAATCTGTTCAGTTTCTCTCCATCTCCCTCTGCCCCTCTCCCATTCATATGCATGCACCCTCTCACTCGCTTTCCCTTAAATAAATGAATCTTTTAAAAAAAAAATTAGAAAGAAAGAAAGAAAGAAAGAAAGAAAGAAAGAAAGAAAAGAAATAAGCATACTTGTTTAGAAGCTGAAAAAACTTTTGACAATTTTGTGCTCAAAATTCAAGTCTGGATCTAGGGCAACTAAATATTACATAACATAAATAGCTAAGTTATATATTACCTAGTAAAGACCAAAAAGTGTACCACTGCAACAAAATATTGTTTATCAGAGGAGGAGTCAAGATGGTAGAGAAGTAGCAGGCTGAGACTACTTCAGCTAGCAGGAGATCAGCTAGATAGCTTATCTAAAGATTGCAAACACCTGCAAATCCATCGGCAGATCGAAAAGAAGAAGAACAGCAAGTCTGGAAACAGAAAAACAACCACTTTCTGAAAGGTAGGACCGGCGGAGAAGTGAATCCAAAGCGACGGGAAGATAGACCCCGGGGGGAGGGGCCGGCTCCCGGCAAGCGGCGGAGCAACGGAGCACAAAATCAGGACTTTTAAAAGTCTGTTCCGCTGAGGGACATCGCTCCAGAGGCTAAACCGGGGCGAAGCCCACGCGGGGTCAGCGTGGCCCCAGGTCCCTCAGGGTCACAGAAGGATCGGGGGTGTCTGAGTGTCGCAGAGCTTGCGGGTATTGGAACGGGAAAGCTGGCTACAGAGACAGAGCCGACAGTAAGCTCACAGCTCGGTGTTACCTTGAACCGGTCGCAGGTTCGGTGAGCTCGGAGCGCAGCCGGAGGTCAAGCAGACGGGAGTAACTGGGCGCTGTTCTCTGAGGACACACTGAGGAGTGGAGCCCCGGGCTCTCAGCTCCTCCGGGCCAGAGACCAGGAGGCCGCCATTTGTATTCCCGTCCTCCAGAACTCTACTGAAAGCACTCAGGGAACAAAAGCTCCTGAAAGCAAACCAGAGCGGATTACTCACCCCGGCCCCGGGTAAGGGCGGTGTAATTCCGCCTGGGGCAAAGACACTTGAGAATCACTACAACAGGCCCCTCCCCCAGAAGATCAACAAGAAATCCAGCCGAGACCAAGTTCACCTACCAAGGAGTGCGGTTTCAATACCAAGGAGAGCAGCGGAATTTCAGAAGAGGAGAAAGCAAAGCACGGAACTCATGGCTTTCTCCCTGTGATATTTTTAGTCTTGCAGTTAATTAATTTTTTTTTCATTTTTTTCTCTTCTTCTGCTAAAACTTTTTTTAACTTTTACCCTTTTCTTTTTTAACGTTTTTTAAATAGTTTATCTAATAGATATTTTTTCTTTTTTATATTTTTATTTATTCGTTTTCTTTTTTTTAATTATTTTTTTTTCCTTTCTTTCTTTTTGAACCTCTTTTTATCCCCTTTCTCCCGTCTCATGATTTGGGATCTCTTCTGATTTGGTTAAAGCATATTTTCCTGGGGTTATTGCCACCCTTTTAGTATTTTACTTGCTCCTTCATATACTCTTATCTGGACAAAATGACAAGGCGGAAAAATTCACCACAAAAAAAAAGAACAAGAGGCAGTACCGAAGGCTAGGGACCTAATCAATACAGACATTGGTAATATGTCAGATCTAGAGTTCAGAATGACAATTCTCAAGGTTCTAGCCGAGCTCGAAAAAGGCATGGAAGATATTAGAGAAACCCTCTCGAGAGATATAAAAGCCTTTCTGGAGAAATAAAAGAACTAAAATCTAACCAAGTTGAAATCAAAAAAGCTATTAATGAGGTGCAAACAAAAATGGAGGCTCTCACTGCTAGGATAAATGAGGTAGAGGAAAGAATTAGCGATATAGAAGACCAAATGACAGAGAATAAAGAAGCTGAGCAAAAGAGGGACAAACAGCTACTGTACCACGAGGGGAGAATTCAAGAGATAAGTGACACCATAAGACGAAACAACATTAGAATAACTGGGATTCCAGAAGAAGAAGAAAGAGAGGGGAGCAGAAGGTATACTGAGGAGAATTATTGGAGAGAATTTCCCCAATATGGCGAAGGGAACAATCATCAAAATTCAGGAGGTTCAGAGAACGCCCCTCAAAATCAATAAGAATAGGCCCACACCCAGTCACCTAATAGTAAAATTTACAAGTCTCAGTGACAAAGAATAAATCCTGAAAGCAGCCCGGGAAAAGAAGTCTGTAACATACAATGGTAAAAATCTTAGATTGGCAGCTGACTTATCCACAGAGACCTGGCAGGCCAGAAAGAGCTGGCATGATATTTTCAGAGCACTAAACGAGAAAAACATGCAGCCAAGAATACTATATCCAGCTAGGCTATCATTGAAAATAGAAGGAGAGATTAAAAGCTTCCAAGACAAACAAAAACTGAAAGAATTTGCATAGACCAAACCAGCTCTACAGGAAATATTGAAAGGGGTCCTCTAAGCAAAGAGAGAGCCTACAAGTGGTAGATCAGTAAGGAACAGAGACAATATACAGTAACAGTCACCTTACAGGCAATACAATGGCAGTAAATTCATATCTCTTAATAGTTACCCTGAATGTTAATGGGCTAAATGCCCCAATCAAAAGACAAAGGGTATCAGAATGGATAAAAAAACAAAACCCATCTATATGTTGCCTCTAAGAAACTCATTTTAAGCCCGAAGACACCTCCAGATTTAAAGTGAGGGGGTGGAAAAGAATTTACCATGCTAATGGACATCAGAAGAAAGCAGGAGTGGCAATCCTTATATCAGATCAATTAGATTTTAAGCCAAAGACTATAATAAGAGATGAGGAAGGACACTATATCATACTCAAAGGGTCTGTCCAACAAGAAGATCTAACAATTTTAAATATCTATGCCCCCAACGTGGGAGCAGCCAACTATATAAACCAATTAATAACAAAATCAAAGAAACACATCAACAATAATACAATAATAGTAGGGGACTTTAACACTCCCCTCACTGAAATGGACAGATCATCCAAGCAAAAGATAAACAAGGAAATAAAGGCCTTAAACGACACACTGGACCAGATGGAAATCACAGATATATTCAGAACATTTCATCCCAAAGCAACAGAATACACATTCTTCTCTAGTGCACATGGAACATTCTCCAGAATAGATCACATCCTCGGTCCTAAATCAGGACTCAACCGGTATCAAAAGATTGGGATCATTCCCTGCATATTTTCAGACCACAATGCTCTGAAGCTAGAACTCAACCACAAGAGGAAGTTTGGAAAGAACCCAAATACATGGAGACTAAACAGCATCCTTCTAAAGAATGAATGGGTTAACCGGGAAATTAAAGAAGAATTGAAAAAAATCATGGAAACAAATGATAATGAAAATACAACGGTTCAAAATCTGTGGGACACAACTAAGGCAGTCCTGAGAGGAAAATATATAGCAGTACAAGCCTTTCTCAAGAAACAAGAAAGGTCTCAGGTACACAACCTAACCCTACACCTAAAGGAGCTGGAGAAGGAACAAGAAAGAAACCCTAAGCCCAGCAGGAGAAGAGAAATCATAAAGATCAGAGCAGAAATCAATGAAATAGAAACCAAAAAACAATAGAGCAAATCAACGAAACTAGGAGCTGGTTCTTTGAAAGAATTAATAAAATTGATAAACCCCTGGCCAGACTTATCAAAAAGAAAAGAGAAACGACCCAAATAAATAAAATCATGAATGAAAGAGGAGAGATCACAACTAACACCAAAGAAAAACAAACTATTATAAGAGCATACTATGAGCAACTCTACGCCAACAAATTTGACAATCTGGAAGAAATAGATGCATTCCTAGAAACATATAAACTGCCACAACTGAACCAGGAAGAAATAGAAAGCCTGAACAGACCCATAACCAGTAAGGAGATTGAAACAGTCATTAAAAATCTCCAAACAAACAAAAGCCCAGGGCCAGATGGCTTCCCGGGGGAATTCTACCAAACATTTAAAGAAGAACTAATTCCTATTCTCCTGAAACTGTTCCAAAAAATAGCAATGGAAGGAAAACTTCCAAACTCATTTTATGAGGCCAGCATCACCTTGATCCCAAAACCAGACAAGGATCCCAGCAAAAAAGAGAGCTATAGGCCAATATCCTTGATGAACACAGATGCGAAAATTCTCACCAAAATACTAGCCAATAGGATTCAACAGTACATTAAAAGGATTATTCACCACGACCAAGTGGGATTTATTCCAGGGCTGCAAGGTTGGTTCAACATCCACAAATCAGTCAATGTGATACAACACATCAATAAAAGAAAGAACAAGAACCATATGATACTCTCAATAGATGCTGAAAAAGCATTTGACAAAGTACAGCATCCCTTCCTGATCAAAACTCTTCAAAGTGTAGGGATAGAGGGCACATACCTCAATATCATCAAAGCCATCTATGAAAAACCCACCGCAAATATCATTCTCAATGGAGAAAAACTGAGAGCTTTTCCGCTAAGGTCAGGAACACGGCATGGATGTCCATTATCACCACTGCTATTCAACATAGTACTAGAAGTCCTAGCCTCAGCAATCAGACAACAAAAGGAAATTAAAGGATTCCAAATCGGCAAAGAAGAAGTCAAATTATCACTCTTCGCAGATGATATGATACTATATGTGGAAAACCCAAAAGACTCCACTCCAAAACTGCTAGAACTTGTACAGGAATTCAGTAAAGTGTCAGGATATAAAATCAATGCCCAGAAATCAGTTGCATTTCTCTACACCAACAACAAGACAGAAGAAAGAGAAATTAAGGAGTCCATCCCATTTACAATTGCACCCCAAACCATAAGATACCTAGGAATAAACCTAACCAAAGAGGCACAGAATCTATACTCAGAAAACTATAAAGTACTCATGAAAGAAACTGAGGAAGACACAAAGAAATGGAAAAATGTTCCATGCTCCTGGATTGGAAGAATAAATATTGTGAAAATGTCTATGCTACTTAAAGCAATCTATACATTTAATGCAATTCCTATCAAAGTACCATCCATCTTTTTCAAAGAAATGGAACAAATAATTCTAAAATTTATATGGAACCAGAAAAGACCTCGAATAGCCAAAGGGATATTGAAAAAGAAAGCCAAAGTTGGTGACATCACAATTCCGGACTTCAAGCTCTATTACAAAGCTGTCATCATCAAGACAGCATGGTACTGGCACAAAAACAGACCCACAGATCAATGGAACAGAATAGAGAGCCCAGAAATAGACCCTCAACTCTATGGTCAACTAATCTTCGACAAAGCAGGAAAGAATGTCCAATGGAAAAAAGACAGCCTCTTCAATAAATGGTGTTGGGAACATTGGACAGCCACATGCAGAAAAATGAAATTGGACCATTTCCTTATACCACAGACGAAAATAGACTCAAAATGGATGAAGGACCTCAATGTGAGAAAGGAATCCATCAAAATCCTTGAGGAGAACACAGGCAGCAACCTCTTCGACCTCAGTTGCAGCAACATCTTCCTAGGAACATTGCCAAAGGCAAGGGAAGCAAGGGAAAAAATGAACTATTGGGATTTCATCAAGATCAAAAGCTTTTGCACAGCAAAGGAAACAGTTAACAAAATCAAAAGACAACTGACAGAATGGGAGAAGATATTTGCAAATGACATATCAGATAAAGGACTAGTGTCCAAAATCTATAAAGAACTTAGCAAACTCAACACCCAACGAACAAATAATCCAATCAAGAAATGGGCAGAGGACATGAACAGACATTTCTGCAAAGAATACATCCAGATGGCCAACAGACACATGAAAAAGTGCTCCATATCACTCGGCATCAGGGAAATACAAATCAAAACCACAATGAGATCTCACCTCACACCAGTCAGAATGGCTAAAATCAACAAGTCAGGAAATGACAGATGCTGGCGAGGATGTGGAGAAAGGGGAACCCTCCTACACTGTTGGTGGGAATGCAAGCTGGTGCAACCACTCTGGAAAACAGCATGGAGGTTCCTCAAAATGTTGAAAATAGAACTGCCCTATGACCCAGCAATTGCACTACTGGGTATTTACCCTAAAGATACAAACGTAGTGATCCAAAGGGGCACGTGCACCTGAATGTTTATAGCAGCAATGTCCACAATAGCCAAATTATGGAAAGAACTTAGATGTCCATCAACAGATGAATGGATCAAGAAGGTGTGGTATATATACACAATGGAATACTATGCAGCCATCAAAAGAAATGAAATCTTGCCATTTGCGACAACATGGATGGAACTAGAGCGTATCATGCTTAGCGAAATAAGTCAAGCAGAGAAAGACAACTATCATATGATCTCCCTGATATGAGGAAGTGGTGATGCAACATGGGGGCTTAAGTGGGTAGGAGAAGAATCAATGAAACAAGATGGGATTGGGAGGAAGACAAACCATAAGTGACTCTTAATCTCACAAAACAAACTGAGGGTTGCTGGGGGGAGGGGGGTTGGGAGAAGGGGGTGGGGTTGTGGACATTGGGGAGGGTATGTGCTTTGGTGAGTGCTGTGAAGTGTGTAAACCTGGCGATTCACAGACCTGTACCCCTGGGGATAAAAATATATGTTTATAAAAAATAAAAAATTAATTAAAAAATATTGTTTGTCAAGTAAGAAATTATCACTATGCCTGGGATTTAACAGGAGCTTAGTAAATGTTAAATGACTGAACAAAGACTACAATTCTAATAATATCACATACACTTTATTGTCTACCAACTATGTGCTAAGCACACACAACTTTTATACATTACTTCTAATCCTCACAATCCTTACAAGTACATTTTAATTCCATTACACAGATAAAGACTGTCCATCAATACAAAAGCATTAATAGAAACTGTAAAGGGATCTTATCTGAAAACATTTAGGAATAGCTATTTTTCTAATATAAATACCACTACTTTATAAATTTAAAATTTCAGAAAGTGAAGCATATCGCAATTTTATTACAGCAACAATTTCACAAAAGTGAAACATCAGAAATTACATTATTCTAAGCAATTGTGCTGGTCTCAGTAATCCTTGATAAAAACATCTGTTCTAAAAGCTATCATCTGACAATGAAAGTTTTTGGTAGATCCTTCCTGATTCCCTTTATTGGATCCTCCACAGACCTCTCAGCAATCTGTGGCTCAGTGCTTTGCCTTGTTCTCAACACTCACTCCTTTGATTACTGGTATTCAACTTTTTCATCATGCCACACAATAAGACTTTTATAATGCAATTCATTATACTGAATAAAAAGGATCACAAATAAAACGGAAACAAAAGAATCACGAAGAAATAGCCTACTACGTGGTATATAGCTGATATTTTTTTATTCTGTGCTTTTCTTCCTTCCCTTTCTCCTCCCTTTCTCCTTTTTTTAATGCTGGTTAGGGGGCACCTGGGTGGCTCAGTTGGTTTAAGGGTCTGATTCTTGAATCTGGTTAAGGTCATGATCTCATGGGTCATGAGATCCAGGAGATCGAGCCCCGCCTCGGGATCCCCACTCAGTGGGGAGTCTCCTTGAGATTCCCTCTCTCCCCCATCCACCTCCCCCTGTGGGGCTGGCCTTCCCACCATAGGCATGCTCCAGAGCACTTTATCTATCTAAAATAAATAAATAAATGCTGGTTAGTACTCACTAAATTGATTTCACGACCCATTAATGGGCCACAACTAACAAAATTACAGTACTATGCTAGGTGATCTCCATTTCTACAGGTTTAACTATCATCTAGGACTCCTATTTTTATCTCAATCACGTCCTTTCCCTTGAACTTCGTATTCCTATAATGCTACTTGACATCTTCCCTTGGACATTTTTCCAAACCTGTTCCCCCTCCCTTAGTAGTCCCCTTATTGATAAAATGACACCACCATTCACCCACATGAATGGGGTCAGGCCCTTAATTCTGAAGTCTCACTCATTTTTTTTTCTCTCATAAGCTACTCTTTCTACCTTTGAAATATATGTTAAATACAACTTCTTAGCACCTCTACCACTATCAACCTAAGTCATATAAACTCTGTTTATAGAGACTACTACAAACATCTATTAACAGTTTTCCTCCACTCTCCAATAATCAGGGTGATCCTTTAAACAAATGTGTCAGTTCACACCCCCTGCTCACAACCATCCAATGGCTTCCCAAAACAGTTTTAAAAAAATCCAAATTTCCTATTATGGCCTACGGCTGCCATGACCCTACCTATCCTTTTCTGACCTGATCCCCTACTTCTGCTCCCTCATGCTCACTCCTCTCCAGCTAGTTCTCCTTGTTCTAGGAAGAAGCCAGGAATGTTCCCAGTTGAGAATTTTTTCTACTTGCTGTTCCTTATACCTAGCTTGCTCCTTCATTTCATTGAGGTCTCTGAATAATAACTCAAAGCAGCCTTCCCTGACAACCTGAACTGAAAAAGCACTTCCATCACCTTCTAGTCTTTTATCTGTTTTTTTTTTTCTTTATAGGTCTTACTACCCAACCTTTTATCTCCAATGCTTATGAGGACTGAAATTTTAGTTCAAGAAGTGAATGAATGTACATAATGAATATCAGTAATCGTAATGACAATACTATTGAAAACTTAATTCTTGGTACACCAGCCTCATTCTTCTTGACACTATTCTTCGATCTATTTTAAGAACCAACTCCTTATAAATTGAAACGAAGAAAGAGGATCACCATTGTGAGTGGAATTGGGAAAAATGTAACTTGAATCTAACTTGTAAAGAAAGTATAGTTTTTGTACATACAGAAACTGAGCCAAGAGAAGTAGGAACCTAACTAGATTTTATACAGTAGAATATTTATACACCAAGAAAAATAAAGTAATGGATAAGTGCATAGACTGGAGCTGACTGGGGTTAAATCCCGGTTCTGATATTTAATAGCAGTATAGAACTTTCCTGTACCTCAGCTTCCTCATTTTCAAAATGGGGACAATCAGATTTACCATAGTGTGCTGTGAGAACCTAACAATGCTTATCACATTAGTAAGCCTGTAAATAAATATTGATTCATTTGTAATTTATCTCAAAATTCCTTATCAATTAACACTATTAAACAAACTTTGACTGGGAAGTCGCAAATGATGCTTTTTATTTCCAAACTTTTAGGAAAGATAAGGCATTCATGTCAAAATGAAAAGCTCCCCACCCCCACCAAGTACTAAAACACCCGGTTTGTTACTGTGACAGGAAGTCACAAAATGATAGAATATGTGATACCCTAAGTCTAGTTGCATATTAACTGCTTATTTTGTACAAAATAAATAGTTCAACAGTTTACAGGTATGAATCACATTTTTTCTGAAAGATTAAAATTTAAACTCATTTAAAATCCTTACCATATCCAATGTTCTACATTATGAATATTGGAACTTGGATTGTGTTTTATACATTTCACAAAATAACACAATTTGGTTGCAAATCTCACCCTATTTTCTTACTATCTGTATTTTATATATATAAAAGCTTGCCTCTACAGTTAGATAGCAGCTAATTACCTTAGATATTAAAGGTTAAAAAGGAAAGAAAAAAAGTTGAGCTGCTTCAGTGCCCATCATATTATGTAATGTAGGGATGCATATAGTTAAGTCCTAGAGAACAAAGTTCAGTAACTAAAATTAGCTGTTTTCTTATCTGGGCAAAAAGTGGGTCTAAAAGCAAAAAAGCGGGCGCCTGGGTGGCTCAGTGGGTTGAGCCGCTGCCTTCGGCTCGGGTCGTGATCTCGGGGTCCTGGGATCCAGTCCCGCATCGGGCTCTCTGCTGATCAGGGAGCCTGCTTCCTCCTCTCTCTCTCTCTCTGCCTACTTGTGATCTCTCTGTCAAATAAAAAAAATTAAAAAAAAAAAAAAGCAAAAAAGCTTACTGTAACTTTAGCCATTAGGGAAGTGTGTCATCTCTCTGGTAAATCAGGAAATGATCTGCTGCCACAGAATCATAATGCTTGCAGCTAAGCCTGACCTCATAATTAAGAGGGATCACAGCATAAAATGCTAACATGCTAGAAATGTTAGCAAGCGTGAAATAAAATTACTGAATTCCCATAGCAAACAATACCTAGGCTTGTTATGATCAAAATCGTTTAAATCCTTGTATTCTAATTACTAATCCTAACAGAAATCAGTGGGCTACTTTTAATACTTTAAGATAAAAACAACTTCTATTAGGGAACAGTATATACTACAGGTGTTTTAGTTGACTAGCCTACAGAATTTGTTAAGTTTCAAGGCCTGCTTGATTGTTGCTATTAGAAAGGCTAACTGGATACTCAGTATTATTTCAAATCACAGGTGATACCAAAGCTACAAAATAAACACAGGTTGGTGGTGGTGTTTTTAAACCTGATGGACCCAATATTAAGTTTAAGTTTGAGCTTTGCTTAAAGCAGGCAAACATATAAAGGTAAGAAAAATAGTAATAATGAAATAGAAACGCTAATATAAACAATTCTCAAATCTCACTGATCTCATTACAGACTTGTTTTTAAAATTAGACCTCCTCGGGGCACCTGGGTGGCTCAGTGGGTTAAGCCTCTGCCTTTGGGGCTCTCTGCTCTGCGGGGAGCCTGCTTCCCTCCCTCCCTCTCTCTCTGCCTACTTGTGATCTCTGTCTGTCAAATAAATAAAATTTTGAAAAAAAAATAAAATTAGACCTCTTAAAACAATGTCTTCAGGTGTAACTCAAACATAATTTCACACAGCAAGTATGCATGCCCTAAGGCAATCCGCTTAGTAGTGTATACTCCCCCACCAGGCAGTTAAAAAAAAAAAAAAACTCACATAGCTTAAAGTTTGATTTATTAAATATGACAGCAAATCATTCAGTTGCATTTATAACAAAAAATTTATTTTCACAATATTTAAATGACTATGTTTACAATTGCCACACCACTAATCCTGGCCAGCTTTTTCATTTTCTCTAATACTTTTTCTACAGATAAACTTGGAAAAAGCAGCAGTCTATTAAATCAATAATTTAACACAAGATAGATGAGCAAATGCTGGCATTTCCTTGATATTCAAGAATTTGTGACAAGAAATGGGATCTCGGGAAAAAAACAAGCCACCTAATCCCAAACCAGGTCGAGCTGGGACGGGAGGTACGGGTGTCAGTAAATGTTTCAGAAGCCAAAGCAATTTTCATGCAAGTTAAACTCAAACTTTCTACACAGAAGTTTAAAACCGACCTGAAACACTGCTTCGATAGAAACGAATGGCCCCAAACAAAGCAAGTCCTTTGGAGCAACTGTTCATGTGCATACAAGTGCATACAAAGTGCTTTCTCCAACCAGGAAAGCGTGGAATGAAAAACTAAGTGCCAAAGAAAAAAAGTTCAAGCGTGCCAGAAGGTCTTAAAACTACACTTAGCAGCAAACGGGAAACGACCCCACAGACAGATTTTAACGAGAAGCTGCTCCACTCCATGAGCAGAGGAAGCCACGGGGACTGGCCGGGGGAACCCTGAGAAAGCGCCCGGAGCCCTCCACCCGTTCTCTCATTAGCTGTGACTGTCTGAAGAGACTGAGGGGCCCCCAAACCGGAGATCGGTCGGGCCACTAATTCCAGGCGCTTGCCCTTCCCGCCCCGCTCCTCCCCACCCCGCAGCGTCAGCCAGTCTCCTCCGGAGGCAAGGAGTACTCAGGGGGGTCGGGGGACGGCGGAGCCGGCGGCCCGAGCGCCCTCTTTACCTGGTCGCAGAGGCGCGGCCAGGCAGGGAGGGTGCACGAGCGTGTCAGCGACACAAGCCGCCCGCGCCTACCCACCCCGCTCGAGCCAGGTTTCCGAGGCAGCTTCTGCGAGTCTTCGCCCACCGACCTCTGGCTGCCAGAAAGGCCGGGAAAGAAACACCAAGGCACGGTCTCTTGGAAACAGCGGCGTCGGCCGTCATTCATAATCCGGCGGACCGGAAACTGGCGGTTACGTCACTTCCCACCGTGGCACAACCAAAAAGTTCCCCTCTTCGCGCCGCTGCAGGAACCTTTGTTTCCTCGTCCTCGGAGAGGGCTAGTTCCGGGAGCGGTTCGGAAGGGGCCTCCGGGAACGGACGAAGCTGCGGGGCGGAGCGGTGAGTTGTGACGAGCTAGCCGGCTCCCAGCCGCCTCTGGGAGGCTCGAGACCTCCGCGAGGCGAGGTGGGAGAGTAGTTGCGTGGGGTCTGAGTTTCCTCGCTCCTCATGGGAAAACCTTGTAATTTGCGGGGGGTCGCGCGCCCCAGGCTGACCGCTCTCTCCCTTCAGCGAGGGTTGTGCTTCCTCGTAGGGTGTTTCTGGCTAGGGCTCGTCGGCTGAGGCGCGGCCCCAGGGACTAGGCTCCTGGAAGTCTGTCCCGGACCCTTCTCGGAAGGTTTTGGCGACGTGTCCATGCAGCTCCCTCTTTCCGCCTCTTACCTTCTCTCGGGGTCCCTCCTTAGAGACCTTACCCCGTGCTAGGCCTTCGGGGTCATGTTTTGATCAAAGGATCGGAATTCCTTTTCTGAGCGTCTGCTGCCCCTTTTCAGCTTCTCTGTCCCTTGGTTGACTGGAATCTTAGTCTTCTGCTTGCTCTGCGTTTCCAGACGAGTCCCTAAGATTTCGGTGTAACCCAGGGCCAAGAAGAATTCCGGAGAGGATGGAAATGCGCAGCATCTTTGAAAGGATTTTTGTTAGAAGGGGTCGCAAGAGCGTCCAAAGACAGGGCAAAGCTTTCTAGAGCCGTTATGAGATGGCAACCCTAACAGTGCATTCAGTGTGAATAGGTTCAGTTTCCTTTATCTTGAGTGTGCACATGCAGATGATCAACTTCGGACTTTTTCTAAGATGGGCGTGTAGGGTGAGAAGTGGGATCTAGGGCTAAGCATTGTGAATATCCAGTTTCGGTGGAGACATTGCAGATGCTGCCGAAAGTGATACTTTAAAAAAAAAAACCTAGTTCATTCATTCAGTATTTTTGAGAGCCTCAATTTTAAACAGTAGATTTATAACTAAATAAAACAAGCCCTTGCCCTCATGGAGCTACTGTCGAGTGGGATTAATTTAAGCCAAGTAAAGGACTGGGAAGAGAGTATTGCAGATAGGAACATGGTACAGGTCTCTAGTATTGGAAGAGAGGGTTTTTGTTTATATTGCTTTTCCTGTTGCTTTTTCCATGTTTGGGGGGGGTGGGGAGATGCAGGGAAGTTGGGTTTGACTTTTGTTCTTATTGCTCTTTGCAAAGGGACTTTTGTAAGTGGTTAGAATTATGTAGAAGGAGGAGAAAAATCATTATACTTTACTTTGAACCCTAATAATTACGTAGCCATTATTTTATGGTACTTTGCAAGGTAGCAAAGTGATAGTCAAAAAGATGAATACAGACTTCCTCCCTTCCTTAAGGTACTCAGAGTTTTATAGGGAATTTAACACTTAAGGAGAAAAAAAAAAAGTATGGTTCAAGGTAGAAAGTCCTAGTACCACAAGAAAGCACTATATGAGATATCCTAGGAGGGAGAGATTATTAGTAGTATTTGGGGTAGAGAAGGACACACTATTGGTGAATAGAATCCTCATGAGAAATAATACTTGAACATAGAATTTGGACATCTAAAAATGGGTAAAAAGCCTCCCAGAGAGAAAAATAAGTAGAAGTGTCAAAGCTAGCTAATGGCTCTGCTGTAAGGAAAATCTGTATATGAAGAATTAAAATTTTTGTGCCAGTTAAGGAGTCTTTTTAAATGGTTGGTAAAAAAAATTCGGCTTTATTTCAAAGACAGTAGAAAGTTTTTTTGAGCAAGAAAATGAAAAAAGAAAGAAAAGTGTGTTTGGGGAATATTAATATGACAACAGTGTTGAAGTCAAAGAGAATAACTAGGTTATTGCTATAATACAAAATTTATAAAGACATGAATTTGAGTAGTAGCAGTGGAAATGAAAAATGGGACAAATGTGACAAATGTTGCAGAGTCAGAATCCATAGGGAAAGCCTGCTGATTGTTTAGTAATAAGGAATAAGAGCCGCCTCCCTGAGGGGAAGATGTCAGTCATTGAAAAGGGACCTCGATCTCTCTTTATCTGTACACATAAACACACCAAGGACTTTGTTTTTTGGAATCCTCCATAAGAATGATATGGCTCTTTTCCAGTCTATTTTGATCATGGATTTTAGAATATACAGGGAAGGATTGTATAAAAGTAACATAATTTGGTGTAATTCCAGGAAAATATTTTTGGAAGTAATAAAGGAGGTAAATTGATAAATTAGTTGCTGACCTCTTTGAGGACATAAATAGATGAAAAATAAATTTTATTATGTTTGCATTTACCAGTAAGGAGAATAGAAACCAGAGGAGGCAATGGAAAAGTAGTAAAGAAAAGTAAGATAGAAAACTAAAATATAAAGGGCAAAACACATAACTATGAGTGTTTTATGTTAGGCCTATCTACTTCGATGAGGGAAAAGAGTTGGAACAAGGAGATGCCAATATGGGGAAAGCAGAGGGAACAAGGAATTGGAGGCTTCTATAAATTTAAAGTGCAGGTGGAACTGAAGGAAAGAAATGGGGCAAAAACCAAACAGAAAACCCAAAAGGAAGGTTGACCGGGTACCCTGAAGACATTTCTGGATCAAAACAGTGGAATAGATAGAATAATGGGATATTATAGTCAAAAAGTAGAATAGTTATGGCTAGTTTCAAGCTTCAGTGGCTGAAGATGAAGTTCCTTAGGTTGAAGATTTAAGTAAAAGTGCAGGAAGCTGGAGATCATCGATACAGATGCAATTTTAGCATCGCCGAAGATGAAGGTGTGGAGGAGGAGAAAGAAAATGTGGTTCCATACTTTAGCAGCCTTGAAGGTACAGGTGTGGATTTCAAGAAAAGATGCTGATGAGTGGTCGTCATGGAATGTTTTTCCAAAAGCAACAATATGGAATTAGATCTCCATAGACCTCTTTGCTGTATGAATAGGAAGTGAAGGGAGCACCACATGGGAGATGGTGGTAAAAAGGCGGTGTCATGGGGGAAGTACATATACAAGGAGTGCTTAAGAAAAAAAGTAGAAAACATAGGGAAATATATTGGTAATGAGTGGGGGCTAGAAGACAATGGGTAACTAGCAATGAAGTTAGTGTGGAAAGAGAAGGTCTGAGCTGAAAAAGTACTGGAAGGTTTTTCAAGGGAAAGGTAATTTGTACTTAAAGCAGCCTTGATGTGTGCATAATAAAGAAAGGTAAACTAGAAATTGCTAGATAGCCTAAAGCGGTGGCCTCCAGATTTGTCTCATTATTCATGAATGTAAAATTGAGCATACTTCCATATACATTATCAATTATATGCATACACTGCTATCATTCTGTATATTAATAGCTATTTTTTAATAAAAAAAGAAATTCTTACATTTTTCCCCCTATATTCTGCTATGAAGACCACCAGGCTAGAGGGACATGTTAGTAATTTAGGGTGTGGGTACAAAGCCTGTTCAGTTTTATAATTGCAGGATAGTATAAGAACTGAGTCCCAAGGTTCCAGTTGGAATGTTGGTATTGATAACATGACTTCCCTGGTCTTATAATCTAGGTGTTGATTCTTGTCACCTAATCTGTAATGCAGACTTTTTATTGGTGATTATGGAATTACATAACAGTAAATAATTTGCTTCTGATTTTCAGCATAGAAATTTCAAGTAATGGTTTTTCTAGTATATTAAAAGGATTCTTTTCAATATTAACCCTTTGGTCAGTCTCATAAGAACAGATGGTTTTGGATAAGTAAACACTCTGCTGTTTAGCTATAGAAAGTTACATCAATAAAACAATATGCCGTATTCCCCTTGTGCAGTCAGTACAATTCAATTATTGTGGACATTTCAATGAGGAACTGTTTTCTCCTGAGAATATGTGTAGTGACCAGCCTATACCATGAGTAAATTTGACCTTTCTGTACATTATCATCTATATAGATGATGTATGGAATAATACCATCTTAGAAAGTGACAGGTTGCTTCTCAATTTTCATTAAATTACTAATCCAGCTGTTTGAGGTAGGTTATTTTCCTATTAGTACTGGCTTTTGGATTCACGAGTGATTCAGATATTTTAGTAGAGTGCAGAATTTGACAATAATTCTGAGGCTGTCAGATAAGTATCTAATATTCTCTTGAAAACTTAAAAAAATATGGCCTAAGGGTGTGTGTGTGTGTGTGTGTGTGTGTGTGTGTGTATTTCCTGTCAAAGTTGGAGAAGGATTGGGGAAAAGTAGAAAAGTAGATGGGTAAGGAACAAACAAAATTCATTTCAGTCTGAACTTTCATATGCCAAGATTCAACCTACAGCAAGTTTTAATGATTTTATAAACCCCTGAAAATGAGAGATTACTGTGGAATTGCTGACAGATCCTTAACTCTAACAGTGCAAGTGTGTTGCTTTATTACAATATTAACCTCAAGGGTAGAAGACAACTTCAAGCCCTGCAATATTGATCAAAGGATTGAACACAAAGTATACACTTTTATTTTAATAATACCTTGCCTGGAGAAGAATTTGAAAAAGTGACACAAGAAGTAGAACCACATGATAGGATTGGTATTAGCTGAAAACAAAACTTTTTAATGTTTGGAATTTCATAAGCCTTTGATGTACATCTATATTTTAAGCTCCTAATGACACAGAGCATTCTCATAGGCCCTTTGGGAGATACAAATATAGATAGATCGATCTATCTATCTATCTATCTATCTATATATTTTTTTTGTAGTAACTGTGGCACCATTCCTTAGAGACCTTGCTTTTTAAAAATAAGTTAATGCATGAGATACCACAATCTAAATGTGATTCAATAAGATTATCATTAGTATGTTTTCTGAGGCATTCAAGATTGGAGCTGAGGACTAAGGAGATAAAAAGAAAATATAATTGAGGTAAAAGCTGCAGCATCAAAAGCTGCCAACACCTTTATAGCTCATCACTTAATGCTTCCTTTAAACATCGCCCTCCTGTGACACATACCCCCCAAATCTTTTTCTTTGGTACTGGAAATAAGGCTCGAGAGAAGAAATTTTGATATATAGTAAACCTGAGCTAAACACATCAAATTCCTATACACTGAACTCTTAATGTATATTTTAAAACAGAGTTAGGAAGGGGCTCTGTGGCAAGGAGGAGCTTATCTGGATTTAAAATTTAGCCGTGGATATAGATACATACAAAACTGATAATGTTCTTGCTTCAGGTGAAAAGAATTTGGTAAGGATAACAAATTTACTTTATTTTGTAATAAACTTTTAGACATTTCAGATTTTGTATCATGGGCAAAATATTACCTATTATAAACAAAAGAATTAAAAAAATAAACTTTAACATAGATAACTGTTCATTGTCTCTAAGTTAACACCCCCTTCTTTTTTCTTTAGGTGTTTGCAATGGCAGCTACTGTGAACTTGGAACTTGATCCCATTTTTTTGAAAGCACTAGGCTTCTTACATTCAAAGAGTAAGGATTCCGCAGAAAAGCTAAAGGCACTACTTGATGAATCTTTGGCTCGGGGCATTGATTCAAGTTACCGTCCATCTCAGAAGGTACCTGTGTGAATAAAAAGCTTGGGGGACAGAGTTTTGTAAGGCCTGTAGTAGAACAGTGTTAATATTTAGACCATCTCAAAACAGTCTCTCAGCCATAATAATCTTTCCTTGAGGCTTGAAGAAATTATATTTTTTGTGTTCTTTTCTTCCATCATGCTTTTAAAGAATTGTTATATTACATAGAAAAGTTAGCTGGATGGGAGGGATATTCTACTACTTTATTTGTAGAGAAACCCACTTATATATGATTTAATTTCTAATTCTTTATGAGCAAAATATTTTTTAAGCTTCTGGATGAAACCATAATTCATAATTATTCTCTAATGTTTTATGGGCCCAAAACCATAAAGTAAAAGGACAGATTTTGCAGTGAAGTAAATTGAATATGGGTAGAATAATTTAATGGAAAAAGGAGGTGTGAATGAACTATGAGAACTGTGTGGCTCCAACTTTGATAATAATAAAGCAGCCAAACGACTTTATGTGAAAAGAATATATATTTTGGAACCAAACCTGCTTTAAATCCCAGCTTGCCTCTTATTAATTGTGTGGTAATAGATATTATATCCTGAACATTTATTGTGTTTAAGGTACTTTTCTACATGATATATGTGTATAGTTAGTTTTAATTGTCATAATGGCCCTTTGAAAGAGGTATTATTTATTTTCATTTAAAAATAAGGAAACTGCTAGGCCCCCTGGTGGCTTCGTTGATTAAGCGTCTGACTGGCTCAGGTCATGATCTGAGGGTTCTGAGATCAAGCCCAGCACAGGGTTCCCCAGGCTCAGCTAGGAGTCTGCTTATCCCTCTGCCCCTCCCCCTGCTCGTTCTCTCTCTCTCTCTCTCAATAAATAAATAAAATCTTAAAAAATAAGGAAAATGAGGTGCATAGTAACTTTATTTCAGTCAGCCTCTATTTCTTTATTAGTAAAAGTAAAATTAGTATAATAAAAATTACCTTGCACAACTGTGATAATTAACCAAAAATAAAGTATGTAAGTTACCTAATGTAGTATCTACCTGGTACATAGTAGGCTTTTCATGAGTGGCAACTCTTGCTATATTTTGTAATGGCCGATAACATTCTTTTAAATCTTTCTAAGTCTCTAGAGCAATGAAACTCCAAGTCACCCAGCTCTTTGAACCTAGACACCAAACTAAAGGAAGATAGAACTATATCACTCACTCAGTGTAATCCACACTCTCAAACTCAAGTCAGGCCCAAATGCCAGACTCAGCAGCCAAGTCCCAGATCCAGTGCTTAAGTAAACAGTGGTATTTTGCCCCCCATCTTCTTTCAATACAAACTCTCATATTCTCAAGCCATTTTACTGTGTTTTGAATAGTAGGGGCAGAGTGTCCTTGTTTCTTCTACCATCCTCATTCTGGTAGGTTCGGTGAGTTCAACCTGATCAAATTATACAACTCTACAGAATACACTATTAAGTTTATTCTGCTCTGACTATTGATATTATCCTAATAGGAAAAACCCGTTATTACTGAAGAAGCAGTACTGTATTTTGAGATTTTAAAACAGAAGGAAGTTCATCTATTAAAGTACATGAAAAAATTATTTCAATTAAAAAGCCTCCTGCCCTTAGATTTCTAACTGGAGTTACTTCTTTTGATCAACCTAGAGAATATACTCTGTTAGGTATATAAAAAGTATGGATTCACTTAATTGTAGCCTTTAGCTGTTCCTTTCCATCTCTAGAATAAATCACCTGGAGGCAGTGGTATACTTATAAACATTAACAACTGGCTCTCTAAATGTAGTATCAACATAAAAATTGATTGATACTTCATTTACATCATTAAATAAGTCAAATGTGAAATAATGAACTTAGGGGTGCATGGGTGACTCAGTCAGGTAAGCGTTGATCAAGATCAGCTCTTGATCTCAGCTCAGTTCTTGATCTCAGGGTCATGAGTTCAAGCCTTGTATTGGACTCCATACTGGGCATGTAGTCTGCTTATTTAAAAAAATAAAAAAAGGGAAGAGAAGAAAAAGAAATAATGAACTTAGAACTTAACTCATTCTTCAATGACTTGTAACTCTAGTTGACTTAGATAATAGTTTTCAAATGCTGCAAGATTACGTTTTTTAGTTTTTTATGTTAGAGAAATAGTACACTTCTAAGTTTAATCACCATTACCAACATTTTTTCCATCACTTTCCCAAGGCTATACCAGTGGTCACCAAACTTTCTGTAAAGTATCAAATAGTAAATGTTTTGGGGTTTTGGGGGCCACATTGTCTGTCACAATGATCTAATTCTGCCATGATAGCATGAAAGCGCTGTAGGTTATACATAAATGAGAGAGTATTGCTGTCTTTTAATGTAACTTTATTTAAAAAACGGGCAATAGGGGCGCCTGGGTGGCTCAGTGGGTTAAGCCTCTGCCTTTGGCTCGGGTCCTGGTCCCAGGGTCCTGGGATCGAGCCCCACATCAGGCTCTCTGCTCAGCAGGGAGCCTGCTTCCTCCTCTCTCTGCCTGCCTCTCTGCCTACCTATGATCTCTGTCAAATAAATAAATAGAATCTTGAAAAAAAAAAAAAAAGCTCTAAAATATACATATTAAAAAAAAAAACAAAAACAAAAACCGGCAATAGGCCGGATTTGGCCTCTAGATCTAGACAGGTGGCACAATAAATCAAGTGTAGCTACCAATAAGTCTAAAGCCCTTTTCTTTATCCCTTCCCCATTTCTTCCTCCTCAGAGATTACCACTGTTCTGAAGCTAATGTATATCATTCTTGCTTGTATTTTTATACATTTACAAAAAAGTAGTCTGCACTCAGATGTTCTAGTTTATTTAGAATGGAAGGAAATGCTCTTCTTTTTTGCAGGGTGATTCCAAGGAGGTATTGTATACATAAATTTTTTATACTATTAGCAATAGATAGCAAGTGTAAATATCAGCAAAGTGGTAATATAAGACAAGGAGGAAAAGACGAGCCAGAGACTAAAATATTTGCAAATCAAGTATCTGATATTGTATCCAGAATCTGTGAAGAATCCAGAATCTGACTTGTATCCAGAATCTGTGAAGAACTTTCTAGACTTAGTAATAAAATGAACAACTCCATTTTTTAAAAAAGGGCAAAAAATTTTAAGGAACACTTTACCAAAGAAGATATATATATGGCAGATAAGCATTTGAAAAACTGTTCAACAGTGTTAGACATTAGGAAAATGGAAATTGAATCCACAGTGATATAAAACTATATACCTATTACAATGTCTAAAATTTAAAAGATCAACCATACCAATGTTGATGAGGATGTGAAGGAGCTGGGACTCTCATATACTCCTTGTGGAAATGTAAAATGGTATACTACTTTGGAAAATGGTTTGGTAGTTTCTTAAAACGTTGAACATACACCTGCCATATGTGATCCAGCCATTTTATTCCTAGACATTAGTTCTAGAGAAATGAAAGTAAATGTCCACACAAAGAGTTGTGCATGAAGGGTCATAATAGCTTTATTTGGAATAGCCCCAAACTCTAAACAAATATCTACTAATAGATAAATGAATAAACAATGGTATATCCATTCAATAGAATATTACTCAGCAGTATAAGGAATGAACTGTTGATATACTCAGCCTGAGTCAATTTCATAATAAATAGACTGAGTGAAAGAAGGTAGAAAAAGAGTACATACCATATGATTTTGTTCATATAAATCTCTAGGAAATGTAAACTAATAGTTATAGAAAGCAGGTCAGTTGTTGCCTGATGATGGTGGGGGACATAGTTACTCTAGGATGTATACCTCTAAGATAATTACAGTGGGCCACAGGGAAACTTTGGGGGATGATGGATATGTACTTCATATTGATTATAGTGATGGTTTCATGTAAGAATTACCAGTTTTACACTTTAATAGATACAGTTTTTATATCAATTGTTTCTCAATAAATCTTTTTAAAGAAATGGATTTTACATTGGTCAAGACATACCTTAATTTTTAACTAAAATTTGTTTACACTTGTGATCTACTTTTTACAGTTTGTTAGAACATTTAATTAGTATCTTTTTATTTTATCTTTTAGGATGTGGAGCCACCCAAAATTTCAAGCACAAAAACTATTTCTGTTAAGCAAGAGCCCAAAACATCATCCAGTCTTCCTTCTGCCAATAGTAATGGCAAGGCCCTCACAACTGAAAAAGTAAAGAAGGAAGCTGAAAAGAGACCAGCTGATAAAGTAAGAATTAATTTAATCGTCCTTTAAAAAGAATAAATCAGTTGCGCTTTTAGGCGGGAACAATGTTTCTTTCTGTGCTCACTTTTACATAATAGTAGGTAAAGTACATAATTTCTCCGTAAACATATTTTGATAATTATAGATGCTGAGGTTGATTTTTTTTTTTAAGTGAGTAAAATTTACATTTTTTTAACCATTTACTGAAGTCATTATCAATACATATTTAAACCCTAGGGGATGTACTGATTTCAGGTATAAACTTTAATCCATAACTTAAATATTCTAGATGGAAAAATTGTTGAGAAGATGAGACAGGAGAGAATAAAGATGTAAGTGACTAAACATGAAATTTGTTATAGGATGGTATGTACCTTAACAGACCTACAGATAATTCTTGGATTGCCTATTTTGAATGATTTTTGCACATAGTTAATTATTAAGATTTTAGCACTTAGTAAAAAATACATTTAAAAAACCTTTAGTAATTCCTGTCCTCAAGATGGAGTATTTTAGTCTCATGTCTTCTCATACTTTCTCTAAATATTGGCTATTCTTAAAATATGTAGTATTTTCTGTACTTTTAAGTTTCTATAAATGATATCACACTGTACACGTATATCTTTTGGCAACATACTTTTTCATCTCTTAAGAAATGTGCTTTTGAAATTCACCTGCGTTGATAACAAAGATGGAACATTGCTTTGCTTTGAATACCACATAATAGTTACTCAGTAAATAAGTCAGTTTATCCATTCCCCTACTGGTGAGCAATTAGCTTATTTCTTCTTTTTTCTATTACAATGGAGCTTTAGCAAGCAGCGTCAAAGGTAAATTTGTGCACATGATGATAGTTTCTATAGGAGGTATATCTATAAATATATATAATAGGATAGGCACATCTTCAATATTACTAGACATTGGCAAATTACTGTCCAAAGTGCATATACTGAATTTGTACTCTCGCCAATAAAGTATAAGAATTGAAAATCCTCCATGTCTTATCAGACTTTTTAATTGTTGCCAATTTGACAGGTATGTCTGTAACACATACCTTAAAGAGAGGAGCCAGAATTTGCTTTGAAGCAAATATGGCAGTGTCTGGATGACTGGGAAATGGTTACTTACTTATTTTCAATATATTTCAAATATCAGTAGTTTAAGATTTTATTTATTAGAGAGAAAGAGCGGAAAAAACACAAGTGCATGGGAGGGGGTGAGGCAGGAGGGAGAGGCAGAATCCCCATTGAGCAAGGAGCCTCATGTCAATTTGATCCCAGAAGCCGGGATCATGACCTGAGCCAAAGGTAGATGCTAAACCAACTGAGCCATCCAGGCACCCTAAATAACAGTGGTTTATAATTTAAAATATTTAAGATAAAAAGTAGCCTTAAAAATAGCCTTTTTATTGCTGTGGCTTCTCATTTCACAGCATCTGATTGGGAAACAAAAGGCCAAAAAAAAAAAAAAGTAAGTGCATTGAATCAGAATTCTTTAATGGATAAAAGAATACAAGGACAGATACCAGATACATGCAAAAATGTTCTAATTTTTTTTATTTCTACCTTGCTATTTTCTTGTAATGTATTGATTATGAATTTATTATAAATTTACAGATCTTTAGTGTTTGTAACTGTCCCTAAAATGACAAAATATCTGTCAGGTGGACTTGGTCTTTGCAAGTGTCCATCATATCCATCTCTCCATGATTTAAGGTTTATTCTGACATGTTACTTTCTGATTGTCTGCTTTTTATAGATGAAATCAGACATCGCAGAAGGAGTTGATATTCCAAAGAAACCTAGATTGGAGAAACCAGAGACACGGTCCTCTCCCATTACCGTCCAAACTAGCAAGGATTTAGCCATGACTGACCTTTCCAGTTTTGAGGAGACTAGTGCTGATGATTTTGCCATGGAGATGGGGTTGGCCTGTGTTGTTTGTAGGTAAGTTGTACCTTTCTGTGGAAAGATTCTTTTGTTCTTGTAAAGAGAGCAAACAAAAGGAAAAAACAGACCAATTTTGGGGTGTTTATATTTTGTTTTCATAATTTGGAAGTGGGTGGGAGATAAGTAGACTGTTCTCTATGAGATACCCATATAACAATTTAGCATCTTGAAAATTGTCTAATATTTTATCTTCCTCACTGTGGCATCTTTAATCTGTTATGTCATAGTACTGTTTTCTGGGTTCTAGAGGAAAACTATTATTGCTGTATTCTTTAGTGAAGAAGAACATGTTCAGATTAATTTGGTTCTTTTTAAGAAGTCTGTGTTGCTTTTTTTTTCCTTTGAATTGTTGATAATACTTATAAAGTAGAATGTTATACATAATTTTCTAAACACCCTTACATCTTTTCCTACAAATAATGGAGAAGAAATCAAAGGATTGTGTAGGTTATTCTGAGTGTTGTTTTGATATGTGGATACATAATTATAAAACATGGATAATTTTGCTTATTAGAAGATGCATTATAAAAATAAAAGAAAACTGAATTTTAGACTGCTTGATGCAAGGGGCTAAATTTTTTTTTTTAATTGTTTATGACTTGTACTGCCTAGCGCAACAGAAAAGATTACCATCTTTGTTGCTGTTTTCTTTATGGAAATGTTAGATTCTGGTGCGTTAGGACTGATTAAGCAACTAAGCTTTTGGGAACTTTACAGAGAATGAATTAATGTACTTCTGAATAGGATCATTTGTTACAGCTTCACTGTTTTCACATATATTTATTTCAGCCTTTATCTACCATGAAGTTTATAATTTTTAAATAAGAAATAATGGTAAAGTAATAATGGAGAGAGAACTAGTAACTTTAACCTTCCATTTGGAGACGTAGGATAGTCTAAGGCTGTGGTGATTGCTTTTTGAATTTATGTTTTCTTGATATACAATTTGCTACATTCTATTCAGTTGATAAACACATGTATTTATTGAACACCCTTATCTGGACAGTAATATGCTAAACATTGTAGATAATTAGGTCCTGTTTCTACCTTCATGCATAAGTCAATTTAAATATACAGGCAACTTATTTTAATGAACTTATGTATTAATGAAGACAATAACATGTAGGTAATGCATATAAAGGAATTTAATAGAAGTATAGAGAAAATGTTATGAGACTGTTGGAACTAAGGGAGCCAGAATCCCCCTTCTTGGGAGAAAGAAAAAAATTATCATGAGAAGTGGCTAGGAGAATATAGCCAAATTCAGTGACTACGGTACCTTACATTCATTTGTGTTTGAGCGTGGAATGCTCAGGCAGGCTGCATGCTTCATTTGGTTATTTTGCTGTTTGGTTGTTTGAGGTGTTTCCCTCTTTTATATATCACACTTACCAAAACAACCCTAAAGTGGCTTTAAATTGTTGCATTCAAATAAGTGCAATGTTTAATGGTATTTTTCCTTAGGCAAATGACGGTGGCATCCGGTAATCAATTAGTAGAATGTCAGGAGTGCCATAATCTCTACCACCAAGATTGCCATAAGCCCCAGGTGACAGACAAGGAAGTGAATGACCCTCGTCTGGTGTGGTATTGTGCTCGATGTACCAGACAAATGAAAAGAATGGTAGGAATCTTTTTTTTTTCTCTATTTTTAAACAGTCTCTCTCATTTTTTTGTTGTTGTTGATAGGTGCTTTTCAAAATAAATTTGAATATTTAAGTTATTGAAAAAATACATACACTGATTATTAAAATGTTTGTATTTATAATGTACATGTATGATTTATGTATCTATGCCTAAAGAAAGGACCATATTATATCCATTTTTCTCTGTTGAGCTTTTAGCTTATTCTAATATAGATAAACAGGATTAGAGACTCACAAAACATGAACATTCCTGAAATATAGTATGTCACTGTATTTACAAACATTTAGAAATACTATAAAATCCTGTAGGAAATGGTGAGATACAAAGCCCTAGTCTTTGGTGAGTCTGGTAAGGACACACTGAAAATGTCCATTCCTGGGTGGGCTTAAACCATTAAACTCACAAACCATGTACAGAAGCATTATTTGCATATGCATGTATGTCTTTCCATCTGTGTTTTTCAGTTCATCAGTCTGTCCTTCTCATTGTCTTCAAGTGACCATTAATCTCATTTTCCTAATGTACTTTTTCTGTTTACCGCTTGCTAATATAACTGCCTTTAACATCATACTGAAATGTGTTTTCACTTGTTATATTGGATAGTTTTGTAATTTCTACTTATTTAAAAGGCAGATAAATAAACTTTATCATTTTCCTTTGAAGGAATCAAGAAATTGTGATTTACTTTAGTGACTTACCAGCTTGTGACTTCTCCTCTCCTTCCTCCCCTGCCTTAGATAAGAGTCTTCACATCTGTTAACCAAATAAATTTCTACATAGACTTTCCTGGCCAAATATATCTTTTTAAAGGCAGAGGTACATAGTTAAAAGTAAAAATTCAAGGTACCTATTTTACTTCTCAATCAGTTAAATCAGAAATAGGAAATGTTTTTATACTTTGAAAATTAGTGAAATTTCAATAGTATGTATATTTTCAGTTTGTAACAGGGAATTTCTGTGATAAGATATAATTTTTTCTGCTTAGTTTGGTTTTTATTTAGTTTCTTATTTAAACTAGTCTTCCAGGACCTCAATCAAATGATTATAGGTGAGCAGTATAGTACATTCCAGGGCATTAATAGAAGTAGTCACTAAGAATTGATAATAATAAAAATAAGTTATTTGTGACCACAATCTTTCTTTAGTATATCTTCAAAGATTTTTTTATTGCAATTTTATTGTAAGTCTCAATAAAGTAAGCACTGTTCTCTTTGAAATGTTTTCTCCTCCTTTTTTTATGACAGTGTATACCAAATCTGTTTGTAGTTCTAGCCCTCTTTCAGGAATGAACTTTGGCAGCTGGCCAAATATCTTACAGTAACTTTAAGTTCAATATCTTTAAAATTAAAATTTTCTTCTCCACTCAGTTTTTCGCCCAGTTGTCTGAACTAGAAAACATTATCCTTGATGCCTCTCTTAATTCTGTATCACTTTGTTGACCAAATTTGCTAGCTGTGCCTCTTCTTCATTTCTTAAGTCTGTTCATTTTGCCCTTACTACCCTGTCCCACTAATTGTCGATTGCTTTAGCCCCTTAAGAATTCCCCTTGTTTCTGGGGTGCCTGGGTGGTTCAGTTGTTTAAACATCCAACTCTTGACTTTAGCTCAAGTCTTGATTTCAGGATTGTGAGTTTAAGCCCCATGTTGGGCTCTAAAACTATTACCCCCCCCCCCAAAAAGTTGTCTTCTTGCTTCCTTTCAGTGCGCCTTACTCACTTCAATAAAAACAATTAGAATTGTTCTTTTCAATTTTTTATCTAATGTTATCTGCCTAAATATGCCCAGTGGCTCTCCATTACTTATATAATGAGGTTATACTCATTACGGTGAATATATGGACCTTCTCTCTTGATCCAAGTCTGTCTTTGTATTCATGTCTCTCACCACTTTACCATATACTCTGGCCATGTTAGGCTAGATGTATCATTTCCTGAATATGTGATGAACTTTGCTGTTCCCATATGTCCTGCTTCTCAGCTTTCCTTCATCTGCGGTACCTTTTCTTCATCTGCTTTACAAATTAAATGTGTAATTCATTTATCAGTAAGACCATGTCTCATTGATTGGCATAGCACTAGAGCAGAGCTCAGAATTGGACATGTCCTACTTTCTATTGTTTTCTGTAATGTAATATGGAGGAAATGTGGATTAGTACCAAAAATAGTCAATAAGTTCAGTTTATATGTCTAAGAATAGAAAGTACTGAATGGAGAGCTTTGATTAATGTTAAAACATGAGTAGAATTCGCCAAGACTAGATTCAGAGAAATACCAAAAGGCAAGATCTGAAGTGAGCCTAAAGATCAGGATCCAATAAACACAAAGTTTAATGAGAGAAAGGAATTTGGAAATAGTATGGGTACAACTACAGTTGCTTTCAGTGTATATGCATTGGTTATTGCTCCAAGGTATCTCAGAGATATTATAAATAGCATCTTTTATCCCCATTCTCCTCACACTAATTTGTCTAAGAAGGGCAGATTCTACAGTACACATATTATATATTATTATAGGAAGACCTTGTTAAGAATGTGGTGATAGTGTGTGGCAGGCTCCAGGATCATTCTTCAGTCCTATAAAGTTCTCTTTACCAGGTAATGGGTTTTGCCCCAGCCCTATGTCAGAGACTTCTATAACTTATTGCAGTGGTTTTCAATCTAAGGTAATAACATACCTACTCAGCAGCATTTAGAAATATGTGGTATTTTTTGATCGCTGTCATACTGGCAATTACTGCCCTGAGTGGGAGATTTCATACATTCTTCAGTGTGTGAAGCACTCACCCAGTGAAAAATTATATACCTTTGTTGGGCAGCACCAAGTCAGGGTTAATATCCTAGTTCCCAAAACTAGTATTACCAGCAAAAGACCAAGGGCTCTTGGTATTTCTCACTCAACTCGTAATATGGCTAGGTGATGTAGAAGCAACAAAACATCCAAATGTGATCTTCTAGGCAAAGGCCCTTTCTTGGCTTTGTTGTAAGGAGTGCCATCTAAGTTAAACCAGTCTTCAGAGTCTAACCTCTGAAATAGATGTGGGTTGAAGGAAGTATAAGATTGAAAGCCATGGTTATGGAACCATATATTTCTGATTTACTATGAGGGCTGCATTCTCATATCCTGGTTTTGCAATAATAAGATGGTCCTCCTTCCCTGCTGGTAAGAGATATTTTACCAAGGGTAGTCTTCTAGCAGCCTTAATAATATTCTTGATCTGAATGTCTCTTTAAAAGTAATGTTTGGAAGTAGGTATACTTTCATACAGAAAACATGTAATATAAAAAATGCATTGAATTGAAATGTAAGGACCAACATTATATAGTACAGCAAACCATAGCACAAGAAGTGTACACAAGAAAGTCCAGACAAAAAGACTGCATTGAAATTTAATGGGAACAGATTATTAATAAATTCCTGATAAAGTCCTGCATGGTCTTACTTAAGACTGTCAGACAGTGTACTGGCTGGGAGCATCTTTCCCCATCCAGTATGCATGGATTCTTCCAGATTTAGTTTTCATATCCTATATAAATGATGATGAATAAATAAAAACTATTACTGTCCACACCCACATGTGCCAGACACCGTGTTAGACATTTAGGTAGTCATAATTCATCCTCATAACCCACCTTAGAAACAGGTGGTCTTATCCTCATTTTACAGGTGAAGAAAATGATGATTTTAGAGATTTCCATATTTTACCTGTGGTAACATAGCTAAGGAAGAAGCTGAGCTGGGTTTTAATCCTATTTCTGTTTGACTCTAAAAACTGTGCTTTCAAACACAGCACTGTACTGTTTATATAGTTATGATTATTTACCTGGAAAACACTAATAATCTGAAAAATGATTAGAGTTCAAAAGAGAATGCAAAATTATAAAATAAAGACAAATCTCAATTATTGGTCAAAATAAAACTGAAAATGCTTATAAAGGAACAGTGGATACAGATTCCTCTTTAATAACATAGAAAATTGTATTTGTGGACTTTCTTCAAAGAGTTTAGCATGCCTGCTTCTTCAGTGTGAAAAAAAACCTCAAGAAGATACATCATTTGTCATCAACAGTTTTTTAGCCACATTTGGTATTTGAGATCATGTAATTGATCTGAACTACTGTTAAACTCACCCTCAGTTACTTAGAGATTTGTACTTGAACATCAAGGAAAAAACTCTTTTAAGTCTTTAACTAGCCATAATAAATAAATGGACTCATTACAAGTGAAGCTAACTGGTTACAAGTAATTTGTGATTTTCCTTTTTTTTAAAGAAATAGTTTGGTTTGTCTTATTAAAATGGTATTATCAAACTAATCTGCATGATTTCTAAAGCTTAATATCTTTACTGTTTAGAAATGAATAAAATCTGTAAAGCCATTCATAGAATGATGATAAAAATAATTTGTTCAAGAATCTATATTTTCAGTGTTACCACAGTATTTTTTAAATGTTTAACTGTATTTCAATTCAGTGAAGAGTCCTGTGACAGATTTTTTTATTGTCTTTTTTTATGCATCCTTTAAGATTTTGTGTCTAATTAATTCTCTGATTTTTACAGGCTCAAAAAACTCAGAAACCACCACAGAAACCAGCCCCCACAGTTGTTTCTGTAGCTCCAGCTGTCAAAGATCCATTGGTTAAGAAACCAGAAACTAAACTCAAACAAGAGACAACTTTTCTAGCATTTAAGAGAACAGAGGTCAAGGTACAGTACATTCCATTTTTACCTAAGCTTGGATTTTAATTTAGTTGATTCAAAAATAGTTCCTTGAAAAAAATATTGATGAGTAACTTTATATACTAAATGGCAATATGTTGGAAAAAGACTGCATTACTATTACTATTAGGTAGAAAGGGAACATTTATATAATTATTTAATATCTAACTCTGTTTCTTTTTTTATCACCATTAGGAAAGATTTATAAGCATTCCAAAGTGGTATTCTTTACCATTTCTGTGTAGTCAGGCATTTATCTCTAATCAGTAATTTTGTTTAAATTCTAAATACTTCTGCCCTCAGTTACAGCAATTTTGCTCCTCACAGTACTTGTGCAGAGTGACCTTGTAGCATTTTTTTTCTGCCTCCTTATTGGCTATTGAAGAAGTTTTCTTCTTTTGTCTTATTTTTTTTCCATCATTATCATGAACTTTCAAGGTACCTACTCCTTATACAAAGGGACCAGATTATTTAGTGAAAGTGTCACCTTTCTCATTCTTAGGTTTGCATCCTTGAAATCACACTACATTATTATTAATATTTGGCATTTTGATATCATGGAATAAAATATTTTTCTAACCTTATTTTATAACAAAAACAATATTTTTACTGAGTTATGCATTCCAGTTTTAAGCAGAGTACTAAAGATGGTAGAAAAATATTAGTCCCAAATTCTCAAAGGTTGATCCCAGAAAATTCCAAATATTACACTGTCCTTGTGACTCTAAGTAGCTAAGTTCAAGAACCTTGGTGTGATGATTAAGAATATGAATGTAAAGGAGTGCCTGGGTGGCCTAGTTAGTTAAGGATCTTACTTTTGGTTTTGATTCAGGTCCTGATCTCAGGGCCATGGGAATTGAGTCCTGCATCAGGCTCCATGCTCAGTGGGGATGTGATCTATATTCCCTCTCTCCCCCCTCCCTCTGCATCTCCCCTGCTCTCTCTCTCTCCAATAAATAAGTCTTTTTTTTAAAAAAGTTATGAATGTAAAGTACTCTGAGAAAGATACTAATAATCTTATTCACAGATCAATTTTTAAACTTAATTTTCCAGGGAAGAGTTAATATCCAAAGGATATCCGTATTTGCCATGTCAAAACTTAGTGAGTTGGAATAGAGTGAAGAATAATTTATTGAAAGTAATTAGAGTTGCTGTATTTTATACTTAAATCACTTTTAAGTAGATATTTATACCAACTTGTTACTACTAAAGGTTAATTTTAAGAAATCCAACATGTAACCATTGTAAGGAAAATAAGGCCTTGGCTGTCATGTTTATTCTGATTTAGAGGCTTTGATGTTTATTATGATGAAAGTTGAATACATTTCTACTATGAAAAATATTTGTTTCCTTTTACATATAGAAAAGCAAATGGCTTTCTAGCTAGGATAATAGGCAAGAAAATATTAATAGTTAAAAATTAAGACCTGGGAGGTCAGTGGGTTAAGCATCTGCCTTCAGCTCAGGTCATTATCTCAGGGCCCTGGGATTGAGCCCCGCATCTGGCTCTCTGCTTAGTGGGGAACCTGCTTCCCCTGCTCTCTCTGCCTGTCTTTCTGCCTACTTGTGATCTCTCTCTGTCAAATAAATAAATAATTTTTTTTTTTTAATTTGAGAAATAGCTGAGAAACTTATTATCTATACTAAAGTACTGAGAGATTACTTGGATCTCCATTGTTTGTGTTATTTTACTTTTTCGTGTCCTAATAGGATTATAAGCCATATGTCATTTTGTTGAAAAGCAATACCAGTAACAGGAAGCCATTAAACTAAAATGCTATACACACAGAACTGTTTGTACTTCTTAAGTCGTGGTCTTTTTAATTACTTCAGATGGGTTTTTGTTTGTGAAGTTTGTTGAAAGATCATTTAGCCATATGGCAGACAGTTTTATGTTTAATAGAAAAGGAAAAAAATTACATCTTTCATAACTAATACAAGTTGACTGCACTTCTGTCCTTTTGCTTCCTTTAACTTTTTCTCATTACCTATGTGCATTCCTCCAGGAATGTATAATTAATCTGTGGTTTATCTTCTCTGGATATCCTTATAAGCAAGTTACTAAATGATGTTACTATTAAAAAAATTCTATTTTTCAGAGTATGTGAACAAAAATTTGGACTTTTCCTCTTATGAAATAAGTATCTCAGCACTCTATTCTGATTACTTTTCACACTGGTTAAAGATGTTTACACACAGGGGCACCTGGGTGGCTCATTTGGTAAAGTTGCAGACTCTTGATTTCAGCTCTGGTCAATCTGACTGATATCAGGGTCCTGAGATCAAGCCCTGCCTTGGGCTCCACACTTAACAGGGAGTCTGCTTAAAGTTTCTCCCTCTTTTTCTGCCCCTCCCCCTTTCTTTCTCTTTCTCTCTCTCTCAAATAAATAAATAAGGGCACCTGGGTGGTTAGTTGGTTAAGCGTCTGCCTTCAGCTCAGGTCATGATCTCAGGGTCCTGGCACAAGCCAAGCCCCACATCAGGCTCTCTGCTGAGTGGCGAGTCTGCTTTTTCCTCTTCATTTCCCTCTGTGATCACGCTCACTCTTACTCTCTCAAATAAATAAATGCAATATTTTAAAAATAAATAAAATAAATAAATTTTTTTAATGTTTACATGCAGACAGTATTGAAGGCTACTTTGTAAGAACTAACAACTCTCCCAGGGTTCAGGTCTGAAGTACAACTGTATGTGTTTTAGGCATGGTAATTACCATATTTTTAAGTAAAATACTATTTGTAAGACTTAATCTTTTACCTATAGGTAAATTAACACTTTCGTGAATCTTAAGAATATAAAGGTAGAAAGAGTGCTGGTAGGAAGTTCAGTTTATAATTCATTGTAACAAAACACAACTTTACCTAATGTGAAAGTAAAAAAAAAATTGTTCTCATGTGAATAAGGGCAATATTTATTTGTACAATGACGTTGGTGTCACTGTTAGCTTTTGACTGGCCAAAGAAGTTAGAGAAACTAAGGTGTTACATCTTTCAGAAATTCATCTGGGAGTGAGTCAGGCCTATTTCAAATGTCACTGTGCAGCTTTTGAGGCAATTGATAAAATCTTTTATACAAAGCAGGGATCTCTTGGGTGGTAGCTTCATGGAAACCGTGAATTAATTATGAAAAAAAAAGTTATGAAACCTTTTTAATATATCACTAGAGCTGTACAATTCCAAATAGTTAACATTGCACATTTGTATATATTTTGCAGTTCAGGAGCTATTTGCTCAAAATTGGGGTTAGAACATGTTTATTTTAAAAAATTGGACTCAGGATCTGACACATTTATTCACTCAATAAATAATAACCAAATGAATCTGTTTATCTCAGACATCTTCTAAATGTCCTGGGTTTAAGCATTTTTGTTCAATAAGAGTGGATTCTATTTTGAAATGATCCACAAGCCATTTGGAGCAAGGTATAAACAATTAGGTACTTCACTGAACTAGATAATACCTTTTTTGGGTGAAAAACAAGTTAAAGTATTAAATCTGATTTTCTAAGAGTGCTTGTAACTGAATCTAAAAGCAATTCCCAAAAACAAATTTCATACATTTCTTTTTTGGAATCATTAGAACAAGAATATGACATCTCAGAATTTCTGCTTTGGAAATAGTAGCATCAGTTAGCTATGGATAAGTGTTATTGTTTGTGTTTTTTCAGATTAGTTTCGTAAGAACTTAATTTTGTTGGTATGATTTAAATTTCCCAAGTCATTACTTTTGTATAAAAAATCCAACAATTCAACTTGTTATATATTTAAGATATTAAATTGTTCATTACATTTAGCTCTAAAACAATGCTTATTTTATTTTTTTTAGACATCCACGGCTATTTCAGGAAATTCTTCTAGTACCAGCGTTTCCTCTTCGGTAACTAGTGGCCTAACTGGATGGGCAGCTTTTGCAGCTAAAACTTCCTCTGCTGGCCCATCAACAGCAAAACTGAATTCAACAACCCAAAATAATAGTGGGAAGCCTGCTACCTCATCAACTAACCAGAAGCCTGTGGGTTTAACTGGTCTGGCGACATCATCTAAAGGTGGAATAGGTTCCAAAATAGGTTCCAGTAACAGCACTGCACCCACTGTACCAGTGAAACCACCTCCACCTCTAACTTTGGGCAAAACTGGCCTTAGTCGCTCCATTAGTTGTGACAATGTTAGCAAAGTGGGTCTTCCTAGTCCAAGTAGTTTAGTTCCAGGAAGCACCAGCCAACACATTGGGAATGGAAATAGTGGGACATCAGGGCCTAGTGGAAGTACCACTAGCAAAACCACTTCAGAATCAAGCAGCTCTCCCTCAGCATCCCTTAAAGGTCCAACTTCACAAGAATCACAGCTCAATGCCATGAAGCGATTACAGATGGTCAAGAAGAAAGCTGCCCAGAAGAAACTCAAGAAGTAATGTGGCCAAGTAGGTTTTTATATCACATTACCCTAAAATCTCATTATTAGGACATAAACTGTAATATACTATAATTTAATAAAAATCTTCACAATGAAATTTCTATTATTTCTTACCTTCAAATGCTAAATGTTTTTAAGCAAAATTTGGAAATCTATTTTAAGTCTGTTTAACATTATTTTAACAGTTTCCTTAGCATGTGAAAACAATGATTAAAATGATTAATTCTTGATGAGAACTTCTGGAATCCCAAGAGACTGGTAGCATACATGAATTTTTTAAAAAAGAAATAGTTCATCTTCTAGCAAAGCCCCAAGAATTAATCCTGCTGAATAAGGTGCCTTACAAGGCGGCAGGAAATGACCCAATATAAAGTTTCCTACTTTCCCCCCAATATTCCAGATAGTCCGTGTTAGTCCCCGGCCTCATTTCAATTGATTCTCTCTCTCCCCCACAAATATTTCATCTCCCCATTTTCAAAATGGATTTTATATAATTGATTTTTCATATTTCTGTATTATATCCTTACTTTTATTTTTATCACTTTGTATCAGTTATTTAGGGATCTCTCTCTTCCAATAGATTATGAACTCCCATAATGCAGTACTTTTCTCCCATTGCATGCTTTTCCTCATATTGCCAGTCTAATATACGCACATTGTATGTACCAATAAATGTTGAATTTTGATTTATTCTGGTTATCTATACTCCTGAGAATTCTTGAACAAACTAACCCTTCCAAGAATTTTTGTGGATGGATAATTTGAGTTGTTTACATACAGATACCTTCGCTATATCATGGAAAGGAAAAAGGGGCTGCTTTATTTTTACTGCACAAAAGTGTTACAGTTTTAATTTTAGTTAACTTTGTATAAAAGAAGCTCCAAGGGGCGCCTGGGTGGCTCAGTGGTTTAAGCCGCTGCCTTCGGCTCAGGTCATGATCTCAGGGTCCTGGGATCGGGTCCCGCATCGGGCTCTCTGCTCGGCAGAGAGCCTGCTTCCCTCTCTCTCTCTCTGCCTGTCTCTCCATCTACTTGTGATTTCTCTCTGTCAAATAAATAAATAAATAAAATCTTTAAAAGAAGCTCCAATATCATGATTAAATCTTGATGCTCTGAAGTATGTGTGTGTGCATTGTTAAATCACAAAATGTGAGGGTTCTGAGTCATAGCCTTATTTGTAAGTTAACAAACTAGCCTACTGTTTTTACATACAGTTTTTGACAGAAGATATGTAGCTTTTTGGACCAGAAAAACAATTTAGTACTCACAAGCAAAATGGGACAGCCATTTTGTCCATGAATACCTCATTTCATCCAGAAAGTAGAAGCCCCCAAAATTCTTATATTCATTGGATAATGGGCAGCAGCCTTATTCCTTCAACTTTGATGTGTGCTACTGAATCTTTATAAATCTCTAATCTCAAACTCTTTCCCTTAATCCCTAAGTTTTTCTAACATCTTCTAAAATACATTGGTAAAAGATTTCTGTGAAGATAAAGCTTTTTAAATAAACTTGCTCTTGGGGCGCCTGGGTGGCTCAGTGGTTTAAGCTGCTGCCTTCGGTTCAGGTCATGATCTTAGGATCCTGGGATCGAGTCCCACATGGGCTCTCTGCTCGGCAGGGAGCCTGCTTCCCTCTCACTCTCTCTGCCTGCCTCTCTGCCTATTTGTGATCTCTGTCAAATAAATAAATAAAATCTTAAAAAAAAATAAAATAAACTTGCTCTTTTTCTAAGAAAAGATAGTATTTTAAACTACCCTTAAACAATGATACTAAATTACTCATAGTAAAGTAGAATGCAGGATCGAGATAATCCCAGTACTTGCATGTGGGGTAAACATCTATTTACATGTTTAAAATCTGCCTACAGATGTTTCTGTTTTGAGAAACAAAGATTTCTGTTGATTAAACATCATTTGGCATGAACATCAAATCCCCTTTAGGGTCAAAAGACCAAAACAACCCATAAAATCATCATCATTTGTTTATAGTTCAGGACCAGTTTGGACTAAACTGGATAGAATGATCTGATACAAACTCAGCTCAAGAACTAACAGTTCATGTGACCTCAGAACCTATGAAAAATTAAAGCAGTAATGCACAGTCATCCCATCACAGTCAGAACATATGTGCTGGATAGAGTTGGGAAGAGAAGCAACTTTTAATTTCTATGGTACTTCAGAGAGGATGTTAGAAGACTTTTTAGGAAGTTATCTTTCATTGAGTATGGCTGTTTGTATAGATTATATGTGTGCATAAGCACATATTTGGAATCCATACATGTGAAAGTATGCATCTATCTAGTAATGTATACAATTCAGTTTGGTATTTTATACAGGTACTTTTGTATTAGACTTTATCTTCAGGTACATCTTAAACCCCGATTTTTCCATAATTATAATAAGTGAACTACAAAGCTTTTTAACTGAACATGTGATGAAAGTAGTATTAATAGTAGTTATCACTTAATTTATTTTGTTAGGCATAATTTTTTTTTCCTCACTAGAATTTAAGTTGTATGAGGGCAGGGATCTTGTTTGGTTTGCACACCATTGTGTTACCACTGTAGCTCTCAATAAATGTTTTATTATGCCAGTGAACGAATAGATAATTAGGTGAGCCAAGATAGGCTTTTAGGATTGTAAGCTCAAATCCTACATTAGTAGAAATTTGGTCAATATCATCTTTTGTATATTGTGCTTTCTGTTGGATTTTAGTGACTTAAAAAAAACAACACTAAAGGAACATTGGCTTAAAGTCAGAAGACCTGTTTTTGAATCCCAGTCTCTCTATTTATGAGCTGTGTGATCTTTGGTTTCCTCCTCTATAAAACATAGACGATAATTAATGAGATAAAATGGAAGGTATCTGATACTCCAGGATTAGGTTTCTGATTCTGATGCTTAACAAGGATGTGGTAGTATTGTTTATTATTAACTGCAGTAAATTATATGTGATGATCATAGGTTAAATGGAAAATGCATCATTTTATAAAAATTTGTATTAATGCAATAATTACAAAATTATATAAGCAATTAGAAAAAGCCATAAATACATTTATATACCATAGTATTGTATTGTTTTAAAGAAAAGCTTTGCTAAGAATACACCCCTTAGATTTTTGAACAGGAACATCTCATTCTAGTCTATGCTAAAGTGTGACTCTTTTTTCTAAAAACCTGAGGCAAATCTTGCCTATGTTGAGAGGGTAATATCAGGCAAGCAGTAGCTGGCCTACAGAGACTCAACTGGAATTGGAGTAGTCCTGGAATGAAGATGCATTATGTTGAATAATTTTGTAAATTGCAGATAATTTAATGACAGGTTCATATATATATATATGAACCTGTCATATATATATATAATATATATATATTATATATATATATATAAAATGTAGTGTGTATAGGAAGAGGGTGCTAACAAAGAGTTAGACTTTAAAAATAGTAACATTCTACAAATTGAAGTATTTCTCCAGAGAATGTAAAGTCTAGTGTCCTTCCAATCAATGAAATTTAATTACTTCTTCACCAACTGTAATTAAATTTATATGTCTAATTTGGCTTGAATGTTGTGAGGGCTAGATGTATTCAGTATTGAATACATTGAGTACCTTAAGAAGCCAGTTATGACAATTAGGATCCCAATAAAGTAGTTTTCTTGCTATCTTAGAATATAAATATTTCATCTCTATTCACAAGGCTCTGAGAAGCTTTTGCAATAGACAAAAAAATCTAAGACGCTTATGGCGAAAGTGAAGAGTTTTCAATTTCATGTTTCAGTAATAAAAACACTAATTTTTGTGAATCATTTGAACTGTTCGATCACAAATAGTGACAGGCACTTAATAACCATCTCTAAAAGTCCAAATTTTATTTTAGTTAAAATATGGACTATATCAGCACTGAGAGTGTTTCATGCAATGCTGCATTTATATGATTAACAATGTGCATTATATCTCTTCTGCACAGCTCAATCTTCATAGAATTATTTTATACTAATGAATACTAAATGAAATATTGTTCTCAAATACAAAGAATGTTCATATAGTAGCTTTGTGACTTTTTCACATGATTTAAGAACCCATGGTAATTTTGCATTACTGAATTTTTTATAATTTCCAAATAGTATGTATAATATTAGATTAGAGCATCTGTATTTAAAAATAAATACTAAATGAAATGTGTATATACACTTGTTTATTTGTTTTACAAAAAAAAAAATAAAAGCCACAAAAATTTCTCCTTCTTGGCAAAAATACCCATTTCAGAGAATTCTATGCTGTACAGTAGCATTTAAAGTTTAAAATATAAAGAAAGAACTTTTTCTTAATGCCTTAATTATAATGATGTCACCAATAAGTTTTATCTTTGTAAACTTCTTAAGGAGTTACATACATCATAATTATCTTTGAATTATATTTCCCCTGGGAAATACAACAAAATAACCCCAACCTCAAAATTACAATTACTTGATTTTAAACAAAATACTAAGAAAATGATGGTATTGCAAAATGTTAAAAAAATAAAAGTCTAGGTGGCATATGAAAAATGTAGGTGTATTTTTAAAATAGCAACAACATAGTTTAATAGTAATATAAGAGGGTGCAGTAGGTGGCTTCATTACAACACTTGCTCAGCAGCCAACTGTATCTGTGACTTCAGTGGTGTGGCTTCTAAAAAGGTCAGACAAGAAGCATCAATCCTAGGACCACACAAGTAGACAAAGCTTCTCATATACATCGTCACGTATTTCAGCCAGAAAAGTAGATATGTACTACCTCAACAATTTTTCATTTTGAAGAAAGCATTAAGGTCACAGTTAATTTAAATATATATATATTTGATATATACTGTTATATATAAAACTATTACATACATATGTACAGTAATATATACTAAATATATATTAAATTCACATTTAATATACATTAAGTATATATATAATTTCCCCACTAGTTTGTTTGTTGGGAATATTCATAGTTACCACAAGTAGCAAGTTTGGATTTTCTTTTGCTTTACCCTAGACAAACTGGAATTTACTTATATTTCATCATTGGGTACAAAGCACTATTTAAAAGACATAAGAAGTCCCCGTATATCCAAAAAAGAGAATCCTCTTTTGGTTTCCAAACTCAAAACAAGAAAATGTTAGGTAAAAGAAACTTGCTATTAGAACCTCATAAAATCATCTTTAGATTAAGTATTTCAGGAACAATATTATAAAATCAAATTTTTTGTCATGTAGATGTCTTATAAATTTCTGGGGTTGTGTATGTCATATACATACATTAAACAGCCATCTGAAAAGCAGCACTCTTCATTTTGTTATTTGTAATCCTCAGTAATACATGTAACTATACATTACAGAGATGAAATCTCTCAAAGTAACAAATCTTACAATCTTATGTCATATCAGCATATTCTGTGTGAGCAATGTAACTCCACCTTATCTTGGTATAAAGGAAACCATTAAGTCAAATTTAATCTTTTTACTGTTCTAAAGAAGCATCTACAGGTCAATAAAATGTCTTGACAAAATATGCCTGACATCTTAGGGGACAGTTTTGAGGTATTCCCAAATTGATGTCAGTGTCCCAGGACATTGTGTTTCAGCAAATGTTATCCTTAATGCCTGCCATATCTAAGTACAAATCAGCAACTAAAAATATTTACATCTTGGCTCAGAACATGGAACACACATTCCCCATTCATTATCCAAATGATTGAGTGATCCAAAAATATTTCCATTCAAGTAACATTAGCAATCATGCAGGATCATTTTTTAAGCAATTATACTTTAAAAAATGTTTAAACAAAAAAAAATAAAAATAATAAACCTAGATACTTCATTTTCTCTAGATTAACATCATGGAAGTTCTTGTAACCCTTGATTTTGAAAAACTTCTCAATACTTAAATATGGACCTGAGACCATTATAATGGTCCTTATCAATATCATTAGTTTCTTTGCTGATAGCAAATGTGTACATTCCCGGAGGGTTAGTACAGCATATTGTTTAAGGGTATGCACCCCAGAACTAGACCTAGGTTTGAGTCCAGCCCTACCACTTACTAACAGTGTTACTTGGGCTAAATTACTTCACCTCTCTGGGCCACAGTTTCATCATAATGTTGTGAGTATCAAATAAGCTACCACATATAAAGCATTTAGAAAAATTTCTGGCATGTAGCATACATTCAGTAAATGTTAGATCTTATGTGACTTGATTTTGTATTCATTCAAAACTTATATTAAAGAGATGTTCCACCTCAAAGACTTTTAGTTGGCTGTTAATTCCTATACTTAAGTTATTTATATACTTCTGTTTATGCATAAATGTGTATAATCTATATGATATACATATATATATGTATAAACCATATAGTGAATATGATATAGGTATAGAGTATATATGTGCACACATATGCAAAAGAGAATAAGAATCAAAAAATTTGAGGCAAAATACACAATAAAATAAATTGAAAAAAATCTTATCCTTAGGTCCAACCTTTCATGTTGATAAGACGTTTACCTTTTCAAAGATCTCCACTTTTACGTAGTTGATACTTGGAGCTTGAGCGGTCTGTTTCTTGAGCTTGAGTTATTTGTTCTGCTGTTTGTGATTGTTAAGTGTTTCCTTCAATATGTATTCTTCAACATACATTTTGAAATAATCTTGTTAGGAAGCACAGTCTTCCTTAAAACTTGATACAGGATCAGTTCATGTAGTTGGGTGGTTTCTTAACTTCTAGACCAACATTTTGTAATGTAAGTTTTATGAGGTGGTCCATAATTTGAGGCTTCTTTTCTTAAGCATAAGTCATCTTCCCAAGGTAGTTAGCTGGCACATATCCTTTCTGCCCCTGAGCTTCAGCTAACCACCACTCTTTATTGCCACTTAGGTCACAAAATCTAAGGATATGTACTCTTTGATATTCCTGAAGACTGAGTTCATGGTCACTTCGTGCTTGAAAGGCATGAACTGCATAGAAAATCTAGACCAAAAAAAAAAAATGACATTATTGGAAGCAGGACCTAAATATTTAGACAAACAAAATAAAGATATCTAAGCTTTTAGAAAGAAAGCTAAGTTTTTATTTTTTCAGTCACCTTCCCCAGTTCCTTCTGTTAGATTTATTTTGTTTGCTAAAACATGACCCAGATGAGAATACAGTTCAATAGGCATTCTTACTGTTCTGTGGGAAGGAGTCTAAACTGCCCATGCTTGAAGGCAATCTGACAGTTTCTATTAAAAGATTGATTGGGAGCATCTGGGTGGCTCAGTGGCTTGGGTCATGATCCCAGGGTCCTAGAATCGAGCCCCACACGGGCTCTCTGCACAGGAGGGAGCCTGCTTCCTCCTCTCTCTCTCTGCCTGCCTCTCTGCCTCCTTGTGATCTCTATCTGTCAAATAAATAAATAAAATCTTTAAAAAAAAAAGATTGATTGATTGATTTTTATGTAGGCTCTACACCCAATGTGGGGCTTCAACTCATGACCCTGAGAGCAAGAGTTGCATGCTCTACTGACTTACCTAGCCAGGTGCCCCTAAAAGACATTAAAATGTCAGTTTTTTTGGTTTTTTCTTTTTTTTTTTTTTTCAGTAATAGCTCTTGAAGAATCTCTCCTACAGGGGCTTAGTGGGTGGCTCAATCAGTTAGGTGTCTGCCTTCGGCTTAGATCCTAATCCCAGGACCGTGGGATGGAGCCCCAAGTCAGGCTCCCTGCTCAGTGGGGAGCCTACTCCTCCCTCTCCCCCTTGCTTGTACTCTCTCTCACTCTCTCTCTGTCATATAAATAAAATCCTTTAAAAAAATCTCTCTTACAGAAATAGAAACGTTGGCAGAGATTTTTATATAATAAAATTATTGCAATATCCATTCACAAGGTGAAAAGTGAGAGGGAAATAGGAGTAACACTAAGTGTTCAGTAAGAGAATAGTTAAATCTATTCTAGACCTTTACACTAAGGAAATTCTTAGTCATTAAAAATGCTATTGTCTGAAACTAATAGCATGGGCAAATGTTTATGATGAAATGCTAAGCCAAAAAAAAGAAAGAAAAGGTTCTCAAATCAGATATACAGTGTAAGTCTGATAGTGTTAATTTCTTTGGTAGAATTAGAGATGATTTTCATTTTTACTTATTTTTTTAACCTATTTTATAATGACAGTGCATTAAATTTATAATCTTTAAATTATTTAAGAGGCCTGGAAGAAATTAATAAAACATGCTTCAGTCAAAAGAATTTTTCTTCAATCTCAAAAGAATACTTCAGAATTATTAGATGCATAAGAAACCCCTAAGTGTTTATAGTCCCTCTTCCACTAAAATTGTAAGACTGATAACAGAACTGTTTAGTTAGATCATAAAATTAAGCAACTAACAATATTTTATTCATTTATTCATTTAATCAAAATTTATTAAATACCTGTCAAGTGCCAGATATTATCAAAGAACTTACAGCCCAGCCAGGGAGAAAATGTGCTCCCAAAAATGTACACACACACACACACACACACCCCAAAAAACACACCACTCACATAAGTGATCTATGTGAGCTGGTTTTTGAAAGAGGTAACCTTGTTTAGATGACAAAATTGATAAACAAGGTGGATATGTCATATTCTAAGACGCATAGAATGAAATAATATATGAGAAAGGCAAGCAGATTAATTTTCTCAAAATTGAGGGTCAATGTTAAAAGGAAATGGTAACAAATAGGATGACTTATTGAGCAGGAAAAGAGACTGGGGAATGTGGGGGGAGCACCATATACTTAGCTTAAGTTCTGTAGATGTTGAACTGTTATTTAAATTTAGGTAAAATTTTGATATCATTGATTTTATATAACCTCAACAACTCTAGCATGAGCTCCACCTCAAAGACAGGAGCATTTATGGGGTGCCTGGTTGACTTAGTCAGTAGAACATGTGACTCTTGATCTTAAGGTCATGAGTTCAAGCCCCAGGTCAGGTGTCAAGCTTATCTTAAAAAAAAAAAAAAAAAGAGGAACATTTAAACTTTTCTCCACTGACCACATGATGGTACACAGTAGAAATTCAGATATATGTTGATTCAACTTAAAAGTTGGGCCATGGGGCACCTGGGTGGCACAGTGGGTTAAAGCCTCTGCCTTCGGCTCAGGTCATGGTCTCAGGGTCCTGGGATCCAGCCCTATATCGGGCCCTCTGCTCAGTGGGGAACCTGCTTCCTCCTCTCTCTCTCTCCCTGCCTCTCTCAAACTTGTGATCTGTCTGTCAAATAAATAAATAAAAATCTTTAAAAAAAAAAAAGAAAGAAAAAAAAAAAAGGCCAAAAGTCTCGGCTATTATACAAGAACATAAAAGAGATAATGTTGCATCATACAAGATACACACAAGACAGATTGTTGGGCATGGATTATTTTGTAATATAAAAATTAAAAAAGAGAGGCTCCTGGGTGGCTCAGTTGGTTATGCATCTGCCTTTGGTTCAGGTCATGATCTCAGGAACCTGGGATCAAATCTTGCATTGACCTCCCTGCTTAGCAGGGAGTCTGCTTAAGGATTTTCTCTCTCCCCCTCTGCCCCTCTCCCCTACTCATGTTCACTCTCTCTCAAATAAACAAATAAAATATTTAAAAAAAATTTTAAATAAAAAGCAAGAAAACAGGAAGATGTTATAAATTCTTAAGTGGGGGTGGCGGCAATAATAACCATCTTTTCTATGTTCATGACAGTTTACATGTCCAATGTGTTTTATCCTCAACAACCCTGTGAGTTGTGACTTAGAAAAGTAATATGCATTAGTCATAAACTTTGTGCTGCTATGACTGTATCTTCTAACTCCAAATTCTGTGCTTGGTTCATTTCTCATACTACTTTAGGAAGCAAACTCTTGTTCAAGAAAGGATGTGCAGAGTATACTCTTGTGGAAAGGGACTGAGGTCTCTGATATGTTGCTGCTGATCTTTTTGTTGTTGATTAGAAAATGAAGACATAGATTAGAGTCACAAGAGCAGAATGGAGCATCCGGCGGGCAAAAGCTTTCAGGAATACAATGCGCCATAATATAGTTTCTGATTATCTGTAAGAGCCCATGTTAGCAATTGCTAGCCAACTTTTGTAATTATAATACACAGCATCTAGGCATTGCCAACATACCTATAGATGGTTTAGCAGGTTGAATTACCTACTAATATAAGATTTCTAAATATTTGTGGTGGTCTTTCACTTTGGCAATGTTCTCTCAAAGGGAATATAAAATCTTCCACTTAAATCTATTTCGTATGAGGAGTGTCTGGGTGGCTCAGTTAGTTAAGCATCTGACTCTGACTGAGGCACAGGTCATGATCTCAGCATCATGGGCTTGAGCTCCGTGGCTGGCTCCATGAGGTTCTCTCTCTCCATCTCCCACTTGCCCTCCCCCCACTCATGCTTGCTCTCTCACTCTCCCCCCACCATCAAATAAATAAATACGTCTTTTAAAAAAATCTATTTTGGGGTGCCTGGGTGGCTCAGTTGGTTGAGCAAATTCCTTTAACTCAGGTCATGATCCCGGACTTCCAGGATCGAGTCCTGCATCAGGCTCCCAGCTTCTTGGGGAGTCTGCTTCTCCCTCTGACCTTCTCCTCTCTCATGCTCTCTCTCACTCATTCTCTCTCAAATAAATAAATAAAATCTTAAAAAAAATAATGTATGTAGTATGAAAAATAAAATAAAAAATCTAATATGTAGTATGAAACTATAGCAGAACGCATATTTTAAACAAATACTCATCAAAGTGTAATTTTAAAGTACAAAATCATATATTTTAAATACTGTAAGTGATCATGGCCCAAAATAAATTTAGGATGAGCATATTTCAGTTTTATATGTTTATGCCTCCTATTTAACATAAGATAGATAGTCAAAATGGAACTAAGTCCACTTTAAACAGACAGCAGTTGATAACATTGGACCGTAAGTTAGAAGTTTTCAGCCTATTACACATAAAAGCTGAAGAATTTCTCATTTTTTGGAATACTTTAATTGTTCTAAGCTGTATCTTTCTAACCTTTAATATTAATGTTTTGCTCCAGATACATTAATTGTTATTAACTTAAGCCCTTTTCCTTCAGCGATTATTAAAATATATTTTATTGGTTGCTTCTTTGCACTTTGGCTCATTTTATTATAAGAGTCTATGAATACAACCTGGTTCTCTATGACATTACCTTTTTTTAAATAACACTCTATTGTATTATTGACTCCTACTAAATTTATTACCCACTGTTTATTTTTTTTTAAAGATTTTATTTATTTATTTGACAGATCATAAGTAGTCAGAGAGGCAGGCAGAGAGAGAGAGAGAAGGAAGCAGGCTCTCTGCAGAGCAGAGCCTGATGTGGGACTCGATCCCAGGACCCTGAGATCATGACCCGAGCCGAAGGCAGAGGCTTTAACCCACTGAGCCACCCAGGTGCCCCTTATCCACTGTTTATGACCACCAGATCCCTCCCTGCAGCAGCATTGCCAGTTCAGTATTTCCTTGTTCTATATTTGTGCACTTAGTTACTCCTCCCTTTGGGAGCCATTTTAGCTATTTTTACTGAATCTCATTTTACCGATTTCATCTCAGTTCTTCAATCAACAACAAAAATACTACTATATTTTAATCTTCCAAAACTAAAAATTTGGCTACAAAACCTGTATTTACCATATTACATTATATGTAGTTCAGAAAGCCAAGATAGTTATATTGCATGAAAAATGTTCTTTCTTCTCTTCATCCCTCCAGAAGCAAGCTTTCACACTCTTCAGTGATCAGTTATGTATTGTTATTATGCACGTAATTTTTAATAAAGAAATGATTTTAAATAAAGGTAATAAGAAATCACCCAACTGCTATTAATACCTATATTTCTTCCCTTCTTTCCCTTGTCCTTCTCTTCTTCCTTTTTTTCCTTCTAACTACACCTGAAGTGACAATAAACATGAAATTATAGTATACATAATTTTCGCAGCCTGCTTTTTACTTTAAAATATATTTGACAATCTTTTCAAGTCAATAAGCAGCTCTCTAAAGCATCATTTTAATGACTACTTAAATATATTACATTACATCCTGCTGGCTTTTGAAGCCCTTTCTAAACAATGACATATTAAACATGTAGCATTATCATCAAAAGTAGCTGAAACATGTAAAGGTGAAGGACCAGACAGTGAATTTAGGATTAGTGCCAAAACAACCTTTCAGAAGTTCAAAATTCAAAAATTATGGGGCGTCTCCGTGGCTCAGTGGGTTAAAGCCTCTGGCTTTGGCTCAGGTCATGATCCCAGGATCCTGGGATGGAGCCCCACATTGGGCTCTCTGCTCAGCAAAGAGCCTGCTTTCCCCCCACCCCCACCCCCCCCCCGCCTGCCTCTCTGCCTTCTTGTGATCTCTGTCCGTCAAATAAATAAATAAAATCTTAAAAAAAATAAATGAATAAAATTCAAAAATTATGTCCTCAGTACTATTAATGTGGGGGAATAAAAAAAGGAAACAGCACTGATTCTCAGACATTGAACTTCCCTCTAACACTGGGTTGACCCATTGTTAAACCTGAGAAGTATAGAACACCTCATCCCATTAGTCCTATACCTTGCTTACCAGGCAAGGCATCTTAGATACTGTGATAGGCAGAGCCCGAAGATGGGCATTGCCTGTCGAACATGTCCTACATAGTAAGGTCCCTAATACACTGACCTTGAATCAGACAAAGATGGTGCTGAATGTGCCTGACTTAAGCAGGTGAGCCCTTTGAGAGAGGGTTCAGGCCATTTCTGAAGGGAGAAATTTAAAACCAAAGAGATGCTCATGTGTTGGCCTCGAAGAAACAGATAGCCATGTTGTGACTGCCTACAGACCTAGACACATGACAGGGGTCAGAGCGCAGCCTGCGGTTAGTGAAAGTGGTCTCTGGCTCATTGCCAGGAAGAAAACAGAGGCCTCAGTCCTACCAGAACAAGGAACTGTGTTTTACCAACAATCACAGGCTTGGAAGAGAACTCAAGAGCTTCAGGGAGGAACACAGGCCAGTAAGCATCTGGACTGTAGCAATGTGACACGCCAAGCCAAGCACCCAGCTAAGCTGTGCCTGGACTTCTGACCCCAGAAATGGAGAGATAGTAGTACATTTATGTTCTTTTCAGCCACATAGTTTGTGAGGATTTTTTACGCGGCAGTGAAAACTAATACAAATCAGGTCATTACTCTTTGGCGGACAAAAGGGGAGAATACATTAGAAAGGAAGGCATATTGGTTTTTTTTTGTTGTTGTTGTTATATTTTTTGATAGATCATAAAGTAGTGAGTAAAGAAATTAAAGATTAAGTCCTTTAATATATATCAGTACCACCAGGTTGCAAATATCCATTACCTCCTCCCCATTATTCTCCAAGGGCTCTGGGTCATCATTTAGGGAGATTCTAAAACATTCAGAGAAAGTCCATGCTTTCTGCGTGGGATGTGAATGGAGGAATCTGAATGGATTGGTTCTTAGGCACCAAAGAGTAGAGCGACTATACTTCCCAATTATACCTGTCACAGTTATCCAGTAAACACTCCCTTTCATTAACAAAAGTGCCCCATTATAGATAATATGTTACATTTTCACCTGACCCATAAGATACCTGATCCACTGGAACCATTGTAGAAAATGCGGGAGGCTCTTAATCCAACAATTTTTTTTCCTTGAGTGGGTGGGAGAATGGATAAGCAAGTTAAGTCTCTAGAGCAGTGGTTTCTAATCTATTTAAATAGAATTTCCCTTTGAAAATCTTTGGAAAGCTATGTACTTCTTTTACCATAGTTATGCACATAATCACATAATGCACAAAATGTCCGACATATTTGAAGGGATTTATAAATCCTTCCAAAGTCCATTCATAGATCCCTTCTATTCTTGGAGTTCACATTAAAAACTCAACTTGAGTATAAAAATCACTGAACCGCTAGTCTGAAGTCAGTCTGAACTTGCCTATTTATTTCTGATTTTTAGGACCCCAGTGATGCCTCCTGAATATCAGGTATAGGCCAAAGCTCGCCATCTACCTCTCCTTCTTGTCAGGGTCCACTAAAACCATCTGTAAAAATAAATTCCAGCCTACAACACCATTGGCAATATGCTACTTCAGTTCTGGAAGAAAGAAGAAAAAATATTATTGCCACAGTAGGAAAGGGTAGGGAAGAAATGGTGACTCAAAGTGTTATCCGCTTAAACCAATACAGGTCTGAGTTGATGTTCCTGATGACAAAAATAAAATAAAGAACAAAAGTTTAAATAGCCACACAGAAAATTGCTTTGTAGTGTGCCTCAAATATGCATATTACAATATACACTGTATTCTCACTATTCACAAAAAAGATACAATTTATTCCCACTTTTCAATCACCTTATAGAGACTTCTATAAGCGTTCATTGCTCAGTTAGATTGTCACACCATAAGAAAATGGTTAACCATTTTCTTCTCCACACCTTGTAGGAGTCAACAGAATGAAACATCAGCCTTCTGGTAAAAATTAGGAAGATCACACAAGGTTTTCCTCCTATTTCCAAGGGTTGAACAGTAGTTGCATAATTGGAAAAGCCTGAAAACCACTAGCCCAGGTACCTCTGTTGACTGGAATTAAAACATTAAGGGAAATATTCCTATGTGGTCTTCTGTCTCGTACTGGGGTTTCTAACAGGTGCATTGTCTTCAACTCAATAAATTTACTAGGACAGACTTTGTTCATACACAGGAGAAGCCTGCACTATACTCAATTATTTTAACACAGAGGAAAGTATTCAGGGATCCCATGTGGCCATTGATCCATGCTGCATTTTCTAATCCAGTTTTGTTAGGAATAACACTTATATGTCCATTCCTGACACCAAGCTCTATTTTGAATTGGTTCCAAACTCAAAGGAAAAGAACAGATAGTGCTCTATGAAGAGACACTCTCAATATACTTTGTTTTGAGCAAAGGAAAATTATCTCATTTTTTTTCCTTTCTTGGTAAAGGAAACTTCTAACGGACCTAATTTGCTTGAAACATATTGATAGGATTACTCAAAGAGAATTACTACATGGTAGTAGATATTAGGAAAAAGATTACAAATCCCATGCCAAAAGAGCCTTAGTGAGACACTCCAAAAGTCTCTGTATAGCCATTAGTAACTAGAGCTCCACATCAAGCCAGCTTCAGGGTGCCTTGACAAACTTGGCTCCAATTTCCGTCCTTCCAGGTTACTGGGATAAGTCAAAGTCTACTAGGATATTTAATCCTAGCTACAGATTTTACTGATAACATTTCAGTAATCTATTGATATTATAATATTATTTTGTTTTCTAGAAACTTGGAATAAACTAAGTAAGTGAACCAGTTGTAGAAAAAACAGTGCTTTGAAACTTCAAGACGGAAGAGTGATAGAAACATATAGTAATGTCCAGATGAGTTTAGAATCAGTCACAACCGGGAGAAATTATTTACACATTATATCTGGTAAAGACCTTGCATCCAAAGTATACAAAGAACTCTTCACAACTGGATAATAAGAAGGAAAGTGACCCAATTTGTAAAATGGTCAAATATTTGAATAGACATTTCCCCAGAGAAAATGCAGGAATAGCTGATAAGTACATGAAAGATACTCAACAGCATTAGTCAAATGTAAATTAAAACCAAAATGAGCCCACCCATTAGAGTGACTATCCTAATAACAAAAAAGGCAAGAAGGTGAGGATGTGAAGAAACTGCAGCCTACAACCCCATGCTGGCTGGTGGGTATGTAAAACACGCAGCCCCTTTGAAAAACAGTGTGGCAGTTTCTTTAAAAAGTTAAACATAAATACACCTTATCAACAAGCAATTCTACTCCTAGGTAGCTACTCAAAAGAAATGAAATCCTCACAAAGACTTGTATGTGAATGTTTATAGCTGCCTTATTCATAATAGAAATTACCCAAAATGTCTATCAACTGGTGAATAACCATAGAATGCAATACTATCGGGTGATAAGAAGAAACAAAGTATATACATATACCGCAACATGGACGACTCTCAGAAACATTCTGCTAAATGAGAGAAGCCGGCTGTAAGACTCCATGTATATACGATTTCATGAATACAAAATACACCAGAAGTCAAATATATGGAGAAAGAAAGTAAATTCATAATTTCCTGGGGCTGGGGCAGGCAGGTGAAGGGAGTGCTCTAAAATTGGACTGAGGCGATAGTTGCACAGCTCTGTAAATATACTAAGAGTCATTGAATTATACACTTAAAATGGATGAATTTTATGGCATGTAAATAAGTCTTTCATAAAGATTTAAAAAAAATTCATCATGAATCGGACAATAATCCATGCGTCATTATAAAAGAGACTAAATGGATGAACTATTTCTGAGGGCAGTATGGCAGTGTCTGTCAAGACTTTAGATATATATACCCTTTGACCCTCCAACATTATTAGGCATTTGTCCTATGTATATACTCATATAAGTGCACAAAAACAGATGAACAAGGATCTTGCCTGAAATAATTTGAAATCTTAAAAATCCCCCCAAATATTCTGAATGTCTTTTATTAGGGTAATAGTGACATGAACTAAGATCTATCCACAAAATAAATTGTTATTCAGAATTTTTTAAGGACTAAAGTAGATATTTAGGTGCTATTGTGTCTAAGATACATTGTTAAGTAGGGGAAAAAAAAGCAAATTATGTGACATATACATATTTCCAATGGAATAAATATATGTGTTTGTACCTGCACAGATACTGTCTGAAAAGATAAACCCTAATATGTCCGTGAAGGGTAGGGTAGGTGAGAAGGGAATAAAGAACTTCACTTTTAATTTATGTGTCTTTTTTTTTTTTAAGATTTTATTTATTTATTTGACAGAGAGAGATCACAAGTAGGCAGAGAGAGGGAAGCAGGCTCCCCGCTGAGCAGACAGCCCGACTCAGGACTCGATCCCAGGACCCCGAGATCATGACCCGAGCTGAAGGCAGTGGCCTAACCCACTGAGCCACCAAGGTGCCCCTAATTTACATATATCTTTACACCATTTTAACTTCTCACAAATAACATGTATTACTCTTAGAAAAAACGAATTTAAATTAATGAAGAAAAAGCCACTAACAGAAAAAGCAAGTTAAAAAAGAGAAGCATTTAGGTGGTCACCACTTGAAAGATGAACAGTTAAGTACACTAAAGCTTTCTGAGGTAGTAAAAAGGAAGCCTACATTATAGTTAACTTTTTTTGTAAAAGAGTGATCCTCTTAGTCTCTGCTTTGGTGAACACAGGAAAGGTAGCTCTTAAGGATTTTAGTATATAGTATATGGAATTATACGAGCGATCAAAAATGGCTGATTATATAGATAGTTCAATGAAGATACCACTCTTAGAGGAATCATGGACAATTTTCTACCTGCTCCTTATAGTGGCAATCTGTTCAGTATTGAACTGTTTTTCTCGGATGTAGGAGTATAAAAAGACCGTCTTTGCTTCACTCTGAGTACATGACAGCAGGGTAGTAATGGTAACAATTACTATTTACTGAGTGTCTACTGTGGGCTGGCTACTTTACATGTACACATTTTCCCTAATCCTTGTATCAAGCCTGCAACATAGCAGTTATGGTCCTCTTTCCCTCATTTGGTGAGACAGGCTCAGAGAATGCAATTCTTTGCAAGAAGGGGCGCAGAGAAGAAGTGTTCATAGAGTGAGGTCTCCTTGCTGTCAAAGCTGACATTCTTCCATCAAGCCTTACAGTAACATAGAACGCTGTTAGAGAGAACACCTTTCATGATTTGAAGAGCCAAGCAGGGTCACATCAAGGTACACATTCTTACCTGTTCATCTACCTCCTGAGAACCGTCAACATCCGTGCCGTTTGTTTCAAACTTCCCACATGTGCCACTAAGAGATGAGCTGCTATCACTTATGCTACTTTCCGGGGTGCCTGTGACACTGTCAGTAGCTGGCCGTGAGGACACGAAGAGGCTGATGTTATCAAAATCGTCATCACCAAACCTGTTCTCAGTGTCCACCTTCTGTACTTTCGCTGGATTGTAGGGTTTTAGGAAGGAGGAATACACATATCCTTTTATAACTGGATAAGAATAAAAAGAAAGAAGAAACAAGGTCATTTGTATGGACCCTCACCAAACATTCGGGTTTAGACAAGCCCAGAGAGGCCCCTGGGAAAATCTCAACTTGAAAAAAGATGGTAGATCTGCACGTTTTAGGCCAAAAACTTACTTCCTGTATCAACAAGCCACCTGCTTGTACTCCCCAGCGGATCCTTCTGTTCCACCACAGCCACCAACTCCCCTTCCAGAAGATTGATGTCATATTCTTGGGTAGCGTTACACTTGCGTTTCGCTTGGTAGAGTTCTTCTTTACCATATGTGGATAGTAGTTTGGAGCGGTGAATGTCAGTTTGACGGGGCACTTCTGGCTGGGAGAAGGAAGGAGAAATTTGGATTTAGATAGATGTATAATAGAATTCTCACTGAGCTGCAAAGATTCCGTCTTTGGAGATTTTTTTAAATGTGGAAGCCATACATTGATTTGGGATGATTTCATTGTTGAAGCGTTGATGGAGTTATTATTGTGAAGCAACTGTTTGAGTTATGCAGTGAAAAATTCTCTAGTTAGCACAGGAGGGCAGTGTTGCAGAGAAAAAAGAAAATTCAACTGAGTGTAAGAAGGCAGAGGTTCTAATCCCTCTGGATGGAATAATTTTTAATTTTGGCCATCCTGTACACAATCCCTTGTGTATTAAGCACTTGATAGATAATATTTAATTAAGTTGTACATTTGCATGTCTTTTTCTGGGAAAAAATATCGGTAAATTAGTCAGAAGGCAAGAGGTCTAGACCCCTCCCAGGTCTGCCTCCAGTGATTTTGAAAAAGTCACTTCATCTCTGGAACTGAGGATTCCTTATCTAGAAAAAGGAAAGAGTGGAACTAATGCAATTTTGCTCTATAAAATTCCCTTCATTCATTCAACAGATATTTATATCTGTTGTCAGGCACCATTTTAACAGCTTGGAATATATCACGTACAGAATGGATAAAAAAATTATGACCTTACAGAACTCATAATATAAAAGGTAGAAATAAACAAGAAATCCTACGTATAATAGGTTGGTAAATTACAGGTTATTAAAATGAGATAAGTGATTTGGAAAATAATATACCATGATTTGAGCAAGGAAAAGAGACGAGAGTCCTTGTCACAAATACTATCAAACTCACCAGAATTTGCACAGACTTCTTCTTTTCAAAACTAAGTTTCCTCTCAATAAAAGTGGCACTGTTGTCCTTCACAAAATTAAGATTTTGAACCTCTTCTAGTACTTGATTCTGAATTTCAGAGATTCTTGAGTCCAACTGTGGTACCTATAGGGAGAAAGGGTAGGGCATTGTTCTCAAACTATTCAACCATATTAGGTATTAAATTTAGTAGAGTTGTGACAAACAGAGAAAGCATAAGATAGCATCACCCCCCCCAAAAAAAATAGGGCAATGTTAGAACTTTCAGATAAAAGCGGTCTGATTTCCTGTCTCCAGAAACCTCATTAAAATGATAGGATAATTGTTTTTAAAGACTCAAGCCTGGGGGTGCCTGGGTGGCTTCGTCAGTTAAGTGTCTGCCTTCGGCTCAGGTCATGGTCTCTGGATCCTGGGATTGAGCCCCACGTCAGGCTCTCTGCTCAATGGGGGAGTCTGCTTCACCCTCTCCCTCTGCCTGACTTCCATCCCCCACCCCCAGCTTGTGCTCTCTCTCTCTTTCAAATAAATAAATCTTTAAATAAAATAATAAAAGTACACACCTAAATAAAAGAATAGAAGAGAAATAAAAAGCAAAGGAATTTTGGAGGAAGGACTTAGGAATCAATGGCAGTAGGGTCCTCCAAAGTGGTAGGCTGGGATGAGGGAAGGAGAAAGAAACTAAAACAGAAAGCACTGGTGAAGAGGCTGTGGTGGTTTTTAAAAAAAATCAGCAAATTCTTTGACATGTCTCTCATCAAGAGGGGAAGTCCATGTCCTCTCTCCTTAAAAGTGATTGGGTTTTTAGAATTGTCTCCCTGAATAGACTATGGAAATGAACAGAAGTGATGCTATCTGACTTTAAAGATTAGGCTAAAAGAGACCACTCAGTTTCTGTTGGTTTCTCTTGGGACACTCACTTTGACAGACCTGAATGGCCATGGAGGAAGTCCAGTTGCACTGTGCCCACCATAACAAAAAGCCATGTTGAAAGGTCAGGTGGGGAAAGGCCTATGCAGCCCCAGTTGTCCTGGTCCCCAACTATTTGAGTCTTCTATCATCATCCCATCTCCCACCCCAAACATGGGCTTGAGGAAGTCTTTGAGATGACTCTAGCCCCAGCTATTATGAGACTGCAACCTCACAGAGACACTGAGAATGACTGCCCTGAGCCCAGGGAACCTTCAGAGCCACAGCAGTAATAAATAACCATTGGTTGCTACATGTTACCATGTTTGATATAATTTGTTATGCAGTTGTAGACAATTGGAATCATCCAAATGACCATCAATAGGAATAGGTTGATACATAAAACCCTACATACTGTATGATTCCGTTTTGGGGAGATACTAACCAGGCATAACAGTCTGTGGTAACACAGATCAGAAAACTGGTTACCTTTGAGGGGCGGGAGCCCAAGAATGGTCATGAGTGGCTGTTATGGAGCACTGAAAAGGGCTAATATCTAGATCTGGATGGTGGTACACAGATGTATTTATTTGCAAATATGCACTCAGATGTACACTTTAGATGGATGCACTTTACTGTATGTAAGCTATACTTCAGTTTAAAAAGTTTAAGATAGGAGGATGATCAAAGAACTGCAAATCAAAACCATAATGAGATATCACTTCACACCCACTGGGATGGCTATAAAACAGAAGACAGAGAGATGTAAGGAAATGGAAACTCAGTCAACACTGTTGAGAATGTAAAATAGTACAGCCGCTTGGGAAAAGTCTGGCAGCTTTTGAAAGGTACACAGTTAGCATATGATCCAGCAATTCTACTCCTAGAATTGTACCCAAGAGAAATGAAAACAAACTTCCACCAAGACCTTGAATGTTCCTAGCTGCAGTATTCATAGTAGCCAAAAAGTAGAAATTTAACCCAGATGTTCATCCACTGATGACAGATAAATAAAATGTGGCATATCTATACAATTAAATATTATTTGGAAATAAAAAGAATTAAGTTCTGAAACACACTACAACATGGATGAACCTTGAAAACATTCTGTTAAGTGAAAGAAGTGCGTCACAAAGAACCACACATTATATAACTCTATTTATATGAAATGTCCAGAATAGGCAAATCTACAAAGATAGAAAATAGATTGGGGTTTCTTAGGGCTAGGGGTTTGGGGGAAAATGTGGATTCACTGCTAATAGTACTGGGTTTCTTTTGGGGGTGATGACAATGTTCTAAAATTGATTGTGGTGGTGATTTCACAACTCTTGTGAAAATACTAAAAACCACAGAATTGTGTACTTTAAATGGGTGGAATATATGGTATGTGAATTATATCTCAACAAAGTTGTTATCCAAAAGACAAGGGGCTGGTTATACCCTATTGTACAGCAACACGGTAGACTAGCATAAAGCTATCAAAGGGATGAGAAAGCTGTCTGTGTTGATCTGGTGCACCCCGAAGAGATTAAAAGGTGAATTTCAAGATGGTGTCATAATATCCTGGTTTTCTACAGGAAAAATATATACATATTTTCATTTACTTCTAATGGCATGAAGAAACCCTAAACGGCTAAACTAGTAACAATGGCGGTAGTGGTAGGAGATGGGTGGTTAGGGAACAGGAGTCCGTGTGAGACTGCTTATATGTTTTTATGTGGTTTTGCCTTTTGAACCAGGTAAATGTAGTACCTGCTTTTTCAACTTAATATAATTCAAATGATAAGTTAAAAGTTAATTAAATGCACAGTAAAAAATAAAGTCAGGACAATTAATTTTCCTCCAAATGTTGTCCATTAAATATCTAACCAGCTGAAAAACAACTAGTTGAAACAAAGGGCAAAGAAACCACACTGATTCTTTTAAGTTGATAGTAGCTTATAAATATCATTCTTCTTCAGGAAAATAGTCATAAAATCATATCTTAACGGAGAGCTAAGTTACACACAAACACACACACACACCCCCTAGACTTTTTTCCATAGAGGAAAACAAAAGCAAAAAAAAAAAAAAAAAAGACTGGCTTGACAGTTTTCCTGCTTCTGTCTTTACACTGAGATGACCTTCTTTTTGGATCCATGTCTTAAGTAGTCATGGTTAGCATTCAAGAACCGTTGAATAGGAAGAGAATACAAAATACAAATTGATAAGCTTCAGCAAAGCATCATGCAGTTTGGAGCTAAAAGGTGTTTGGCATTTGAAAAGAAACCTCCAAGAAGAACTAAAGTGTGGAAATCACAATAAACACGAACCAGGAAACTTTCCTGAGGAGAAAAGAGAAAGAAATGGAGAGACTGTGCGACTAGCTTCAGTTCGGTGCCCGCCACGTGTGCACACGCAGCGCGCATGTGCACACTGTGAGCAAGGCCGTTTCACAGGGCTGTGGCTTCTCGCAGATGCTGCTGGCCTGGCCAGCCAGGTGCTGGTGCGGAGCTTACCGGCGCCACGGTGGAATAAACCTGCTGAGCCGCGAGGGTCAGGTCTCTGAGGAGAGCCATGAAACTGCACAGACAGTTCCACAGGATCTTTCGAGCAGCCTGGTTGAACACCTGGAGCTCCTCCACGAGCTGGGCATTGAGGGCCTCATACTCTTTTTTGGCCAAGTCTGTCTCATCTCCGGCTACCCGTGGCAGGGAGCTGTTGCAGTCCAGCAGTTTGTCATAGCGTTTCTGGATGAGCTTCTGCGGCCCCGTGAATAAGGACAGCAGGGCCGACAGGGGCATCAGGACAAGCCTCTGTAAATGGGCTGCCTGTCGAAAGAAAAGCAATCCTGTGACAGAGTAAGGAGCAACCAGTACAGGTCCTGCGCTATCGCCAGTAGGCTTACTTTCTCCCTGCAGGAGCTCAGAGGACCACGGGAAATTCTGTAGCCAAGTGAAGAGACCTTGTGATCTGACGCGCATGCTGGCTCAGATGGTTAAGCATATGCCTTCTGTTCGGGTCATGATCTCTCCGGGTCCTGGGATCAAGACCCATACTAGGCTCCCTGCTTAGCAGGAAGTCTTTCTCCCTCACCCTCTCCCCTCTGCTCCTGTTCTCTCTCTCAACTGAATAAATAAAATCTTAAAAACAAGAGAGAATGTGATTTATTTATTCTTTTGTCTAGCTAAATCTGCTCGAAGACTTAAAACAATGACTCTAGAGTCTAAAACTGAAAGTAAAGAGTAAGCAAGAAGAGGAATACAAAACCTAAAGCCTGCACACCCAAAATGCACTCCATCTTTCTCTCTACAGCCATTGGGTTTTGTCATTGGGGACATATTCAACACTTTGCCCTTCCCCTTCTTTCTAATCCCTGAGTCAAGTGGAGTTACTTCAGTCCATGGAGTGGAAGGCAAACTCCGGTCTCTGACCACTAAGACTGTGCAAATGACTCACCATATTATTCCCTTCCTTTGCTGACAATGAAGGTAGTCTTAGAAAGACTGTATCCTAGTCCTCCCACATCTGCCCAATTACCCGGCTACCCTGCTGGCTCATTTTGGGTAGTGGAACTTCATATCCAATACAGATAAGTACCTCCTTAATCAGGTGTTTTGCTCCTGTGATAGAAACGACAACAGAAGGCACCTGGGTGGCTCAGGCAGTTAAGCATCTGCCTACAGTTCAGGTCCTGATCCTGGGGTCCTGGGATCTAGAGCCACATCAGGCTCTCTGCTCAGTGGGGAGTCTGTTTCTCTCTGCCCCACCCCTGGTCATGTGCTCCCTCTCCTCTGCGCTCTTTATTTCTCAAATAAATAGTCTTTTTTTTTTTTTTAAGATTTTTATTTATTTGACAGAGAGAGTCACAGTGAGAGAAGGAGCACAAGCAGGGGGAGTGGGAGAGGGAGAAGCAGGCCTCCTGCCAAGCAAGGAGCCCAGTGTAAGCTCATTCCCCAGGACCCGGGGATCATGACCTGAGCCCAAGGCAGACACTTAATGCCTGAGCCACCCGGGCACCCCCAAATAAATAGTCTTTAAAAAAAAAAAAAAAGGAATGACAACAGAGTTACTGCTTTCTCTTTAAACACATTGAAGGACTAAGCTGATGCTCGTTCTGTTTCTTAAATTGTTCCATTTTTAGATTTGAGACATTGAAAATAAACTTCATATTAACCTCCAACCCCATGCCAGCACCTGAACATCCTAGATTTACTTTCTTCTATTTCTCTTTCCTCCCCCTCTATTCCGAAGCACCCTAGTATCCTATGTTTGCTGACTGCTGACTTTATGCTTTGTCATATATGCGTGGGTTACGTGATTATATTACAGCAATTTAGAAGCAAGTTTTTCTTTTGTACCCTGAAAGATGTCCTAAGGAATCAGCATCTGAACAGCAGGTTTTATTAGTTAAACAACCTGTGGTAACTTTGTCTGAACTGACAGGAAATCCACAAGAGAGAGGAAGCCAATCTCTGACTGGCGCTAGCAATAGACTACACAGATTAAATTTGATGTCTAGCTTATAAAATAATCAATATATAGTTTCAGACTGTTTAATGACTCTTTTGACTAAGCAAAGAATCTGTTTACCGTTCTGATAAATTACTATGTTGTAACTTGGCTGGATTCTACAGGTAATTATAATATTACAACATAATTACTATATACATAATTACTATATCTATATATATACACACATATATGTGTGTGTGTGTGTGTGTGTGTGTGTGTGTGTATATCCTGTGACCATAGACATAAACCAATTCCAATTCACCTGGGTATAGGAATTATGATTGGAACAAATAAGAATCAGATTTTCTTTTAATATTTTTCCTGTTCAAAACATGTAAGCTAGTACTTTTCAAGGTAGATAAATATTTTTCAAGGTTAGATAAAAACACTGCTCTGCCTTTAGATAGATTTTTGAATTCCTATTAACATTTGATTTTTTAAAAGATTTTATTTATTTATTTGACAGAGATTACAAGTAGGCAGAGAGGCAGAGAGGGAGAGAAGGAAGCAGACTCCCCACTGAGCAGAGAGCCCGACGTGGGGCTTGATCCCAGGACCCTGGGATCGTGACCTGAGCTGAAGGCAGAGGCTTTGCTTTAACCCACCGAGCCAGTCAGACGCCCCAACATTTGATTTTTAAAAAGGAGTTTCATATACTTTATTCGTAAGTTAAAAAAAAAGTCACTTTTATATTGATCATTCTGATAATTATTTTAATTTAGCTTAATTTATCATCTTGTGGTTTCATGCAAGAAGGGGAAGAACACCGCTCTATTCCCACCGAATTCTGGACATGCTTGCTGAGGGGAAGCTGTATACCATGCTGGTATATGGTGCTCAATAAATACTTACCGACTTAATACATTGGGATTAAGCTAAAGAACAAACTCTTAAGGACTTTTCTGAAAGGGGCAGTCTGTAATTAAGCCCAGAAAATGTATCAAGAACTAGCCACATTGTTTCCATTTAACATACTTTGTAAAAACGTCTCTCTCTCTCTCTTGCTCTCTCACTCTCATTTATCTAATTGATCATCTTAGTTCAGATGTAATCCTGACTGGTACCACATTCCCTGGTACCACAAAATAAGATGCTTCTGAATGTGTTCTACTAGGGGGTGGGGTTGGATGACTTCCTGGGATTTGGAAATATGTGGGGCTATTCACTGGATGTCACACAACTTGAGACTGGGGAGACATTACTGAGATTTAGATCCTGGTATGCCAGGAATGCTAAACACCCTCTAACACAAGGGCCTCTCAAGGAAGAACTGTCTGACCCAAAATGCCAATAATGTCAACACAAAACTGCCACTTTCAAGGATCTTCAAGATGATGAAGGAGTCTATTATAGCTTCTATATAACATAGTACTATGATATTACAATACTTATGGAACACAAGATACTAAATTAAAATTAGTACCACTCAAACTAATTTACCAGCCAAGTATTTCTAGGTTCAAGAATATTTTAAGGATTCCCAAGCTATGTTTTATAATTCTGTATATTTTATACAACTCCTAGAAAACAAATATTTTACCACAGAAGACTTATGACTCATATAGGTAAAGACTGGTTCTCGATAAAAAGGCTTTACTGTCCAGTATATACTGTGTTGATAAAAGTCATGTCTTCAGAGAGTATCTTCACTCTTCCTGTAAGGACTCTGGACTTTTCCAGAGACTCCTTTAGGAAAATTCAGCTTTCCAACTTAATAAAGCCATCATCTATCACATGCAGACTTAAACTAAATGTTGATTTTATTTTTTATTTTTTTTAAAGATTTTATTTATTTATTTGAGAGAGAGAGACAGAACAAGAGAGAAAGAGAGAGCACAAGGGAGGTAAGGGTCAGAGAGAGAAGCAGGTTTCCCACTGATCAAGAAGCCCAATGTGGGCCTCAATACCAGAACTCTGGGACCAAGACCTGGGCTGAAGGCAGACGCTCAACTGACTGAGCCACCCAGACACCCCCAAAATGTTTCTAATAGCTACTCAGAGGTGCCTGGTTATGATCCGCCTTCAGCTCAGGTCATGATCCCAGGGTTGTAGGACCAAGCCCCTTGTTGGGCTCCCTGCTTCTCCCTCTGCCTGCCACTCCCCCTGCTTGTGCTCTCCCTCTCTGTCAAATAAATAATAAAACCTTAAAAAATAAATAAAATAAAAGCTACACAGAACTGACTGCTCCTAGAAACACAAGGTAGAATCCTCTTAAATTTTGATTGTAGTAAAAAATTCTTCACGAATTCACTTTAAAATAGTTAATAATGAAAAAAAAAATCTGCTCCTATTCAAATCTACTGATATTGACATTCGTATTTGCTTTAGTACATGTTTTATTTCTAACTCCAGAAAAACGAATAAAAAGCAGCTTTCCTTTTAACCCCGCTTTCTAACGTGAATATAAACAACTTACAAAGTCACTGCAGGGATTGGGGGCATTACTTGGGGTCTCCGAATGGCTCCTCTCCTCCTTATCTTTGTTGCATGAGATCTCCTGGAGCGCCATCACACTCTGCAGCGCTAAGGGCAAAGCATCCTGAAACCCAAGAACAAAGTCACAAAATGGGCAAAGTTCTGAAGTTCTATACCATTAAATGTATCCCATGTGTGTACTTCATCATCATAACCCTCCATTACCACTGAGATCAATACCAAAAAAAAAAAAAAAAAAAGGAAAAACACATCATGAGTACTCTGTACAATGAGTTTACTCGTGACAATCTATTTTCTTACTTTCCCCCTGTGACTTTCTCCTACTACTCTGTATGACACCTTTTTTATTAAGTGGACTCCACCTTAAGTTCCCTCATTGGCCATTCTTCAGTATTCAATTCTTACTGAATCCCTTATTTTATGGTTCAGTCATTTAGGATCGGCCTTTGGCTCAGGTCATGGTCCCAGGATCCTGGGATCAAGCTGCATGTCGCACTGCTCAGCAGCACTCAGCAGGAAACCTGCTTCTCCCCTCTCACTCCCCCCTGCTTGTGTTCCCTCTCTTTCTCTCTCTCTCTGTCAAATAAAATAAATAAAAATTTTAAAAAAGAAATCACTCCTTTTTGATTTATGTCTTCAGTTTTCCTTAGTGAATTTATTGCTCTTTTTAAAAGAAGATGTTCATGTTTTTGTTGAATGGGTTAGTGGAAATAGAAGACTTTCCTGTCGATGTTCCCAAGATGCATTCACTTCATGAAATGTATATGAAGGACACGGTTCCCACTGCTGTCTGGCTGTTATAACTAAGTTTTGGTTTTCTTTTCACAGAAAGCAGAGCTTTAGGAAGAGGTTAGCCAATGTAATTATAAAATCAGGCTTTGCATCAGTTAATAAATGAGAAAGGAATGTAGCTTGTTGGTTACATAACATGGAACTTTTTCTCAAAATCATCATGCCTGTTAACCTAATCCTCTGTTGGTATGATAATTTACCTATGCAAGTAAACATCTGCTTCCAAAAATTGATATCCAAGATAAAAAACTGGAAAATGGGAAGGGGGTATTTGTTAACGGAGTTACATAGAATTCATGTCTATGTCTCCCAGTCATGCCCATTATCAAGATGTTGCTGAGGACACTATGTCTTCTTTAAGAGATCCATTCTGTCTTTACTGAATATAATTATACTGCACTTCCATCAGTTTTGTTATGTCTAGTGAGTCTCAATAAGGGCAGGAAAACTTGCTGGGGGGTTGGAAATCCAGTGGGGGTGCTTTTTCTTCTACTGTGGTTGTGTGAGAATATTTGAATATTGTAGTTCTTATTATTTTTTAGAATTTATTTTTCTTTACATTGATTTTCTTTTATGTAGACCTACCTACCTAAGTTTGAACTACCTGTGAATTTCATTCAGAACTCTAAAGGGGTCATGATGAAACATTGGTTACAAAATAAATAGAGGTGATCTGTTCATCTAGGGTGTGTGATCGTATGTCCTTTTATAAGTTGGCTTCTCAGAAGAGCTAAATTTGAGATCCACACGTGGCTTTCTGCAGTTTTTTTACGGCCTTTATGTTATACTCTTTTGGGTTTTTAGTTCTCCTCCAATTTCATTTTATGTCCCCCTTTGATTTTCTCTTTTCTTTCAGTCCCACTTTTAAATTTGCAAATATGTGTTTTAGGTACTAGAAAGGGATATACAAGTATAATCCAACAAAAAAAAGAAAATTTCTGCCAAATCAATTTTGCACTAATGAAGTCATCCCCGTTAAAAGGAAAGTGTGCTGATGGTCCACCCCACGGGGCAATCACGTGAGCTAATGCCCCACAACAAGGCCACTTCAGTTGGGAGCAGGACGGGGCAGATAAGCTAATGAAGAACGGAACCTGCATCTCTCTCCTGGCTTTCCTCACTGGCAGTTTGCAGCCTCCAAAATCTGATGTGGTATCAGTGAATTTTATCATATAAATTCGATCACAAAAATGCATGAACATGCACATTTACTCTTCGGAATAACCGTGGACACCAATACCTTCTCACAGAAACACTGAAAACGGTTGTTGTGTCTTACTTACCTGGATGTGTTGATGACAGAGTGTAATGTTCTTCATACAGTGCCTCACCGTCTTTTCTAAAGATCTGAACAGCTTTTCTTCTCTATTGAAGGTATTGTCTTTCACCTATAATGCAGATGAAATTATTTATTTTTATAAATCAAACAAATCTGGGTTTTTTTTTAAAGATTTTATTTATTTATTTGACAGAGAGAGAGATCACAAGTAGGCAGAGAAGCAGGCAGAGAGAGAGGGGGAAGCAGGCTCCCCGCTGAGCAGAGAGCCCAATGCGGGGCTCGATCCCAGGACTTCTGGATCATGACCTGAGCTGAAGGCAGAGGCTTTAACCCACTGAGCCACCCAGGCGCCCCACAAATCTGGTGTTATAAAGAAATGTCACAAGCTGTATGAGCCCAGCACATGGCGAAGAGATTCCTTGTTGAGATGAAAACCTTCCAAGTCTTGCTGACTGCCTTGGCACAGTACGTGCTGTGTACAAGCGTGCTGCACAACTTCAGTTAGTGTAGAGAAGCCACCCGCTGCCGGTTAATCATGGAGCTTCGTCTGTATGATGGTAGCTTGGGGAGGTAAAAATTTTCTCTGCAGTTTATAATGGCATATATGACATATGTACTCTGAAATTATGCCCCTTTTGTGGGTTCATAAAATAATTAATATAATAAAAAATCAAAATTAAAATAAGACAAATATTTCATCTTTTGACTGGAACTGTTTTGTGGTTATGACTCATCCCAATTAATTTCACAGTGGTTATTTAGAAAGGATTCTTAGCTTCTTGGCTAAAGAAATGCGGTAATTCTTTACCAACTCAAATTTGAAAAGTTGAATGTGATCTTGGCCAAAAGAGCCCTTCTATGGGGAAAACGCAGCAGAGTTAAAATAATAGTCACATGTGTTCAGTTATTTTTAGATATTTTATTTTATTGATAAGACCATAAGTGTTATTATTATTAATGGTAAGAATTATTTCTTGGCTATCCCAATATTGACAAAAGAACATAACCAGCTTCATGCTGGCAAAATCTGTGTGAACATGCAAATGATTTGTGGTACATGGTGGGTACTCATCAATTTGGTACTGGGTAGTAACCATAGCTGTTCTCTGTTCATAGGTTTGATAATTTAAAATCGTGGACCTTGGCGGGGTCCGGGGGAGACGGTTGACCTTAGAGCCAAGTGCACAGAGAATGGTGCTATTTTATCTTATTTTTAAACCCCTTAATATTGTCTATCTAAAAAGCTTTTGGTTAAATAGGTAGCATAGTCCCTTGTAATTCACACAACATTCAAGACTGTCTGCCTTAGGACCTCTCTCCTCTAATCTAGTTTGATGTATGGAACAATATGCTGGGGCAGATTATTTTAAATGCGGGTTTCAAGGACCCATCACCAGCTATTTTATTTTGTGTATCTTGGCAGGGATCCAGATGATTCTAAAATAAGACATTCAAGGATCACAGTATGAGAAATATTGTCCAGTTCTACGTTCCTATAGCCAAGCCCTTCTCATGCTGCTTTATTTTGCTGGAATACACTGCTGTCCCTTTCTCTACCTTGCAAAATTCTGTTTCATTTTTTTTAAGGACTCAACTGTCACCCCTTCTGTGAAACCTCCGTTGAATCCCTCTTCTTTTCACTGTAGAAAATTAATTGCTCCCCCATGTGCTCTTCACTTCACCAGTTAATTATTTAAGTGATTCTCTCTACTGATAAATGGCAAGCATTGGAGATTAAGTATTTTTTGTCTTAATAATAATAATAGCTAACATATATTAAACACTAACTATATTCCAGGCACTGTGCTAAGACCTGCTTTCCATTTTCTCATTTTAATTCTTACAAAGCTCTATGGCATACGTGCCACAATGAATCCCATTTCAGAGATAAAGAAACGGAAGCTTGGGAGCTGTGGCAAAATAGTGAGTGTTCCCCTGACATCCTTTTACTGGTAGGATTTGCACCTCTAGTTTAAGTTGGACATGTGGATGCCCTGCTAGAGACTACCCTTTCCAGTCTCCCCTGCAGCTGGTTCTGCCCTCGTAACTGATTTGGGTAAATAGATGTTAGCTAAGGTATATATTTCACTTCTGAATTTTGGCCTTACAACCTTGCCTTTGGGAAAAGTCTGAAGACACAGCAGTGGCCCAACTTCAGCCAAGCAGATGGAGACAGCATGTTTGGGGGACAGCACAGCACAAAATTGGAGACAGCTGGGTTCCTAAAGAATTCTGTGCAGCAGATCCCATCTGGACTCACATCTTAGGACTATTACAAGAAAGAGATATAAATGACTTCCCAGCTTACGCTACTTTGTTTTAGAATCTCCTTGTGAAAGGAGCTTGGCCTTTACCCTACATAACACAGGACATTAAAGAAATTTATCCACATTAATACGTAGAACCAGGATTCAAACCCAAGGAGTCTGAATTCAGAATTTCTTTGTATACCTGATCTCTAACACAGTGTCTGGTATAGTGAGTTCAATACATGTGTGATGAATTGAATAGAATCTTCCTCTTGGGTAATAGTTTTATACCCTAACTCCACCAAATATTTCACTTGAGCTGCTGACAAGTGCAAAATTGACTGATTTGAGATTTATCTCTTCTGCAGTTCAGCCTATGCAGCTGATTTTCTGATTAACAGTGAAATGCTTCATTGCTGACAGGACATCTTCTCAAAAGATTAAGGGGAAAATCTAATTAATATCCCTTCAGGCCACTTTACCTACAACTCACTTTTAGTTCACAATTGGAAAGTATCAGAAGCCGATGATAAATATGTTAAAGAATGTAACAGCTTCTACAAAACCTGCTCAGAATTCAGACCTGCCTATTGTTCCTCAATAGAATTGTCTTAAGTCAGAAGTAACAACCTAAAGAGTAGGGGAGAATTGTGTGCATGACATTTACACATACCTATGAAGGCTACAGTCTCTTCTACAAGTGAATTCCCAACCCCATTTTAGTACTGTTGCTTTTAGCTCAAATGACTTGATTTTCCTCTCCCTGATCTATGGCCATACAACCCTAATGTCCCAAAGTTCTCACATTATAGTTTAGCACTGGGAGAGGGGCCTGGAGTTATTTCCTGTATGCAATGGACCCAGTGAGCCTCTAGAAGAACATAAAGGATGATACATACCACAGAATCCAAGAACGTCCATATTGGATATGGAGTAATAAAGTAGGTACAGCCACGGGAGAAAACAGAAACAAGGCTTGGAAGAAGTTGATTATAGTGACAAGTCCTAAAGAGGAGGTCACTGCATGCCATATAGGGCCACAGGGCAATCACCAGGTTTTGGTCAGGTGGCAGAAAGGAGCAGGGGGAAAGTCAAGGCCAGAGCCTCTATTGTGTCTTTTGTTGGCAACCCTATAGAAATACCTGGATCAGGATAAACAGTTTAGGATTGGCCAGTTTGAGTAATTCCCATGGGCTTTGGGCTTTCGTGGTGGTCTCCACTTGCCTGGTACCTGGCCCTAGGACGACTTAAGGCAGAGGAACCCCTTTTGGTGTGTGAGAGATAGATGAGAAAGTGTTTGGGGCTACAGACATAGGATTGCTTGGTTCGCCTATGAAAGAAGCGATTGCAGCTGAGCTCTTTGGTTTTTCTAAGAATGGATTAGCCCTGGGAGGAGCATCTCTCAGTGCCAGCCACTTTTTCAAGATGTCAAAACAGCATAAAATACAGAAAGTAAAAGACCTGACTAATACACCATGCATAAAGGAGTTTATATCTAAGTGAGAAGTAAGAAGTCTGGATGTTAAAAGCTAGTAAACAGTAATAGACTGTTCAGCGGTATAAAATGCTGCTGCTGCTGCTGATGGTGATGGTGATGAAGGTGATGACGATAGCCATAGGTACTGAGTGCTTACCCACCATCTTAGGCACTTTCTACATATGCATCACCTCATTTCATCCTCACCAGCCCTCCGCGTGGAAGGTCCTAGTATAACCTCGATGACTCCCTTGGATTTAAGCTGTGTGCCCAAAGGCAAATATTAATTAAGTGGCAGAAGTGACATTCTAATCCAGATCTAGATGACTTCAAAGATTCCGTCCTTACGTTCTGCCTTGTGCTGACTCCGGCAAATGTCCACAGGGCCAAGAGTGGGAAACACTCCTTGTCAAGCATTCAGAAGAGGAAGAGGCCACTACTATCTTAGGGTTCGAAAGCTGCAAAGGCTCAACAGACAAAAGGAAAAAGACCACATGGTAGCTGAAGAGTGAAATTCAACCAGTGCTGAACTACCATACAGTTGCCTCTAGTTCAAATTAAAACCTTAGAGATGTTAACATAGTAAGGGATAAAATCAGGAAAATGAGAAGAAAAAGAAGTACTATATAGTATCTTAAGAACTATCCTGCTTGATTTCAATTAGAAGCCCTCTGAATTCCATCCTCAGACCATGAACTTTCTATCTTGTGATTCTCAAAGTGTGTTCCTTAGGTCACTTCCAAGATCATTCAGCTTCAAAACACCTGGAGTTTTGTAAATCTACAGACCGCTAGGTTGCACCCTTGAACCAGGAGAAGCCCTGGGAATCTTTTGGCAAGCTCCTCAGGTAATTGTTCCACACATTAAAGTTTAAGAGCCTTCGTTAATCCATCCATTATTTATTGGAGGTTGAGATGAAAGTGGTTCAAATCAGGCTAAACAGGTGATGCAGAACAATTATCCAGTAACATAATGTACATTGGCAGTGGGGAGAGAGGAAGATAATAATAGTAGGAAAAAAATCACACAAAGGTATGCACCTAATGCTCCCCCCTTTTTTTATAGATGAAATAAAGTTAAGATGAACATGAAGGGAACCTGAAAGGAAAGTGAGGTTTTAAAAACAAAACAAAACAAAACAAACAGAGGTAAGATAGGGATGAAAGGAAGACTTGGCCTTGGATGAGATTATGTGCTGGTTGACTGTGAGTCAGGACTTCTGGGGTGTCCCATGCTGACCCCTGTCCTCATGTCCTTTTCTCTCCTTTGCTTCCTGAGTGGAAGCACCACAGTTAAAATAGTGTCAAAACCACCCGCATTTGATTTCCCCCCAAAAAGGGAGAAAGGATCAATATCAGACAATGACCTTGATTCTCATTGTTCTAGAAACAGCTCTGATAACAACAGAACCCTCACAAAACTATCAGCACTCATATGTCCCAGGAGGACATAAATGGCTAAAGAAGAAAAATTACCTGTGGCTCTCCTCTGGTCAGAATCTTTAGGTGATTTGTCACTCTTTTTGATTTCTTGCTAATTGAATGAATGTTTAGTTTAGACAATTTATCTTTAAGTGATTCTTCCTCATCATTCCTCTTGTATTTTAGAACTGCAATGGAAGAATGCATCACATATTTGAACACATACAACATAGAAAGTTGCATACAAAGAATTCATGATCCATATTTAAGACAGAAATCTAGGTGATTTTTGACCCTCTGATACAGATACAATATGCTCTGGTCCCACTGCCCAGGCTTAAGTCCAGCTGCCCAACCCGCTGACCAGAAACTCAGATGTCTAGGGGCTTGAGCGCCTCAAAGCTCAAGGGCCATTTACCTTCCACATTAAAGAAATCTCTGACACTGGAGAAAAACTTTCTCCCTTTTTGGATAATACATTTGTTATCTTCAGTCTCTAGAATGAAGCATCAAGACCTCGCTAAGGAAACTGTACCCAGCATAAGGAGACTTGAGACTCTAGAGGGACTCTCCACTAGCTGAGACATTTGGGATAAGTTGAGTCTTCTCTCAGAGCTTTACTTTATCTTCAAGATTGTTTTCGCCTCTCATATTGTTCAAAATGTTAAATATTTCTAACATTCAGTTTTGGTAAGGGTGCTGGGAGATGGCCAATCTTACACACTGTCGGTGAGGATTCAACCAACACAGCTTTTGTGGAGAACAATTGGTCAGAATCTTCTAAATGTATCTTCTGTGACCAGGAAGTCTGTGCAGAGAATATGCTTTCCATAATTAAGCACACAAAGTTTTGTTTGCTACAGTATTTTTTTTTTTCCAATAGTACAATACTGGGAACAATCAGAAAGTTTATCCATAGAGGAAGAGTTAACTAAAGTAGAACACACTCAGAAATAGAATAGCAGGGAACCATGAAAAAGAAGGCCAATATTAACTGGAAGAATGTTCATGATGTGTCATTGAGTTTAAAAAACGGGCCCAGCACACTGCAGTGCCATAAATGTTCAAGAAATATGGAAAGAATTAGAAGAGAAAGAAGGAAGAAAATAGGAAAAAAAAAAGACATAGAAAGTCTGAAGAAAACTTAGGACATGTCAGCTGTGCAAACAGTGATCATGGGAATGGAAAAATCTTTCCACTTTAAAACACTGTGAACAAGTATAAGCAGACAGAAAAGTAAAAAGAACAATATAACAATTTTCTTTCAGCTTTGACATATCCTAACATTTCACCTTGCTTATCTTCATAAAAATGATCAGCTGAAGTTTCTCTGATCTTCATCTTTGATCCCTTAAAGGGAATTATGATCCTAAAGAATGGGGTTGACTGTACCTATATCTATTTTTATACATGGATTTGTATAATACATAGTATCATTTTGAACATTTTTGGTGTTTATAAAAATGGCACCATATTGCATATATATATTCTTCTGTCACTTGTAATTTACTTTTTAGAAAACTCAACATTGTGTTTTTCAGATTTATTCAATTGATGCATGCATTTTAATTTTTATGTTCTCATGGTATCATAGTGTCCAATACATGGTTTGTCCATTATCTGGATAAATATGTAAGCTATTTTCCTCTTGATTTTATGAACAATACTAGTTACTAGTATACCTATCTGTGAGCGTAGGGGAAAGGGTTTCTCAAATATCCAGATATTGATTTTCTGAATCTCAGGTGTGGGCATCTTTAACTTTACTAGATATTGTCAAGTTATTCTCTATAGTGGTGATTTCCACTACATTGTTGCCTGCAGCACTTAACATTATCCCTTAAAAATCTTTTTGCCAATCTGATAATGGGAATGGTATGTCATTGTGATTTTAATTTGCATTTCTCTCATTACAAATGAAGCTTAACCTTTTTTTTTTTGTATTAGAATGGTTTTATTATTGATTTAATATCAGTAATTATATATTCTAGATAGTAATCCTTTGTCTGTGGACTATCTTTTAACTTATTATGGTGCCTCTTCCTCTACAACTTTTTTATTCTAGGCCCTTCTTTATAATTTTAATTTAATTAACACAAATACAGATTTTTTTTCAATTAAAAATTTAGAAAACAAAAACAACAAAAATAAATGAAATTGTTGGAGCAGTTAGCTGCAATGTCCTACCATTGTTTTAATGTTAGAAGTACAAAGCCAAGTACTTATGGACACAAATCACACTGACAGAGGACCCACACAGTCTATCCCAATGCGTTACTACATCGCAGATGATAGAAACCGTGCAATTGTGCCTCCTGTTTTGAAATCTATATTTCCTTCCAGACATGAATTTTACATCTCAGCTAACAAATACCTCACAATAATTCCATAATTTGAGAAAGAAATACACCTGCTCCCTTCAATGGAGCAATTATAGCTACAAAATCTCTATTCTTTATGTGTTAGAACCAGATGAGCTGTATTAGCTGGGCCTGTTTCACCACCGATGTGGCTGGAGCTTCTCACTACTCGAGCTTTCTGGCCGTGCCATGTCTCCTTCTTCCCACACGTATCACCAGTGACAGGAAGACGACATGCTATGATATCATCAGCCCACAGTATGTCATCAGGCAAGCAGTAGTCAATGGAGGTTGAGTAAAGGGCAGCTTGATTTTTTTAAAAATTGTCTTTTTTTTTTTTTTTTTGTGCCTCATGACCTCGAGTCCAGCTGGCCAGGCAAAACTACACTCTGCCCCTTAGCCTCTAAGTCTAGATATCGAATGATCATCATCACAGCAACTGCTATAAGTACTTAGATATTCTGATTCTCAGAAGTATAGGCAGAACACTCCAATCACAGAAAACACTCAATTCATTATGTTTCTACTTACCTAAATCTTTCCGTCTTTTAAGTTCATTGATGTTCACATTAATGTCTTTCACTGCAGTGAAGGCATCTCCCAGTGCCCTGAAGTCTGGGTGGGAGGGAGGAGTGGAGCCTCGAAGTTCACACAGCAAGAGGGGGTATTTCATTACACGCTGGATTGGTTTGATCATCAAAGAGCCCATGTCCAGTAAGTTTGGTTTGCCTCTACAATAGAGATAAATAATAGCAGTTTCCCAGACATTTGTTTTATCATTTTTGTGATTTTTATGAGTAATCCTGAAACTGTTTTTACCCTTTATTTTTCCTCTACTTGGCTGTATACAATTTCTAAGAATAGAGCAAGAGCAATGAGTGACAGAGAGAAGCCAGGCTAAAAGACCCTACTACTAAGCAAAAACCTACAAGAAAGCAAATGAGCGTTATCTGTCCACCAAGAAGGACTCAAAGCAGGATTTCCATCCATGTTCCTTTTATACTTTTTTGAATAACAAGATTGATAATAATAGTGGGAAATAATTTCAGAATTCATTTTTCCATGACAACCAAGAAAAATGCATTTTCCTGACGGTATTTTTGTGATTTTTACTGAAGAAAAGAAACTCATTATTTAAAAAGTATATGCAAGTATACTTGCAAGTATAGTCAAAAGAAAGCATTGTTTCCTCTCTTCTACCAAATTGAATAGTTGAATTCATGATGTTTCAGAGGTTCTACCGCAGTCTCCAAAAGAGATTTATAATAACTGCACCAATGTAAATTCTGTAGATTAATTATTAATACCGCCACTATCACTAATCATTGCTATCACACGACTTACCACGATTTTCCATGTGGAATTCTTCTTAGCCAATAGATCTTCAAATGGCCACATAAAAGTGAGCATTCATGCCTGGCTCTTCCTTTAGGACTTCTGAGAAGAGCATAGAGTTATCCCAACTAGCCAAGCAGTTCACAGGAAGTGAAAAACCTAGAAGTCATTGTCCAACCCACTGTTCAATCATTTTTTAATGAGAAGTCAGTGGTTTTTAAAAGCCTTTTTATGCAAAGAGGCAAATAAAGAGACACAATAAATGGACATGGGTAGAAATTGTGCTTTGAATCTCTTCTGTGGACAGATACACTCAGTTGTTCTCCTTTAGGTCTTTTGTTTGTTTGGCTTTGACTTTGGTTTTGGGGTTTTGTTTTTTTTCTGTTTTAGTAGATAAGAATGTAGATGGTTTTCAAATCATAATAGGTGAATTTTTTTATTCTTCAATTATTATTTCTAAATATTAATATAGAAGGACAACTTACCACATCATTGGAATGGTGAAATGGATCTACAAATCTTTGGACAAGACCAAAGATAAAAGTTTATCATCAGAAAAGGTCTGAAAACACCTCAGAGACCATCTTATTGAGCTCTTCATTTGATAAATGAAAAACTAGCAAACTTTGATGATCATGTGTATGTGCACACATACGTTATACACACACACACACACACACACACACACACAAGCCAGCCACCCTCTATTATATCTCCCCATTTTAATTTTTATGGTAGCACTTTTCAACTCTCTGGAATCATTTTGTTTCCCTATTTACCAGTTTATGCTCAATTTGTCTGTCATCACTATGTGTCTGGCATGACATATAGTATTTTCTCAATGAATATTTGGAGATTGAAATGATAGATTTTGGATTTTCTGTAATGTGCTTTTATCTTACATTGAAGTTTTTTTCAAAAACATTGCACAATGATCCTGAATAATAGAGGAGTTTTATCACATGCTGAGAAAATAATGACACTATAATAAAAAAAAGATGGAAACAAATGAAAGTCAACATTTTTTTAAGGAAAATCAAAGTAAATATTAAAGATCTGCAAGAGAATAAAGAGCTGTTTTAATATGATTTATCTTGTACTTTCTACCCATTTACACAAATCTCTTAAGGAAGGGAGGAAGGGCTATCAGGAGACAGGACGACAAGGAGGGAATGAAGATAAGGAGAGAGAGATGTTTTGGTTTCCAGGTGTACTGAGTGAAGCGGATGGGAAAAAATGTAAATCTATTATGAATGCTAAAAAAAGTAACACAATATATTTTCTAACTGATGGTGTATCAAAAGCAGAACACTTGAATATGAAATATAGCATTTTCTTACATATCTCAAGCAGAGAGTCTTCAGCAATACAACAGTTTAGACAGTTAAGTAGAAATAATTCCCCTAAATAAAAACAAGTCTGGAATATAGAAGGTATTAACTTGACCAGAAGAAATCATATTATCTGTATGATTATAATCAGAATTTCTTCTACATGCTTCCTTTGACTATCATCAAATATTAGTTTATTTGATCTAAAAATTACTAAAAATGCCATCAATTATAAATATAATCAAACAGCTCAAAGAAAACTCAATTTTAATAAGATAGTTTATTAGCATGGTCTATTGTTATATGCATATTTCAAATTTTTAATTACAAAAAATATCCCCAGATGTATTAAAGGACATGCTTGTGTCTCCGAGCTGCCTCTTTTCTTCCTTATCAAGATCTTTCAAAAAACCAGCCTCAACCCTTTAGTTGTGTCCACATCTCATCATTAATTCTTTTTCCATTACTCTTTTACATCAAACTTCTAGTCTCTCCCTTTTCTCTTTCAAATGGTAATAATAACAATTATAAATGAAACTGTTTAAAAGTGTCAGAAATGCAAATATTTTAAAAGGCTTTCTCAAAAATGGGAAATCTCCCAGACACTTTTGTCTTCAGACATGTACTTTGGACAGCCCAAGTGATGAGCAATGATATTCTGATATCTGCATCACACAGACAAGCAATATGGTAGAAGAGATAGAGGATGTCTTTTGAGATAATGACACTCCAGGCATTCACCCCATCTAATCCCTTCCAGTAAGATTAAGTTCTGATAACTGCGAGAGGCAAATGAGTCCTATGGGTGTTTTAACCCAGCCTAGCCAAGGACCCATAATCATATGTATCCGCAAAAGAAAGTAACAATTTCCCATATACACCAGGCTAAAAACTAAGGTAGTCATTAATTTGTAATTCTGTTTCATCTTCCTCTGTCTTATCATGAATACTTTGACAAGTATTTAGTACCGTAAGTAGCTGCACTAATCTCATTGTGAATTACTAGGACTTTACAAAGTCAAGTAAACACAGCTGGCTTTGTTTTAACAGCAGCCAGTTTTGCTATAGCGAGCTTCCCATCCAATACAAGAGAACAGTCTCACACTGAAAATAAAAATGACATTTAAACAATGTAAAAACTGCAGTGGAGGACAAAGAATCAGATATACAACATTGAGGTCCACCAATATATCTTAATTAGAGGGAGAAAACAGAGGAAGGAAAAATAATCATTTAACTATTGATCAGATTACTTTGAATTTCCTCTTTTTTATGACAACAAGTATCCTAATTTAATATTAATTTTACAGTAGCCACAAACCATGTATACTGTTATTGAGTTTATTTTCAATTCACTCTCCTTTAAAAACACCTTAAGTCAATTTTAGAAAAAACAGTATTTTCTTATACACACAAATAAACAAATAGGATTTGACACAAATAAAAAATTGTGAAAATAAATACAGAGCCATTTACAAATTTTAGGAGATGTAAAGAACATGAATGAATAGTAATTGATTTATTACTGGAGAGATTCGAACCAGAGAGAACCAGTAATATGGAGAGGCAATAATTTAATCATTCCCCAAAGATCCATTAATTAGACCCTAAGAACCTGTGGAAGTAGAGAGAGAGGGAGGTGGGGATTAGAATAAGAAGAACTGGTTGCAAACCTGTTTAAGAAATGGCCTAATTTCTAGGATGCTCTACATATAAGGAGATCATTTGGAGAACTAAGAAAGAGCTCTTGGAAATTGAAAGAATAATAGGAGAAATATGGGGCGCCTGGGTGGCTCAGTGTGTTAAAGCCTCTGCTTTTGGCTCAGGTCATGATCCCAGGGTCCTGGGATTGAGCCCCACAGTGAGCTCTCTGCTCAGCGGGGAGCCTGCTTCCTCCTCTCTCTCTCTCTGCCTGCCTCTCTGCCTACTTGTGATCTCTGTTGAATAAATAAATAAAAATCTTTAAAAAAAATTAAAAAAGAAAGAATAATAGGAGAAATAAAATCTCACAAGTGTTGGAGAAAATGTTCAGGAACTTTCCAGAAAGAAGACCAAAAATACAAAGGGATATAAGATGGAAGGAAAATGTGAAAAAATTAGGTTGGTCTGAAAGATCCAATATTGAAATAAGTAGAGTCCCAGAAAAATGGGAACAGACCACATATGGGGAGGAAATCATCAGAAAAATAACTCAGGAGAAGGACATGAGTTAGCATGTTGAAAAAACTCACTGAGTACTTAGCACAATGGAATTGGATTCACACCTGGGAATTCAGGGAACATCCGACTACGGGAGACAAAGAGAAGACCCTATAATCCTTTAGAGAAACACGTGAACAAATGGGCACAAACACATGGTGAAGAATGAGAACAAGCTTCAGCTTTCTTATAGCAACACTGAAAGCTAGAACATGAGGAAAAATTGCCTTTAAATTCTGAAGATGAGAGATTTTTAATTTAGAATTCTATACTTGGTCAAACTATAAATCACCCTGAAGGTAAACTAAAGAATTTTTGGATATAAAATTTCTTAAAACTTTACTTCCTGTCCATTCCCAGTGAACACAGGAAAGTACCGAAGGATGTACTAAAAACAGGAAAGAGGTAAAGAGATGCTCCAGGGTGACAAAATCTCCTTAAAGATAGCTGTGCCCAGTTACCCAGTCCAAACTCAACAGGTCAGAAAGGTTCTGGGAAAGACATTTTTAGGGAGAAGAAATTGAAAGCATCCATAATGCATCTAGCTCTCTCAAGAGATGATGGTCCTGAGTGTGGCATTAATGAGTAGAACGAAGAAAACTGGGAAAATGAAAATAAATTAAACAAACAGTAAATAAATAGATAAAATAGGTCACTCCCATAAAAACAATTAATCAATTTATTCCAAGGTTTATCTCTGAAAAGAAATTTACTCAGATATACTAAATATAAGAAATCAAATACTGACTATTGCTCCAATCCAAATGTCACCACGTGGGTAAACTGAAGAGATGGAGAGCATGTGTGTGTGCGTGCGCGCGCGCGCGTGTTTGTGTGTGTGTGTGTGTAGTGGGGATGGCATAGGGAGAGAGATAAATTCTTGTGTTCCATAGGGGAAGTCAAAATATAATACCTAAAAAGGGAAAGCCAAATATGTAGATAAGTACCAAAATATTAACAAAAAGGTGTGAAAATGCTTATGTCCTTTAGAAGCAGGTAAGAGAAGAGGGGACTGCTATTTTTCTTAATCCTGTGGAACTTTTTTTTTTTTTTTTAATTTTGTTCTTTGAGAGAGAGAACAAATGGGGCAGGGAGCAGCAGAGCGAGAGGGAGAAGCAGAGTCTCCACTGTGCAGGGAGCTCAAAGCAAGGCTGGACCCCAGGACGCTGAGCCAACTGAATCACACAGGTGCCCCACGATTTGGCTTTTTAAACCATGGCACATATAATTTTATAAAAACACAAAGATTTTTAAGGAGGAAACATGCAAAAATATTCAAGAAAATTCTGAACAGGAAGAATATTGAGCTGAGATTACATTTGAACCTTGAACATGGATTTGAACTGCACGGCTACTCATACACGGATGTTTTTTCAATAAATATGGCACAGGACTGAGTATATTTCCTCTTCCTTATGATTTTGGGTTTTTTTGTTTGTTTATAAAGATTTATTTACTTATTTTAGAGAGAGAGAGAGCGAGCGAGCATGTGCTCTGCGGGGAAGGACAGAGGGAGAAAGAATCCTCAAGCAGACTCCACAGTGAGCTTAGAGCTTCACAAGGGGCTAGATCCCAAGACCCTGAAACCATGACCTGAGCCAGAATCAAGAGTTGGCCTCTTAGCCACCCAAGCTCCCCCCACTTATGATTTTCTTAGTAACACTTTCTTTTCTTTAACTTAATTTATTGTAAGAACACAGTATGTAATACATATAACTTACAATATGTGTGTTAATTTATTAGGTCCTCAGTAAGGCTTCTGGTCAACAGCAGGATATTAGTAAAGTTTTGAGGGAGTCAAAAGTTATACATGCCTTTTCAATTGCATGGGGGTCAGCACCCCAACCCCATGTTGTTTTTAGGGTCAACTGTAGGTATATCTTATATTAAAATATAAAGCTGCAGAAATGAAAGCCGTTTTGTGTGGGTATATATATGGACAGAAGAGTAGCACAAAATAGAAAATCAAGAAATAAATACAAGTATGTATAAAAATTAAGTAAATATCACATTCCTACTCTGTAAAAACTGAATTGTTCAATATCAGGTGTTGAGATATTATCTAGTCATAAAGAAGAAAATAACAAAAATAAATTCTTTACGTCAAAATAATTTCTGTATAGATCAAAGATCTAATTGTTAAAAATGAAACTATACAAGTTGAAGGAAACAGGAATTACACTTTAAAACAATCCTGGAGGGGTGCCTGGGTGGCTCAGTTGGTTGGGCAACTGCCTTCGGCTCGGGTCATGATCCCAGGGTCCTGGGATCAAACCCCATGTCGGGCTCCTTGCTTGGTAGGGTGCCTGCTTCTCCCTCTCCCTCTGCCTGCTGCTCTGCCTGCTTGTGTTCTCTCTCACTCTCTGTCAAATAAAAAAATAAAAAAAATAAAAAAATAAAAAAAAAACCAATCCTGGAATTTTTAAGCAGGACACAATATCTAAAAGCCATAGTAGGAAAAAGTGATAAATGTATTTTGAAATTCAAGCTCTGTAAAGGGTGGCTGGGTGGTTCAGTCGGTTAAGCGTCTGCCTCCTGCTCAGGTCACAGTCTGGGTGATCGAGGGGATCGAGGCCCGCATTGGGCTCCTTGCTCAGTGGGAAGCCTGCTTCTCCCTCTTCTCTCCCCCCGCCCACCCCGCTCAGGCATGTGTCCTCTGTCTTTCTCAAATAAATAAAAAATAAAATCTTAAAAAAATTTTAGCTCTCTGATACTATACAGATAAAAACAAAAGCAGCCATAAACTATGTTAAAAGTCAAATGACAAGCTAGAAGCATATAAGACAGAAAAAGTGTTAATATACTTGCTAATTAAAAAGGCACTATCAATCAATTAGAAAAAGATGAACATCTCAATGAAAGTAATCAATAAAAAAGGCAGTCCATTAGAGGGAAATGCAAATGGTTAATCATACATGAAAAATGCTCAAGATTATTATTAATGAAAGTTAACACAATACAATAATATTTTAAGCCTTCTGCGTTGCCACAGGTAGTAAAGATAAACATATTAATTGTTTCTAGGGCTGGCAAATAGGAGATAAATGGAAAAATCATATACAGTCAGTGGGACTAAAAATTAGCTTAAATTTTCTGGCAGTATCAAAAGCTTAAATTTTCTGGCAGTATCAAAAGCCCTTTGATCTAGCAATTCCACTTTTAGAAACTCATTCTAAGAAAATCAAGTTATTGTACAAAGATCATTTATAAGAATAAACACATAACATCAATCTTTACAGGCCAGAAAGACATCATTCAAGTATCTATAAGGGTTTGGTAAACCAAATTATGGTATATACATCAGATAAAATATTATGCAGTCATAAAGCAATGTGGATTCGTTTACCGACACAGGAATGTGTCCATGATATACTGATGAATGAGGTAGTAACTTGACATACAGGAAATACATAGCAGTCTTATGTTAGCCAACACACACGTGTGTGCACATATGCGTGTATGTGTGTGCATGTGTGTGTGTGCATGTGTGTGTATAGAAAAAAATTGCAGTGAAATGAGGGATTCATGAAATGTTACAATAGTTAACTCTGGAATGTGACTACTGATTGTCTTCACCATCTTCATTTTGATTTTCTATATTTCTCAGTGTTTCTTTAATAATTTAAAAATTATAAGCTTAAGAAGGCAGAAATAATATTTTGGGATCAATAGAAATCCTGACTCCAAAGGTGGGAGTATCTGGTCAAGACAGAGAATACATATAAAAAAGTGTAAAAGCATAAAGATGAAACACAGATTTCTGGAGAGAGTTAAATTTAGAATAGTTGAGTTTTTCTTGCTTTAGAACATGGGACTTGTATCAAATGCTTTTCTGGGACTTTTTGGTGCAGGATTCTAGGATTCTTGTCCCTTCAGTACTGTCTTTGATGTTTACATAAGATTATAATTCAAAATAAACATTTTAGAAATTAGAAACATCTTTGTCTTTTTCTGTATTTTTAAAAAAATGTAGATTGTAAAAATAATAATAATAATAATAATAGTAATAAAAAGGAACCCACACCCAATTTTCCATTCCCATAAGTAAGGAATTTTTTTTTTGAGGCATTTAAAATGCCACATTTCCTAAATGCACTTCCGGCCACACTATTCCTGGCTTTAGCTGCTAAGGAGCCAAACAATTACAAATCACTTGACACTGCGTTTTACCCTTTCATGTAGCAGCATGTGCGCCTCGTGACCAGAGCGAGAGAAGCTGGAAGGAAAAGAACGCACGGCGAGTGTGGCTTTGATGTGCATCCAGCCCCACGCTGTGATCGTTCGTCCTCTTTTCCCGGTCTTGATGTATAGAAATAGACTAGAGGGGGCATCCAAAGCCTGCTAACTTCCACGCAGCGGGACTGTCCTAAAGCTAGTGCCATTTTTTAAGCAAGTATCTCGATACAATGTACTGTTTGTTGTAGGAGCTGTGTATGCTAACTGTATTAAAAGAATCTCTCACTCTGCTCTGAATCTCTCTCTCGCTCTGGTCTTTTGGTTATAAAGACTTAAGCTTTAGGAAAAGAAGCCTGAGCAGAATTTGTAGCATAAGAAGTTCTTTGGTAATTCACATAGTTCTTCTGTGTGAATCTCCCGTCCTCGGCACAATGCCATGGGCACAGGCTTTTTAATGAGACAGCCCTCTCCCCACCCCGTCCAACCCTACCAGCTATCAAAGAAGAGAAACCAGGAAGATCCCAGCGTGTGAAAGGACAAAGGCCCTCTTCCATTATGCGGGTTTTCAGATTCCGTGGTCTCAGAATCTGGAACTCATTAAACAAAACAATTTACATCTGTTCACACTATAGGAGATTATATATATATATATATATATATATATATATATATATATATAATTTTTTTGTTTAATTAAAATATATTAATTATATATATATATATATTTTTTTTTTTTCTTTTGAAAGAAAAGACTATAAAGTGAAAGAACTGGGTGCCTTTTTGGTGCCTGTGCCTTGCTGGTATGTCAAAAACTAACTTCTCTAGCCCCTGTCTGATGGATGCCTGGTTCTGCACCTCACTTCTGGAATTCTGTCTTTCCTCATGGTTGCTGTGCAACAAAGCATGAATGACAGGTATTTACAGCTTAAGTTAATATACTTTTATTTTGTGGGTTTTTTATTTCCTCATGTACAGTTTTGGGAGTTTAGAATACAGAAGCACGTACACACATAAAGACATGTAAACAAGCAAACACACAGGCTGGGAACTCAGGCTGATTATTGTTTAGATTACTGCTGACCGTGCTAAGCCAAATATGTGCATTTTTTCAAGTCCTGGTAAATTTGAGTTTATATTTAAGCCAATTCCATCTTTTCAGTATTAGACAAGACATGCTTTCCCTTCTATAAAAACGGATGTCTTCCAGACTGTATGTCTATGTGTGCTAATTTTAATAATTTCTATATTGTCTTAACAACAAGTTATTTTGTTTTAATATTTTAAACATATTATATATGAATGTTTGATTTTTTTCTTTTTGAATCATGAGTCCAAATTAGAAGAAACACAATATTTGTCATAATGCATGAAGAATCTTTTCTTTTGTACATTAATCTACAGAAATTTCAAAAACATTATGGTATTAATCTGAGATTTTTTTTTTTAAGTCTAATGTCATTCTTAAGAAGGTGTGTTTTTGGACACATTACGATTGCTTAGCATATGTATGTTGAGCAGTTCCTAAAGAGTTCCTGGCATCAGCAAACTTGTGATTTAAATAAATTGTAACCCAGGATTCTTTTAAAACATTTTGTAAAATACATGAGATAATTTAATATGTACAATCACCTCAGACAAATTGGAAATAATGTATTAAAAGCAATAAACATAATTGTAAAAAAAAATTCTAAATTTTGAAAATACTCAACAGGTTTTCCCCCCATGACCTTTTAAAAAAAATGTTTTATTTAAATTCAATTTAATTAATATATTGTGTATTACTAATTTCAGAGGTAGAACTCAGTGATTCGTCAGTTGCTTTTAACAGCCAGTGTTCATTAATTCAAGTGACTTCCTTAATGCCCTTCACCCAGTTACCCATCCCCCACCCTCTCATTATCGTTACATTTGATTTCTATTATTAAAACAAAAATACTTACTCTTGCATGTATATGTTCCTGAAAGAAAGGAGGAGAGAAGCAAATTAATGTAAATCTGCATATTTGAAGTAATATGCAAACATTATAAAACTTTCAAATTTTTACTACATAAAATAAAAAGTTATTTTCCATGAATGTTTTATAGAATTGGTTTCATTATTTTATAATCATATCTCTAAAACTTTATCTGTAGCATGTTTACACCATCTTTGTTTCACACTCAATATAGGGTTAGAAACTATGGATTCAGTTTACAGAACTATTGATTTTGATTATGTGAAAATGGATTTAAACACCAGTTTTTGTTTACTTCATGAAAAAGAGAATCTGTTAAATATAGTACAAGACTGGGGGAGGAGCAAGATGGCTGAGGTGTAGAAGACCTAAATATCATAGGGTCCCAGGAGTTCAGCTAGATAGTTATCAAACCATTCTGAACAAACTCAACAGCAGATTGAAGAGAAAAAGAGCAGCAATTCTAGGAAAAGAAAAGTGACCACTTTCTGGAAGGTAGGATGTGTGGAGAAGTGTATCCCAGGTGACATACAGGAAGATAGACCATGGGGGGAGGGACTGGCTCCTGGAAAGTAGTTGAGCAGCTGGGCACAAAACTGGAACTTTTAAAAGTCTTCTCCACTGAGGGACATCACTCCAGAGGCTAAGTGGGGTGGGGGTGGAGCCCTCATGGGGACAGTGTGGTCTCAGGACTCATAGGTCACAGAAAGACCAGGGGTGCCTGAGTGTGGCTGAGCTCTCTGGTACTGGAGCAGGGAAGTCAGCTGCAAAAAGGGAGCTGAGGAGGGGCTCTCGGCTCAGGGTGACCTTAAACCATGATCCGAGGCACAGCAGGGCCACTGCTCTTCAAGCAGGGTCCCCATAAATGGCAGATATGGGGAGACCCCCTCCTTCCTCTTCCAGGAGGAATGGTGGTGTAGGAGCGCATTGCAGGAAACTGTTGGGTTTGGAGACTGCAAATGGGTTTGTGTGCCAGAGATAGAAATGCTCAGTCACAAGCCAGGTGAGCACAGAGTATGGCTGGTGACCAGGGAAATGGGAGGGATTGACTGCTTTCCTCTGATGGCACACTGAGGAGTGGGTACCTGTTCTCTCATCTCCTCCAGGGCCAGAGACTGGAAAGCTGCAGTTTTCATTCCCATCCTCCACACCTGCAGGGAAAGCATTCAGGGAACAAAAGCTCCCAAAAGCAAACAGGAGCAGATTACTTAGCCTGACCCCTGGCAAGAGCAGTGCAATTCCGCCTCAGGCAAAGACATCGTGAATCACTGCAATGGGCCCCTCCCCCAGAAGATCAACAAGAACATTCAGCCAAGACCAAGCTCACCAATGAGAACTGCAAAACTTCAGAACTACGGGAATATGGCACATAGAATTCATGACATTTTTCCCAGGACTCTTTAGTCTTCCAAAGTTATTTAAATTTTATTTTTTTCTTAATTTATTTTTTAAATTTCTCTTCTTTCCTATTAATGTTTTGAAACTATTTTATCTCATCAATAACTTTTTAAAAGTCTTTTAAAAATTTCATTGTTATATTCATATTCTATCCCTTCATTGTATTTAACCTTATTTTTTGCATACACATAGGGTTGTTTTTTTTTCTTTAAATTTTTGGGATACAGTTTCTTCTAACAGATCAAAATATATTCTAAATCTAGCACAGGCTTTGTTCTAGTCTCCAATCTGATCACATTCCTTCCTCTTTCTTTTTTTCAACAAACTTATTTATTCCTTTTTAGAATTTTTAAATTTTCATCTTTACAGTCATATTCTAACCCTCCAGTGTGTTTGCTCTTATTTTTGTATATACACAAGTTTTTCTTTCTTTAAAATTTTGGGAGACAGTTTCTTCTAACAGACCAAATATACCAAAATCAAGTGTATAAATAAATTTTAGACCCAAAGACACCTCCAGAGTTAAAGTGAGGGGGTAGAAAACAATTTACCATGCTAATGGACATCACAAGAAAGCTGGGGTGGTAATCCTTATATCAGATAAATTAGATTTAAAGACAAAGACTATAATAAGAGATGAGGAAGGATACTATATCATACTTAAAGGGTGTGTCCAAAAACAATATATAACTATTTTAAATATCTATGCCCCTAACATGGGAGCAACCAATTATATGAACCAATTAATAACAAAATCAAAGAAACACTTCAACAATAATACAATAATAGGAGGGAACTTTAACACCCCCTTCACTGAAATGGACAGATCACCCAAGCAAAAGATTAACAAGGAAATAAAGGCCTTAAATGATGCACTGGACCAGATGGACATCACAGATATATTCAGAACATTCCATCCCAAAGCAACAGAATACACATTCTTCTCTAGAGCACATGGAACATTCTCCAGAATAGATCACATCCTGGATCACAAATCAGGTCTCGACCTGTATCAAAAGATTGGGGTAATTCCCTGTATATTTTCAGACCACAATGCTTTGAAACTATAAATCAACCTCAGGAGGAAAGTTGGAAAGAACTTAAAAACATGGAGGCTAAGGAACATCCTAGTAATGAAGGAATGGGTCAAAATTAAAGAAGAATTGAAAAAATTCCTGGAAACAAATGAAAATGTAAACACAACTGTTCAAAATCTGTGGGACACAGCAAAGACAGTCCTGAGAGGAAAGTATATAGCCATACAAGCCTTCCTCAAGAAACAAGAAAGGTCTAAAGTATACAACCTAACCCTACATCCAAAGGATGTGGAGAAAGAACAGCAAAGAAGCCTAAACCCAGCAAGAGAAAAAGAAAAAAGATCAGAGCAGAAATCAATGAAACAGAAACCAAAGGAAGAGTAGAACAGATCAACAAATCTAGGAGCTGGTTCCTTGAAAGAATTAATAAGATTGATAAATCCCTGGCCAGACTTATCAAAAAGAAAAGAGAAAGGACCCAAATTAATTAAATCATAAATGAAAGAGGAGAGATCATAACCAATACCAAAGAAATACAAACAGTTACAAGAACATATTATGAGCAACTATACACCAGCAAATTTGACAATCTGGAAGAAATGGATGCATTCCTAGACACATATAAACTACCAAAACTGAACCAGGAAGAAATAGAAAACCTGAACAGATCCATAACCAGTAAGGAGATTGAAGCAGTCATCAAAAATCTCCCAACAAACAAGAGCCCAGGGCCAGATGACTTCCCAGGGGAATTCTACCAAATATTTAAAGAAGAATTAATACCCATTCTCCTGAAACTGTTTCAAAAAATAGAAATGGAAGGAAAACTTCCAAACTCATTTTATGAAGCCAGCATTACCTTGATCCTAAAACAGACAAAGACCCCATCAAAAAGGAGAATTACAGACCAATATCCTTGATGAACATGGATACAAAAATTCTCACCAAAATACTAGCCAATAGGATCCAACAGTATATTAGAAGGCTTATTCACCACAACCAAGTGGGATTTATTCCTGGGCTACAAGGTTGATTCAACATTTGTAAATCAATCAATGTGATACAATATATTAATAAAAGAAAGGACAAAAACCATACAATACTCTCAATAGATGCTGGAAAAGCATTTGACAAAGTACAGCATTCTTTCTTGATCAAAACTCTTCACAGTGTAGGGATAGAGGGTACATTCCTCAATATCATCGAAGCCATCTATGAAAAACCCACAGAGAATATCATTCTCAATGGGGAAAAACTGAGAGCTTTCCCCCTAAGGTCAGGAACATGGCAAGGATGTCCCCTATCATCACTGTTATTCAACATAGTACTAGAAGTCCTAGCCTTGGCAATCAGTCAACAAAAAGAAATTAAAGGCATCTGAATCACTGAAGAAGAAGTCAAACTCTCATTCTTTGCAGATGATATGATAGTTTACGTGGAAAACCGAAAAGACTCCACTCCACTCTAAAACTGCTAAAACTTGTATGGGAATTCAGTAAAGTGTCAGGATATAAAATCAATGCACATAAATCAGTTGCATTTCTATACAGCAACAGCAAGACAGAAAAAGAGAAATTCAGGAGTCGATTCCATTTACAATGCACCCAAACCATAAGATACTTAGGAATAAACCTAACCAAAGAGGCAAAGAATCTACTCAGAAAACTAGAAAATATTCATGAATGAAATGGAGGAAGACACAAAGAAATGGAAAAGCGTTTCATGCTCATGGCTTGGAAGAATAAATATTGTGAAAATGTTTAGGTAGATTGCTACCTAAAGCAATCTACACATTTAATGCAAACCTTATCAAAATACCATCAATTTTTTCCAAAGAAATGGAAAAATAATCCTAAAATGTATATGGAACCAGAAAAGACCTCGAATAGCCAGAAGAATGTTGAAAAAGAAAACCAATGTTGGTGACATCACAATTCCAGACTTCAAGGTCTGTTACAAAGCTGTAATCAAAGTAAATTGGGGGAAATCAGAGGGGGAGACAAACCATGGGAGACTGTGGACTCTGAGAAACAAACTGAGGGTTTTGGAGGGGAAGTGGGTGGGCGGATGGGTGAGCCTGGTGGTGGGTATTAAGGAGGGCATGTATTGCATGGAGCACTGGGTGTGGTGCATAAACAATGAATCTTGGAGCACTGAAAAAATAAAATTTAAATTTAAAAAAAGGGGGGGGCACCTGGGTGGCTCAGTGGGTTAAAGCCTCTGCCTTCAGCTCAGATTGTGATCCTGGGGTCCTGGGATCGAGCCCCGCATTGGGCTCTCTGTTCAGCAGGGAGTCTGCTTCCTCCTCTCTCTCTCTCTCTGCCTGCCTCTCTGCCTACTTGTAATCTCTGTCTGTCAAATAAATAAATAAAATCTTTTTAAAAAATAAATAAATTTTAAAAAAAGAAAACAAAGCTGTAATCATCAAGACAGTATGGTACAGGTACAAAAACAGACACATAGATCAATGGAACAGAATAAAGAGCCCAGAAATGGACCCTCAAGTCTATGGTCAACTAATCTTTGACAAAACAGGAAAGAATGTCCAATGGAAAAAAGACAGTCTCTTCAAAAAATGGTGTTGGGAAAATTGGACAGTCACATGCAGAGGGATGAAATTGAAGTATTTCATTATACCACACACAAAAATAGACTCAAAATGGATGAAAGACCTCAACGTGAGACAGGAATCCATCAAAATCCTTGAGGAGAACACAAGCAGCAACCTCTTTGATCTCAACCACAGCAACTTCTTCCTAGGAACATCACCAAAGGCAAGGGAACCAAGGGTAAAAATGAACTATTGGGACTTCATCAAGATCAAAAGCTTTTGCACAGCAAAGAAAAGAGTCAACAAAATCAAAAGACAACTGACAGAATGGGAGGAGATATTCGCAAATGGCATATCAGATAAAAGGCTAGTATCCAAAATCTATAAAGAACTTATCAAACTCAACATCCAAGGAACAAATAATCCAATCAAGAAATGGGCAGAGGACATGAACAGACATTTCTGCAAAGAAGACATCCAGATGGCCAACAGACACATGAAAATGTGCTTAGTATCACTTGGCATCAGGGAAATACAAATCAAAACCATAATGAGATACCACCTCATACCAGTCAAAATGGCTAAAATTAACAAGTCAGGAATGACAGATGTTGGCAAGGATGTGGGGAAAGGGAAACCCTCCTACACTGTTGGTGGGAATGCAAGCTGATGCAGCCACTCTGGAAAACAGCATGGAGGTTCCTCAAAAGTTGAAAATAGAGCTACCCTAAACCCAGAAATTGCACTACTGGGTATTTACCTTAAAGATACAAATGTAGCGATCTGAAGGGGCATGTGCCCCTGAATGTTTATAGCAGCAATGTCCACAATAGCCAAACTATGGAAATAACCTAGATGTCCATCAACAGATAAAAAAAGATGTAGAGTGTGTGTGTGTGTGTGTGTGTGTGTGTATAATATATATATGTATGTGTACATGTATGTGTATACAGAATGGAATACTATGCAGCCATCAAAAACTGAAATCTTGCCATTTGCAACGATATGGATGCAACTACATGATGTGGATGGAACTAGAAGCTGTTATGCTAAATGAATAAGTCAATCAGAGAAAGACAAATATCATATGATCTCTCTGATAGGAAATTGAGAGACAAGGTGGGGTTCATGGAGGGGAGGGAGGGAAAAAAAAATGAAACAAGATGGGACCAGGGAGAGAGACAAACCATAAGTGACCCTTAATCTCAGGAAACAAACTGAGGGTCCCTGGGGGGTGGAGAGAGGGGGGATGGGGTGGCTGGGTTATGGGCATTGGGGAGGGTATATGCTATGGCGAGTACTGTGAATCGTGTAAGACTGATTATTCATAGACCTGTACCACTGAAGCAAATAATACAATATATGTTAATAAAAATAAATAATTAATTGATTAAAAATAAATTGTAAAAAAGAAAGAAAAACATAGTACAAGACTACAAAGTAAAGTATAAATCACTTGCAGGAAATGGCCATCAAGCACTACAGAAAATTTCTGTACACAGTGTTAATGTAGGTTATAAACAATTCACCAGTTCAATAAGATAATTCCCACAAAAGCTTTCACTAACCATGGCTGGGTTTCTTGGCTTCCATTTTACTCAAGTACAATGAATGTCCTTTCAGAGCAACAAGATCTATCTCTTCTTTGATTTCTTCTCTACTGCATTCCCCATTGTTCACAAAGTCCCCCAAACTATGGCAACCATGTAGGACTCCTTGCTCTTATAAAAGTCTGAAGACAGGCTCCTGCCCTTCAGGTCTTGGCACTTGTTCCTCTGTCTGGCTACTCTTCTCTTGGGTATCAATACTGTGCATTCCTTACCTCCTTCAGGTCTTTGCTCAAAGGTTTCTTCCCAATAAAACCTTCCTGGACCAATTTTTTTTTTTTTAAATTATGCCTTGCCTCTTACACTACTTTTTATCCTTATTTCCCGCTTTATTTCTCTCTTTAACACTGTCACTTTTTATATACTATATACTTATTTCATTTATTTTCTATCACTCTGCTCCCCATCTGAATGAGGGCAAGGATATATGCTTGCTCTGTTCTCTGCTGTAGCTTCAGCACCTGAAAAATGATTGGTATTTGGTAAGAGAATTTGCATTTGGCCAAACTTATTAGTCAAATTAAGCAATTAAGAGTAAAAAAAAAGTTGGAATTATTCAAGTTAAATTTTAGACATAAAGGAGATAGGAGTTTTTTTCTAAAAGCTTCATATGGGGGTGTCTGGGTGGTTCAGTTGACTAAGCATGTCCCATATGCTCAGGTGATGATCCCAGGGTCCTGGGATCGAGCCCCACTTCAGGCTCCCTGTTGAGTGGGGAGTCTTCTTCTCTCCCCCCCCCCATTCTCTCTTCTGCTCTCTCTCTCTCAAAAACATAAAATAAAATAAAATAAGATAATGCTTATTATAAGCATTATAATATAATAGATATATATATATAAGATATAGATATAAGATAGCTTCATATGGCTATAAAGAGATGAAGTTATCATATGTATTAATAACTTGATTACTTTGAATTTGGTTCCTAGTCTTTTAGAATACAATGAATATTTTCAATATAAAAATATTATCATCCTATCTCATGATAGTAGATGGTGTTTTCATTTTCAATGATTGAGAAGAAAATCCACGATAAATACCTATGTTGAATTCCATAAATTTTAATGGACTTAAAAAGTTTGAGGGATGCCTGGGTGGCTCAGTGGGTTAAGCTGCTGCCTTCGGCTCAGGTCATGATCCCAGGGTCCTGGGATCGAGTCCCACATCGGGCTCCTTGTCCAGCAGGGAGCCTGCATCTCTCTCTGCCTCTGCCTGCCACTCTGCCTGCTTGTGCTCTCTCTCTGACAAATAAATAAATAAAATCTTTAAAAAAAAAAAAAAGTTTGAAAAAATCCCAGTGCTCTATATACGTAGAAAACAATGGTATATATGTATGGAAAGCAAGTATTCCTTCACTCTTCAGATATCTTACGTGAATGGATTCCTAGATACCTCAAAATAACTAGGTTCTGCTGACTCTAAGACTTCCTTGTTGGAATCAAGCAAAGAATTCTAATTTTTAAAAAATCAGTGACTACTATCATTTTAGGCAATTATTCAAGGCTGTTTGAAGAACACTTCTATGAAAAGGATTGTGTCACCACTATCCCTGAACCAGTATTTCCTTCCACTCATAACATTTAAGCTCACATTTTTGCTTCAATTTCTGTCTCCTACTGAGGAATTTCATTTTCCCAGTATGCTCTATAGATCATAGATCAGAAAATTGTGGGAGAAGTTGAAAACAAATATAAATGCATTTTTCTATGGAAGCAAACAAGTAAACAACGTGATCATTTTGCAGCCAAAACACAAAATTTGAAGTTGAAAGAAAAGATTGTTCTTTTACCTCCTAAAGAAGACATAGACTTTTTTTTTCTCCTCTATTTATTTATTTTAACCAAATAAAAACAAATACTGTGACATAAATTAGCATAGTGTTTAATGTTAGTATAGCATTTTACAAAAAGGAACTTCAGAGGTTTTCCAACAGGGAAAGCCTGTTGGAGTAATGGCATAGTACTATTACATTATAATGTCTCCTATTTGCTCATCTTTTTTTTTTTTTTAAAGTATCCCTTTTAGGCTGAAACTTTCTAGAACTGAGCCCCAGACAAGGACAATTCAGGAAGAAGAAAGTTAAATTGTTTCCATTTACCCTTTTATGGGGAAAGCAACCATATAACCACAACCACACCTCTTACCTTCATGGGCTCATTATCATTTGACTTACAAGAAACACATTTCTATGTAGCTATTTCTTAATGATTATAGTTTTGTTCAAATACGGTGCCACATAATAAGGAATTGAAAAAAAATCCAGAAATTATTTTAATTTTTATTTGGAACATTCCATTAGAATAACATCAAGAAATATAAAATGTGAACAAATTGAACTCTATTCCTTTAAGTTCTGTGTTGGGTGAGCTTTCACCTTCCTTCTGAATGGAGAAGCTATAGTAGTCAAAGGAACAAACAGCCAAAGCACCCAGATGACTAGAAGTTAGTTTTCCTCCTGGGGATAGTGGCTTTGGTTAGGAAGAAGAAAAATGTATATAAATTTATAACAATGAAACATAAAGCTAGAAATGCGTCTTCCAACTACAAAAAAGAAAGAAAGAAAGAAAGAAAGAAAGAAAAACAAAAACAACAAACAAACAAAACAAAACTTGGAAAAGACCCTTTGCTCTTTAATTATTACAAAATAAACAGATCTCTAGGGTCTCTGAAAGACAGCGGGGATTTGATGGTATTTATACCTAGAAAAACAGAAAACGGAGGTAGCAGACAAGCTATTCTAATTATAGTTATACTTGCATTTATAGCTATTCTGTTTTTCATTTTCCTCATACAGATCAGAAGCCTTAAATAACCCCAAAGAGGCAAAGTAACTAGAGCTTTAGTAAATGACTTCCATAAATTTAGAGACTATATTAATAGTATTTTCATGCAATCTTAGGGGTCACTAATAAGAATCTGTAAATGCTCTTTGTTGAATAAACAAAAACTTGCAGATTTCCAGTTTGCAGGCTACAGATGCAGATGTGATATTGTGCTTCTAGAGAGTTTTAGTCTTTTCTTTCTTAAGGTTTCCAAACCCTGAAACTACTGCTTAGATCTATCTATAGGCGTGAAGAAGGTCTAGCGCTTCAGGGAAAGCTGCTAGTAAGTCCTAATTTCTTTTTCTGAAGTGGTTCATTACCTAAATATGTATCCAAATCACCTGAGGGTGTTTGTTAGTATATAGCTAATATGTAGCTTCTTGGACTGGATCCTAGCAGTCCTTTCCTCCCCCCTTTTTTTTCTTTTTTCCTTTTTTTGCTGGGAGCGGGGAGTGTCTGGAGCAGAGCATAGGAATCTGTACTTTTAATACACATCCCTATGGATCTGACACAGCGGACATCATACACCAAGAAACGCTGTCCTAATGTTTCAAAGGGATTCAAAATTATTTTCTAGATACAAGTATTATTTTTTTCTTTTGAAAGATAATGGGCTTCAAAGAATAGCCAAAGGTTATGAACTCAAGTCTGTTACAGAACCAGGAAATCTCTCTTCCCTCCTTTTGGAAATTAGTCTTGAACTTCACCATGACAGCTTCTGGTGTGTTATTTAAATTAACCCTGGTATTGTTATTAAACTTTTCAGGTGGTTCTGTTTATCTACCCAAGTAGAAGGTGTGTTCCTAGGAGGTGAGAACTATGCATACATACATAAATATTTTTTTAAACATTATCTAGCACTCCTAATAAATATTTATTAGGCCCTCAATAAACATTTTAATTTTAATTCAAATGCAACCTAAGTCGCTTTAAAAATCTGCTTTAACTTCTGAGACCTGAAGCCACCTCTCTCATGAATACTGCTTCAAACCCTGTTGTTCCATTATCCCTTTGCACAGTAGAAAATGGAGGCCACACCTAATATTCATTAGAAATTGGCAACTGTGCACTCAGGCTCCATTATTTAGCCACAAGGAAAAGGCAGAGCCACAGTAATAGCTTTGACTGATTACTTGGCAAGGGAAGCCAAGCCCTTGGGGTGTTCCAGACTCTCTTTGGCCTATAAACCTGTTTAAAAACCTGTTTCTCAGAATTTAAGGCTTAGCTCAATTGGGGTCAGTATTATAGTAATGTCAATAATTCTGCTCTCAGCTTTCAGGCAGACCGGTACAATTCATCATCAACTTCATTTTCATGGAAAGGCAACTTTTGGGAAAATAGCTCTAACTTAAGCTATTTTATTTTGATTTTTCTTTCCCTTAAGAAATAGTTGTGCCAATATTACTTAGCTTGGATTTCGTGCTCTCTAAACCTTAGCACCTTCTAGTGCTTGAAATTATTCCCTAAAATTGGAATAGTGCTGAATACACAAGATTTGGGACATCCACCAAGGCAATAACTCAAGGCTTTCAGAGAAAGATCAAATAAGTCATTAGGTCTGAAAGTCATTTTCGGTAACTGAGACATCATGGTGTTTCAGAATCACCTCTGCCTTTAGCTGCGTTTAGGGGGGTTGGTACTAGGCAACATTGCCAAGAGGAATACTCTGGCAGGGTCTATTTCTTTCTCTTAGAAGTCAAAATCCTTAATAAAAATAAAGCAGTGTTCACCCCCACTGAACAGACAGCTCCATTTTTGGTCAACTGTTAGGAGCATATGCCAAAGTAAATTAATTACATCTGCTCCTGGTAGGGAACTCCATTCCCGAGGTTGTAGTTGGAGTGATGGCCAAAGGTGCTCGCTGTGCACTTGTTGTGAGGTTTCTCTCTTTTAATTCTAGAAACTGAAGAAGGAGAACGGCTCAGGAGAAACTTTTCTTGGATCAGATCTTGCCACTAGACTAAGGTAGGAAACATTCATTCATACCCAGGATAACATCGTTTTTTTCTCCATAGGAAAATAGTTATCCGTATATTTAGATGTTGGTCCTAATACAGGAATTTATTAAGGTGGATACAGCTTTAAACTTAAAGTTTCTCTGAACTGATTTCTAACACTGAACTAAGCTGCTAATAGTGAAGAAATAATGAGCTGGAGCTACTTGTCACCTACCATCTTTAAGAGTTACCTGGGCGTGTTAAGTTCCTTGTGGGAGGTATCTAATTCTTATTTATTTTTGTATGTGCAGTGCCCAGAATGATGCTTGGTGTAGCTGAAGCACTAAATAGATGCTTGTGATTTTATGACTTAAATATATGCCTTTCCGTGATACCAAAAATGGGTAAAGAACTGCAACAACTTAATGACCAATAGAAAGCGATAAAGTTAATTCTTAAAAATTCTGTGGGCCCTGTTTAAATCCACTTTCAGTCTCGATGCTAGCTTGGAAAGACATTTTCCGGAGTCCAGGAGTCCCCGTGTCTGTGGGGGTTTTAGTTACCGCAGTCAGCCGTGATCCAGAAACAGATGGCCCTCTTTCTGAATTGTCAGCATGTATAGGAAAAAGCTTTGTATATTCAGGGTTTGGTAGTCTCCAAGTTCCAGACATCCACTGGCAGGTTTTGGTACATATCTCCTGTGGCTAAGGTGGGGGGAGGGGGAGATACTGTAGTCTCACTTAGTCTCCTGATTTTACTTTAATTCAGCTACCACTCTCTTGGGCCACATTAGGACCCCAATTTTTGTCTCCCTACAAAGGATTCTAAAAGGTGGAATGTGCTAGACACTCAGACTGGTTGGCATGCCTTGATTTAGATATCACAGCTCTCTCTGGTTTAATCTTTGATGATGAATAATCCTTAGAAATGAAAGACTATAGTGGAACCACTAGGTAAGAAATGAAGTAGGGCAGAAATTTTGGCTTTAAGCTGCATGTGGTAGAACACGATATACACAGTAAGATGCCAATTTCTTCTAAAAGAATCAACCCAAACCCATGTCCAAATTAATGCATATAAATAAAATCAGAAAAAAAAATGCCAGGTGTGGTTATTAATACATGGTCAAGCAAAGAGTTAATACATGGAGTAGCAAGGGTTTTTATCTTATTTGTGCTTCCTTATATTTTTCAGATTTTTACAGTGAATAGTTTCTTCCAGATTAATATATATATATATATAATGTAGCACCAAGACTTTAGGGATGAGGAAGGAAGTCATGATTAATTCTTCTGAAATTAACTAACATGGTCTGACCTGTCCTCACCAATCTCTCCTCTTTCCCCACAGTGAATCTAAGGGAAGGGGAGAGCCATGCAGAGAGCCATGGGACCTTCACTAACTTTATTTTTCTACATGTTCCAATGCTGTCTCATGGGGGCAGGCAGGTAACAACAGCTTTAAGAAGGGCTTTTTCTTCCACATTTCATTTTTTGATATTGCATTTTTCTCTCTCTACAGAGCCCCGAATCATCCCTGATGTTATTTTTAGTCATGCTCAGAGGGGGGCAGGAAAAAGTCAATCAGGGTTTCTGGCATGTCAGCTTTTCATAAAGGGAACACAAAGTAGAGCTCCCAGCAAGCTTCATCAAATGTAGGATTTATGTGGGAACTTTCATCTACATCCAGTTAAAATGTTCCCTGCTAGGCATGGAAATCATCGTTTGAAAAAGCCTTACTTTAAGGACTGGATACAGTGGCTCAAATGTTGCTTCAGCTCTTCTTCCTTTTCATAGGATTCCAGTATGCTGTGCGCCTCATCATGGTGGTAGCAGTAGATTTTATAAATCTCTTCCAGTGGTCCTTTAATCCGCAAGAATACTTCTCCTGATAAATGCAAGACAAAGGCAAAATGACGTCAAGTCAGACCAAAAGGACGCTCTACATATTTATTCTTGGGCCATGTGATCAGTATTAGCAAGTTGGATCCGTTCCATTTTACCCCCAGGTTTCTCAGAAGGGGTAGACAACATCCCTCCGTTCCCGTCTCTCTCTTCCCCTCCCGTTCCCTCCCCTCCCCTCCAGTCCCCCCTGCTGTTCCTTCCTCCTCCCCTTTTCTTTCTCTTTCCCCTTCCTTCCCCCCTTCCTTCCCCCCTTCCTTCCTTCTTTCTGTCTTTTCTCCCTCATTCTTCCCTTCCTTCCTTTCTTTTACAAAATGAAGGATAAAGAACTTAATGGAGACAGGCAGCAAAAGAAAGCTGGTTTTCTCAGAGGTGATTTATGCACCCGGCTGGTCTGCAGGAGCCTGGTTAAAAGCAACACCTTAGAATCAGTCTGTGTGGGATTGGATCAGGCTGTGCTACAGACTTGGACAGGTTATGATTTGGACACGTTATTTTTCCTCTCTGAATCTGTTTCCTCACCTATAACAGGGGACAATAACAGATTCAATTTCAGGGGGTCATTACAAAAATGAAAGGGGTAGTGTGCGTACCGTACATACACAGTAAATGCTCAAAATGGAGCAGTGATTGTCAATTTGTTAGAGGTATGGAAAGTGAAATCTCAGGGTCTAGGTAAATTATTTTTTGCTATTTTTTGCACGAACGTTTTCTGAGATTCTCTGAAAGGCAAGCAATGGAGTTTAGGGAAATAAAATATTTCCTTATATGTTATAATAGAAAGAATTAGTCATTATGTCTGTTAAAACTCAGTTGGATAGGGCCCCTGGATGGTGCACTTGGTTAGGTGTCTGACTATTGGTTTCAGTGCAGATCGTGATCTCAGGGTCATGGGATTGAGCCGTGTGTGGGACTCTGTGCTCGGTGCTGAGTCCGCTTGAGATACTCTCTCCCTCTGCTCCTGCCCCCCCCCCACTCTCTCTGTCTCTCTCTCTAAAATAAATAAATAGATCTTAAAAAAAAAAAAAACAACTCAGTTGGATAATACTATAAACCAGAGTTATGATTGTATCTTCTTAAAGCAACTTGGGCTAATTGTATCCAGGCATTTAGGAATCCTTCTTGATATTATAATAAAATTGCATCTGTAACTAATAACTCAAGGAGATATTGAACAATAGCTGGATGTAATCACCCACTCCATCACTTGAAAATGTATATTAAGCATCCACTACACACCCCAGCACTATGTTAAGATGATTTGGGAGACACAGAAAAAATATGTGATGGGGCCTGCTCTCAAAGACACTGCGTATTTGGGATTGACAATGATTTTGGACCGAACTGATTGGGAGTTACACAGACATACCAACCTGCACCTATTATAGTAACAACAGTCTGTCATTCTTCCTACAGAAATAGAATGTCCTTTGTACTTTCAGTGTGCTTTGCCCACATTAACCACTTAATTCCCTACACATATGAGGAGATAAGAGGTTATTTATCCCTATTAAATAAGGAAGGACAAATCTGAATTTGAAACAAATAAATGATTTTTCCCATAGTCCTGTCCAGTGGAGGCTAAGCCAGGATTAGAGGCTGTATTCCCCTCAATTTTACTTAGGCTTTGTTAACTCTCCACACATCAGAGCTTTGCTGGACAGACACGTACAAACTGAAGCAGAATTACAGATCACTGTCGTCTAGGATTTGGGGGCAACTGAGTAGATTCTCATCACTCCTGAGGATGAATTTGAGAATTAAATGGAATGTAGATGTAAAATACTTGTAACAAACTACCTGCTCAATAATCATCACTCGTCTCTTAACGCTACCCTTCTCTCTCTACAATTAAAACACTAGTACTTCTAAAGTATCACTTTCTGTTCTAATCTATATCCAACCTGTAAGAGACTTTTCTTCCCTTCGCATTACATGGGCTATTCCTGTGATCCTAGTAGACTACACGTTTGTGTGTATGTGTGCATGTGTGTGTGTCTTGTTTGTTTTTTAATAGTGCTTTTCTTTGAACTTGTAAGGAAACAGTGTCTGTGAGCATCTTTGGAACTGAAGGGATGAGGGATTTTTGTTTTGTTCCTGGGATTTTAGTGAACTCATCTTTCTACCAGTGTAATTCTTGCAGATCTGGTCTTCAAGACAGGAACACAAATAATAAGGAACAGAGAAGTTAGAAGAAGAGGAAATAAAATAAGATAGTAACTAAATTTAAAGATGGCAGGAGAGGAGGCGAACCTCCTAGGAACAGATCCGGGGGCAAAGGAGAGTGAGGGCTAGGGGAGGGTCTCACCCCTGGAAGTGGGAGCAAGTGGCAGGCCCAGAGGAAGCTCAGCAGCAAGTTAAGAAGAGAGACCTGGAGACAAACAGCCCAACCCAGGATGGGATTGTAAATATATGTGTTGCACTACAAAGCAGTTTAGAGTGGAGACAAAGAAAGGAAGAGGTAAGGATGACCTCATAAATCTGCAGTCGGATCAGGTCAGAAAGTCAAAAAACAAGGGACAAAGACATTTATTTTACACACAATGAAACCATTAATTGTAAATACACACACACACACACACACACACATTTTAACAGAAATGGCATAGTTTGGAAGAATTTATAGTTCTCTCCTTAACAGCAGAGTCAAAATTTTTGCTCTTTTCCAAGTAAAATTCTGCTGGGGCTCTAATAACAATTACTGAAGTTAAAAGATATTTAAGCACTCTAATTGAAAGTCATTTATTCACCCAAAGGCCAAGTACAACACTGGCAGGCAGAAGATTTGATTCCCCTTCCAGTCCTGCCAATGTATTCTGCTTCATAATAATGCAGATAAAGCGATGTATCTCGCAGCAAAGAAGTGATTCTGTTTCCACGGTAACATAACTCTGGGCTGCGTTTCCTTAGTGGTGAAGGACAACTGCTCTGTCTAATGGATGTGGGTTTGAAGGGATGATTAGGAATGAAGGAAGGATTGAGCCAAGACCAGTGAAGGTAATTTCACTTCTGACTGCCTGTCACAAAAGCACCAGAACACTGTAAAATAAATATAACTATCATGTGCTTAAAAAAAAAAAATTCTACAATTCAAGAATTTCTGTATTGGCTTTCCCCCAAAACAATCACCATGCAGAGGATGGGAAAAATGCCCTTTTCCCCTCTTGGTTATCTCCTCGACAAACTCCCCAAAATATTGAACATGTTTTTATGTCCTGGTATCGTTACTCAGGTATTGCAAACTTTCCCCTTCACTAATCTAAATCTATTCATGTTTCTCTTCTTGGCCCACCTCTTCTCTATGTCTAGACCCTCATGTCCATTGCCAAGATGTGCCATACCAAACAATATGGCCTCTCTATTATTCTGACACCGCTTAAAAATGAATTTCCCCTGCAGGGCAGTAACCCAGGGTCTGAACAGTGATATTCAAGAGATCTTTGTGTCCTAAACTTTGTTTAGGAAAATGGCATACAATGGAATAAAGCAGTTACTTCATCATTGTTTCACAACAATTTAATGAGGGACTATTACTTACCAAGCACATTGGTAGGTACTGCGGATACAAAGAACCAACACTTCCCTCAGGAAGTTATGAAGGCCAGTGAGAGTAAACTATTTATTTACCAGTACGGTAAGTACTTTGTATAAAACACGGAGGGTCAGGGGCGCCTGGGTGGCTCAGTGGGTTAAAGCCTCTGCCTTCTGCTCAGGTCACGATCCCAGGCTCCTGGGATCGAGCCCCGCATCAGGCTCTCTGCTCAGCAGGAAACCTGCTTCCTCCTCCTTCTCTGCCTACTTGTGATCGCTGTCTCTCAATAAATAAATAAAATCTTAAAAAAAAACAAAAACAAAACCATAGAGGGTTATTTGCTCTGCTCTTGCATACTTGTTAGCAATTTCTATAAGAGCCTGCCCTTGATACAGGGGCTCTGAGCGAACACAAGCACTGAGACACACAGAGGGAGTGGTCTAGTATGGCTGGACAGTGCCATGTCTGTGGTAAAGTTCCAGAAGAGGCTGTATTTGTAAGCAAGAGTCAAATCATGAAGGACTTTGCATGTCATTAAGGAGCTGGGACTTTAGCCTGCAGGTAATGGAGAAGCACTGATGATTGATTTTAAGGAGCAGACTAACATGATTAGATTGTATTCTAGAAGATTACAGTGGTAATTAATTGTATGAAAGACGGAATTTGAGGGAGGAGTTAGTGAGACTAGAAGAGAGAATCCAATTAAAAGGCTTCTGTGTAATACAAGAAATAAATAATGAGGGCTTACAAGGAAGTTCTAGCACTTAAGAGGGAGTGCGCTAAAATCAATGGCCTGTTTTCAAATCCTGGTTTTACCATTCACTCCTGTGACATTTGAGAGAGTTACTTGACTTCTCTGTCCTTTAATTTCTTGATCTGTAAGATGGAACAACAACAATAATAGGGATGACTGAAGATTAAGTGAGTTAAAATGTGTAACACGTCAGTAGCTGGCCCATGCAAATGCCCAATGGATGTTAGCTATAAACAGTGGAAGAAAAATCAGGGAGGATAGATAACAGGGCAAGAAAACAGACATCAATATATGTGAGGTGAAGAGAATTCCCATTATATCCCTGGATTCTGGTTTCAGTAAGAATGTAGATATACAATGATAAGATACAGAGAGTTTCTGTAGAAAGACGATGAGTTTAATTTTAGATGTACTGAGTTGAGTCACCCAAAATATATTTAAGTGGAGATATCTTTTATGGAATTGGATATGTGAGTCTGGGATTCAGGAAAAAAAGTTCTGGAAAATAAGTGTAGGTATGTAAAACTGAGGACACAGTAGCCATGACTTTGATAAGATCATGCAAGAAAGTCTACAGAGTGGTAAGAGGGCTTGAGGACCAGGTGCTGGGGAACACTAACACTGAGGGGAGTCTAAAGGGAAAAGAGTCTGCACAGAGCTTGAGAAGACAGTCAGAGAAAAGGGAGGAAAACTAGGATTGGTGTTAGTTAAGCCAAAGGCAAAGTAGTGAGAAATATGGCAAATAATTCTGGGGATAACAGAGCTTGCCATTGTCCCCCAGTATCAGCATCCCCCTTGAGGCAATACCATTTTTACCTGCAGCAAAATAAAAACTTCATTTCCTGGCCTCCCTTGCAATAGGGGTGGCCATGTAACTAAAGTCCGCAGAAAATTGTCCTGTGACAATATGCGGGAACTTTAAGAGGCAGATAGCTCATCATTTACCCCTTCTTCTCCATATTTTCCTTTGTTCTCTGGACATTACCTTGTCCATGAAGACAAAGCTAAGTGTGAGCTGGAAGAAGCTTGAATCCCAGAGGACTTTGCAGAGCAGAGCTGCCGTATAGACCTAAAATACATGCCTTTAGACCATTACACAAGAGAGAAATGGACATCTCTTATTTAGGCTAGTCACGTTTTGTTTTGTTTGCTGTTTCTACTGGCTGAACTTAATTCTAATCAACACACTGTTTCTTCTCCTTCCATAAAAAAATGTTTTGGGAGAAATCATGACAGTTCAAGTGACCCTCTTCACTCCCTATAAAATCTAACTCAAAAATCAGATGAAAATGTTACTTAAATTGTTACTGATTAAGAGTGTTAAGGACTGGATGTTTATTTCCCTTTAAAATCCATATGCTGAAGCCCTAACCTCCAGTGTGATGTTATTTGGAGGTGGGACTTTTGGGAGATAATTGGGTTTAGATTAGATCATGAGTGTGGAGCTGCCATGATGGGTTAGTGTCCTGTGTCATCAGGAAGAGACATCAGAGCTTTCTCTGTCCACCATGAACAAGGCAATGGATTAGTCAGCCACATGCCAGATCATGGATATGTTTCCTTCCTTCCTTTCCTAGTGCCCTTCTATTCTCCAGGACAGGGTAGAGCAAGGATGGGAAGTGAGAAGAAAGAGATAGGGGAAGAGTAAACACTGCTTACAGAAATCACTACTATTGACCTTTAGTCTCATTTAGTTCCTGCCTAACCTGGGAAAAAACCTGACAATGAAGGATACCCTAGCAACCCTGGTTAGGGTTACAGAATTCCTACCAAACACAGGAGCCAGGTGGTGCAGGCAACCATGGGAGAAACACAAGTAAACCCCCGAGTATCAATTTCATGAAGACATTTGGGGAAAAAAAAACAAAAAACAAAAAACAAAAAACTTTTTCACAGAAAAGAGTAGAGTGGAAAATTTTCGTGAGTTCTTAAGAGAAAATGAGACTTCAAAGTTGTTTCATGTCTGTGGCAGTGGCTTTGAGTAATAACTCTACATTCCCTGGGGCTCCTATTTTTCTTCTGGTATCAGGAATATTTCAGTAAAAAATTCTCAGAAGCTCTAGAGTAAGAGAAGTTCAGAAAAAATGGATTTGACGATGAGATTTGACAATTCTGAGGTCTCTGGTGACATGGTAACAGCAATTTCAGAGGCGTAGTGTGAGGTGAGATAGAGAGGTGAGGAAGTGGAACCAGTAAGGCTAGCTAAGCTGTGAAGAGAAAAAAGAGAAAGGAGGGGAGCGACTGTGGGACGTGTGATCCTGTCCTAGGGCCATTGCTGTGTCCAGTGGCAGGAGGACAATGCAATCATTGCAATGGGGTCTACTAAAGGAGAGGCTTTCTACAACTGAGGCAGCACCACCCAACCCCTCTGGCAGTTGGAGGTAGCTGGCAGCAGGGCAGGACTAACTGGGGAGCATCAGTGGTCATGGAGGAAGAGTTAGGGTCTCCTTCTGACTATTTCCACCGTTAGTTATGGCATTTGGGGCCAATCAGGTTCTTGCAGTGAAGTGGTTGGAATGTATGTTCTTTAAATATTGCTCCAATGCTCACATTCTAGAATACCTCTGTTTATTTTGGTGATAACTCGTGGTCTCTTCCCTAGCCTTTTTGACTTCCTGGATATTTAACTCTAGGTGGGCATTTTTTTTTTTGACCAAGTGGCACATTAGAAAAACACTAGCTCTCTGAGAGTTGAAAGCTAAAATGTTTCTGGACCTGGATTAGGAAGAGGTATAATAACTTTTCCCTCCTCAAGGTGGGTAGCACTGATGACCCCGTTCTTAGAGCAACCAACCCATAATTCTTGATTTCTCTCACCTTAGTATATACCTCTCTCAAGGGTGTGAGCCTCGGCTACAGCTAGTGGCTCTAGACCACCTGCCAGCCTCTAAGTTAATGTAGGACCAACCACAGGCAGATGTGATCACCGCGATCCTTCTGTGTGACAGCCAGTAGGGTCCAGGACACTACTCACTATCTCCAACATCCATTCCATTCATTCAGTGCTGCTGAGGACAATGTCCCAAGTGCTGGCGAAGCATTAGTAGCGAAACAGATAAGAATTCCTCTCCTCCTGGAGCTCATGTTCTGGGAGTGTTCTTCAAGTCTTGTTCTCTTGGAGGACTTGCTCTTCCCATTTGAATTGAAATTCTTGTCTCAGTATCCATTGAACAGATGAATGTGGCATCCATTCCTAGCTGCTTATCTATTCTTCTTTGTTCCAAACTAACAAACGTTAGAATGGCAATGCACCCACTTCAAAATACTGACCTTTCTCCAATCTTTGGTAGTCAGGGGTGCCCAAGAATGGGTGCAACTGTGTATTTGTGTGTGAATGTGTTTGTGTGTGAGATGCAGTAACGTGTGTGTGAAATGAAATAATAAGACACAGGTTGAAGGCACTGGAAAGGGCTTTTATTCCTCCCAAATGAAAAAAAAAAAAAAAAAAGCCTCAGGAGAAGGTGGTTTGCTTTACTGCCTGAAGGAAGCCATGCTTGGCTGGAGCAGCCATTGTGAGACCAGGAGGCCACACACCATACGTCACTGTACATTAAGTACTAGGAAGGAAAAGGTTGTGAGGAGCCAACCCCAGCTGCCCCAGTTCTGAGCTACTGAATTATGGATTTCTTGTTCTGTGAGGAAAAAAGCCCTTTTTTGGTTAATGGCTCTGGGTGAGGTTCCTGTCCTAGGTGGGCAAGTACAGTCCTCACAGATCTGAGTGACTCAGCATTGGCTGCAGAACTCGTGGTGACAGCCGGAGTGAAAGCCCAGCTTTGTCTCCCACTAAAGGCCATGTTCTCTCTGGGCTACTGTGCACCCTTATGGTTTGCAAGGTTTGCACTCCTGCAAATGCACTTCTCACTTTCACTCCCTGGCTATAGGGAAAGTGTTCAGGGTCTCATGGAATGCTTAATGTTTGTAGGATTTAGGACTTCATTTCTATGTGTATTCTGTACAATACCTGATTTTTCACGGCTCCGTTCAGGTCTGCCTGCACAGCGAAGTGCTGACTTCTGTGAGCTAGCCCCACAGCACAGCATCCAGGAGCTTCCCATTCACCTCAGAGAGCCGAACTGTAGAACTTGTTACTAAGCCACCCTGGCTTTATTTTTACTACAAGAAATAAGTCCTTGTAGCCCTGAGACCTCAATTGACTGCGCTCAGGGGACTGGAAGCCCAACCCACATTGTATCCCTTTGTTCCCTGCCTCCGGCTGATTTGTACTCTCCTGTATGGATTCAGGTATCTTTGACCCCACCCCCCAAGAAAAACGTTTTTTTTCCCTGTCACCTTCTCTGAAGCTGGTAGCTTTTCTATTACTGTTAACATTTCGAATAAAATGCCCTGACCTTCCAGCTGCTGCATCTGAGTCTTGCCCCTGCTGACCTCACACATTCCAGGACGCAGGTCTGGGGTACCCCCAACCTGTCCCCACTGGCTAGAATTAGCTAGGTTGAATCTATCTGTGTCCTGAGTACAATACGCACACACTCACACATACGCACACACACACAGATGCACACACGCACACTCTTTAGAAAAATTATTCAGGTGAGCTACTTGGCAGCATCTTCCACAGGGCAACAGGACATGAATTATCAGTGACTAAAGCCCTTCTTACAAAATCACTGCTAAAGGCACAGATTCCTGCTTCAGGGACATACAAGAGACACTGCTTTAGGAGAACAAAGTACTGCCACAGAACAACAGTGCATCACCACTACACCTTCAAAGAACAGAAAGCTCTAAATTGTCTTTCTCTCAAAGGATAAACTCGCCCTCAGGAAAAGGCAAATGAGAAATTACAGTTCCTTTACCACAAACTTCTTTCAGCTCTGGTTCTCCATACCTTGTGCAGAAGCTAAGCACCTAAGGTAGATCCAAACCTAGTCATAACTCCATCTTTTTTTTTTTCTTTTATTTTCTTTTCTTTTCCTTTCTTTATTTCTTTCTTTTTTTTTTTTTTTTTTTTTTTGAATGCTTTGAAACATTACAGTGTTGTTGCAAATGTAGATAAGAGATTATAAGCTCCCTCTGGAGTATCTGTCTATGTGACAGACCACCTCAAAACTTAGTACCTTAAAACAACTGTTTTAATTTTCTTTCACAATTCTGTGAGTTGGCTGGAATCGACCATGTGGTTCCTCTGCTCCCTTCAATGCCTGCTGGGGCTACAGTCAGCCCAGGGCTGAACAGACTGGATGGTCCAAGATGGCTCATTCACAAAGCTGGTGCCTTGGCAGGGACAGCAGGAAGCTGGCCTCAGCTGGGATGCTGGGACAGCTGGGCCACTTTCTTACATAGTCTCAGGTCTAACCTCTTTTCATCTGACCACTCCATGTGATATTTCCAGCAGGGTAGCTGGACTTCTTAAATGCAAGTTCCTCAAATAGCTAAGGTAGAAACTTCTAGGCTTATAAAGGCTGAGGCCCCCAGGCTCTGACACAGCATCACTTCCACTGCATTGTAGGAGTCAGTGAGTCTCAGGGCCAGTCCAGAGTCAATATGGCACTAGACTGCACAGCAGGGTGAATACCAGGGGGCATGGTCTGTTGAGGCCCGTCTTTGGAAAGTGTCTGTTGCATTGTTGTTCATTGCTGTTCATGCTATCGAATGTGGAAATGATACTGATATGTACAGTCATGCTTTATAGAAAAAAATTCATTGGTTTATTAAGTCTATGAATCACCAAAATGCATATATATTGGGAGCATCTAGGAGCTACACACATTCAGTGAATCTGATTGTTTGAAAAACATGATCAAGACCTCTGGGGAAAAGAAAATCACATTTCATTCCATGGTTATATTCATAAGAAGTCAAGTTTTGTAAATAGATGAGTAAATTAAATATTCTCAGGCTACTAAATTAGTAATTCCATGTATTGGATGTTTATTAAGAATAGGCACTGGGTGGGCACCTGGGTGGCTCAGTGGGTTAAGCCGCTGCCTTTGGCTCAGGTCATGATCTCAGAGTCCTGGGATCAAGCTCTCTGCTCAGCGGGGAGCCTGCTTCCCCTTCTCTCTCTGCCTGCCTCTCTGCCTACTTGTGATCTCTCTCTCTCTCTTTAAAATAAATAAATAAAATCTTAAAAAAAAAAAAAAAGAATAGGCACTGGGCCATCGTTATTTATATGGGGTTTTACTTAATCTTCCCAAATACTCCATAGGGTGAGTATTACTAACTCAAATTTCCACATGAGAAACTGAAGTTCAGTGAGATTTTGTGACTTGCCTGAGATGAAACCTCTAGTTATTGGATGAGCCAGGATGTAAACCAACATCGAACTGATATCAAAGCCCTCGTGTTCTTAAACCCCACACCAGCATTTTATCTGTTTTGTCTTTGCTCACCCTTTTCTTAAATTGTTACAGAGTAATCTTCAGTTTAAGTGGGAACAAGAGCCACCTCTCATATTGCCATTTTCTAAAGATTTAGAGCCCATTTCCTATTTGACAGGCTGCTGTAGTCAAGATTTTAAAATCCAGTTTCTATCTTGGCATGATAGTCCAGACAATTCCCCAGAGCTCTCATATCTACAAACATATGCCTCTGTGCTTAAACTTGAACCTCATCCAAACCCCAAGGTTATTATTGAGTAAAATCCTGCTCCTGGTTTATCCAGGTATCTGGAAAGTTTCCCTCTGGCACTAGAACTGTGAATCACAACCTCTCATTCGTGCCATCTAAGGACAGAGAAAGGGACACCTGTGCTTTTCATTTTGTGGTAACATGATTTAGGAAATGCCCCACCAAAATCAGGTTATCCAGTGAAATGGAAGAGCTTTGGTGAAAGATTTAGTGATAGAAATGGCTGGGAGTGGAGGTAAGGTTAGAAATTGCCAGTGAACTTTGCTCTGATACGGCTACTGTGTTTGGGTCATGGAGGTCTCCTTGGCACTATGCTCCAGCCACATCAGACTGCACTCCTTAATGAGAATTTCCTGTACTCTGCTACCTTGGGGCCTCTATGCCATTTGTCATTCAGAAAGTCATCTGCTTTGGGGTGCCTGGGTGGTACAGTCGGTTAAGTGCCTGTTTCTGCTCAGGTCATGATCTCAGGGTCATGAGATGGAGCCCTGTGAGATACATTGCCCCGTGTTGAGCTCCCTGCTCAGTGCAGAGTCAGCTTGAGATTCTCTCTCCTTCTCTGGGCGCCCATCCCACCCATGCTCTCTCTTTCTAAAATAAATAAATAAATCCGAAAAAAAAAAAAAAGCCATTTGCTTCAATCTCCACCTTTCTAAATCTATCAAGTTCAAGCTCAAAATCCATTTTCTATATCAAGTTTTTCATCATCTAAATTAAATCAATCTCTCTCTGTGAATCTGTATTAGTTAGCTATTGCTTGAGAAAAAAAAAATCACCCCAAAACTTAAAGGCTTAAAACAACACTGTTTATTCACAATTCTCTGAATTGACAATTTGAACAAGGTTCAGCTGAGATGGCTTGTCTCTGGGTGTGGCTGGCAGGCTTTATACATGTGTTTGCAATCTATAACTAGAGGCCACCTGGCTGAGGAGACCATATTTCCATGCTCAAGGCCTTGACCATGTTGTTTGAAGTAATTGGGTAGTTTGAGCCTTCTCTCTCCCTGAGCAGAGAGTGGATGTCACAAGGCTGTTGTAGAACATCATTTTGCAACATTTTATTGGTCAAACCAAGCCATGAGGCTAGCCCATATGTCATGTATGGAAATTAAAATATGACTCCAACTGTTTTCAGTTGTTCTTACTGTTTTCATTTCCTTATCTATTTTTCTATCATCTCCCTCAAAGTTGCAACTCATGATTGGTAAATGCAAAAACTGTGAACACATTCGAATGACTTTTCTCTGTAAACTATAATATTTTTATTTTGAAGTAATTGTATACTTAACAGAAAATTGCAAAACTAGTGGGCGTAGTTTCCAGATAGCCTTCAAACAGCTTAACATCTTGTATAACCAGTACAATGGTCAGAAAAAAAAATGAAGTGTGCTTTTGTACTAATAACTAAACTAAACACTATATTTGAATTTCAACACTACATTCTTTTACTGTTCTAGAATCTATCCAGGCTTTCATTCATATTTTTTTGGTCACATTTTTTGTTACATATTTTGACCATACACATTTTTTTGTTACTTCCACAGTCTTAAAACGCTGAGATTCCTCAGTCTTATTTTATCTTTAATGACCTTGATATTTTGGAAGAGCATCGACCCATTATTTTGTCAACTGTCCCTCATTTGAGTTTGTTCATGTCTAATTTTTTCTCATGATTCGACATGATCACATGCATTTTGGGCAAAAGTACTACAGAGATGGTACTGTGTCCTCCTCACTTGTTTATGATGGGAATGTGTGTTATTCCTTGGTACTGTTGACCTTGATCATTTGGTGAAGGTGGTCTCTATCTGGTTTCTCACTAAAAATCTACTGTCTTTGCTTTTAATAGTCAGATAGGAGATACTTTGAAACTATGAAATTCTCCTCAAACTTTATCCACTAAATCAAACACTGAATGGTGGTTTTGGCTGCAACAATTATAACTTCAGTGTTTATTTAATGGTGATTTTCTATTCTCCTCTTCCTTCTATATTTATTCATTGAAATGTACTATCAGGAAGATTTTCCTTTCTCACTTATTTATATCACTATGAACTTTATTTTATCTCATGGGTAGCATTATGTATGTTGTTGCTCAAATATGTAAGCCATAATATTTTTAATTAGGAAAAACTCTTCTATAAGCATAGAGGCACCTGACACACTCAAAAAAATTTTGCTAAACAAAAAATATTATTTTGCTAAACGAAAAATATTAAATATAGAGAGATTGTAGATATAGAGAGATTGTAGGTCTCTCTATATTGAAATATGTAGATATTTGAGCTGAAATATTTTCACAAGTACTAGCTTTTAGCCTCCATTTGAATTCTTTTCTTTATTTTTACAAAATAAACTCACCAAATAAATTGTTTCTATTTATGATTTTTGAATATTTTTCCAAATGTAGATATTGTAAAATCTGGTACAGAATATTATTTTATTCTATTTAATAAGAACTCCATCAAAACTTCTTTCTATAAGTCAAGTTTTCCAAAATGTTATTATAGAATTTTAAAATTAAATCTTCATTACCATATAAAGCCATTTTTTTAAAAAGCTAACTCCTGGTTATATTAGTGATAAATTTCAGTGTCTTCCTATTTGCAATTTCTTTTTCAGCAATTACAGTTGTAAAGATTAAAATTCTGAAGTAGTTCTTTTTCCTCTTTCTTTGTTGAATACTTTAACTAGAGACTTCTCATTAATTTTGAGTAAATGTCAATTTCTTAAAGTTGATTACTGACCAGCAACAAAGAAAATATTACCATCATGCATAAGATTGTTATTTAAATTAATATCAACTTTATCCTCCAGATATTGTATTTAGTTTACTCTAACTTTGTATGTATAAAGCTGTGTGAATTTTGACTATAGTTACCATTTCAACTAATAGAATATCACAGCTTTAGTACATAATCACCACAATCTCAATTTCTGTTCCATAGATTTCTTGTCTTTATTTTTATATATTTTTAAAAGATTTTATTTATTTATTTGACAGACAGATAGAGAGCACAAGTAAGCAGAGTGGCAGGCAGAGGGAGAGGGAGAAGCAGGCTCCCCGCTGAGTAGGGAGCCCCATGTGGGATTTGATCCTAGAACCCTGGGATCATGACCCAAGCTGATGGCAGACGCTGAACTGACTGAGCCACCCAGAAGCCCCAAGATTTCTTACTTTAATAAAAATACTAGTTTACTGAGATGTTGTGCTCCCCCAAAATATGTATTCATATTTTCATTCACGTTCACAAGCTTAATTTTTAAAGTAAGAATAGCATTCACAATTCACAAAATTCACCTTGGAAACAATAAACTTCCAAAAATTGTCTTGTGTTCTGTGAACTGGTTGAACTTTTTTTTTTAAAAAAAAGATGTATTCATTCATTTATTTTAGAGAGAGAGAGAAAGTGAGGGGAGAGGCCGAGAGAGAGAGAGAGAGAGAGGAACTTTAGCAGGTTCCACACTGAGCATGGAGCCTGATGCAGGTTGGATCCCAAGACCCTGAGATGATGCCCTGAGCTGAAACCAAGAGTCAGATGTTAAACCAACTCTGCCATCCAGGTGCCCCTGGTTAATTTTTTTATTATTATTATAGGAATTAATTGGTTTTTAAATTTAATTTACCTGCTCACACTGTTTAAAACTATCATAATTTGACTATTGGTAAACTCTCCTGCCATTGGTATCAACTCATTAATAACCATTGCTTTACATTTCTCATGGGCCCAAGGACACTCAGAACTAAAAGTGAGAACAATCAATTTAGGATAACTGTCCTTTGACCTAACGAAGCCATGCTGCATGAAGTGTTCAATGTCACCCACTTCTGCAGCTGCAAGTGTGAAACCACATGTCCTTGGGCTTAAAATCATAGGTAAGAGTTCCACAAGTGGGAAGAAGTTTGGGAAGAAGGTTCCATGGGAAGGGAGCAGGCCGAACAGAAGCTGGTCCGCGAATGCCAAATGCCAAGGTTTGAAAACAATGGGCACAGTCTTTATAAAGCAATGACTAACTTCTGATGTAGATATTGCTGCTGCTTCCGCAGATTTCTGTCTTCTGATTTTCTTACGGTCAGTGATAGTATTAAGAACCCCATGGTGGATAGCGAGTGTTCTGTGTGTTAAATGCTCATCATCAACTTTCTTCAACAACAGAAAATCAACACTTAATTTTTATTAAACATGCATAGATGAAACCCTTGCTTCTGAAAGGACTTATTGCAAAACATAACCAGATCATTAAGTAAGCATAACCAGTTAGCATAACCAGATCATTAAAAAGTTAGGGATTTATATCATAAGATAAATTACCAAACTTGTAGCAACGGCATCTAGATACTCTGTAGCAGGACTGCAAAGCTTCTACCTCTCACAGGAATTTCGCTTACATCTAATCTTTAATTCCCTATAGGTCCTACTAAAACCCACTGACTAGTATCCTGGGGGCTTCGTGCCTCTCACAGGTCTTGGCATGGGCCACCCATCATGGGCCTGGACATAGTCACTGCTATCCCCAGTGGACAGCAGAATCTGTAGCCTCAGACACATCTCCCAGCACCGCCAGAACAGGAAGCAGTTAGTTGAGCTTCACGTCCAAATGTCGTCTTTTTATCAGGGAGTGCAGTGCTTGCTGTACTCAAAAGGTTGGGAAAGGAAGGATGAGCTGTCTTTCAGAGTTTACCATGTGTTACAGAAAGAATTCTGTCACATATACCTGCTTCTTATATTCTATTAGAAGAGACCAGTTAGAGATGGAGTACAATGTAGAGGTCTCACCAAATCTCTTGTAGTACAATGATTAGTCATGATCCTCCTTAAAAAGGAGACATTCCAGGACAAATGCTAAACTGCGCTGAATGCTAGAACAACTGGCTAAAACCAGGATTTCTAGGTAAATTAGGATACTTGCCTCCTTAAAGCTGGAATTGTCTTTGACTTTAGCACAGGTAACCAACCCCTAAATCTTGTTTATGCTTCATTTGACATTTCTCTTGAATCTGACCCTCCTTTTTTATTCTCATTTTATCCTCCATAACCTAGATGCTTGCTACCACACACCTGCACATTATTTATAACAACATATTTACTAGTCTAGGACTCATTTTTTCCTTCATGCCATTCTCTTCCTACTTACCATCATGTTCTTTCTCCAGAAACTCGTATGTCTCATCACACCCTTGCTGAAAAATCTTTCAATTTTTCCTCAGTACCTGCAGAGTAAATTCCAAATTTGATTCCAAGTATAATCTGTCTCTATTCTGCACTTGCAGATTAACTTCTTTTCCTTTCTAAAGACTTATTTAGAGAGAGAGCGTGCGCTCATATGTACAAATAGGAGGAGGGGTAGAGGGAGAGAATCTTCAAGCAGACTCCCCACTGAGCACAGAGCCAGTGGGGCTTGATCTCACCATCCATGAGATCATGAACTGTGTTGAAACAAAGAGCCAGAGGCTTAACCAACTGAGCCATCCAGGTGCTCCTAAGATTCATTTCTGATTCACTTTTGCTTCAGATTCATCCTTCACTCTTGCTTGGCTTGATCTCTCGCCATTTCCTAAACATGCTTGGCTTTTGGCATTTGCTGTCCATGCTTTTGTTTATGCTGTTGCTTCTGCTTAGTCTTCCAGACCTGGTCCAGACCTGGACCCCACTTGTTGAAATCTAGACTGTAACTCCAAGTCCAAGTAACATCTTCAAGGATCCTTCTGTGATTCCCCATCTAGAAATAGTCTTCTTATCCTCTGAAGTTCTGCAGTAGTGTAGAAAATAGTCCGATTGGATTGTGTATTACCCAAATAACTTCAACTCAAGGAGCTTTTCAATGGCAAACTTTTGGAGGACAGAGATGATCTCTTTCATCTTTTGATACCCAACAATGCTTTATATACACGGCTACTTAATAACTATTCATTGAGTGAATTAATAAATGAATGGCCAATCAATCCACACTAAAGTAATAATGAACAGAGTCCTTCCTTCAGAAAATACATTTACAGCATATTAGAAACTATGTTAGCTCAGGTTGCCATAACAAAATACCATAGATTGCGGGGAGGAAGGCTTTAAACAACAGACATTTCTCACACTCAAAAACCAGTATAAGTCTCAGAAATCCAAGATTAAGGTGCCAGCTGCTTCAGTTCCTAGTGAGGACCTCCTTCCGGGCTTACAGATAGTTACCCTCTTGTTGTGTCCTCACATGGTGAAGAGGGAGAGAGGGAGCTCTGGTCTCTCTTTCTTTCCTTATGCTAAGCCCATTATGGGGACCCTCTCCTTGCCTCATGACTTCATCTAAACCAAAATTACCTCCCAAAAGCCTCATCCCCAAATACCATTACACTGAGGTATTTAGGTGTAAGCCCACTGTTAGGGCTCCAACATATGAATTTTTGGGGAACACAAACATTCAGTACAGAATAGGGACATTCAGTCACAAGTAATGGTTAAATTTAAACCTGTCTGTCAGAGAATCTTTTTGAGTGAGCTCACCTTTGGGTCTATAAAACACTACAAATAGGGTGGTTCACCTAATATCAATCTGGCTTATTAAACTTTGGGTCTCCCATAAAAACTAAATAAGATCAATTTCATTTTTAAAATTCTGATTTTCTTTAACAAGTAAAACCACAATGAGTAAAGACATAAGGTGTGAGTGTGTTTGTGTCTATATAAGTCTCAAAGAAAGGATCCACATCAAACTGATAACGGTGGTTACTTATCAGGAAGATGGTGTCATTGAAGAGGTATGTTACTGTTGTACTCCTGATTTGTTTTTAATATTTTTGTAGGGAACATACACTGCATGTTATATCTGAAATAGGAAAATAACCAAAAATGTTTAAAGATGTCTTAGCCTCTGTGGCACTATATATATGATATCTCCAATGTGGTAACTGCCTTCAAAAAGCTTATAATATGGTATTCCCTTTGCAGCTTCCAAGACATGGAGGGGATAAAAATTTGGCTCAATGCTTCCTCAATGGTATCTTTGTATTTTTTTCCAAAATCTCACCAGAGAAAGAAATTAAGCCTGTGATTGAGAGCAAAAATATATTTAGAAAGCAAGTAATATAGAGGAAAAAGGACTAAAATCGGTAAAGCTATGAAAGTATTTAAATATTTAATTCTTTAAGGATCGAGTAAGCATTAGCCATAAAACAAAATGAGAGAACATCTGGAAGGCAAGGAGGTTGAAAGATTGAAAATTAAAAAGCAAATTGTATGCTTTAGTGCTACTGTGGGACCTCAGCAAATGGATAGAAACCCATTTGAAGACAAATACAGAGTTTGTGTAATTACAACAAGCCTGAAGATGGGTTTAGCATTTATACATCTCCTGGGAAGCTTGGTGAGTCAGAAACATAAAACCAAAGCAAAGGGAGGTTATTAAAATATTATTTCCTGTTGTACTGTAGAACTCGAGAAGAGAGTAAACATACCGATTACTTGCATGGCTGGTTCCACGTCTGTTGTGGCCTCTTCCAGCAATGACAGCAGTTTGGCTGATATTTGATGCACTGATTCAATGTTGCTAAACAAGCTATCCACGTCCAGCCGATCAATCTGAAGAAACACAAATAGTGAGCACCAGCTGATGGAGAGAGACGCACTGTATTTAGGATGTTTTCTCCCACTAAACAGTAAGCATTTTAAATGCCAAACCGTGCTGCTTCCATCCACCATTCCTGTAAACATTTTTATTTGGGATTTCTAGAGTAAATGTGCAGTTTTTCATGCAAAGAAAGTGTGTGTGGGGGGGGGGTGTTGCATCTGTTCCCTCTGCTTTTTCTTTATTTTGACCAAGTTTTAATGACCCAAATATACATATACATATTCCTATAAAACCAGAGCATGGGGGCACCTGGGTGGCTCAGTGGATTAAAGCCTCTGTCTTCCGCTCAGATCATGGTCCCAGGGTCCTGGGATTGAGCCCCGCATCCGACTCTCTGCTCAGTGGGGAGCCTGCTTCCTTTCCTCTCTCTCGGCCTGCCTCTCTGCCTACTTGTGATTTCTGTCAAATGAATAAATAAAATCTTTAAAAAAAAAAAAAGATAGGCTGTGCCACTTAAACAAACAAACAAACAAAACAAAACAAAAGAAAAAACACCACGAGAGCATGAAGAAGATTTAAGCCACCTATTCAGTACTTTTATTAACTGCCATCTATGAGGGTATGTACTAGTGTGTATGAATTTAGAACACTTTAATGCTTATACAGCAGAAGTCAGACCTTACTCTAGGCAAGTAACTATTTTCAAAGCTGTTTAAAACCACAGATGTTCTAAAAGTGATGACAAGTAGATGTGCTGAGTTGCTTCCTGCTTTTTTCTTAAAAGAAATGTGAATGGAAATTTCACCAAACATGTTCTACTAATTAAAGATTCATCATATTTTGTAACTTCATGCGCACACTCAAAAACCAGTATAATATTCCTGGATCTTAGAGCTGGTGCTTATGATATTTTATTTATTCATCCATCTCTCCCTCATTAACTATTTCCTGAGGTCCTTCTATGTATCAAGAATTGTAATAGAAACCCAACTCTGTCTTAGGCATTAGATGATTAGTAGAGGGATGACCAACCATCCTAAACTATCTAAATAGAATTTGATGAGGTATGTGCCCTGATTTTGCTGGATCTTACTCTAAATCTTTCTCTAGTTTAAGTATAATCTCCTTTCATAATCAAATAGTGTCTAGTTGGCTTATGAACAGATTGGTACAGGCTCCACTGGGCTACCACAGGGAATAGGAGTGGTGACTTTCTCCATGGTTTACTGCAGGTGGGGTCATAGGTCCATAATCACGTCATCAATACTCAAGTCATGGAAGAGCTTCACAGGTGGAAAGCAGAATTGCCTGTTCCAAACCAGGTCAGTATTTTAGGGGTGAGAGGGACAGGGGGTTCAGCTAAGGATCAAAAAAGGAGGCCAAGAAATGAAGGGGAATTGGGAACAAGGGACATAAGGGAAGAGGTAGATGTGGAGGAATTCTGGAGACAAAAGTGAACACTGTAGTTTCATCTTCATACTCTCAACATCCGTCTCTTTGGGTGAGCTAAGTCTGTGGTGAGTGAAGGGGAGGGGAGGAAGGAGGCAGGTTGCTCATCTTTTTGTCCCCTCCTTTTTTGATTTTGACTTAGCTGTTGTGCCCCATACCAGACAGAGATATTATTCTGATAAGGATATTCTGTTATTAAACATAAAGCATTGTTTCACATTCCACCTTTTTAAACATTTGGTGACTATGTCAATTATTTCTTATGCAAAATGATCTAGATATCCACATTCCTTCCAAGCATCATGGGAAATTCCTTACCTTCCTATCATCAGTCTTGTCCTCAAGAAAACTTCCAGCCCCAGCCTCACTTGTAATCAAATTCCACATGGTTCTATGTAATGGATTTATTTCAATACTTTAAGTATTATTTAATTGTATATTTGAAATTTTAAATTTAAAAAAGATTTTATGTCTTCTAAAATAATCTGAATCTCCATACTGTATCATTACATTGCAATCATTATTAGCTCTTGAGGTATCTAAGTATCTCATGAAATGTTCCTTTAAGTAGTTATTCTAATTGGATAGGGCATATATGATTCTTTTGCCTGAAATCTATAGCTACTCAAGACTTTCAGTTTCTATTTTACAAAATGTATTTAATATTATACAGAATATCCAAAGGGCAGATAATAGTTACATGACTCTTTTTGTTAAATGATAATTTTAAATAGCTAAAGATGTCATATATTTCTGGGTACCACTGATTTAACACATTATTTATTCTAAGGAATGGCTTTGAGTATTGAGCATTGAGTATTAATTAAATAGCAATGGGATAAATTTGCATAGCACAAAATATGTTTTCCAAAAATTGTATATGAATCAGGTTTTGGGGAGAGGAACAGAGGGGGAGTCTTTTTTTTTTTTAAGATTTTATTGATCTATTTGAGAGAAAGAACATGAGGGGGCTAGAGGGAGGGAGAGAACAAGGCTAGCTGCCCAACAGGGAGTACAATGCAGGGCTTGATCCCAGGACCCTGTGATCTGAGCCGAAGGCAGAGGCTTAACCTACTGAGCCACCCAGGTGCTCAGTGAGAGAGAGTCTTAAGAAGACTCCATGCTGAGCATAGAGTCTGACATGGGACTTGATCTCATGACCTGGAGATCACAACCTGAGCAGAAACCAAGAGCTGGACGCTCAACTGACTGAGCCATCCAGGTGGCTCCAGATCAGTTCATTTTAGATGTGCTAGTTGAATTTTTCTTAAAATCATATTTTGAAATGAATCCTTCTAACATAAAAATTTCATTCCCAGTTTGCTTGCTTTATATGATAAAAGATCAGATGTAATCGATACAGTGTACCTTGTTGTTATTTAATTTTTTATGAAAACTTTATTCTGAAAAGTTTAAATCCTTTGTATTTATTATTTCACATGTCATTACAGCTTCTCTGTAAGATATGAATGAGTTTGAATATAAGAAAATTCATGTGAAGAGAGGTGCCATGCTCAAAATTAAGAAGTCAGAACAGAGTTGGGTCTAGAAATTGACCCTTTAACCCTATACTTTAGTCCATTACCAGCAAATACTTACAGAATGTTTTGTCATCTCTGGATTTTTGGCTTGTTCCTGAGTTTTCCACTAAGTTGTCACTTCTACAATTTCTTTCTCAAGGTCAGAATCCTTCATATCTTAGATTTTAAATTCATTTTTCAAGGATTTAATTCTATATTCTATCTATAATCTTAGTTCAATGTGGCAAACACTAAGTAACAAAAATATAGCATTTAATTTCATTTCTTTTTGAAGGACAGAAAGGATTAAAACATCAATTGGCCTGTATCACCATGGGCCTATGGGGATTCTGTGAATCATGAAATAAATTCACATTCAGTCACTGCTTTGCCAGGAACAAACAAATGTCTGATCTAAATAGGCTTTTAAAACTGGTAGATGACTTTATAATTATTGATATAAATTCAAAGAAGCATTTATATTTATTTATTAATCATTCACTAGAAATAGGCAATGCTCTAAAAGCTTAAGCTGAGTTATATTTTAAATGGATCAAAATTTTATTTTTTGGAAAAAAGATTTAGTCTAAATATACATTATCCTAAGCAAAGTCAATGTATAATAATTCAAATGTACAAAACAGAAAAATTAAAGATTAGTGTTTCTGGTGGCAACTTAATACTTTGCTTCACAAACATATTCATCACAAGATATACTTCAAATGGCAAGTTCTCATTATACTTTATTAATGTTGAATTTATAGTTGTGTGCATGCAAAACTCCCCAGGTATAAATATCTAAGTAAAGGAAAGCAGACTTACAACATTTCATCAATTCAGAGACTATAATCACTGGGGTAGAATTACTTTGTACCCCACAAGCAACTTACACCCACTGTGTTCAAAACATTCCTTGCATTTTCCTGCATTTATTTCCTGGCCTGAGCTCTTGTGCTCACAAAGGCTTTGCCCTCATGAAACCTTGCAACGTTCTACCTGTCTGAAATGAAGATGGTAGTGACAGTGTTCATCCAATAGTTTTGACCATCTCTCTGTCCTTTCTGTTGCTTTTTTGGGGGAAGCCACAGCTCCCCAACTCTACCTAATTTGGTGGAATTGTCAGTCATGATGCTCTGCTCCCCTTCCCTGTTCCCTACAGGGTAGGCATATGACCTAGCTGGCCACAGGCATTGGCTCAGGATGGGCAGGTTCCCAAGCAGAACCAATGAGAATCTTCCTTGATTTTTAATGAATGGTTCTTGGGAAGTAGAAGGGCCTGGTTTATAATGCCTCAAGTATGTAAGTTTCTGTCTTTATCAGTTATCTTTGTGGAGAGTTTGACTGTGATCAAGTTGATAGAGAGAGAGGGAAGGCTAAGCCTGGATCTCGCTTGCCTAAAGCAAGACATCCTTATTACAGAAGCTAATAAATTGCCTTTTTATTTAAGCTAGTTTGAATTTTGTTACCTGTAACCAATAGGGAACTAATACACTTTTCTTTATTTCTAGCCCCAAATCTCACTTCCTCTTAAGAAAAGGTTCCTGCTCTCTTGATTAAAATTAACCTCTTCCTCTCCTTTGCTTCCATGACTCTTGCTTTGTATGACTCAATGCTGATATTGAAACCCACCATATATACCAGAGATATTTATTAATTTATCTGTCTCTATATCAAATCTGTGAACTCCTCCAGGACATTTGTCTTTGTGAGTTATTTGAATACCCCACTGTATCTAATATACTACTTGGCCCATACCTAGTTACCCAATGGAATTTTGACCATTTAAACGGAATCTAATCACTATAATTCAAATGATATATTTACTCTGTGGAAGCCATCAATAAATATTCCTCGTAATCACTCTATTGGGCTCTGAAAAACAAGTACAGTGTAAAAGATCAAAAGTGGTATGAAGAAAAAAAAATAAAAGTCACCTAATTTCCTTGTTAAGAATATCACATTAAGTGGATATTTTATAACTTTCTACTTAATTTTTATCTACAAAGACAAACTGTTGTACTCAGTTTGGCTATTAGCATACCTGAAAAATTTGCTGACAGAGGACAAATTTCTCATTAGTTTACACTTGGGAAATTCCTGTTTATTGTTTTCTGTTTAATGAGCCCTGGGACACTCAGCCTAAAACCCAGTCACAGAAAGAAAAACTAAACAGTCTGAGGTGTCAGCAGATTTACAATCGTGGACACCTTTAAAAGTGAACATTGAAAAGAAGTCTAGGGGGCGCCTGGGTGGCTCATTGGGTTAATGCCTCTGTCTTTGGCTCAGGTCATAATTTCAGGGTCCTGGGATCGAGCCCCATGTCGGGAGCCTGCTTCCCTTCCTCTCTCTCTGCCTGCCTCTCTGCCTACTGTGATCTCTGTCAAACAAATAAATAAAATTAAAAAAAAAAAAAAAAAAGAAAAGAAGTCTAGGAACAAACTCTTTAAAAAAACCAAACATGGGGCGCCTGGGTGGCTCAGTGGGTTAAGCCGCTGACTTCGGCTCAGGGCATGATCTCAGGATCCTGGCATCGAGTCCTGCATCGAGTCTCTGCTCAACAGGGAGCCTGCTTCCCCCTCTCTCTCTGCCTGCCTCTGCCTACTTGTGATCTCTGTCTGTCAAATAAATAAATAAAATCTTAAAAAAAAAAGTCTATCCTGTCTAAGTATTGCTATCCTTGCTTTAAAAAAAAAAATCAAACACTATTATCATAAAAGTAGTTCATGTTCATTGTAGAAAATTAAAGATGGGCAGATTAGTAAACAAAAGACTACACAAACAGCTAGAATCCTACCACATAGCAATAACCACGGATATTCTGAGGTATGTCCTGTCAAGTTGTTTTTTTCTGAGTGTGTACATCTGTACAAAAGACTTATACATTTCAAATTATATTTTAAAATTCGCCTTTTTAAAAGGTGCCTGCGTGGCTCAATAAGTTAAGCATCTGGCTCAGGTCATGATGCCAGGGTCCTGGAATTGACCCCGGGTTGGGCTTCCTGCTCAGTGGGGAGTCTGCTTCTTCCACCCTTTGCCCCTCCCCTTGTTCATGCTCTCTCTTGCGCTCTCTCTCAACCAAATAAAAATAAAATCTTAGGGCACCTGGGTGGCTCAGTGGGTTAAAGCTTCTGCCTTCAGCTCAGGTCATGATCCCAGGATCCTGGGATGGAGCCCTGCATCGAGCTCTCTGCTCAGCAGGGAGCCTGCTTCCTCCTCTCTCTCTGCCTGCGTCTCTGCCTACTTGTGATCTCTGTCTGTCAAATAAATAAATAAAATCTTAAAAAAAATAAAATCTTTAAAAATAAATTAAATAAAATAAAATTTGCCTTTTTAAACTTAGTGTAACAGGAACATCTTTTAATGCCATTGATCTTCCTCAATTGCACCATTTTTAATGTCGACATTATGTAGAAATACTTTGGTCTATTTAACCAGTCACTAAATCTTTGAAATCTAAATAGAAATGTCATTTTCACTATTATAAGCAGCTCTCCTGGCTAAAACCTGGTTTACACACATGATTATTTCCATATGATAAATTTCATAAGTATAACTATGGAGCTAAAGTTATTAATATTTCTTAAGGATTTTAGCAAGTCTTGACAAATTTTAGCAGCAACTACAAACATTGTTTTTCTTCTAATAACTGCGGATTAAAAGACCTCAATTAGATATTACTGTCCTGACCTCAATTTAGAAATATATTTTTCAGCTTCTAATTTGATGATCAAAATCACACAGCTTTAAAGTTATACACACACACAACTGTAGAAGAGCAATGACAATAAATAACATAGATTTTGCAGATCATAGTGATTTCCATCAATCAAATTCTTCTCTGGAAACTGTTTCTGGAAAAGATTTCAGTGTTTCTATTTGATGTGGTTGGGCAGTAAATCTAGGTTCAACATAGGGTCCAATATTGGGCCCTTAATTAGAAATCATACTGAGGAAATCATAATGAGGAAAGCAACTTGAACATTGTCTGGTTCAGTCTTACAGAACGCTGGTCCCATCCACCCCTTCTAGAAGGCATTTCCATGCACAGCATTATGGGGTGTTCTCTAGATTAGTTCTCTAGATTAGTTTGTCCCATTATTAATCTTGGAGCCTAAAGGCCAAATAATATTAAGACTATAACACTATAACTGTAAAAAGTATGAGGAGAAAGGAAGAAGCCTGAAAAGGTATAGAAACCTGTAAGAAGTGGAAACCCAATGGGGACATTCTGAGAGGAAAGAACCAGGTCTTGTTTTAATTTTTTAGTGAGGCAATTGAGAAGGAAAAGCTTGTGAGACAGAAATTGCAGCAAGTAGAAAAAAGGATGTTGGCAGAAGGCCCTGGCAACCACAGGGCTATGATAATTATCTAATTACTAGGGCATTTACTCAGACAGTTGGCTTCTGGGTTACAAAGCTTTTCAGGATAAACTAGCCATTATTTCATCAGGTTTCTCAAAACTGCTGATTTGTGTGTGTAAGATTTCCTGCTGTGAAGCTAGATTCTAAACTGGCTAATTGAGTCAAACTACAAATTGAATCAATATCACAGCTAGATAGCAAGTCTTTTAACTAATTTTGCAGCTAAATGCCCAACTTGGCCGATAACTATCCAGAAACATTCCAGGCCAGAAAACAGAATGTGGACAGACCTCTTTCCGGATGTCAATCCCTTTGCAAAAGTAAGGTTGGGATTCTGAGACAGACATCTCACTCAGCTTGTGAAAGAGGAAAAGCAGAGCCCACAGAGGATAGTAAAGGCCAGGCCAGAGACTGTGGTCCCATTTAAGAAATTCCTGAGACCTCTGAGAGAGGAAGAGGATTGAGAAGTTCCTTCCAAACTTTTTTTGACTACTAATAGAAAAGTCAACTTCTACTGATATCCTTGGATAAAAGCAAATAGTTGATCAAGGGTCCCTGGCTTTGTTTCTCTTATCTGCCTTGACACAGGGACAGGCAGGAAAGAAGTTATTTGGGGTTAGCAGTGGTCTTCACATTTGCTCTTCTTTCCTACTTAGAGTTTTGTATGAAATGCCCAGATACAAAAAGTACTACTAGGAATAGCCCTTCTGAGCTAAAGATCCAGTAAATCTTATGACCCTTTAGAAATTCTAAAAAGAAAGCATGGGATAAACACCTAAGCTATATTGTCAAAATAGAGAGGGCAGGTGTTTGGGCACTCCATGTAGTAACTGAACCACTAAATTCCAGATTCCAAATCCCAGGGTCATGACTAGTTCACTCCTGTGTCACTTGGACCTCAGATATAAATAGCTTCACCCCACTATCTCTAGCATTCTTTGAGTCTTTTTTTTTTTTTTTTTTTTTTTGGTGACTCCATATCGGGTCCTACTTTGTGCCTCTGAAAAAGCTTCTAAACTCATCTTTTTTCCTGGTTGCCCAAATTAGCTTGTTTGCTACTTTTGGTCTTTCATGAACGTAAGTTTAATAAGGTTTGTAACACAATGATGAACTCTCCTCCTTTAAAACATTCAGTTCGTCCAAGTTGACTACAGAAAAGACCCCAAATTCCTCAGCCTGACAGTTTTATCTGGCTAAGACCTACCTTGTCTTATTCCAGTTATTTTTATTTTATAAGAACCAACTGCTCTAATCAAAACTGATGACCTACAAATTTTGGGCTCCTGTACTGCTCTCCTGACCATCCATTTGCCTAACTGGTATTTATTTGATATAGATTCTATCCCTTCACCAGGACTTCCTAGACCATTCACACAGCCTGAAGTCATTCATAATCAATCAATAAGCAATTATTGCTGCTCATATTCCAGACACTGTATTAGGTCTTGGGGATACAGCTGTGAGCAAAGAGACAAAAATCCATGCCTCACAAAGGACACAAGTAAATGAGATAAATATGTAAAATATATGGTGTATAAATAGGGTTAAATGATATAGGGATAAAATCAAGCAGAGATAGGGAACTTGGAAGAAGTTGCAGCGCTGGGAAATCCCCTTGGTCCTAAATGTTCCTATATACACTGAAGAGCTTCCTGCTGCTACTCTCTCTATCTAAAAGGCTTTCTTAGACCACAGATTCCTACTCTGTCTACATAAAAGGAAGTCCAATGTGTCAGGAATGAACACTGTCAGGAGCATCCCTCAAACAATGTCTAACAGGAATTGGTGGATCAATCACCTTCACATGTCACAGCTCTGAGGGGTGTTCTTTATAGTGCCCGAGAGCCCCCAATGGGATGTGAGCACCAGTGGGTTTCAGAAGCAATCTCTTCCTGAATATATCTACATTGTGTTCTTTTTCTTCTCTGTTTCACGTCCTTAGTCCTTTACTGCTGTTCCAGGAGATCATCTCTCAAATAAATGACTTGTTCTAAAATGCTTTTTTATCTGGATTACACGAATCCCGTGTAAGACAGAGGGAGGTGGTCAAGGAATGTTTTACTGAGTGAAGGCATGATGAAGGTGAAGGAGCCAGCCATGAGGTTTTCTAGGGGAAGGACTTTCAAGGCAAAGAAAACAGTAAGAGTAAAGGGCTTGAAACAACAGTGTTCCTGGCTTGTTCACTGAACACAGAGATGGCCAGAATGTAAGAATAGACAGGGTTAGAGGGAATGAGCTTACATAAGACCTTGTAGGACATTGTAAGAATATTAGGTTTAATCAGAATGAGATGAGAATCCATTGGAAGATTTTGAGTCGAAAAGGGAAATGATCTGACTGATATTTTTAGAGGAATTACATTGGCTACTTGATTGAGACAAGGATGGAAAAAAGAGATATGGGTCTTGAGGCAGGTGTAATAGTCTAGGTAGTTATTGATGGGTTCTTCAATCAGAGTGGATAGAATGGAGGAGGTGAAAAGTGGTCTAATTCTGCATAAATTTTGAAGGCAGAGCTGATAGAATTTGCTGGTAGATCCAAAATAGAGTTTAAGAGAAAGAAAAGTCAAGGATGATACCAGGGATTTTTGCCCAAGCTGCCATCCACTAAGGTGAGAGTGACTACAGAGAGAACAAATTTTAAAAGGAAATTTGAGAGCTCAGCTTTGGACTAATGTTAAATTGGAGATGCCTTTTGGACAATCACATAGAAATTTGACTGGGGGGTGCCTGGGTGGCTCAGTGGGTTCAGCTGCTGCCTTCGACTCAGGTCATGATCTCAGGGTCCTGCGATCGGGTCCCACATCGGGCTTTCTGCATGGCAGGGAGCCTGCTTCCCTCTCTCTCTCTCTGCCTGCCTCTCTGTCTACTTGTGATCTCTGTCTGTCAAATAAAAAATAAAATCTTTAAAAAAAAAAAAGAAAGAAATTTGACTGGGAGTTGGATATAAACAGAGCAAGCTTTCAGGGAAAATGTCTAGGCTGGAGATAAACATTTGTCAACCATTAGCATGGTAGAGGGGATTGAAAGGCATGAAACCAGATCAGATCCTCAACGGAGTGAATGTAAACACGCACAAATAAAAAATAAAATCTTTTAAAAAAAAAAAGAAAGAAATTTGACTGGGAGTTGGATATAAACAGAGCAAGCTTTCAGGGAAAATGTCTAGGCTGGAGATAAACATTTGTCAACCATTAGCTTGGTAGAGGGGATTGAAAGGCATGAAACCAGATCAGATCCTCAACGGAGTGAATGTAAACAAAAGAAGGAAGAGTGTCACAGGCTGAGCCTTGATCTACTTTGGTGTTTAGTAAAGTTGGAATAGTATGGGGAAACCAGGTGCACCTGGAGTCTTGTAATATAGGAAAAGGAAATTGTTCTATCAAATGTTGTTACGAGGTCAGGAAAGTGAGTGCCTCCATCTGCTAATGTCTAAAGCAATTGTTTGCTGCATAACTAATTAGCATAACTAATCAGGAACACCTTCTGTTGTGATCATTTCTTGAAATACATCTTTGATTGTTATTTGGCTTCTTATGTGTTTATAAGTTATTTTCTTGAACCAGGTTGTAAACCCTTCTAGGGCAGGACTATGACATAAATTTCTTCCCATGCAGAACTCAGAGGAGGGCATTGTATGCAATAGACACTTGACAAACACTTAACCTTTTAATTTGCATATTCAACTAAAATGCCACATTCTTCATGAAATATGGCCTAGTTAATCTGTCTGAAAGTGATCTGTCCCTTCTGTGAACTCCAATAACACTCATTGTCTGCACTTATCAATTATTGCTTTGCATTACACATTATCATTTCATAGCTGTGAGTCTTGTCATCTCTAACTAGGGACCCTTAGTCTTTGATGGCAAGGATGAGGTTCACAGGTCTTTGTGTATTCCAAGTGGTCTAGGATTAATTAATTAATTAACTCATGTAATCATCAACCTGGTCTGTATTCAAAGTGTCTTAAATAAGTGCTTATTAATAAATATAATTTTCCCCAATATGTATTTTCTTTCTGGCCCAGCACTATTTAGTCTTTGAAGTCCAAGATTTATGGCCATGTACTGATTTGCACAGCCATATTGATCCTTGCCTGAGTAAAGCTGCCCCATCATCTCTGTCATTTCATTCGAGAGGCTTATAACATCATGATAATAATTACAGCCACTAAAATTTTGTTGCTTATTTTCACAAATAAAAGCAAATTAAAATAATGGTTTCTGCAACTCAGTTCTGAGAAGTGAGGTGATGAGCACAAGATCATGTTACCCAGGCTAAAGCATGACTTTCCTAGATATTAAAACGGATCTGGGTACCACATCTCTCTCTCCCTTTCTTTCTCTCTCTCTCCCTTTTTCAATTCTGGACATACCAACCCCTGCACTGAACTGGAAAATGCATTCATTTATCTCCTCACTTGGCCCAGCAGGTTTTGATCTGGAATATAGATTATAAAAATTAGAGAAAACTGAAATTGCCACAAAGTGGAGCTTATGAGGTGCTTATAAATGTAACAACACAGAGGAGAGCTTCCATCATAAAGCTATAATACAAGGATTAAAAAGAAATCCCTCATTTTTGAGCTGAGGTTTTCTGAACCAGCAAAGATAAGAGATTTCCTACCCATGAAAAGAATTTTCACATACTAGAATATTGATATATCAGTTCCACACCCAACTGAACCTGAATCCAATCTGACAGCAAACAATATGCCTTCCAAGATGACAAAACAGAAAAGTCCTTTCCAAGGAAAATGGGGAAATGCATGGTGATGACTCTGTCAGTAACTTGAGAAAGAGGTCAGTTACATATTATATATTAATGCAGCCACTTTGTGGTTGCCAGCACCATTTACTTGCATGATTTTTATGTTTAAATTTAACATTGCATAATTATAATCTTCTCCAGCACTTAAGAATTGCCCTTATTAAAAAAAATTGTTTTTAAAGTAAGTTCTACAACTAATGTGGGACTTAAACTCATAACCTTGAAACCAAGAGTTGCACACTCTATGTACTGAGCCTGCCAGGTGCCCCAAGAACTGCCCTGACTAGTAAATGTTTTAAAAGTAAATAAAGAAAAAAAAATAAAAGTAAATAAAGAGTGATCGATACTTTTTTTTTTTTTTTTACTTTTCTAATATGACTTTTAAGTATCTGACCTTATAATGGTGAAACAATGGCCCAGATAATGTAATAAATGTTACAGTTTTGCAAAGGGGGTGAAAATTAAGTCTCTGATTAAAAAAACATAAAGGTGTGGTTATATAGATCATGGAATCCTTCATTGTGATGTAATCTTAGTAACAATGAAAATCAGTATTTTTAATTTATTGAAGAATATGTGTATTGATATTTAAAGCAGACTTCCAGTAAGAGTATAGCATTTTATTATTTTTAAATTTTCTTAAAGGGTTTATTTATTCATTTGACAGGGAGAGAGAGTGTGCAAGGAGGGGGAGCAATAGAGGAAGAGAGAGAAGCAGGCTTTCTGCTGAGGAGGGAGCCTGATGCAGGACTTGATCATGACCTGAGCCTCCCAGGTGCCCCAAGAGTATAATATTTTAAAATAAGTACATTAGCTCAGAAATGTCAGCAAGAAGAAGAATTAGAAATTCAAACATATTTCTTTGAGTCATTGGTCCCAGCATCTCAATTATAGTTAATGTGAGTTGCTTTGATTTTCTCAGATTCTTATTTAATATAATGAACAGAATTCCTATTTATGCTCTGCTTTCTGACTTTCTGAGGAGGGTTTGTTTTCATATTATCAGCCTAGCTTTGATCTCTGCACTCTGAAGTCTGAAGTCCTGTGACTGAGGAGTTTGGCATCAGGAACTGCTGAACTATATGGGAGAAGAGACCAGATTGAGTAGGACATTGGAGTGAGAAAGGGATTTACTGGCTTTTCCCTACATTTGTTTCACAATCTAGAAGGACTTCTGGTATTCCAAGTATAGAAGGAGAGAGAGCCAAGACAAGCAGGAAGTTATTATTATTTTTTGAATGTTTTATTTATTTATTTTAGAGGGAAAGAGCACACACATGTGAGCAGGAGGCAGGGCTGTGGGTGAGGGGTAGAGGGGGAGGGGGAGGGAGAGAGACTCTGCAGAGGACTCTGTGTTGAGTGTGGAGATGACATAAGGCTCAATCTCATGATCCTGAGATCAGGACCTGAGCTGAAACCAAGAGTCAAATGCTCAACTGACTGAGCCACCCAGGTGTCCCGATACACAGGAAATTATTACATGCTATAGAGTTCCTCTAAACAACCTAATGTGTGTTCTTACACTAAAAATGAAGTCTTTATCTTTCTGAAACCACAATAAAAAGAGGATTCATTGAAAAATTTGACAAAAATCAAAGTAAGAGAGGAAACGATTTTGTTCTTACATATATAATATTACACTTTTATTTAAAAGCATCATGTGGGGGCGCCTAGGTGGCTCAGTGGGTTAAGCCTCTGCCTTTGGCTCAGGTCATGATCTCAGGGTCCTGGGATCAAGCCCTGCATTGGGCTCTCTGTTCAGTGGGGAGCCTGCTTCCCTTCCTCTCTCTCTGCCTGCCTCTCTGCCTACTTGTGATCTGTCTGTCAAAATAAATAAATAAAATCTTAAAAAAATATCATCATGTGGTTAAAGAGAGAAAGGAAGGAGAAGAAGAAAATAAGGGCATTATATTTTTAAACTTTTAATTTTTAAATATAATTGTAGATTCATATGCATTAAAAAATCCTTTTTTTATTTTTGTGTGTCTACACAGAAGGTCCTGTGTCCCCTCTGCCCAGTTTCCCCAGTTGTAATATCTTGTAAAAATATAGTACATGTGCACTGGATTTTGATGTGATATGATAGAATATACTATGAATGGAATATGGTGACTATTTGTATAAATGAGACATGTCTATGAGAAATCAACAACTCAATCCCACTTAGTTCAGAGCAATTTTTATGGAGGAAACAGAGTTTTAGAAAGTAAGTTTAACATAAATTTAAAATAATTTAAGTTTAAAATAAATTTAAGAAATGTATGGTCAGTGTGTCAAGGTAAAATACTTTTGAGGCCCAGAATATAATCTGAAAATTTTGCAAGTTAACAGAGACATGAATAGTAGCTGGGTAATTATATGAGGCCAGAATTAACTGAAACCAAAACAGACAATGATATTATAGAAAAAGAAAACTGTGGACCAGTATCTGTCATGAATATAGATACCAAAATCCTTCACAAAATATTAGCAAATTGAATCCAACATTGTATATGAAGAATTATACATCATGATTGAATGGGATTTATTTCAGATATACAAGACTGATTCAACATTCAAAATTCAATTAATGTTATCCATCACCATTCAACAAATTAAAAAAGAAAAATTACATGGTCATATCAGTAGATATAGAAAAAGCATCTGACAAAACCCAATACCCATTTATGATAATAATTCTCAATAACTAGGAACAGAGAAGAATTTTCTCAACTTGATAAAAAAGTTCTAAATAATGCAATATGACAAAAAATTAAATAAATAAAAGGTACACAGATTGGACAGGAAGAAATAAAACTGTCTTTGCTCACAGGTGACATGATTGTCTATATAGAAAATCCAAAAGAACCGACAAAAAACCCCCTCCTGCAACTTAAAAATGATAACAAAAAGTTTGCAGAACATAGGGTTAATATGCAAAAGTCCATAGTTTTTTGTATACTAGCAATGAACAAGTAGAATTTGAAATTAAAAACACAATACCATTCGCATTAGCACTCCAAAAATTGAAACACTTAGCTATAAATCTATCAAAATATGTACAGGACATATATGAGGGAACACAATTGGAAGACTGATACTACCTGACTTCAAGACTTACTATCAAGCTTTAGTAATCAAGACAGTGTAGTGTTGGCAAAAGGAAAGGCAAATAGGAGAGAGAGAGGCAAGATGGAGGAGGAGTAGCAGACTGAAATGACATCAGGTTGCAAGAGTTAAGCTAGATAGTTATCAGACCATTCCAAACACCTACAAACTCAACAGGATATAGAAGAGAAGAGCAGCAGTTCTCGGAACAGAAAATCAACCACTTTCTCAAAGGTAGGACATGTAGAGAAGTAAATCCAAAGCAACGGGAAGATAGACTATGGGGGGAGGAGCCGGCTCCCAGCAAGTGGTGGAGCAGTGGAGCACAAAATCAGAACTTTTAGAAGTCTATTCCACCGGGGGATAGTGCTCTAGAGGCTAAGCCAGGGGTGGAGCCCTCTCGGGGACAGCATGGTCTCAGTTCCTATGGGGTCCCAGAAGGATGTGGGATTTCTGGGCATAGCAGAGCTCACAGGTAGCAGAGTAGGGAAGCCATCTACAGAGACAGAGCCGAGGAGTGAGATCTCAACTCGAGGTTACTTTAAACCATGATCTGTGGCACAGTCAGGCCACTTGTCTTTGAGCAGGGACCCGACAAGTGGCAGATCTAGGGAGACTCACCTTTCTCCTCTGGAGGCAGGAATCTACTGGGTTTGGAGACTCCAAATTGGGCTCTGCACCAGAGACAGAAATCCTCAGTCACAGGCCAGGTGAGTCCAGAGCGCAGCCAGAGACCAGGGAGACAGGAGTGATTGCTTATCTCTGAGGGTGCACTGAGGATTGGGGCCCTGAGCTCTCGGCTCCTCTGGCCTGGAGATTGGGAGGCTTCCATTTTCACTGCCATCCTCCAGAGCTCTAAGGAAAGCATTCAGGGAACAAAAACTCCCGAAAGTGATCTGAGCAGATTTCTTAGCCTGGCCCCTGGCAAGGGCTGCACAATTCCACCTCCAGCAAAGACATTTGAGAATCACTATGACAGGCTCCTCCCTCAGAAGATCAGCAAGAGCATCCAGCCAAGACCAAGCTCACTGAATATCAGTGGAATATCAGAGCTAGGGGAAAGCAATGCATGGAATTCATGGTTTTCTCCCCATGATCCTTTAGTTTACAAAGTTAAATTAAATTTTTTTAATTTTATTTTTTTCTTATTCTAATTTTTTAACTTTTCCTCTTTCCTCTTTTAACATTTTTTAACTAGTTTATCTTAACTAAAAAAAAAAAAATCTTTTTAAACCTTCATTATTACAATTACATTTTATCCTTCATTGTAGTTAACCTTATTTTTTGTATACATATAGAGTGCTTTTGTTTGTTTGTTTGTTTGTTTTTTGGATAGAATTTCTTCTAATAGCTCAAAATATACCCTAAATCTAGCATAGGGCTTTGTTCTAGTCTCTGGCCTGAGCACATTCTCTCTTCTTTTTTTTTTCCTTCTTTCTTTTTCCAACCAACTTATCTTATCAATTCCTTTTTTAGAATCATCTTTACAGTCATATTCCACTCCTTCATCATGTTTATCCTTATTTTTGTATATATATCTTTTTCTTTTTTTTAAATATTGGGAGGCAGTTTCTTCTACGAAACCAAAATACACCCAAAATCAAGTACGTGGCTCTGTTCTATTCACCAGTGTAATATATATATATACACACATATATACATATATATATATATATGTATATATGTGTGTATATATATATATATATATATTTTTCTTCTTTTTACTCCCATTCTTCTCCCCCTGGTTTGGGGTCTCTTCTGACATGGTTGGTGTACATTTTTCTGGGGGTGTTTGCCACCCTTTTTGTATTTTATTCTCTTGTTTCATATATTCTTATCTGGATAAAATGACAAGGCAGAAAAACTCACCACAAAAAAAAAAGAACAAGAGGCAGTACCAATGGCTAGGGACCTAATCAATACAGACATATGTCAGATCTAGAGTTCAGAATGATGAATCTCAAGGTGCTAGTTGGGCTCAAAAATGGCATGGAAGATATTAGAAATACCCTGTCTGGAGAAATAAAATCCCTTTCTGGAGAAATAAAAGATAAATAAAATAAAATAAAATAAAATCTAACCAATCTAAAATAAATAAAATCTAACCAAGCTGAAATCAGAAAAGATATTAATGAGGTGCAGTCAAGAATGGAGGCTCTTACTGTTAGAATAAATGAGGCAGAAGAGAGAATTAGTGATATAGAAGACCAAATGACAGAGAATAAAGAAGCTGAGCAAAAGAGAGACAAACAACTCCTGGACCACGAGGGGAGAATTTGAGAGATAAGTGATACCATAAGATGAAACAATAATAGAGTAATTGGGATTCCAGAAGAAGAATAAGAGTGGGACAGAAGGCATATTGGAGCAAATTATAAGAGAGAGTTTCCCTAATATGGCAAAGGGAACAAGCATCAAAATCCAGGAGGCACAGAGAACCCCCCTCAAAATCAATAAAAATAAGTCCACACCCTGTCATCTAAAGTGAAACTTACTAGTGACACATGGGGCAAGAGGTCGGTGACCCTCTGTGACAAAGAGAAAATCCTGAAAGCAGCTCGGGTCAAGAAGTTTGTAACATATAACAGTAGAAATATTAGATTGGCAGCAGACTTATCCACAGAGATCTGGCAGGCCACAAAGAACTGGCATGATATATTCAGAGCACTAAATGAGAAAAATATGCAACCAAGAATCCTTATCCAGGTAGGCTATCATTTAAAATAGAAGGAGAGATAAAAAGATTCCAGGACAAACAAAAATTAAAAGAATTTGCAAACACCAAACAAGCCCTACAGGAAATTTTGAAAGGGGTTGTCTAAGCAAAAAGAGAGCCTAAAAGTAAAAGAACAGAAAGGAACAGAGACAATACACAGTACCAGTCATCTTGCTGACAATACAATGGCACTAAATTCATATCTTTCAAAGTTATCCTGAATGTAAATGGGCTAAATGCCCCAATCAAAAGACACAGGGTATCAGAATGGATTAAAAAAACAAGACCCATAGATATACTGTCTGCAAGAAATGAATTTTAGACCCAAAGACACCTCTAGATTTAAAGTGAGGGGGTAGAAAACAATTTTCCATGTCAACGGACATCACAAGAAAGCTGGGGTGGTAATCCTTATATCAGATAAATTAGATTCGAAGCCAAAGACTATAATAAGAGATGAGGAAGGACACTATATCATACTTAAAAGGTCTGTCCAACAAGAAGTTCTAACTATTTTAAATATCTATGCCCCTAACATGGGAGCAGCCAATTATATAAACCAATTAATAACAAAATCAAAGAAACACATCAGCAATAATACAATAATAAAAGGGGACTTTAACAGCCCCCCTCATTGAAATGGGCAGATCATCCAAGCAAAAGATCAACAAGGAAATAAAGGCCTTAAATGACACACTGGACCAGATGGACATCACAGATACATTCAAAACATTCCATCCCAAAGCAACAGAATTAACATTCTTCTCTAGTGCACATGGAACATTCTCCAGAATAGATCATATCCTGGATCACAAATCAGGTCTCGGCCTGTATCAAAAGATAAGGATAATTCCCTGTATATTTTCAGATCACAATGCTTTGAAACTATAACTCAACCTCAGGAGGAAAGTTGGAAAGAACCCAAATACAAGGAGACTAAAGAGCATCCTTCTAAAGAATGAATGGGTCAACCAGAAAATTAAAGAAGAATTGAAAAAATTCCTGGAAACAAATGAAAATGAAAACACAACTGTTCAAAATCTGTGGGACACAGCAAAGACAGTCCTGAGAGGAAAGTATATAGTGATACAAGCCTTTCTCAAGAAACAAGAAAGGGCTCAAATACACACCCTAACCCTACACCAAAGGAGCTGGAGAAAGAACAACAAAGAAAGCCTAAACCCAGCAAGAGAAAAATAATAAAGATCAGAGCAGAAATCAATGAAATAGAAACAAACAAACAAGCAAAAAATAATAGAACAAATCAACAAAACTAGGAGTGGTTTTTTGAAGGAATTAATGAGATTGATAAACCCCTGGCCAGACTTCCCAAAAAGAAAAGAGAAAGGACCCAAATTAATAAAGTCATGAATGAAAGAGGAGAGATCACAACCAACACCAAAGAAATACAAACAATTACAAAAACATATTAGGAGCAACTGTATGCCAGCAAATTTGACAATCTGGAAGAAATGGATGATTTCTTAGGGGCATATAAACTACCAAAACTGAACCAGGAAGAAATAGAAAACCTAATCAGACTCATAACCAGTAACGACATTGAAGCAGTCATTAAAAATCTCCGAACAAACAAGAGCCCAGGGCCAGATGGCTTCCCAGGGGAATTCTACCAAACATTTAAAGAAGAATTAATACCTATTCTCCTGAAACTGTTTAAAAAATTAGAAATTGAAGGAAAACTTCCAAACTCATTTTATGAGGCCAGCATTACCTTGATCCCCAAACCAGACAAAGACCCAACCAAAAAAGAGAATTACAAACCAATATCCTTATGAACATGGATGCAAAAATTCTCACCAAAATACTAACCAATAGGATCCAATAGTACTTTAAAAGGATATTCACCACAACCAGTGGGATTTATTCCTGGGCTGCAATGTTGGTTCAACATCCACAAATCAATGTGATACAATACATTAATAAAAGAAAGAACAAGAACCATATGATACTCTCAATAGATGCTATAAAAGCATTTGAAAAAATACAGCATCCTTTCTTGATCAAAACTCTTCACAGTGTTGGGATAGAGAGCACATACCGCAATATCATCAAAGCCATCTATGAAAAACCTACAGCAAATATCATTCTCAATGGGGAAAAACTGAGAGATTTCCCCCTAAGGTCAGGAGCATAGTAGGGATGTCCACTATCACCACTGCTATTCAGCATAGTACTAGAAGTCCTAGCCTCAACAATCAGACAACAAAAAGAAGTTAAAGTCATCTGAATTGGCAAAGAAGAAGTGAAACTCCCACTTTTTGCAGATGATATGATACTTTATGTGGTAAACCCAAAAGACTCCACTCCAAAACTCCTAGAACTTATACAGGAATTCAGTACAGTGTCAGGATATAAAATCAATGCACAGAAGTCACTTGCATTTCTATACACCAACACCAAGACAGAAGAAGGAGAAATTAAGGAGTCAACCCCATTTACAATTGCACGCAAAACCATAAAATACCTAGGAATAAACCATACCAAAGAGGCAAAGAACCTGTACTCAGAAAACTATAAAGTACTCATGGAAGAAATGGAGGAAGACACAAAGAAATGGAAAAGTGTTCCATGCTCATGGCTTGGAAGAACAAATATTGTAATAATGTCTATGCTACCTAAAGCAATCTACGCATTTAATGCAATCCCTATCACAATACCATCAATTTTTTCCAAAGAAATGGAACAAATAATCTTAAAATTTATATGGAACCAGAAAATACCTCGACTAGCCAGAAGAATGTTGAAAAAGAAAACCAAAGTTGGTGGCATCACAATTCCAGACTTCAAGGTCTATTACAAAGCTGTAATCAAAGTAAATTGGGGGAAATTGGAAGGGGAGACAAACCATGAGAGACTGTGGACTCTGAGAAACAGACTGAGGGTTTTGGAAGGGAGTGGTAGGGGGATGTGTTAGCCTGGTAGTGGGTATTAAGGAGGGCACATATTGCATGGCGCACTGGGTGTGGTGCATAAACAATGAATCTTGGAGCACTGAAAAAATAAAATTAAATTAAAAAAAAAAAAAGGAAAACAAAGCTATAATCATCAAGACAGTACGGTATGGGCACAAAAACAGACACATAGATCAATGGAACAGAATAAAGAGCCCAGAAATGGACTCTCAACTCCATGGTCAACTAAGTTTTGACAAAACAGGAAAGAATGTCCAATGGAAAAAAGACAGTCTCTTCAACAAATGGTGCTGGGAAAATTGAACAGTCACATGCAGAGGGATGAAATTGAAGTATTTCCTTAACCACACACAAAAATAGACTCAAAATAGATGAAAGACCTCAATGTGAGACAGGAATCCATCAAAATCCTTAAGGAGAACACAGGCAGTAACCTCTTCGACCTCAGCTGCAGCAACTTCTTCCTAGAAACACTGCCAAAGGCAAGGGAAGCAAGGGCAAAAATGAGCTATTGGGACTTCAAAATCAAAGGCCTTTGCAAGGAAAGGAAAGAGTCAACAAAACCAAAAGACAACCGACAGAATGGAAGAAGATATTTGCAAGTGACATATCAGATAAAAGGCTAGTATCCAAAATCTATAAAGAACTTATTGAGCTCAACACCCAAAGAACAAATAATCCAGTCAAGAAATGGGCAGAAGACATGAACAGACATTTCTGCAAAGAAGACGTCCAGACGGTCACCAGACACATGAAAAAATGCTCAACATCACTTGGCATCAGGGAAATACAAATCAAAACCACAACGAGATACCACCTCACACCAGTCAGAATGGCTAAAATTAACAAGTCAGTAAATGACAGATGTTGGCAAGGACACGGAGAAAAGGGAACCCTCCTACACTGTTGGTGGGAATGCAAGCTGGTGTAGCCACTCTGGAAAACAGCATGGAGTTTCCTCAAAAGTTAAAATAGAGCTATCCTACAACCCAGAAATCTCACTACTGGGTATTTACCCTAAAGATAGAAACATAGTGATCTGAAGGGGCACATGCACCTGAATGTTTATAGCAACAATGTCCACAATAGCCAAAGTATGGAAAGAACCTAGATGCCCATCAACTAGAGAAAAAGAAGTGGTATGTATGTGTGTGTGTGTGTGTTCGTGTGTATGTATATAATGGAATACTATGCAGGCATGAAAGAAATGAAATCTTGTCATTTGTGACGATGTGGATGGAAGTAGAGGGTATTATGCTGAGTGAAATAAGTCAATCAGATAGAGAAAATTATCATATAATCTCCCTGATTCAGAATTTTAGAGGCAGAGTATGGGGTTTGGAGGATAGGGAAGGAAAAAATGAAACAAGATGGGATTGGGAGGGAGACAAACCATAAGAGACTCTTAATCTCACAAAACAAACTGAGGGTTGCTGGGGTATGGAGAGGGTGGTTGAATTATGGACATTGGGGAGGGTATGTGCTATGGTGAGTGCTGTGAAGTGTGTAAACTTGACAATTCACAGACCTGTACCCCTGGGACAAATAATACATTATATTATTATACATTACAACATATGTTAATAAAAACAAAAAAAGAAAAGGCAAATAGATCAATGGAACAGAATAGACACCTCAGAAATACACCCACATTAATGTAGTCAACTGATATTCTCTAATAAATGATGCTGGACAACTGGACATCTACATGTAAAAAAAAAATGAATCTAAATGCAGACCTTATGCCCTTCATCAAAACTAACTCAGAATGGGTCACAAACCTAAATGTAAAATGCAATACTATAAAAACACCTAGAAGTTTAAATAAGAGAAAACCTAGATGGCTTTGGGTATCATGATGACTTTTTAGACACGTCACCAAAGTCATAAAAGTCATGAAAGAAAGGGTTGATTAGTTGGACTTTATTAAGTTTAAGTACTTCTGTTCTGTGAAGGACAATGTCAAGAGATCAAGCAGACAGGCCTCAGAGAGGGAGAAATCATTTGCAAAAGGCACCTCTGATAAAGGACTGTTCAAATTATACAAAGAACCCTCAAAACTCAACAATAAGAAAAGAAACAACCTGATTTAAAAATGGGCCAAAGGCTCTAATGGATACCATAACACAAAACACACAGAGATAGCAAATAAGCATATGAAATGATGTTCCACATCACAAGTCACCAGAAAAATGCAAATTAAAGCAACCATGAGATAGCACTACATATGTATCTGAATGGCCCAAATCCAGAACATTCAGAATGCCAAATGCTGCAGAGGATGTGAAGCAACAGGAACCCTTATTCAATGCTGGTAGGAATGCAGAATGACACAGTCATTTTGAAAGATAGTTTGGTAGGTTTTTTTTTTTTAATTTTTTATAAACATATATTTTTATCCCCAGGGGTACAGGTCTGTGAATCACCAGGTTTACACACTTCACAGCACTCACCAAAGCACATACCCTCCCCAATGTCCATAATCCCACCCCCTTCTCCCAGTTTGGTAGGTTTTTATAAAACTAAATATATTCTTACCATATAATGCAGACATTATGCCACTTGGTTTTTACCCTAATGAACTGAAAACTTGCCAAACAAAAGCAAACACATTGGTGTTTATGGCAACCTTATTCATAATTACCTAAGCCTGGAAGCAATGGAGATGTCCTTCAGTAGGTGAATGGATAAATTAAACCATGGTATATCCGGAAGAGTAGTATTCAGCCCTAAAAATAAATGAGCTGTTAACCCATGAAAAGATGTGAAGGAAACTAAGAAGAATATTACTAAGTTCAAGAAGCCCATCTGAAAATGCTACAGAAATACCTCACGATCTGTAAAGGGCAATAAAGCAAAGCACAATAGAACAAGGTATGCCTGTACATACTGCATGATTTCGACTCTACGACATTCTGAAAAAGGCACAAGTCAGTAAAAATATCAGTGACTGCCATTGGATGGGGGTGGGATGGACACACAGGTAAAGCACAGAGAAGTTTTAGAGCAATGAACATACTGTCCATGACACCATAATGATGGATATATATCATTATGTATCTGTCAAAACCCACAGACAATACCAAGAGTGAACAGTAAACTATGAGATGTAGGTGATCATAATGTATCTGTAGAGGTTCATCAGCTGTAGCAAATGGGACACCTTGGTGGGGGATGTTAATAATAGGGAAGTTGTGCATATGCGGGGCCAGGGATTGTATGGGAAATCTCTGTACCTTCTATCTCAACTTTGTTGTGAACATCAAACTGCTCTAAAAAATGAGGTCTTAACAAAAAAGAGTAGCTGGGTAATAGAAAAACAAAAAGAGAGGGAAAAATTTACATGGTTGCCTACTAAGCAAAAATGAATATTACTTCTGGCAACAGTTAAAGTCATTTAGTGAAAGTGACAGCTAAAGAAGACAATTTGACAAGAGTCCTTCTAGGACACTTAAAAATTCATGACCCAATAGATTTGTTCACCTACGGTTTCTTCTGTTTGGTATGCAGCCAAAGTTTTAGTAAATTGCTTTAAGAAGCTCTAATTATTTATCATCTACCTACAAAAGCTAAGTATATTTTAATACTTACTAAATATTTCTGTAGTTGTTCTTTTCTCTCTTGTTCCAGTGAACTGACTATAACTCATAACCGTAATTCTGTCCTTTGTTCAGTGAGAGTAGCAAAATTTCATCACGTTGTTTGAATTCTTCTTGTGGGGAAGTGAGAAGTTTGAATTTCTCTTATCGGGACTGGGCTAGGGTGGGAGGGTGTTGAGGACATTCAGACAGAACTGAGCATAATGTTCCAGAGTGCATCCAAGGAGTAAAACTAAAACTGAGATCCAAGCAAGCTGTCTAGGCACAGCATCTGTGTAGTGTGTATCTCATGGGAGCACTGGTCACACAGTGAGGCAGCCAGAGGGTAGACACTACTGAGGTGGAACCCAGCTTTGAGCTGTCAAGCCAGACATGTCTTGTTCAACTGGAGACCTCGAAACAGAAGGCAGGAGATGGAAGACTAGGTGATTTCCAGAACAGGTGCTGAAGTTACAATCCCCTTTATATAGAACAACAATGGGTTCCCTCTGGTAAGGAGGGCGCCATTAAAATCACAGCAAACTCCAAAGGGATATAAAAATCATGTACATTACTACATTAAAATGTCATGACTAGCTTCAATGTGTAGGACATAAATTGGGCCATGGCCATCTTTTTGGTTGTATATGGATTTTCATGGTATTACAATATTCAAACAGTGTTTTCATTATTATAATGCTTTTACGTCCTCTCTTGCCAGTCTCTTTTCTGAGATGCTTTCATCTACATTGTGCTCTGGGGGCTTGGCAAGCCCTCCTCTTACATAAGCTTCTGTAATAGGGCTGACCCCATAGTTTAAACTACAGCAAATTCCCTCAGGTGAGAGGCAGAGCAGAGAGCTGAATGCCCTGGGTTCTGTGATCCCTTCTCTTCCCCTTTGAAGAAAAAAGGGCAAATTAGGAATTTGTCCTAATTTCCTGTCTTTCATGATTCCCTGTTTTATGACTTGCCTCCCCCTCTTCGGACCCTGAGAGAGAGGTAAGGTAATGTGTTAGTACAGTGTGCTGGGTTGCATATGTTACACAGAACAATTGCTGGACATAGTGTTGTCCCTGCCGTCATGACCCTGAACACCCCACTGTTAACCTGGGCATGCGTGATAACACTGGCAGCGCCACTTTCCAACGAGGGGGCTCTTGACCCAGAGAAAGCATTGATATTGTTTTCCTCAAATGTGTGTCTCTCAATAAATAAAACAGTTTCCATTTAAGTTGATATTTGTTATCTGTGGTTAAAAATAAAACATGTGAACATATTTTTCAGGGAGAAGAGATTCCGTAATGGCATATAGGGTATGATTCCAATTTCACAATTAGTCAGGAAACAAAAATATTTACAGTACTTACTTCTAAGTGATAGAGCTATGGGTGACTATTTTCTTCTATATATTCTAATAAAAAATTTTTTAAAAAATTACTGCTATAAAAATATTACTGCTATATAGGGTACCCAAATTTTAACAGAAAATTCCAACTGAACTCTTATCAACACGAAGTCATAGGATACTTTTGCTCTTTTTTCTGAAAACACAAAATTTCATAATTCACACAATTGGCTAATGTTAGCAAAATCCAAAATTAATAAATAGAATACTATATAAATAAAAATCTGCTAAATGTACATATAAACATATACACTTATAAATACAATACCCTTGGAAGGGTAGAAAGAAGCTAGTAATGGTCTTTAGAGAAGGAAATTGAGTAACTATAGACATTACTGTGTCTCTGAGATTTTTGGTACTTTTGTGTTATGTAAATCTTTTTAAAATTAAAGATATAATTAAACACAAAGAAAAATAAAAACACATGTTTAGATTCCTTCAACTACTCTTTTCAGTCACTTTTTGGTCCTTTCCTTACACATAAAGCTCTTTTCCATTGTTAGATTAGTTTGCTCTGGCTTTGATTTATTTTGACTTACTGCCAAAAATGTACGATCTCTCCTATTGCTGTGTTTGGATAATAAATAACTAGAACCTGTTTCCCCACTAAATGTTTCAACACTGAATGTTGTTGATAATTTTTCCTTCTTTGTAAAACCTCTCACAATGCTGCTATTAAAGAAGATGTAACTGCTGAGTTTGACCCTGATTTCAGGGAGGTGAAGTTTTGTTTATAGAAAAGCCTTGAAGTTACAATTAAGGTATATAACCATGATTGTCACAGAACGGTTGCCAACTCAAGGGCCACGTCTACATACTCAGGAGTACCCTGACTCATTCGTGCAAACTCACTGGGATAACCTAGTGCTTTTCTCAGTTTTCAACTTCCTCCTTTCAATTTTAACTTCCATTTACTACCTTGTTTCTTCTGAGACTAAAAAGGCATGAATCAGATGTGTCAAGAGAAGGCATGAGGCAGTTCAACAGAGCAAAGATAATCCTTTCAGCAATGGAGGCAAAGATGGTTTCTCAATAAGAGAAAAAACATGGACTAGATGACTTCCCGAAGTCTCTTCCAGAGTAGCTTGCACATATACAATATTTACTTTTGTTACCTCAGGTTTAGGTTAACTATGGTTTGCAGATTGTTCTCGTGGTTATACAAACTCTGTATGTGTTAATTTATAAATTTTGACACTAACGGATGACAGGTGGCTTGTGTGCAAAGACCGTGGTATTTAAACATTCAGAAGAGAAATAAGGACATGAAGGAAATAATGAACATTGAAAAAGTGGTAAGGTTAATAAACTCGTGGCATAAATTAACTACCTCAGCACTCATAAATGTTTCATCTGAATTTCTGAGCATCTATTTAGTTAGTCAAGGTTTAAAGCATTAAAAAGTAGGGGAAAGGTTGATGGGGCAGGAGAACTGAGAAACTTCTGAAAAACTACTATTTTAATGTGAGTGGAGGGGACCAAGTAGACCACTAGAATGAAATCAAATTCCACAAGGAGGCAGACAGAGAGCACCGAAAGATCTAAGCAAAGAGAAGTGCCAGTTGTGGAAAATCAACAAGCTATAAACCATCTGAATAGAATAACAAGGGAAATAGGAGTTAGAAGTGAGAAAACAGTAATTCAAAGTATTGAGAGTAGAAGTTAAACATGCCAGCTAAACTAGATATCATCATGAAGGAAATATTTTATTTTACACAGTCTGAAAGACTGATTCTGAAAATTGTTCTTTAGAGTTACACAGTAGGGGTGCCTGGGTGGCTCAGTGGGTTAAAGCCTCTGCCTTTGGCTCGGGTCATGATCCCAGGATCCTGGGATCGAGCCCCACGTTGGGCTCTCTGCTCAGCGGGAAGCCTGCTTCTCCCTCTCTCTCTGCCTGCCTCTCTGCCTGCTTGTGGTCTCTGCCTGTCAAATAAATAAATTTAAAAAAAAAAGAGTTACACAGTAAGCAAAAATAAGAAAAACAAAGCAAAAACACAAACAATGATCAGAGTGCATGTATGAGATTATAGCTCAACAATGGCATGTATAATGGTGGGGCCAGTTTAACTCACCGGTGTGGTAAACAGTTTAAAATTGAGAACATTTGCATACTGAATAAACGTCTTATTCCATTTGATTTTTAAAAAGTGCTCTTTAGAAAGCAGGCACGATGTCAGGGAGGGGCAGAGGGCAAGAGAGAATCTTAAGCAGGCTCCATGTACGGAACAAACACGAGGCTTCATCTCATGACCTGAGACCATGACCCAAGCAGGAATCAAGAGTCAGGTGCTTAACTGATTAAGACACCCAGGTGCCCCATATTGTCTTTTTAAGTATTGATCATTAACTCACCACAAATACAGACTTTCAGTAAATTGTGCTTATTTTGAAATGTCTTAGTCACATATGGTTTTATACATATTATGTATTTCACATACAACTTAAAAAGGGAAAGAGAATACAGACAATTCTTTTAAATGCAGAGGTTTTTTAAAAGATTTTGTTTATTTATTTGACAGAATGAGAGACAGCAAGAGAGAGAACACGAGGGGGACTGGGAGTGGGAAAGGGAGAAGCAGGCTTCCCACTGAGCAGGAAGCCCAACATGGGACAGGGCTCTCAATCCCGGGACCCTGAGATCATGACCTGAGCCACATAGGCTCCCCTAGATAATTATTTTAGAGTCAGGAGAGAGTTTTTGCTTTTTTAAGATGGCAGGTAATGGTGATGGATTGATCCAATAGGGAGGGTAAAATCAACTTACAGGAAGAAGAAAGGACACTGGCAGAAGTGATATCCTTGAGGAAGCCTGAGGGGATAGAGTCCATGGCATTAGTAGAGAAGTTGTCCTTAATTAGAAGCAAACAACTTGCCAGCTGACATGGGTAGAAATGCAGGTAAGTTGATAGGTGTGGTGTTGAGAGAGTGCACGATCTTCGTATTGTGAAATGATGAGAAAGGACTTTAGCCCTTGTGGCATCCAAAACTTGTCAGGGAGAGGGAAGCAGTGGGAGTGGGCTAGAAGACAGGACATGAAGGTTAGAGAATGGTAAGCCTGAAATTTTGATTTTGAGGGGGGTGAAGAAACAGAACGACAGCTCTAGGGAATGGTGCCTGGAATGAGGGGCTCAGAAGGGGTGGTTGAAGGAAAGATCTCAGGATAAGAGCAAGTCAAGGAACAGGTGGAGAGGCCTGGCGATTGTGTGGGCCATTTGCCTGATTAGAGAAATCACCGGACATTGATTTAGGAGCTAGAGAGAGGGAGAAGGTATGGAAAGTTGGACGAAGGTCTAAATTTTTCAGAGAATAGGAGTGACTAGTAAAACCTCACCATAAAAGCGGGTAGGTTGTTGTTGAGTCTGGAGTTTGATGTTATGTGCACTTAAAATTAATATTTTCATAAGTATGTAAACATTTTATTAATAACCATAAATATCTGCCCAGAACAAAGGCTACATCAGACACAACTAGTTTATATTAAATGAAAAACACCAAAAATATTTTTATATATTTAGCAATAAAACCAGAGAGCAACTTTCTATCATGATCATTAATGTTATTCCTAACCTTAAAGGATGAATAAGAAATCTCCAGACTCGGAAAGTGGTCAGCTACCTTCCAACTTGAGAACTGTGAGAGGATTAAGTAAGAATACCAAGGAAGCCTTTGGAATAAGACTTGATCAATAGTAAGTACCTGTTGAAAGTCATGAGAAAGTAGAACTAAATGTGACCTCATATGAAGGAAAAATTCCCAAGTCTGCTTTGCCACATTTCTTTATATATTATCTCAAACCAAAACCAAACCCAACTTTTATAACTAAGGTCACCTTGATCTATACTGGTTTTCCCTAACTTGTAGGGCCAGGTACTTTTTCTAGTATTTCTTAGAAGAGACTTGTGTTAAGTACATAAACTCTGCTTCTGGATGTTGTAAAGTCCTGGGGGAAGGATGTAATAATTGAAGTTGTGACAACTAGCTAACAATATTTTTCTAATCATGCGGTATGTATTAAGATGCCAAACTCAGAATCCATAACGTTAAATATATTTGATCACTTAAACATAGCAAAATCAAATGAATAAACCTTAAACGGGGTTAACTTTTTAACTTTAAACAAGGTTATTTTAAAAAATTTAAATTTAAATTCAGTTTAGTTAACATATAGTGTATTATTAATTTCAGTGGTAAGTTAAGTGATTTGTCACTTGCGTATAACACCCAGTGCTCATTACATTACGTGCCCTCATTAATGCCTATCACCCAGTTGCCCCATTCTCCTACGCCCCTCCCCTCCAGCACTCCTTAGTTTGTTCCCTATAGTTAAGAATCTCTTATGGTTTGCCTCCCGCTGTGTTTTTATCTTATTAGAAGGCAAAAGAAAAACTGAGAAAATGTAACATGTGGGATGAAAAAGAATATCCCTAATATATAAAGAGGTTTTGTAAAATAATAAGAAAAAGACAAACCTATATTTTTTTAAAAAAGGGCAAGAGATGTGAATATGAATAGGGATTGAAGAGAAAATAAATGGCTAATGAATATATAAAAAGGTATTTTGACTTCTCAAACATTGTTAATGAGAATGAAAATTAGAACGGTATTGACTTTTTGGTTGTCAGCTGGTAAATTTCTATCAAAATCCCTAATATGTATACATATTAATCAGCAATTCCACTTCTAGGAATTTATTCTAAGGAGATGAGGTGACAAAATCCAAATCATAAAAGAGTGTCTCAGTATCAATAACAGTAGCAAAACATTTGTAAGTGTCCGTCGTCACGAAAAGACACATCCAACGGATTACTGAATGAAACGAATATGTTATAAAATAACCTGTGTAGTTTTGGTTACATTTATGTAAAAATATATGTTCAAAATATATGTGGGTGTGTGCGCATGGGTGTGTGTATGTGTATGTAAATGTCCCAACTGATGCCTGCAAGGATGCTTCCCAACCATGTGAACAGTGATTATCTTTAAGCAGGGGGATTCTGATCATCTTTACTTCCAAGTCTGTGCTTTTGTATATTGTTTCAATTGCATATGAGGACTGTTTACCACCCTGGTGATTAGGTTATCCCTCCTCAGGGTTGTCGCTCTTACTCTCCCCTCAGCCTGGAACACCTTCTAGCCCTTTCAGTTCTTGGCTGTCATGTCCCCCATTGGAAGGGTTCGCATTTACTACCATATTTGAAATAGAAACCTTACCCCTCTGAGCCCATGCTCCATCCCTTGTCTCCACTTTGGTTTTCTCCATTATACTTACCACCATCTAATATGTTTTAATTTATATTTGTTTATTAACTTGTTAGTTATCACCTGACTCTTCCCCTCTCCCACTAGAAAGTTAACCCCATAAGGGCAGGACTTTGTCTTATACTGAGCTGTAACCCCAGAGCTGGGAACAGTGCCAGTTACAATATCAGGTACTTAATACATGCACATATATGTGAATCGAATATTCTTGTACCTGTACTCTAATTCCTTACAAGAAATTCTCCAAAAAGGCCTTGATTAAAAAGGAGGAGAATGATTAACTTATGAACACTTCAAGTATTACCTTACATTCAGGTTAATTTTTATGTTGAATTTTACTCAGCTGAAGTTTAATTGAGCTCTCAATGTAGGGGGGAAACACATATTTTTTTTTCTTCCAAATCCTTGATCATCTTTGAATCAAATTAAGCGCCTTGTTCTTAAGCTGCTGAAAACCTGTTGCTCACAACAGGTAAGAATCCAGAAAAGAACACATAGAAATTTCAAAGAGGCAAACACTGTGAACTTCCTTCTCCCCATATTTTGGAATCCAGTTTTCTTGGCCAGATGAAGGGACTCTGGGTGTCCCTCTGCTGACACAGGAAATATGAATCTGATGCTACTTTCCACCACCCCAAGCCCAGGCCTCAAGGAAAAGGGCCCATCCCTCCACCCTCGCTGTGGCAGATACTATACTTGGATGATCTGATTTCATGGTGCTGGTGATATTTAGGATATGGTTGGGGGGGGCCCTCCATGTTGCATTTACCTGTTTATTTCTCAAGGGCTGAACCACTTCCCTAATGCACAACTCGAGATCATTGAGGTAGTCTTTTTCCGTCTGTATCAGCTCCTTAATGATTTTCGAACGCTTTGCCATCATTCTCTGCACCTGGTGCTCCTCCTGAGTTAGGGTCTCAGTGGCAGAAGCCCCGGCCTGGGGAGTCATCTTTTCTGTTAAATAAAAACATGTATGTACAAGTGAGACATTCTGCTGAGGTTTCTTCCTTCATCATTACAAACACTGTTGGATTGCTTTTAGCAAGGAAAAAGGCACAAAGTGTCTTCGGAGTATGTTCTTAGGAAGAAGAGTGTAGTAGTTTGCCCTAAGGTTGGAATCCTATGAAACTATGAGCAACAAGGGATGAGAGAAGAGATACTTCTGACTAGTCAGCTGAATGACACTTGACTGTCATGGCTTGTCTTTAAAATATCCCTTTGTTACTATATTAAGCTATAAACCTTGTCTTCAGGCTGGAGATTAAAAAATGTATTAAAATCAGTTAGAACTTCTTCTGGATACATTTGCTTTTGAATCAAGGGATGATTTTTAATTAGTAAGTGGAACGCCTTCCCATTTTGCCCCTATTGTTAAAAATAATTGTCCCTCTTCATTCATATGTGGAATATAAGAAACAGCACAGAGAGTCATAGGAGAAGGGAGGGAAAACTGAAAGGGAAGTAGAGGGAGAAAAACCATGAGAGACTGTTAACTCTAGGAAACAAACGGAGGGTTGCTGCCGGGTGACGGGCATGGAGGAGGGCACGTGATGTAATGAGCACTGGTGTTGCACACAGCTGATGAATCACTGAACACTACATCGGAAACTAATGATGTACTGTATGTTGGTGAATTAATTTAAGTTAAGAAAATTGCCTTTCATTCTTAGTAATATGCAAACCTCAATGACATGGAATGAGGAGTGAGGAAGTGGTAGACTGAATACAGGTCAACTAGGATTTTTCACAGCCCATCTTCAATATCAGGCGTATCTTGTTATTTCAAAATTCTTGAACTGCCAAATGGAAAATTTCAATGAAAAAATTCACTGTGCAGGGGCACCTGGGTGGCTCAGTGGGTTAAAGCCTCTGCCTTTGGCTCAGGTCATGATCTCAGGGCCCTGGGATCGAGCCCCGCATGGGGCTCTCTGCTCGGCAGGGAGCCTGCTTCTTCCTCTCTCTCTGCCTGCCTCTCTGCCTACTTGTTATCTCTGAGTGTCAAATAAATAAATAAAAATTTTTAAAAAATTCACTGTGCAGAAGAGATATTGAGATAAATGGGAAGGCTTACATAGAGCCAGAGTTATAATATGAGAAAGCTAAATGTCTTCAAGAATGAGCTTCCTACAGCAATGGAAAATTTTGGAAGCCCCAAACGAGGTCACAGATGAAGTCAGAGCAGTGATGGATAGTACGGCAGTGTGCGTGTGTGTGTGCGTAAATGAATTTTCTTTGAGCTTGAAGTCATCACAAATTTCATGTTCATCTTAATGTCTCCCATTGCAAAAGTAATTTTATTTCCTTTAAAGTGATTCTTTACAGGATGTGTTATAGATACTTAATAAACATTTGTTGAATTATTATAGAAAAAAAAAACTAAAGTGATTCTTTTTTTTAAAAAAAAGATTTTATTTATTTATTTGACAGACAGAGATCACAAGTAGGCAGAGAGGCAGGCAGAGAGAGAGAGAGAGAGAGAGGAGGAAGCACGCTCCCTGCTGAGGAGAGACCCTGATTTGGGGCTCGATCCCAGGATTCCGGGATCACTACCTGAGCTGAAGGCAGAGGCTTTAACCCACTGAGCCACGCAGATGCCCTAAAACTAAAGTGATTCTAGTAACTGGTACGTGATATCTTCGATGCTGACACCACCTCCTGAGAATGTAGACCTTTACAAAAGGGCTTATAAAGGGTCTGTATGGAAAGAAAAAAAAAAGTAAACAGTGTATGGAAACAGAAATAAAGAGAGAATTTTCTCTCGGCTCACTCCAGAAACAAGGCTAAAACAACTGGAGAATCATTCCAGTAGAGGGTTCAACATAATTCTCAACGTAAAGAGACAGCTCCTAGAAGAAGTAAGGAACACTCCTCTCTCCTTGGCCCATTCATCCCAGGAATTCAGCCAGAGGCTCCATAATCAAACATCTGTGGATGTTGGTTGAAGGTATTTCCAACATTAGTTTGACAGGTACCCTAGATGGGTCTTTAAGCGATCCTGACTTGCAAGTGAATACGCTTCCACATCCTCTGCCCAGTAACTACTCTTCCTTTAGCAGAAAAGATGATGGATTTGACAAATGGCCTCTGAGAGCCCAGAGTTTTACAAGGCTGGGGACATTTGGTGCCAAAGAAATAATCTAATTAAGTTCTGTAAGAAGAAAAAATCTATGCAAGGAAAGAGAAGGAATGCATGAGGAGGTCTGTAGCTTTCATATCTTGAGTTATGTTATGAGAATTTTTGGATGCTTGCTAATATTTTTTGTTGGAAAGTAGAAGAAATCTGCCTCTTAGCATCCCAAATTCAAAAGGAAACGTTACAGTGAGGCATCTTTCCTATGAATTATTTTGGATCTAAAAGAGGAAGGCAGGTCACTGAGCAGGAGAGACGCAGTGAGCAGGTTGTATACACAAGTAGACCTTTGTGAGCCTCTTTAACAGGGCAGAGGGGGAACGATGGGGGTTCCTTTCTCCTGGGACATATGAATTAGCTCATAGAAAGAAACCTTGCTAGTAGAGAGCCTACAAACCGGTTCAGATTGAATCCAGTTATTACCTAATGCCTTGAAAATAAAAGGGACCCTGTTGAAAAACTGTTTTGACTGATACCTACTTCTCCACATTCTAAACTTTTTGTGCCTTATAAAATAATCTGTCAATGATTTGGAGGGCTAGCAAGGAGAAAGAATTCTTCCCTAAGCATTGGCAAAGAAATATCCCTAAAATCCATTCTCAGGTTCCCTTTACTCCTGAATTCCAGGACTCAATTACTGTACCAATTCAACCTATTTCACAGATTTTCCAGTTATTGCACTTTATTTTTTTTTAAGATTTTATTTATTTATTCGACAGCCAGAGATCACAAGTAAGCAGAAAGGCTGGCAGAGTGAGAGGAGGAAATAGGGTCCCTGCTGAGCAGAGAGCCCGATGCGGGGCTTGATCCCAGGACCCTGAGATCATGACCTGAGCGGAAGGCAGAGGCTTTAACCCACTGAGCCTCCCAGGCGCCCCTCCAGTTACTGCACTTCAAATGTCCAACATCAGATATATCAATTAAAAACTGCTTAGATTTTCTAATGCAGGTCCACAACGTGTTCAGAGCCAAGTTAGGGGAGTCACGGTGATGGAAATCAAGTGTCATTCAAGATATTGATTTTCAGAAACTTCTCCCTTCAGGTATGAACATCTTTTCAGAGAATCTGGAGTTCATATCTTATGAGATACCTTTGTTTCCTCTTTTGACACAAGTTTACTGCAGAAACAAATGGCTTGCATCATTTCATGATCCGATCTCTAAACACTTTCCATATTTGCCTTTTTTAAGCCAACAAACTCTTCACAATGCACTGTGGGGACAAGTTTTATTTTTATGAGATCCTTCCCTACTTTTAAACTTGCATCTTTTAGTTATGCTATGTTTTATAAAACATTTGTAACACATGATTATTACCAATGTAGATCACCCAAATCAGTCAGCTATAATAACCTTTTTTTTCTAGATAAAGGAACAGAGGAGCTAAGTATTTAGGAAAGAAGGAAAAATAGAGTTCATTCATTAGACATGAGTATTTTCTAGCAGTTAGCTTAAATTACAAGACTATGTCAAAATTAAAGTGAGACAGGCCCAAAGGCTAGATGGTTTTAATCAAAATATGCCGCTGGTGGCAGGCGGGGGTAGCTGAGTGGCTCAGTTGGCTAAGCATCTGCCTTTCACTCAGATCATAATCCTGAGGTCCTGGGATAGAGCCCCACATCAGGCTCTTGCTCAGTAGGGAGCCTGCCCCCACCCAACGCCTGCTCACACGCTCTCTCAAATAAATAAATAAAATCTAAAAAAAAAAAAAAATGCCACGGTGCATGCAAACAGTTTCAGGTAAATGGCATGCTTTTCCTAATCTTCTATTTCTTTCACACTCAAGCTTCATTTTTCCAGCAGTGATCATTAATTTTCACTATTCGAGCCACAGATTTCATAGGTAACCTGTGGAAATTCTCAACAGAGGAAGTTTATGTAAAAGGAGGTGGCTGCAGTTTGGGGAAAGAATAATCAGACTTAGCATCAGCTCTGCCACTCCTAGCAGCAAGAACATGGTGGATAAATTAGATAGCCTCACTGAGACTCAGATTCCTCATCTATAGAATAGGAATGAAAACCATCATCACGTCAACAGGAAGACTGAATTAAAGGAGCATCTGTATGTGGAAGCTCCTTGAGATCTTCAAAACAACCTAAGTATTCATTATTTCTATAGACATTAGAATGCAAGGTTTCATTTCTCTACATTCTCAAACTTTTCCCCCACCTTGGGCAAACAGCTATCCCATTTTATTATAGTTACCAACTTGTCAAGAAAAAGGCATGTTTCTGAAGTACGGGGAGAGCCATGTTCAGATGGGAGAGGAAGTGGAGAAAAAAATAGGGGTGCTGCTCTTGGAGGAAAGTGAGACTCAAGCTGGGGTTTGGAATCCTGAGCAGCTTCCCTGCATTGGCTGTATGTATGGGGAGAAACTTGGTTTTTAAGGAGATGAAAAGGAACCCAAAGGGAAGAACATCGTTGGGGAGGTCTGAAGACAATCTGCAATGATGGTCCAAGTTTTGCTTCATGTACACACTTTCTGCTTTGTTGTTGTTGCTACTGTTACTGATGTTTTGGGGTGGATTTTATTTTTTTATTTTTTTATTTTTGTATTTATTTATTTGAGAGAGAGAGAGAGAGAGAGATTATGAGCAGGGGGAGGGGCAGAGAAAGAGGGAGAGGGAGAAGCCAACTTCCATCTGAGCAGGGAGCCCAATGCAGGGCTCAATCCCAGGACCCTGGGATCATGACCCAAGCTGAAGGCAGATGCTTAATGGACTGAGCCACCCAGACACCACTTTGGGATGGATTTTAAAGAGAGGTAATTGTTTGTTTGGTTTTTTCATATGATAAAATAATACGTATTGCAGGGATTAAGTGCCTAGACTGTGGACCAGATTTTCTGGGTAAACTACACCTCTAATACTTATTAGATCTGTGGCTTTGGACAAGTTATTTAACTCTTTTTGTGTCAACTTCCTGATCTGTAAATTAAGGGTAATATTAATAAAACCTTACAAAATGATTATAAAGATAAAACGAATTAATGTTGGCTCAATTCAGCAGTGCCTGGCAATATTTAATATAGTAGATATTCTGTATATATTTGCTATAATTATCAAATGTAATCCCTATTTATTATCTGTAATATAATTTTCACTGTATTATTGGTTGTATTCCTGTTTAGGCCATAAACTTTCCCAGATATTTCCTTGTGATTACAAGCATATGTACAGCAGATAGTTTTGCTTTTTCTCAGTTTTTGTTTTGTATTAATGGACTCATATTCATATTCTTTCACAAATTGCTTTTTCAGCCGTGTCAGCATTTAGTGGCTATCTTTTCTTAAGTATATGTATGAACATATATCTTTATTCTTTATAAGAGCAGAATACTTGTCAGGCACTGCCATTTGCCTGCCCAACAGGTAATCTCCTGTTGTCTTTCATAAACTGAACACTGAATAAATAAAAATGCTTATTTCTTAGATTCTTTTTCAATCTATGGTCCACTTATGGTCAATGAGATGTAAGCAGAAATCTCTGAGAGGGGCTCTCAGGACTTGGGACAAGGAAAACTTGGTTGGGATACCTTTTCTTTCACCTTGTACACCTCATGGCTGTTGCCTTCTTTTTCCTGTCTGGCATGTGGATGTGAGTCCTGAGGGTGCAGTAGCTAAGCTGGGACCATGGTGTGATCACCATGGGAATTAACACCTTTGCACAGTGGATGATGGTGTGGAAAAATAGGAAGAGTCTTCCTCCTAGACATTTTTTCTGAGATACGTAAATTTCTAGGTGTTAAGCTCCATTTTTTCTATTGCTTTTAGAAAAGTGCCTTCCTATCTGATAGGGATCTTTGTATCTGGAAGTACAAGTGCTGTAAGTAACATAACCTAAAATATGAAACCCGCCTAATAGGGGAGGAAGGATATTAGGAAGACATTTTGCAATCTGGAGCATGGGTAATCATCACTATTTAACAGCAAAATATTTGTTAAATCTGTATCTCTGCATGCCAAGGCATGTAATTAGGGGAAATGGTAAAAAATAAAAAATGCTGGCTTGTATTGATTATTTCATGCTACTTTCTACACAATTGTACAAATGAGATATGAACTCAAACCACAGCTAGTCAATCTATAAGGAGAGATAGAAGAAAAAAAAAAAAAACCTAAAGAAGATATTCTGCTGGTGGTCTTTTATCTAAATACACTGAGAGTGCCAATTGCATTGAAAATGCCAACTGCTTCCATCTTCAAAGTGAATCCCAAGAGATTGCTTTAGCAGGTGATGAGACTGGTGCCCAAGAACTTCTTCCACAGAGTTCTTTGCCATTCAAGAGAATGTAAACATACTAGCACATAAATTTGAGGGTGGTACCTGAAAGACTACTAATGGCCATTAGACTAAGGGCATTCTACTCAATCCTGCCTACTTGAGTCCCCCCTATTCATCCGACTCTGTTAATCTCCCTGCTGGTCTCTCTGGATCTCTGTTAATCTACTGTTGTACTTCTGCTTGGAGAGATATATGGGCTTTGGAAAACATCTCTGGATATTAGTGGTCCCGAAATAACTTTCTGCTATTGATATGCTTTCTCCTGGTTTCTATAGTCTGGATTCTTGCCCATTGTAGTAGGCAAAATAATGTTCCCCCAAGGGAGGTCCACATTCTAACCCTCAGAACCTTTAAATGACAGGTTACCTTTCATGGCAAAGGGGATTTTGTAAATGTGATTAAGTTTAAAGAATCTGAGATGGAGAGATATCTTGCATTATCTGTGTAGACCCAATCCAATCACCTTATTTCTTAAAAGCAGAAGAGCAAAGCAGGAGAGAACGCAAGAGAGGTTAAAGTGAAAGGGACTTGACTTGCCATTGATGGTTTTGAAGATGGAGGAGGGGCCTAAGAGCCAAGCTAATAGCCAGCAAGGGAGTAGGTACCAACAATCTGAAAGAGTGAGGAATGGATTTTCGCCCTCAAACCTCTAGAAAGAGTGCAGCTCTAACCTCCTTGGTCTTAGCCTGTGAGACTCTAAGGCACTTTCAACTCAGCCACTGTGGACTTTTGACTGAGAGAAAATGTGAGATAATACATTTGTGTTATTTTAAGCTATTAAATTTGTGATGCTTTGTTACAGCGACAACAAGAAACTAATATCCCCACATATGCTAATCCCTAAAAGAACATGTTCCCCAGGGTTTAGACTGGGGAACATTTTTTAAGAACATTGAACTACAAGCTTGTAAGACCCCTTCTGTCTTCTAGTGTTCCTCAGCAATTCTTGCCGCACTACCAGTTCAAGACTGCCTATGCTGCAGCAGCTTTGTAGCCCAACATATAAGGAGTTCCTCAATCCGGAAGCCTAACTCCTAAGACCTGACCAAAGTTGCTTTCAAGAAGGGAGAGTTTACTACTTGCAGCAAGCAATGAGATTGCTGGGGATAGCTTCCAAAACAGTGTCTCCAGGTACAGCAAGCTTAGCTTGGTTATGTTGAACAGTTCTCATCTTGTGGTTACCAAGAAGCTCTACAAGTTCCTGTTTTCATCTTGCCATCTCCTGGTTCAGCTTTTTCAGGATGTTCTGCAAGTGTAACTGAACCAACAGGGTTAAGGCAGTAGATTCAAATTTTCCACAGCAAAAGTGGCCGTCAATCTTGCTGATGACTTAAGCTTCGCTAATGAAGCAAACATGGGACTATCTGTTGGACTTCTTCTTTCAATCTACTTTTTAGCCTTTGTTCAGTTGGTTTTGAGAATGGGCCAGAAAAATCACACTGGGAAGGTGGATGTAGGGTTGGATAACATTTTCAATGACATAAACATTAAAGATAAGCCAGTGGAGAGAGGAAATAGATGTATGGAAGAAAGGCAGGCCACGCCTTTCACAGACCACAGAAAGGCAATCCCAGCTTGCCTGAGGGAGATTCAGAGACTTTGGAAAATGCCAGATAACACACTTAAGGATTCATTTAAAATTAAATTTAAGGGCGCCTGGGTGGCTCAGTAGGTTAAGCCACTGCCTTCAGCTCAGGTCATGATCTCAGGGTCCTGGGATTGAGTCCCGCATCGGGCTCTCTGCTCAGTGGGGAGCTTGCTTCCCTCTCTCTCTCTCTGCCTGCCTCTCCATCTACTTGTGATTTCTCTCTGTCAAATAAATAAATAAAATCTTAAAAAAAATAAAATTAAAATAAAATTAAATTTAAAAATTTGTTTAAAAATTAAACTTAAAATTCATTTGAAAATACTCCCAATGAGTGGATAAGCCTTCAAAAATGTGTAAGTAATCTTCTGAGGGCAGGAGCAAACTTTAAGCAGTCCTGGGAGTTCAGTGAGGCTAAAACCACCAAACCACCTGGAGGCATCTACAGATGCTGGTAGACTAGGAAGATGAGAACTTGTATGTGGGTGATGAGGAGGCAGGACGTGTGGAACTGGCATCTGAACAGCAGTGGAGCCTGACTGGAGAAACACCATAAAGTCAGAAGAGAAAGGAAAAAGGAAAGGAAAAGAAAGAAAGAAGAAGGTGAACTACTACCTCAGAGGGAGAGACCTCAATAGGAATCATCTGTCTCAGCGATGGCTCTGGGTAGTGATAGAAAAGGCAGGATGGGTGGGATTCCCCAATAACTTCGGGACATTGGTCTGCTCTCATCTGAATCTGGGGCTTGGATTCACTGAATGCTTAACAATAATTAAGAGCCTATTATGAGCCTCAACTTGTCCTAGGGGCTGGGATACAGCAGTTTATAAAACATCAAAAAACAGATCCCTTTCCTCATGGAGCTTAAATTCTGGTTATTTAGAATACGAATTTATTTAGTGTACCAAAAGGTGGTAAGCAGTATGGGAAAAAGGAAAGCGATGAGGTCTCCTAGGAAGTGCTAAAAGGTGTGCAATTTCATTTTATTTTTTTAAAGATTTTATTTATTTACTTGAGAGAGACAGAGTAAAAGAGCAGGGGTTTGAGGCAGAGACCGAGGGAAAGGGAGAAGTAGACTCCCCACTGAGCAGGGAGCCAGATGTGGACTTGATCCCAGGGCTCTGAGATCATGACTTAGGCCCAAGGCAGACAATTAAGGAACTGAGCCACCCAGGCACCCAAAATGTGTGCAATTTTAAACAAGATAGTGGGGAAGGTCTCAAATTCAGCAGGTTTAAAAGATGAGAGACAGTCATGCAGTTATCTTGGGTATGTAGTTTTCAGCAGAGGAGCCAGCGAGTGGAGAGGATGTGTATGGCCTATTCAAGGATCAGGAAGGAGGCCAGTAGGGCTGAAGTGGGATGGGCAGGTGGGTTGGGTGGTAGCGGGAGAGGCAGGAAGCAAACTGGAGGCGTGGGCAGCTTGGCGGAGACTGTGGTGCTTAGTAAGCATCTTAAACATTTAAACTTCCTAGTGTTGCAGAAAAGATAAAAGTATTGACAAAATTTAGATGCTTTTCAATTAGGCATGCATGTTAAAATTTTAAGGTCATCCATTAAAATCATGGAAACAGCAGGTAAAACTTCAAAACCCATAGATGCAAAAATGTCATTTGAAGGAAAAAAAAATTCAAAAGAAGAAAAGAGAAAACAGAAAGAGAGGAAAAAATACAAGATAGTAAAGCCAAAATATGACAAATGTAGTGAGTCAAATGGCAAGCATACCCAACTGGGTTTAAAAAGAACAAGCAATTTTGTGTTGTTTACAAGGGAGACAAAATAAACACACAAAAAGTTTGAAAGTTAAAAGTAAAAAGGGTTACAAGCCAATAATAATTAAAAGAGAGACAGTGAAGCTCTTTTTATATCTGACAAAATGAACTTGAAGGCAAAAGTAAAAGTAAGCACTATATAATGATGGATTATTCTTCCTGACATGAACATTTTAATTTTGTGTGTACTATATAACATGGTTTCAAAAGTGATGCATAAAGTAAAAAAGTTGCAAGAAGAATTTGATAGATCATCTGTAATAATGATGGTTTGGGTTTTTTTTTTTAAGATTTTATTTATTTATTTGACAGACAGAGATCCCAAGCAGGCAGAGAGGCAGGCAGAGAGAGACGGGGGAAGAAGGCTTCCTGCTGAGCAGAGAGCCTGATGCAGGGCTCAATCCCAGGACCCTGGGATCATGACCTGCACCAAAGGCAGAGGCTTTAACCCACTGAGCCACCCAGGCACCCTGTAATAATGATGTTTTATAAACACATTTCAGTAACAGGTCACTTAGGATAGAAAAAAATGTGTGCTCAATAATCAGAGATTTCCCTTTCTTTTTATTTTAAGATTAATTTTTCAAAATTTAAGTTCAATTAATTAATATATAATGTATTATTTGTTTCAGGAGTACACAATTTTTAAGGACATACACAGCTTTTATGAAGATGTACCATATTCTAGGCCATAAATTTCAAAGCTCAATATTTAAGAATTATGACTACAATAATGCAATTGAATTAGAAGTAAATACCCAGGAAAAAATTTAAGTCCTATTTGATTTGGAATTAAATTAAAAAAACTCCTGAGTAACTGATGGGCCATAGAAGAAATCATAAAAATAAATAGAAGATACTTGTTTCAAAAGATAAGAAAAATATTACATTCATGTGAAATGTAGCTAAAGCATTACTTACAGAAAATATGTAGTCTTAAATTCATGTATAAGAAAAGAAGCAAGACTATAAATTAATGATTTAAGAATCTAGAAATTAAAAGGTGAGAATACATAAATCAAAGGGAAATACAAGAAAGAAAATTAAGAACAAAACAATGAATTCGAATAGAACTTCAATTAGGTCTCACTTAATTTCCACAGATATTTTGCAAGGCATATGAGCTCACATGAGAATACATTCTAAAACACACAAGGAAACAAGACACCATGAGTCAGATATGGGGGGAAAAAATAGCACAGTTATACACACAAAGCTTGAGATACTGAAGTTATTAGAGATGCATTTTTTAATAGGTCTAAAGAAATAAAAAGTGGTTTGAAATTTTAAGCAAGAAATAGGAAACTATAAAAATGACCAAGTAAGTTTTTTAGGATTACTTTTTTAATATTTTATTTACTCATTTGAGAAAAAGAGAGAGACCGAGAGAGAACAAGAAGAGGGAGAGGCAGAGGGAGAGGGAAGAAGTAGAATCTCCCTGACTTGGAGGCCCCTGGGGCTCGATCCCAGGACCTGGAGATCATGACCTGAGCCTAAAGCTGATGCTTAACCATCTGAGACATTCAGGAGCCCCAACCAAGTAGATTTTAAAAGAGTAAAATGTAACTTTGAAAACTAAAATTCATAATGAAAGTTTTAAAACTAGTGGAACAAAATGTCAATGACAGGGTAAAATAGTAAATTATACAAAGCAGAATTAATTCAAGCAAAAGATATTATAGAGAACGTAACAGAGAGAGGCGATGTGATGTACAATATAGGGAACACAGCATAGGGAACACTGAGAATTGAATGAGAGCATCTAACAAACGCTTAATTGGAGTTTCATAGAGTATAATAGAGAATGTAAGGGAGAGGCAATAATTGAAGTACTAATTGCTAAGGACTTCTCCGAATTTTCAAAAGACATTAATCCTCAGAATCAGAAATTACAATGAATTCCAAACAAGATAGAACAAATTAGAAAATTACACCTAGACATAGTGTTTGAAACTTCAATACAATGAGAATGAATAGAAGATCTTAAGAACAGGCAGTAAAAAAGGACACATTTCATAAAAAGGGATAATGAATAGACTCGCGGCTGCCTTCACAACACCAATGGCAGATCCAGAGGATAGTAGAATAATACCTTCAAAGGGCTAAGAGAAACAAACTGACACCCTAGAACTGTAAGCCTAGGAAATGTTTCTCAGAAATGATGGTAAAATAAACATAGTTCAGAAAAACAAGATCTTAGTTTGCCACTAAAATATCCTCATTAAAAATAATTCCAAAAGCTATACCTTGCTCAGAGAGCAAATGGTCCCGAATGGAAGCTTGAAATGCAGAAAAGAACAGGATGGAAATGAAGAGGGAAACATGCAAGCTATGGAAGATTATTCTAGGAAGGACACCTGAACTGGCAGAGAGAAATAAACAAATATAAAGTGTAACCCATGAACCTGGCAAAATTTTCTAGTCCTAAAATGTTAAACTTTGATGCTTTTCACATCAAAAGGGAAACACATAAAGAGGAGCATACCTTAAACATACTCTGGGGAAATTTCTAAATTCCAAAGATAAAGAGAAACTCTTACAAACTTCTTGGATGAAAACATTAGGAAGAATCTAGGACTTGAATTAAATTTCTTATGTGAAACATTAGATGCTGGAAGACGTTGCAATAACGTGTAAAGAATTCAGAGAGAAAAAGCCTTTGATCTTGGCCCCCTTGTTATTTCTTCTTTAGGACAAAAGGCCATTGATTTCAAGTATAGGAGAATTTGGAATGTAGCCACTGTTGTAATCTCTCTGAAAATGTTATCTCACTAAGAATTCCAGTTAAATAAAAATAGGATCCAAACATCTCAGGAAAGTAGAAGACAAGATACAAAAGAAGCCCTTATAGAGACTTCCTGGCTCCAAACCCCCATGAAAACATTCAGCATATAAAAAGATCCTGCATGAGAGTTTAGAAATCTCAGTACTTTGAGCTCAGAGGCCTCTAGGAGGATTGGGATGGGACAAATATTCTCTATTGGGCCTGGAGAAAAAGCAAGGGCTTGGAGGAGCTTAGAGCGAAGACCAGAGAACACCTGTTTCTCCTGCTGTCCTTGAGGGTCTGATGTAACTCAAGGGTGGGAGACGAAGGTGATAATTAGAGCTGGTATTTTATTGAGGCAGAACAAATGCAAGAATAAAAGGGACCTTCAATAAGTACGGATGTCATGAAACAGGAAAGCACATGCGTACAGAACAGACACACATACACGAGACCTTCTGAGTATATCCAAAATTTCCCCCCAAATCTAACATTTATTATAGTAATCGAGAAAAAAAAAAAAAAGAGGAAAAATGTTTCAATGTCAGAAGCAAGTCATGTTTCAAAATTCACAATGGTTTGGATCTGGGTTTGGAATGCAAGACAACTTAAAAAAAAAAAAAAAGAAGAAGACATTCTTTCTTTCTTTTGAAAAAAGAAAAAGAAAAAAAGGCCTTATGGGAGTTTTAAAAATCACATAGAAAAGAAAGCTTATAAAAATGAGGAGTTGAAGTATAAATAGAGTAAATAGCATAACTGAATACATCTTTGTTCCAAATATGATCCTGGTGATGGAATGACCTTCACAGTTAATTATATCCTTGTATCTCACAGGCTGTGGAGCTGTATATCATGTGCGGCTCACATGACTAATGTACTTTCGCTGGGCTTCTTTTCTCATGCATCACATGTACGTCGCATCAAATTTCCTGGCAAAAATGTTATTTCAAGGTAATATGTATAATAAAAATGTTCTCTTGGTGTCACAACAATATTATTTCTCCTCTGACAGTATTGTTAGAATATCTACATTGATTAATACTTACCTGCCAATTCAAATAGGAACATATGTTGTGGATAAAAATAGTCGAGCATACCTTCTCACTCTTACAAAACATAAAGACTAAGTGACTTTACAGTGGAATTAACATAAAACGTCAAAAATATGACTGGAGAAGAGGAGCTGCTCTTAAGACTGTGCTTTTTCTCTTAGTGATTTTAATAACAATGTATTCCTCTTGCAGAAGGATGTATTTTTTTTCCCCTACTTTTCATTGTGGTAAAGTAACATGAAATTTACCAGGCTAGCCGATTTTAAGAGTCCCAATTTGGCGGCATTAAGTCCATTCACGTTGTGTGACCCTCGCCATCATCCATCTCCAGAATTTTCACATTTTCCCAAACTGAAGCTGCACACCCATTAAACACCAACTTCCTACTTCCTCCTCCCTCCAGCGTCTGGCAGCCACCATTTTCCTTTTTGTTTCTGTGAATTTGGCTACTCTTCATACCTCATGTAAGTGGGTGATTGCCCTTAGTGCAATGTTTTCTTTCTTTCCTTTTTTAAAAAAATATTTATTTATTTATTTATTTATTTATTTGACAGACAGAGATCACGAGTAGGCAGAGAAGCAGGCAGAGAGAGAGGGGGAGGCAGGCGCCCTGCTGAGCAGAGAGCCCGATGTGGGGCTCAATCCCAGGACCCCAGGATCATGACCTGAGCCGGAGGCAGAGGATTTAACCCACTGAGCCACCGAGGTGCCCCAGCATAATGTTTTCAAGGTTCATCTGTGTTGTAACACATGTCAGAATCTCCTTCCTTTTTAAGGCTGAATAATGTTCCATAGTATGTATATACCACATTTTGTTTATAGAAGTATATATTCTTCAAAATTATTTTTGCTGTTGAAACATTATACACTATTATTGCAATTATACTGGTTATAATATATTGTGATAGCCTGAAATAGGAGCAACCATGGGTACCTGTTATGTACCCATTCATTAAAATATAATTTTCTTCACACACTAAAAATGGGACCCTCCCCTCATTTTAAAGTTGACTAAATTGAACATGGCAAATATAGAGTGAAATTCACCCAGTGACTCCCAGAGGATGCAGAGGTGTTGGGATTTGAACCAGATGTGCTTAGCTCTGAAGCCTGGGCTCCCTGTCCTCTACCACCTGACTGCTTACGTTGCAATCAAGGTGCATGGCATGATGTGTGGTGGAATGGTGCCGGACTGGCAGACATACAGTTCGATACCCACCCTGCTATCAAGAGCCTGAGTGACCTTGGCCAAGTCATTTGGCCTCATGAAATTGCTTCATCTGCACAAAGACAGTAACAACTATAGTGATGGTAATGGTAATGCGGGCTAACATTCTTTTGAGTACTCACTTTATAGTAAATGCTGAGCTTGTCTTGTACTAGTTCTTTAATCCTCACAGAAGGACTACAAGGTAGATTTTTAAATTCCCTTCCTTTTATTTACACACAAGGAAGCTGAAACACACAGAGGTTATGGCCAAGGTCACATCACAGTAAGTAGCTTCAAACCTGAGGCAGTCTGGCTCCTAAACCTGCACTTTAACCACTACTCGCTGCTGGGAAGTTGTTAAGAATTGAGATAAAGCACACAAATTGCTTAACTCAGTGTCTGACACACAGAAACCTCTCAAAAAATGCCAGTCATTATTTTTATGACCATGATTTACTTGCCATTTTCCTATATCTGGTTCTGAATGGCTGCACCTGCTTTTCCTCTTTTTTTTTTTTTTTTTCTCTTGGAAATGTTCCAGGGGTGGGAGGGGAGATTGAGCACCCATCAGGAAATTACCTTCCTTCACCCTGGACCTGCTCTGGGAAAAAGCACAATATGGCAAAGACTTCAACACAGTCAGTTCAGGACCAGGCCAAACATGCACTCTTATTACTTAGGCTGAATTCAAATGAGGTAGGGATATGACACTTGAATGCTGCTTGGTATAATATAAACCCTCGAATTTTAAAAATCTAATTCTTTCCCATTTACCCTGAAGCTAAATCATCAATGCAAATGAGTTTCTGAGAAATTCACTGAAAATGGTGTGCTTCTCAGGAAAGTTGAAAGAGCAAGGGGATGACTAAAATAGGATATACGTCCTGCTAAAATATACATGTTATTAGTTTTAAAATGCTAGATCCTTATTTATTTGGATGAAGGTTTCTAGCTGATATTATTGATGACTAGCAATAAATAATCATGGATTTTGATATCTGTAAATATATTAAAATCTCACTTATCTCTTAATAAGGAGGAGGTGAGCTAATATTTTCATGCACCCAGGTTAAGGTTATATTCAAAGCCTTAACACCAGCCCTCACCTGTCCCCCATAACCCCAAGACCAGACTAGGCAGGCACACGTATACCATTCAACACTTACTCACTGAGCAACTTGCTAAGTCATTTGACTGTGGAGACCAACACAAGGACCTGATCCTGAATTAATTCATAATTCATTACAACCATAAATGTGTTCGCAATTAAACATGAATTTAAATGATCAGAATTGGACGGTATTAGCAATTTTGTAAGCTTTGTACTTTCTAGAGCTAAACCTTGTATTTAATTTAGTAGCAATTTTTAAAATTACATATCACATATGAACAGGTACTGTGCTTTATGTTGAGTACATAATAGTAAATAAAGTATCAGTCTTTTCTGTTATGAAATGTAACTCTAGAAATAAAGATAGGTTATTAAATTCACAGGCTAAATCAATACTTCCCGTCTCATCCCTAAAACATACCAAATGACGTCCATGTGCTTCTCCACTTAATGATTAGGTTGTATGTTTTTCAAGAATTAGTTGCGTGCCGCAGCAAACCTGATTTAGTTGTACTTCTTATTGTAATTAGGTTAACTTAATGAAACTTCAATCAATTGATGAAATATGAGAGTAAGAGTATTGCATGTTTCCATGAAAACTGTTTTAATGCTTTGAAATGATCTGATAAAATCACGTTGCCAAATATTGCTGCTCTCTTAGGAGTCGAAAGCGACAACTGTAAAAGATTTCAGAGAAAACTACTCTAGAAAGTTTATGCAAACCAAACTTGCATACACATATGATTACAATAAACTGTGACCTGTACTAAGCATAACACAACGTAGATAGAGTTCAAGCTTGTGGGAGAAGTGACACAAATGAAATCAGAAGGTTTTAGACTACTCATAAGGAAAGAAAAGGGTCCTAAGCAAAGGGAGTAGTATGTCCAAAGGGTTGGCAGCAAAAGAAGATTTGAAAAAAGCTTAGTGTGACTGAAGGGCAAACATCAGAGAATGTGGTAAGGGGATGGAGTCTAGAAAAATTATCTGGGGACATATCTCAAAGGTCTAATTAAGGAATCTTAAATTTCTAAGGACTCCTCAATCTAAGATCAGATTCTCTTTGCAAGATCCCTTTGGCCTCAGAACCAGATTTCAGGGAAGAGGGCAGGGACCAAGGCTGAAGGCAGGAAGGAAGCAAAGTGGCCTTGAACCTCTACAGTCTAGTCATGCGGGGAGAGACGGAGGCAGTCACACTTCGTCTGGTTGCCAGAAGGAGAGCGAGGATTGAAGAGATCAAGAGAAATTTAGGAGGTAAACCTGGTGTGCAATCGGTGTATGGGGCAAAGGAGAAGAAAAGTTAAAGCTGACTTTCAGATTTCTGACTGTTAACAGGGTAACGATGGCATTTAAAGAAACAGGGAACAATGGGGGAAAAAGCAGGTAGGGGCGACAAGGTGATAGAGCCCATTCAGTTCTATCTCATTATGTAGAAAAGGGAACTAATTTCGAAAGAGGAAAGTCTTTTACCTTAAGTACCAGAGTCAAAAATTGAATTCAGATCTTCTGACCATCACCCCTTCCTGGCAAGTCCCCTTTCTCCCCATACGGTGTAAACACCATCCATAATTCTATCTAGAGTTTTAGTCCAGACAGATCATTACCAACCCCCCAGATATGATTGTGGATGTTCTTTTATCCCCCTCTGTACCATATTTCATGTCTGCCCCCATAAACCCAAAAAACCTGGGCTTAGCATTCCATTGAACCCTCCTGACTTAAGTTTCACACAGTAAAATCTTTTATCAATTTCAATGGAAATCTGACCCGCAGGAAGATGAATGGAGCAGGCCTTCTGTGAAATAGGTTGAAAATAATTGCATGTCAGGCAGGTTTTGGAGAGGAGCCAGTGAAGTATTAAGTGAAAACGTGAAAGAGCAGACCCTCCACTGCTCAGAATTTGAAAGCTCAAACACTGGGGCAGGGAAATATTTTATTCTCATTCGAAGGGCATGTGATTTATTTCCACTGACTGCTAATTGCCACAGAAAGGAAAGGAGTGGGTTTCCAAGAGGAATGCAACAAAGCTTACCTGGCTTGAAAAATACTTCAGCGACAGTGGTTTGAATTTACAGACTCTCCAGTGAGCAGCATCACACAGCCAAAACAATTAGAACTAAATAAATGGGGACTTCCTGGAAATGTCTTTCTTCAAAGTCTGAGGCAGGAGAAGATTAGTGAAAGAGGACAAATTTTAAGGCCTGAATGGAAAGGGAACTTCACTGTATTCAATTTTCCTGTTGCAATTGTTCTACTGTGGAAACTGCAGAGTTTTGGCTTGATGAGAAATAGTGGTTTCATCCACTTGTTTGGGACCCATTCAACGAGTACTGATGGAGTAGTCATTGTGCCAGGCATTGTTCTAGATCAGTAAATCTCAGCCAGCAATTTTGCTTTCCTCCCCCCCACCCCCCCATCCCTTACCCCCAGAGATATTTATCAATATCTGGAGTCATTTTGGGCTGTCATGGTTGGGGGATAGCACGGGTGTGACTGGCATCTAGTGGGTAGTGGTAAGGGATGCTGCTAATATCCCATAATGCACCAGGCAGTGCCTTTCCAACAAAGAATTATCTAGTCCAAAATATTAGTGGTACCATTGTTGGGAAATCCTGTTCTAGATGCTGGCAATACAGCAGTGAAAAAAGAGAAAACCCTCTGCCCTTGTGAAACTTCTACTTTAGTGGTGGAAAAGAAACACTAAACTGATTAATAAAGAAATATCTACCATGCCAGATAGTGATATGGCACGGTGGAAGAAGATAAAGCAGGTGGTGGATAGTAGTTACTATCTCGAATGGTGATAAATCACAGAAGGGCTCATTAATAAGGTGATTTTTGAGCAGAATTCTTGATAGAAGTAAGACATGATGTAGGAGTGGGAGAAGCATCGCTGTTGTCTCTTTTAAAAAAATCAGTTTGCTAATCCTACATGAATTTAAGGTAAAAATACACTTAGGGCAATTTGTGGACAAATTATCAGAGTGTGATTGCTTTTCTCCCCTCTTTTTATCGCCAAAAACTTTATACTGACCTAGATAGAGGAGTACACCATTCTCCATTTTTTTTTTAAATAGATTTTAGACAAATGAGAAACAGGGTTGGCTTTCCTGAGGACTAATTGAAACAGACTCTTTTAGTTCAACTTAATTATTACAGGCTATAGGTTCCAAATATCAAACACAACACAGTGAGCCATGTACAAGTGTATATACTATACATAAATGTGTAGTGTATGGGTACATAGTATATAGAGTGAGTATATGAACAAGCTCTTATTACACATGATGTAATCTGAGGACAGAAAAATCATCAAGGTTGAACACAAGCATAAACGTGGAGGAGAGTATTTTGAAATAAGTCAAATGGTGGCCCAAGTGTTTTGTTTGGTGTAATTATTGTTGTCATTGTAAATGTGTACATACTTAGAGTAACATATAGCTAAGGCTTAAGCTTTCCTGATAAGTTTATCCCAATCCAAAATCTTATTTCATTAATGATTCACTGAAAAAAATTACTTACAGTTATATGTTGATTATACTCTACATCTGAAAAATCAAATACATAAAAAACCTTATTTGCGACTACAATATAATGAAGCTTTGATTTTGTCAGGGAAGTATTGACTTTGTTTTTCAAGAACTCCTTCATTAAAAGAAATCTAATTTCCCATCTTAATTTAATATTGCACTCTATGCAGAAATGCTCAGAATAATGAAGCAAAAGCACCCTGTGAGATTATAACTGTAGTATTTTTTAAATGTTTGGTTATGATTTGAATATTTTAAAACCTGTAGCACCATTGTAACATAACAGCAATCCTAAATGTCTCATTGGTGTGGCATTCGCAAGCAAGTCAAACTCTGGTCAGTACTCAACTATTTTTATGTACATTATTTCTATTTTTAGTTGTATATACTGGTTAACAAAGAAAAGGAGCGAATCACTTTTTAGAATCTTTCATTTCCCCACACCAAAAGTAATTTAATTTCCTTATCCGTATCTGCTTTTAAGCATGTAAGATTGCATTCCAAGGAAGAACCTGTACGTCCTGCATCATGAAGCAGATGTGATTTTTGTATCCCTTGCTAATGAAGGCAGGACTGTAAGGATGATCCAATAAAACACAATATAGAAAAGAGGATTATGAGATGAGATAAACATTGGTTAATTTTGTCTGGCTTAAATATCATCCAGGTTAAATCCATATCCAAGAGCTGTGACCCTGACATAAGTAAAGTGATCAGGACGTGGCTTCCAAGGACCCCATTGCGGGGAAAGGCCTCCTGTCCCCATCCAGGATGTCCACTGCGCAACTGCTATGCCACCTACTTACTATTCTGTCTTTATTCATTGACACACTCATTTACTCAACAAATAGGGTCGTTAAGTACTTGTCAGCCTTTTCCCAGGTCTTGAAGATACAAGTGTTCCTGTCCTCGAGAAGTTTGATTAAGTAAAAGAGACATTGGCGTGTAAATAGTGAATATGAGAAATAAATAGAGAATGTGATACACACATGTCTTTTATGTGTAATGACTCAGAGGAATTGATTTGAAAAGATGAGTAGGGGGTTATGAAGCAAACAGGCTGAGGGAGAGCACTCCAGGCTGAAGAAACAGCACACAGCAAGGTGTACCAGCACAAAGAAAAACTGTCCACAGAGATGAGCGTGAAAAGATGAGGTCAAGTTGTAAGGGAAGCCTTAGATCCATTGTTATAAACTGGGATCTCCACCGTTCATTATTTTTTAGTACATAAGCTGCATTAAGTTTATCACCCATCCCTAGAATTCTTTCACTTTCCCAATCTGAAACTCTGTACTCACTGAACACTATGCCCCCACTCTCCTGTTCCCCAGCCTCTGGCTACCACCATTCCACTTTCTGCCTCTATGACTCTGACTACTCTAGGTACTTCATGTAAGTGGAATCATGCAATATTTTTTCTTTTGTGTCTTCAAGCTTCATTCATGTTGTAGCATGGTCATAATTTCATCTCCAGTTTTATTTTATTTTATTTATTTTCAGTGTTCCAAAATTCATTGTTTATGCACCACACCCAGGGCTCCATGCAATATGTGCCCTCTTTAATACCCACCAACATCCTCAGTTTTTAAAAAAATTTTATTTGAGAAAGAGAGCTAGAGAGAGAGAGAGAAAGAGAGTGCACACAGGTGGGGGGGGGGGGGCAGAGAGAGAGGGAGAAGTAGATTCCCCCCTGAGCAGGGAACCCTGACATGGGATTTGATCCCAGGACCCTGAGATCATGACCTGAGTCCAAAGCACTTAACTGACTGAGCCACCCAGATACCCCTCATACCCAGTTTTTTTTTGATCATGTGTCAAACTGTTTTGAGTATGAATCTCTAATACATGTATAGGCGCATGAATCTCTAATACATGTGTAATATTAAGGTATCATGTATATTACAAAGAATACTCAAAAACAAATGTTTTCAAAAGATAAAACTGAAAAATAAACTTACTTTTTATTTTTGTCATAATGGGTTGTCTTGAAAAACTCCTAGACAATCTGAACATGGAAAAGCATTGCGGACTGTTATGCCAGAGGAGCAGTATGGTTTGATGTCCCATTTGTTTTTCATCAAATGTCCTCATTCTGCTGTTTGCTCTGTTGTCAGTGATGAAGAGTAGCTTTCCAAGATGAAATAATTCAAATAATGAGACTTGTATTCTTAGAGTGGAATATTCTAGTAAATCTAGACAGCATATACCTCATCACTGCATTTGTGTATCTTTCTAACTTCCATCCACATATACAGTTTGGTTGAAAAGCATAAAATAATACAGCCACTGGAATACGCTTGTTGGCCACTGTTTACCTCATGATTGTAGATGAAGGTACTAGCAGAAATTAAGAGTCTCTTGATGTTTTCGAGTCTTGACCAAAATTTTATCAAAATCAGTCAACTCTGTAAAAATAAATCACAAAACAGGTACAAGTACTAAAAACTACGGTTAGGGGGCACCTGGGTGGCTCAGTGGGTTGAAGCCTCTGCATTCAGCTCAGGTCATGACCCCAGGGTCCTGGGATCGAGCCCCACATTGGGCTCTCTGCTCAGCAGGGAGCCTGCTTCCCCCCTTCTCTCTGCCTGACTCTCTGCCTACCTGTGATCTCTGTCTGTCAAATAAATTTTTAAAAATCTTAAAAAAAAAACAAAAAACAAAAACTACTATTAGAACAATGGAGACTACATGGTGGTTGAAAAAGCATATACGCTGGAGCCAAGAAAACCTCAGTGAAACTTCGTCTTCACCATTACTAGCTATGTGACTGTGGGACAGATGGCTATATCTCTCTTAACCTTAGTGTTATCATCTATAAATACATGACAGTATCTGTTTTGTTTTGTGCTTTGGGGGCTTTTGATCCTGTTAGGATCCATTATTGTCAGAACATTATCAGGACAATACATTCTTTGCAAAGTTGTTTGGAGCGTAAAATGACATAATGCACCTATGTGCCTAGTGCACCTGCTCAGGTGGTGTTAGTACCATTTATTCATTTATAAGTGAACCCTCAAACAGGGAAACTAGTTTTAATGCCTTATTCCCATGTAGGAGGACACTTTTTTTTTTTTTTAAGTGTTCCATGACTCATTATTTGCATATAACACCCAGGGCTCATTGCAACACATGCCCTCCTTAATACCCATCACCAGGCCAACCCATTCCCTATCCCTCACCCCTCTGAAACCCTCAGTTTGTTTCCTAGAGTTCATAGTCTCTCAAGGTTTGTTTCCCACTCTGATTCCCCACCCCCCTTCATTTTTCCCTTCCTTCTCCTAATGCCCTCCATGCTATTCCTTAAGTTCCACAAATAAGTGAAGCTGTATGATAATTACCTTTCTGTGCTTGATGCAAATGATAGGTATCCATCCTTCCTGATGGCTGAGTAATATTTAATCCTTTTGTCTGGAATGCCCATCACCCCCATGCACCCAAACAATCCAAACTGGAATTCAAGATTCAGATTTCAATGTCTCTACTTTTGACATTTTAGAGAGGTGATAAAGCTTTTCCTCTTCAAATTCTTATATTGCTTTATTGTAGCTCTAATATAATAATAACCACTAATATAGTAATAACCACTTAATATGAGGTGGATGCTGTGAGGAGATGGTCAGTTCCCCCCTTCAGGAGCAAAAGACCTCTTGCCTGAGCTGCAGGGTGAGCCCCCACCAGACAGGCCCTCTTCAGGAACTATTTCAGGTAAGACCATCTCCCAGGTCATACCTCCTTCCCAAGGTGCCCCAGCCACTTGAAGGGTGATGTAGGGCCCAGGCCCTTAATACCACTGGCAACAACTCTGAAGGATCATATTATCTATAGGACTTGTCGGCTAAGGCTTCCATTGAGACCAGATCAGAGTGCAACTTCTTCTCTCCCAACTCTGTGCCTTTCCCTTCTCTTCCCCAGGTTGGCAGGGAGGTCACAGGAATGTAAGAAGCTCCTGCACCCTACTCCCCATTCCAGAACCTGCAACCCAGACCCTCAACCTACAGCCACACACGTCAGCCACTTACCACATTGCTACAATTATTGGTTCATTGCCTGTTACTCAATGTATGGGGTTTGCTTCTGATGTATTTCTATATTCTCAGGATCTAGTCAATATGTGGTCCATATGAACACCAAGCAAAAGCTTGTTGAATAAATTTATTAAAACTGGGATCTCATTTCTTTGGCCAAGATATTATTTTTTTCTTGTTTCATTGGATTTATTTATAATGTCTCCCCTTTAACAGTAAAAGAATTTAGAGCAATTAACCCAAAAGTTGACTACAATGAGGCAATGGGGGGATGGGAATGACAGAATCATAAAGATGAATCTATCAATAATAAGGTTCAATATAGTTGTAATTAGTCACTTAATATTTTTTAGTCATTGACCTGAGCTTCTATCATATACCAGGCAGGCACTGCTTAAGTGTTAAAATAAGACTGAATTTCTATCTCCAAGGAGAATTAGATTCAAATGGAGAAGAGGTAAAAATGGGATAGGGTAATTTTAGAAGGCAGCAGGTGGTACGAAGACCCCAGAAGGTCCTGAACACCTGGAAATAGCTGAAGGCAACTGAGAAATACTATAAGTAGGAAGGGCTCTCCTTCTTCCCACTTTGTACTTAAAAACAAAGTATACACTTCTTGTGAGAAAGATGGCCTCCCACTATCAGGAAGAGAGCATTCTTATTACCAGAGATGGGGAGTTGACATCAAGATGAGTCTGTACAAAGCTCACTAAAAATCACCCTTATATTCCATGAGTTCCCGCCACATATTTCCTGTTCACTTTCGCACAATTCCACACCCCTAGGCCAAGCCCTTTTTCCTTTGTCTTCTCAGGTCTCCATAGCTTATCCCTTTTTGTTAAAATGGTATCGTTTTTGAGCACCTGGGTGGCTCAGTTGGTTAAGCGTCTGCCTTCAGCTCAGGCCATGATCCCTGGGTTCTGGGATTGGGTCCCATCAGGCCCCTTGCTCAGCGGGGAGGCTGCCTCTCTCTCTCTCCCTCTGCCATTCCCCTTGCTTGTGCTCTCTCTCTTTCAATATCTCTCTCTCGCTCTCTGTCAAATAAAAAAAAAAAATTAAAATTAAAAAAAAAAAAAACCTTTAAAAAAGTGCTATATAACCATGGGTCTAACTGCTTCTTTGGGAATTTCACTTCTTTCTATGACGTCTTCCATGCCATGTAAACAATTTAACAGCAGATAAAATCTATATGCTTCTTTCCGGTTAATCTTTCATTAGCTCACCTCACAGGTCCCAGACACAGAAGCTAAGAGGATAAAGGAAATGTCTTTCCTTCCCTATACCTCTTTGGGTAGGATGGTCTGAGGAGGACTGTCCCAGAAGGAGAGTAGAGGCCTCAATAATGAGAATCCAATCCTTGCTGAGATTTGAGGGAAGAAACTTTTAGGCAAAGAAAACAGCTACTCTCAAGGCCAGGCATTCTGCACAAATTGGACGCTAAACTCCAGGAAACTAAATACAGAAAATTGCTTGTTTTTCTCTGGGAGGGAGACATGTTCTAATTCTTAAGAGGTGCCAAAGTTTTTCCTTGAATAAAACTGGATGGCACTGAGAGAAGTAAACAATGTCTTCATCAACTATTTCACAACAAAGATAGAAGCAGAAATCTGTGACAGCTTTTTGTAGTGACACTGAGGGCCTCATATTAAGAAGCATTCAGGAAAGACAATTCTGTGAGGGGCTGCAGTGACTCAGAGTCCTCACATCAGTAGCTTGATGACATGACCTTTAAGTCTTCTTTGAGTCAGAACTAGATGTCAGACAGTCAAGATTACATTCTCTATTGAGGGCCTCAGCACAGGTATCCTAGAGTGTTCCCTTATCCTCTGATTCATTAATCAAGAAAGCAATTGTTCAGAACAACCCAAGACAAAGGCTTTTAATCATACCACTATTCTCCTGCTGCCGTTAAGATTCCCAATTTAGGTTGACTCCATAGAATTCTGTGGAAATATCACCTACCAGATAATGAGCTGCTTGTTCCCAGTATATACTTCCTTTTTCTTTCATTTGCTCATGCACACCCCACCACCCCCACTCCCACCCACCCCATCCCCATTGCTGTAGGGTTCTCAGGGTTTGGGTTGTATATTAGTTTTTGAGATGCAAATAAATAAGTGACAGCAAGCGTAAAATTAAAGAAAGAGTGTCGAGATAATCAAGGAAGAGGAAAATGGAGATCACCAAGCTATTAATATAGGGCAGGTTTGCTTAACATGACTTTATAAGTTTGTTTCCTGACAATTAAACAAAAAGAGCATTTATTAAACAGCGACACTCTTGCAAGGGAGTGTCACAATAATTCCAAGGAAAGGATATGTATTCCAAAGTGAAAAATGTAATAGGTCGCAGGCTTTGACATCGTAGCAGAGGAATGTCACCACATTACAAAACATGTACTGCAATCCTCAAATTGCTTTGACTTCTTGTTACTAATAAGCCATCTAGATGATGGGGTGCCTGTGTGGCTCAGTCATTAAGTGTCTGCCTTAGGCTCAGGTCATGATCCCAGAGTCCTGGGATTGAGCCCCATTTCTCCCTCTGCCTGCCATGCCTCTTTCTTGTGTTCTTCCCTCTTTTGCTATCTTTCTGTCAAATAAATAAAATCTTTAAACAACAAACAAATGAAAAAAAAAACCATCCAGATGAGTATCTACAAATTCAATGAATTAGATGCATCCTATATGCAAGTATTGAAAGATCTGAGTTCTGATCCAAGCTCTACTACCTGAGGGAGTTTAGGACATGACACCCCAAAATATGCTGCTCTGGTCTATTGTTGATTTGGAGCTGAAAACACTTGATAAACAACATGTTCAGGAAGAGGCTTTTTCTACATTCCCTCTACCTGCCTGAAGACAGATCCTCCAAAAGGAACTCAATTGTCATAATCCTCTCCTCAAAAGTTTCATCAACTGGGGAACACTGACTCTTACCACAGGAGAAAGAACTAGAAGCTGACACCACACCCAGACAAGCTTTGTCACAAACTATTAATTTCTATCTGTTCTTCTCAGGACCCAGTCATCTTTCCTAAAGTGATGTACTCTCCCCTACATTCCCCATTCCCACCCACACTATGCTGCTATAAAGCTCTCAAATCTCACCATTTGAGGGTATATGCACTCTTATTTTTTTTTCCCTGTGTACTGCCCAGCAGGTAATATTTAAAATTAACACACTTGTACACCTTTTCTCCTATTGATTTCCTAGGTCCAGCTATGGAGCCCAGGAAGGGTAGAAGGACGTCTTTCCTCCCCTACACACCTATTTTTCCAACGATGAGGCCAGCACTGAAAAGGTGCTAGGATTAAATAATAGCGAGTGAAAGTCCCCAGGCCAGCACAGTTACAAGCAGATGACAGTCGCTTCTCCCTGCCTTTCCTTCCCTCTAGCTCTTCACCTAGTATAGAATAAGGGCCCATCTGAAACATAGCTTACGACCAAATGCCACTCATAAGAAGCCTCCCTTGAGTGTACAAACGGAGGCCAACACATCATGTCTACGTATTTAACAGGTGTGAGTGAAGCAGGCAAACTGTTGAATAAAATGTGTTATAGCTTCGTATGTTAGTAAATATACCTTCATAATTATCTGGAAGGTCAAGGTCAAATTTAGATTTTTCAGCTCCCTCAGAGTTTCATGCCAAAATCCAGTAGGAGGCCCTGGGGCACATTCACCCTTCCCAAGTCCCGAGACCTGTATCCCTCCTCTTCCTCTCTCAGCTCTCTCCCTTCCACAAGGGGCCGAGCAGGCATGGTGTGAATACCCCAGCTCCACCAAGCTCCAGACACACCTTCATGATCAACTGCCCCCACGGGCCCAAGGGTGTGTACGCCAGCAACCACAGTCTGCTCCAAGGAAGGTGCGATGGGAAGGGGTCCCAGCAGGCCTCGGAGCCAATATTTAGGCCTGTTGAACAGAAAGTTCCATGGTCCCAGGTACCCAAAACTTGGTCTAAAAATAAAGGGAAGGGTCTCAGTAGTCAGTAGCTTTGGCCCCATAGACTCCTCACCTTCTTAGTGGAAAGGGAGCCCCAGAGAGACACGTTAAGGCACAACCTGATGCCAGGTCTTGCCTGGTTCTAGGGGGGGATATTGCTTAGAAGTTCAGCAGTTCTTGCAATAATTTCACCCTTCCCAAGAAATCAATACCCACAAAAGTATTGGTTATGTCAAGAAAAGGTACTTCTACAAAAAGAGGTGTTTTTTTTTTCCTTTCCTGTATCTATAGAAACAAATATAAATGTTGCTTAAATCTTAGCCATCTTTCCCCAACTCCATCATTATTTTAAGGTACAGTTCTATTCTTGCTTCATACATCTGAGTTCCCCCCCCCCAACTTGTCCCTCTCCCTCCTCCTCTCTCCTTCCTTCCTTTCTTCCATTCCTCCCTCCCTCCCTTTTGATTTCTCATTGCTTGTTTTGATAAACTCACAATTTTTGTGGACAAAAGAATGCAATTAGAAACTGGATTTGCACATCAAAATCCTTGAGGAGAACACAGGCAGCAACCTCTTTGACCTCAACCGCAGCAACGTCTTCCTAGGAACATTGCCAAAGGCCAGGGAAGCAAGGGCAAAAATGAACTATTGGAACTTCATCAAGATCAAAAGCTTTTGTACAGCAAAGGAAACAGTCAACAAAACCAAAAGGCAACTGACAGAATGGGAGAAGATATTTGCAAACGACATATCAGATAAAGGGCTAGTATCCAAAATCTATAAAGAGCTTAGCAAACTCAACACCCAAAGAACAAATAATCCAATCAAGAAATGGGCAGAGGACATGAACAGACATTTCTGCAAAGAAGACATCCAGATGGCCAACAGACACATGAAAAAGTGCTCCACATCACTCAGCATCAGGAAAATACAAATCAAAACCACAATGAGATACCATCTCACACCAGTCAGAATGGTTAAAATTAACAAGTCAAGAAATGACAGATGCTGGCACTGATGCGGAGAGAGGCAAACCCTCCTACACTGTTGGTGGGAATGCAAGCTGGTGCAACCACTCTGGAAAACCGTGTGGAGGTTCCTCAAAAAACTGAAAATAGAGCTACCCTATGACCCAGCGATTGCACTACTGGGTATATAACCTAAAGATACAAATGCCAGTGATCTGAAGGGGCACGTGCACCTGAATGTTTATAGCAGCAATGTCCACAATAGCCAAACTATGGAAAGAACCTAGATGTCCATCAACAGATGAATGAATAAAGAAGATATATAGATAGATAGATAGATAGATAGATATACACACACACACACATAACATAATACTATGCAGCCATCAAAAGAAATGAAATTTTGCCATTTGTGACAATGTGGATGGAACTAGAGGGTATTGTGCTTAGTGAAATAAGTCAATCAGAGAAAGACAACCATCATATGATCTCCTTGATATGAGGAAGTGGAGAGGCAATGTGGGGGGCTTGGAGGGTAAGAAAAGAAAAAATGAAAGAAGAAGGGATCAGGAGGGAGGCAAACCATAAAAGACTCAATCTCAAAAAACAGACTGAGGGTTGCTGGGGGGAGGGGGCATGGGATAGGGTGGTGGGGATATGGACATTGGGGAGGGCATGTGCTAAGGTGAGTGCTGTGAAATGTGTAAACCTGGTGATTCACAGACCTGTACCCCTGGGGATAAAAATACATTATATGTTTATTAAAAAATTTAAAAATTAAAAAAAAAGAAGCTGGATTTGCTACCTTTAAGAAAGTTATATCTAGTGTCCCTTAAGTAGAATACAGGAATAAATTTTCTTATCACAATGTGATTATAATGGAACAGTTCCAACTTCTTGATTCCTGGAATTCACCTTCTACTTAATTAAAATAACTCTTCCCCAAACTGTAAAACACCTTTACGAAAAAAGAAGGAACATAATATATCATGCTTTCTTTTGGCTTCTATGCATGTGATGAGACAGAAATTGCTTAGATTTATAAGTGTCTTGACTTTGATAAAGATTTACCCTTCAAACTATGAAAAACACCTTATTTACACTGGTGTTTCATTACTGACCCAAGTATTTCCCACTTCACTAAAAGGCATACGGCGGCACGTAAAAAAGGGCCTACTTAATACTCAGAGGACAGGAGGAGCACAAAGGGCTGGCAGTACTAGGAGAGAAATGTGCCCAGACAGCTGCACAATTAGTTTTCTTCTACCCTTCACTAGACCAGATCACCAGTGTTAACTGCCCTCCTGCTCACTTACAGATTGGTCTGTATCCTTAAAAATCATTACAAATTAAGTGTTTCCATTATCTTACCACATCTAACTTATTATTGAACCATTTGTCTTCATCCTGCAATATATGTTACTCTGTATGACGTTCATGTGGATGGTTGGTTCCTTATCATCACCAGAGTAAAAGCACTTTAGACTTTAATAAAATGAATGAAGCAAACCCTTCTTAATATGAATGCTATAACAGTCTTTGCAAAGAGGAAGGAAGGAAGGAAGGAAAGAAGGAAGGAAGGAGAAAATACCATTAACCTACTATGAATTGGAGATGTGGATTGGAGTAGTGTTACTAGCAACAGTAATGACATTTTACCCACCAACTCTCACTCTTTCACCTGATACTTGACAAGAAAAGGTATAACTTGCTTATACTTCTTATGCTTCTTATAAGTTATAACTAACCATGTTTGGTTATGGCCATTTAGAATAGTATGGTCATATAGAATAAAAGTAACTGGCCCACTTTCTTAGTCTGCTTGTGCTGCTGAAATAAAAATACCATAGAGTGGGTGGCTTAAACAACAAGCATTTATTTCTCGTAGCTCTTCCGAGTGCAGGGCAGATCTTGTGTCCAGTGAGGGCCCCCTTCCTAGCTGATACATGACTGTCTTTTCAGATCCTCACATGGCAGAGAGCAGAGAGAGAAGGAACAAGGTCTCTCATGCTTGTTCTTATAAGGTACTAACCCCATTCAGTGGGGTTTCCCTCTCCTGACCTGATTACCTCCCCAAAACCCCACCTCCAAATAACATCATATTGAGGATTAGCCTTTAACATGTAATTCTGGAGGGGACATAAATAGTGATCCAATATCATCCACACTGAGAGGAGACCTGTAATACAGGAATGTCAACCATGTAGGGTTTTCAGAAAAGGCCACCGAATGTTAATAAAGTTTTTATAAAAGTTTTAATCACTACAGAAAAATCTCTCAAGTACACAAACGCAACTATCTTCACATACTGTAGACAATCTGCATACGTACAGACACACTTGTACATAACTTTTAAATGAGGAGTATTTCAAACATATACTTCACACATATAGTCATACACAAAATCATTTCCCAAGGAAAAGAGTGTTAATAAATCAGCTAGTGAGTTTCCCCTGCCTTGAGCACTCTCCGTGACTTCCCGGGGAAACGGTAACGAGGAGCGGAGCTAGCTGGAGGCTAGGGTGATGCGGCGCTTGTGATGAATGGAAGAAGAGGAATGAGTTGAAGTAGGGTCTGCTGTGTTGTAAAAGGTAGGGTCAGGAATGAAATAGGCTTCCACTAAGTATTTGTTACCTAGGCAATTCTGGACATTTTCATCCCTAATATGTTCATTTCTTTTTTGCTGAAGAGTCATCTTGATTAACGGGCACATGTATCCTCACTTTCAAAGATGGGAGGGCGATTAAGTCAGGCTCCGATGCCTTTGCTCACACTGATTCCCTACCGGGACCAGCTCATGCGAGTCATTCATTCCACTTGAAAGACACTGAGCCCTCGTGGTGAGCAGGGCAGGATTCTAAGTGTGGAGATGGACTATTTACCCAGACAGATAGGGTCTCTTTCATGGAAGGGGGGATGAGAGATGAGAGAGGAAGTGGGGGTCAGTAACAGGCAATAAACAAGGAAACAAACTACATAATTGCAGAGATGGTAAGTACAATGAAGAAGTGAAAACAGGCTTCTCTCTCCGTTCTGCTTTCCTCCCGGGACCCACCTTATCAACTCTTAACAGCAATGTTTTCCAACCTCCCCTGCCCAAACTTGAACAGACCATTTCCTCCTTTTACGAACCCACTGAAGCCACCTGTCCTCTCTCATGCCACTTTATTGCATTTGTTCACCAGTCTTATCTTTCCCAATGAGACTTTAAGCCCCTTTAGAGTAAAGGTCAGACACTTTTTTTTTTCTTAATGATTTTGTAATTGTAATCCCTGGCACATATTCTGGTTTTGCTCACCACATAACATACTTAATAAATGTTAATTAACTGAACAAATCTCTTGAAGGAATACAGGAGCCATGAAGAGTAACCTAGCAAAGGTCTATTATTGCAAAATTTGAGGCTTAATGTCTATGTTGTGATCCCAACCTTCTACAGAGATTTTATGATCATCTCATTAGAACCATGTTCTTTCTTTAAAAAAAGATTTATTTATTTGAAAGAAAGAGTGCACACACATGCACCTGAGCGGGGGTGGGGGTACAAGGGAAAGAATCTTTAGCAGACTCGCTATTGAGTGAGGAGCCCAATGTGGGGCTTGATCTCATGACCCTGAGACCATGACCTGAACCAAAACCAAGATGGAGGCTTAACTGACTGAGCCACCCGAGGGCCCCTAGAACCATGTTCTCTTGTTTAGTCTGGTAGCTTCTCTTACCCGGTGTGCCATTTTTAAAGAAATTTCAATTTAGGATTCGCATTACTAAAGTGATGTCAGCCAGAAAGTGAATTGAACAAGTAGACTGTGTAGTATGAGTTAAGAGGTGAGCTCAGGGACACCAAAGAAAGGTCACAGATTTCCTAGAACCCAGAGAATTTGCTCAAAGAGACAGAGCAGTGAACCATATTACTCAAATAGCAACACAGCACTGAAGGACTCTGGCTAAGTAATCTAAGGCCTCTTTGCAGCATTGAAAAAGCACGGTGTGACCTCACAGTTGCTTTGGGCCATCCATTAGAGGGCTCTAACCAGCTCCAATCTTTATTCAATGCCTCCCAGGGAACTACCAGTTCCAAGGTAGGCAGAGGAAAAACTCTTGGCATTGCAATTAAGCAAAACAAAACAAAACAAACAAGCAAATAAAAAAAACTTTCTTAAGGTGATTTAGGATCCACCTGCATGATAATGGATATAATGCAGACCAAAGTGTAAACCCAATAGAACTGTGCTTCAAGTGTTAATGAGAAAATGTTTTCTACTGAAGCCAAAGCAGTTACAGAAGAGTCTTACTAAAAGCTCTATTAGGGGTTACACATCAGACTAGGATTTTATTAAGAGTTACAGTTACTTATCAGGAGCCAACCTATCTTTACAGCTCTCATGTGCTTCTCTCCACTTCCTGATGATTTGTCTCCTACACGAACAATTCTAGGAACATGGGTTAACTCCCGAGTCTCTTCTTCTAGCTTCAAAGACAGGATCCATCAAGGCAGAGGGAAACCACAAAACCAATGGAGTACATAAGCAGCAACCTGAGGTCTTCTGCAAAGTAACCAACAAACATCTGCTGTCTTTTGTGGCCACAGATGTATTATTATTATTTTTTTTAACTAAGATTAGGAAGTGAATAGCAAAAAGCATTTTCCGTTTTTATTTTGCTAATGGAAAATCTGGACCAAAAAGTTGCTGAATTAGTGAATCTCAGACAGAATAAACATGTTATTAGAGATAAAGCCATGTGCTTTTACTGAATTTATGTGGTCTCTTCATCAAAAGACAGAAAAAGAGTTGAAATAGATCAGTAAATTAGTAAATTTGATTAATAGAACAAAGTCTTATTCTGTCATTATTCTTCCCATTATTCCTAAAATTAAAAAAAAATAGCTCTTTGTTTAGCATGCACCATATTTAAGCCAATATGCCAGGCATTTCACGTAATTTTCTGATTTCATTACCCCAACAACAGTATGTGGTAAGTATCAGTTCCACTTTCACAGGTAGGGAAACTGAGGCTCAGAAATTAGAAGTAATTTGCTCAAAATCTTATAGGTTATAAATTAAGATCCAGAATTGCAAGACAAATGTGTATGACTTTAAAATTTAAATTCGTGCCAACATATCCATTGCCTTGAGAAAAATTAATTTCAAAGATGGAACAATACCCTACTGCCCTTTTTAAAAAAGTCCTTTAAGGATAAGACTTGACTGTACTTTAACCCTGAGCCATCAGGATTTTCTTTTTAAAGCCTTAATTCACAGTAGTTACCTTTAAAGATTTCATTTAAATGCATTTAGTTTATTTAATTAATTTGCATAATGAAGTCTGAGCATTTTTTTCTTCTTTCTTTTTCTTTTCTTTTCCTTTTTTTTTTTTTCCTTTTTTGGAAAGAGACCTACTAATTTCAATTGTGTTCCATTGGTCTTTCTAGCCTCATCATAAATTGTCCATCCAGAGTAAGAGCCCATGGTGGAATTATAAGAGCTCAAACACACAGTGCGCTCAGAGCGGGAGTGACAGGTTCTGGGGATCACATAACAGGTGCTGCAGTGGATACTTAAAACATTGCACAATCAACAACAAAATGAAGTTTACTCAAACAAGTGAACTTCAACAGAAAGGGAGGAAAAGAGAGGGTGGATGGGAAGGGCTAGACACTTGGGGCCTTAAACTGGACGTTTTATAATAACTGTTATATGTCCAACGCTCTTACGACCATCACAAAATAAACCGAAGTTATTTCCTCAAAAGTCATTCAATCTAAGCATGTTAAATATCCCTTACCATATTTGGAAGCCATTCGATTCACTCTAAAGGAATGAACACCTATGTGATCTACAACAAATCCTGTTATACCAATCCAATGACTAACATTCCTCTCTTTCACAGACATGACTGCAGTCTCGTGCCCCTACAATCACAGCTCAGTACAGTTACCTAGATAGGCCTCATGGTGTGACATCCCACACCTATCTATTGAGAGAAACTACCTATTGTCAGTTTCTAAATCACTTGCTCTCTAGAGCTTCCCAGTTGTTAAATTGCCTGGAGAAGGGAGAAGGAAGGGAGGGGACAGCAGAAAAAAATATTAATCTCACCAGGAAAAAAATATATTCAGAATAGTTCAGAATTGATTCATTAACTATCGAAGCACATAATAGATTTTTTTCCTATAATTTATGAGTGGCATTTATTTTCATTTTTCTTATTTTTAAAAAATTTTCCTATTTACTTTATTTCCCTCCTTCCACAGAAGATAATATTCGATTTTTCTTCTTTGCCTTCAGTGATCTCTTTGCCTATGTAAGAGTAGGAGAACAGAGCTGGGAATGCAATAACCTAGTATGATTGATCTGTGGTGGTTACCTTGAAGTTTCTGGTTGTATTCGGTCCTGTCAGACTGGCTCCTCCTCAAGGTACCAGAGTGGTCCCCAGAAACACTGCTGTCAACCACTGTGTCAGTCTTCCTTCTCTCCAGCATATAGAGCCTGGGCCTTAAGAAGGTCAGATTCTTCTTCTTGGTGCCCATGTTCTCTTTCCCAGTGGCTTCTTTGGGCTCCATCTGAGGCAAAGACAAGTCTGGAGACTTGTAGGCAATGGCTGTTTGTTGCAGTGTCTTGGAGTCAGAGTTGAAGCCACCAGAGTAACGAGTTTAACTGCCCCCTTCTTACTAAACGGCTTCACTCCAGGGTTACCTGGCTGTGACTGCCACCTGTACGGAGTCCCAGAGCTCCACCCCTATGAGGTCATTCTTTTTTATACCTAGAATCCAGCAGGGAAGCTGCCACCTGTTACCTGAGAGACCTGAAGCACAGAGCTAGGCAAAGCAGGGACTGCTGTGTCACATGCTACGGGAGCAAACAAAAATCCCATTGTGTGCCACATACACGGCGAGGCTGGGGGTTGGGGGAAAAGGGAAGAACAAGGTGGGGCAGGGCAGAAGGGCAGCACCTGGGAGTGTAACCTGCGGCTTGTGGGTTTAATGTGTGCCTGTGGGTGTGGACAGATGCACTGGGACACTGCGCTGTGGTTTGCTGGCCGGAGGCACACAGGAGCTTGTGTGGGACTTACAGCTAGAGTCACCCAAGTGTGACCCACAGAGTTAGTATGGGGTAATTAGAATTCACATTAGCATCAAAACAGTGGGTACAGAATCATTTTTAAGGATTACTGTGCGCATTCAAAAGTCGTGCTTCCTCCTCAACGAACGTTCTGAAATAATTTACTAACAATGTATTTGCCAAACCCCACTCCACATTCTTGAGGAAACAAGCATTCGTATCTTAGAGGCATCTGGCAACAGGCACTAGAGGAGGAGGACATGTCCACACAATCCTGGAGTCTTTTGATGTCTCTCGTCCACACATGACCCTTGCCTGAAATTTACCCTTCTATGCTCCCAACGCTGTTCTCTGTTCTGCTGCTTGGGGGGTGGGGGAGGGAGCATGGTGACATCAGGGTGTGATTTCTGTAAGATCTTTTCCTTTTTCCCTTTTCACAGATGGAGTGCCAGGAAATGGTAGCTCACCTTGGGAAAGGAAGGGAAGGAAAAAAAACGTTTGAAACTAAAGAGACGTGTGGAAAGCAGAAAGAAGGACAGGGACAGGGATTGGGAGGGAGAAACGCAAATACTGATGGGCCTTCCATTAATTTTTTGAAGTTGTTTTTCCTTGGAGTTACTGAGATTTCTCAAGGGGGAAATTTGTAGAAGCTCTGGGAATGTGCTGAGTGTTTTGTCTGCCCTTGTTAAAGAAAAGAGAGACTCTAAGAGGAAAGTAAATTCTCTTTTATTATAAAGGGACTGCCAAAATTCAGCTTTGCATGGCCCCTTCTGAATCGAGGCTAAGTCTTGTTAGACAAGGTTTATAAATGAAGGAAAAAAAGATAAAAACCGTTTTTCAATTCCAAGATGTGTGGGCTGAATATAATTTGCATAATTACCTTAAAAGATAAATGACAAATCTTCACCCACTGTAGAGACATCTATATATAGCTTGGCATATTGAATAGTTTTTATTTAATATAATTGATAGTCTTTTTTTAACAAGGCCTCTCAAGCACATTTAATAAATACTCTAAAAGGCATACTCTCTACTAAGATGTAAAACGAGCTTCCCTGATTCCTGTTAAAAAGTCTCACTTGTATTCTAATATTATATATACATATATGTATATAATATGTTTGTGTACATTCACCTGGTAACTAACAGATATATGCTATTCAGGTGTAGTATTACTGCAAACGTGAACCATCAAAACTATAGGACTTATGGGAAGTATGGGGTTGAGGACACCGAACTCCAAAACTTTGTCAGTGACTCACAAAAACCAGAGAGAAAACTATTTAAAAAAATAAAAATAAAAAAAGGTCACACATATGATACATGGTTAGGAAATACATAGATAGTATAATAAATATGGCACTTAATATTGAAACAGAACTGAAGGATACCTGTGGAAGTGGGCTTTAGAAGGGTTATGGTTTATGGGTCAGGAAAGAAGCTACATGCGAAATCAGATGGAAATGGACACCAGCAGATGCAGTTGAGCATGGCTCACAGCCCAGGCAGCGAACTGAGTGAGGTCACTGGTAATTTTGAGGGGTGTCCATGGATGAATTTTGTGTTTTCCTTTGTGGCTCAGGGCATCTGGGTACAGTTTTCTGCATTCACCTAATGTTTTAAGGGGTGGAAATCACACATCAGCAAAAGTGAGACTGTTTTGTGCCCAAACAGTTCCCTAATGTATCAGTCTTGTTGGAACCAACTTGTGTTTTCCTCACAAGCATTTTAGCAGAACTGACTGTACTAGCTCTATTGTATTTTGGAATCTTGTCAATTGAAAAGATATATAATATTGCTAGCATGGATTCGGTAGTAAATATATATTTTGTTTTTTTAATAAAAGTTTCTATGTCAACTTTAAAAATAATACTGCCTTTTAATCAGTCAACCAATGAAGCAGACAATGTGATTTGCTTTAATTTTCATCCTAGCACATTCGACCCCTCTGGCATGCAGAATTAGGCATGGTCAATCATAATGATAACTTTGTTCCCTATTTTTCCAGGCTCTCTTGCTGCTAGGGTTGACCAGATATTCCCAGGCTTGGCAAATGAGACCTCAGGGGCAGTCTGCTGGAACAGAGGACTGTGTGTTGATTCTGGGGAAGCTTTTGGTTCTCAGAGGCATCACAGCTGGCTTCAACCTTCCCCTTTCGTCTAAACTTGATCTCACAGTGCAGTTGCAAACACCCTGTGTCCATGAGAAAAGACCAAAAGAACTATGAGCTTTGATACCACTGAGCCACTGAACCAACACTAGCAGCCAACTACCTGTAGACTTCTGGCTATGAGTGTAACATAAAACACTCTTCCTCAAACATTCTTAGTTGAGTTTTTGTTGGGAATACATTTCTAATGGATGCGACAGACATACAGTGTTTGATTGTCTGCGTATAGATTCATAGATCTCTGCATTTTTTAAGCTAATGTGTTTAGAAGCTCTCACAGAAAACATAATTTAGTTTTTCTGGCAATGAGTGAAGACAGGTTAGAGAGATTCTGAGTGTTTCATCACTGGAACATTTTGCTAGAATGTGAGTGAGACTAGAAGACAAGGACTGTGACTTGTCTGAGTTTTATACTTTAAGGCAGAGGTAAAAAAGTATTTCAATGCAAGGATTTCATATTATGTGAAAGAATAAAATATTGATATTAAGACATTTAAATTAACCTTTAACCAACTGAGCCACCCAGGCATCCCATGATACTTAAATTAATTTTTTTGGAAGTAAAGAACAAGTAGCTCCTGGTTCATTATTTTAAAAAGCAGTGAATTCAAGACTCAGTTTTATTTAATTTTGGCTATGACATAAATCATCTTGATATTACAAATGTCATAATCTCTCCAGGTTCCAGTTTCTTCATCTATAAAATGTGAGGATGAGGTAGCCATTATGCTGTTCACTAAATATTTTCAGTTTTCCATTTAGGTACATGGGACTATTGCACTGCCTTGCACTCTTGTAATTTAAGTGTGGTCATGGAACTTGCTTTGGCCAAAGAAACTGACTAAAAGTGTTCTATGTCACTTCTTGGAAAGTGCTAACAACCAGTGTGTGATTGGCTATAGGTCTCTTGCCCTCATTTATGATGATGAGCAAGAGTCCAGGTAGTGGCTGCTCTATCAGGATGAGTCCTGGGATGAGGATGCTTAGAGCAGAGCCCCCCAAACATCCCATAATGATTGTGTAGTTTGAGCATGAAAGAATTCTTTGCTGCTTTAAGCCACTGGGATTTCAGTCTTTTTAAAAAACTACATCTGCATAACCTAGACTATTCTTATTGCTGTAGGGTGTAGATTAAACGATACACACATCTTGTTCAGGTCTAGCATTATGTGATTTCTGGATTCGAATCCCAGGGCGCTCTCAGGTTAGAAAAGTACCAATTCCAAAACAGAAATAATATCTCTTGAATAATGTGATGAATAAACTGGATTGGAGGAAGGAAATGAATTTATTATAAGTAAGGAATTCATTGTAGGAGTCCAGGTGAGAGATGCTTGGACTAGGGTAGTGGCAGTTAGAGATGGAGAAAATTTGATGAATTCAAGTACATTTTAAAAGTTGAACTAATAGAATTTGTATGTGAGGTAGAATTTGATTGAGGTAGATGAGTAAAAAGAGGAGTGAAGTTAAATTCCAGGTTTTAAGATTAAATAAGTGGGAGAATATTGGTGCTGTGTGCTACAACAGGAAGGAAAAAGACAAGAGAAGAGGTAACTTGAGTAGGGTTGTCAAGAACTCCACGTAAGATGCATTAGTGTTAAAATGCCTGTGAGATATTCAAAAGATATCTCAGGTAGCCTTTGAATATATAAATTTGGAGTCACTATTTAGATTTTAGCTTAAAAAATAAAACCTGGTCATCAGAATATACATACCATTTGTTTTGTTTTGTTTTGTTTATTCATTTATTATTCTTTATTTTATTTTTATTTTTTATAAACATATAATATATTTTTATCCCCCGGGGTACAGGTCTGTGAATCACCAGGTTTACACACTTCACAGCACTCACCATAGCATATACCCTCCCCAATGTCCATAACCCCACCCCCCTTCTCCCAACCCCCCTACCCCCAGCAACCCTCAGTTTGTTTTGTGAGATTAAGAGTCACTTATGGTTTGTCTCCCTCCCAATCCCATCTCGTTTCATTTATTCTTCTCCTACTCCCTTAACCCCCCATGTTGCATCTCCACTTCCTCATATCAGGGAGATCATATGATAGTTGTCTTTCTCTGATTGACTTATTTCGCTAAGCATGATACCCTCTAGTTCCATTCACGTCTCGCAAATGGCAAGATTTCATTTCTTTTGATGGCTGCATAGTATTCCATTGTGTATATATACCACATCTTCTTTATCCATTCATCTGTTGATGAACATCTAGGTTCTTTCCATACTTTGGCTATTGTAGATATTGCTGCTTACATACCATTTTTTAAAAAGATTTTATTTATTTATTTGAGAGACAGAGAGCAGGAGTGGGGGGTGAGAGGCAGAGGGAGAAGCAGACTCCCTGCTGAGCAGGGAATCCGACATGGGGCTCGATCCCTGAGATCACAACATGAGCGGAAGACAGCAGGTTAACTGATGAAGTCACCCAGGTGCCCTTGAACATACATACTATTTAAAGTCAGGGATGGATGAGACTATTAAGAAGGAAAATATATCCAGAAAAGAGGGACCGAAGTCAAGCCCTGAAGAACAGTAAGTCTAGAGGTGGGGCTGGAGTTTGAAAAGCCAGCAGAGAAGGCCACGGGGAACAGCCACTGAGGAGGGAGAAACGTGGGAGAATGTGGCATCACAGGACTGGAGGCAGCTTTTTCTAAAATTCAAAAGTGGTCAGATGGCTGAAAAGCAAGACAAAATGAAAAGGCAAAATAATTCTTTTAATTTGGCACAAAGTTGGTCATTTATGAACTTTTCAAAAGGAGTTTCAGTAAAGTGGTAGAGGTAGAGTCCAAACGAAAGAAGTAAGGGGGCGCCTGGGTGGCTCAGTGGGTTAAAGCCTCTGCCTTCAGCTCAGGTCCTGATCCCAAGGTGCTGGGATCGAGCTTCACGTTGGGCTATCTGGTCAGAGGGGAGCCTGCTTCCCCCTCTCTCTCTCTGCCTACTTGTGACCTCTGTCAAGTAAATAAACAAAATCTTAAAAAAAAAAAAAAGAAAGAAAGAAAGGAAGGAAGGAAGCTGAATCACATGAGAATGACTTCTTTGTTTTTTGCTTACATTTTTAGAAAAGATTTATTTATTTTTTTAATTGGGGGAGGAGCAGAGGGAGAAAATCTTCTGGCAGACTCCCTGCTGAGCACAGAGCTTTTAGACTCAATCTCACAACCCTGAGACATGACCTGAGCCAAAACCAAAGTCAGATGCTTAACCGACTGAGCCACCCAGGTGGCCCCAGAAGGACGCTTCTGAGAAAGTGTGCTCTGATGTATTGTTCCTGAACAATTACTATATGTAACGATTATACCTTGGCAAAATGGTGATGAAGGTAGACTCATATCCATGTGTGATAGATCCCAAAACAGGTTCAGAGAAGTTAAGTGGTTTTCCCCAGATCACACAACCAGTTAATGATGGGGTAAGGATAGATTCAGTCTCTCTCATAGCAACGCCCACAGTCTCAGCCCCTCTGCTGTACCCAAAGTGCCGAGCAAACTCCCTCATAGGCAGCAAGCACACTCAAATGCCCTTTCTTTTGTCTGTTCAAGGCGTCTAGGAACAATTCCTTATTACTTGTCTTTTGGTGGCGGGGGGGGGGGGGGGGCGGTGAATCCGAGTGATCTGAAATTCTATCAACATTTTCAGTGATTTTTATGTGCAGTCCAGCTCAGAGAATTCCTGCAAGTGTGCTCTTTGTCTCCAGTATCTCTCTACTCCAACTCATCTTGCCCAGTGCATCTTGATTTTCGTCTCTAAACTGTCAACCAGATCATGTCATTCTTCAGATTAAAAAGCGTGATGGATTGTTTCCCACCTCATGTCGAGGGAAATCCAAATATTCTGTAGGCCTCAATCAGACCATCCAGTTTCATTTCCAATTACTTGCTGTTCTGGTTATTGATTGCTGAATAACAAATCACCCCTACAACTTAGTTGCTTAAAGCAATGATTATCACTGTGGTAGCAAAGGTAAGGGCTTCGGCGAAGCAGTTCTGACTCAGGTCTCTCATGTGGTTGGAGGTCAATGTTGGCTAAAGCTAAGACGGTGGGCAGGTAAAAGAGTGAAGGATGACCAGGTATCTGTCTCATTTCATGTACTCTCCCTCGTGGCCTCCTTGGTTGCTCCATATGAGCCAGTCTGGGCCTCTGTCACAGCATGGCAGCCTCAGGGAAGTCAGACAGCTGACATCATGGCTCAGGGCTACGAAGGGGAGTCTCTCAAAGGAACCGGGAAGAAACCACAGCCTCTTTGACCAATCTTATGAAGTCACAGAGCATCACTTCCACCAGAGTCTCAAAGCCTACCCATACTGAAGGGAAAGGAACATCGACCCCACCTTTGCCATGGGAGGAGTATCAAAGTGACATTGTAGGAAGAGCTTACAGGATGGGAGAAATTGTTGTGGTTATCTATGGAAACAGCAATGTGACCCATATACCCAGTACCTACTCCATATTCTCTTTCCTTTTAGGATTGACTTTGCTTAAGCTATTTCTTTTACTTGGAATAGTGCTCCCCATCCTATAAAATCTTACTCATCCTTCAAGACCAGCTTAAATGTTCCCTCCTCCAAGACACTTCCCTTCTGTCCCTGGGAACAATCATTCTCACCCATCTCTGAGATCACAGAGCCACATACCTCTATCCTAACAAAAGGAGCCCTATAGATTCTGTGACTCGTTAGATGATGATATATTCAAGATATTTGCCTTTGAAACCCTCATGGCTAGCAATATGAAATCAATAAATGGTTGTTGTTGTGGGGCTCAGACATAGCAGGTTAAGGTCTTGTGTAGCCTACTAATTTATGCGGAGAGGCTGAGTTGCAACTTACAGTATTGTTTTTCCTCTCTCTCTGATTAGTATCTCCTTTCCTGGGAAAGGAGACTATAGATCTGGAAACAAAAGAGAAAATCAGAGAATATTACTTCCTCAAAGATGAGCTCATTAATGCATGTGTGAGATGACCATAAAGCCAGCTTTGAGAGCTCCCTATTCAACTGCAAATTGTTCATCGTGGCCCTGTTATCTTGTAGCTGTGTTTTTATATTCGCTGCTGTGCTTCCTGAAAGCAACAATTTCTGTTAATGCACTGACCAAGCAGCAGCATAATAATCCTGTCAGCAGACAACGGATGGGAGCTGAGGTTTGGAAGGAGGTAAACCTTCTAATGTTTTTATCCTCTTGATTGAAGTAATTTTAGCGATGACATATGATCATATCTGGGTCTTTGTCTCAGCTGTAATGAATCATCCATTGCAAGATTTTCAAGGTTGTCGGGGGTGGGGGTGGGGTTTATCTCGGGAAGGGGAAGAAACTTTGTCAGTGCACGGGATAGCCTGACAATGATCAAAACCAGCTACATAAGCAAGCCAAGGGGCCACTAGAATCTTTGAAAACGATCTATTTAAGAATGCTAGTATCTAAGTCAGAGCATTGGATTTAATTCCTACCAGTTCATGATCTTCCAGAACTCTTTTAACAGTTATTTCAGCAGAACAGCAACTTGGGTCAAAACAATTGATGCAAAAGATGAACTATTCTAATTTCCCAGAGAGAACCCAGAAGACTTTTTAAATCGCGCCCTCTCTCCAGTTTCTCCCATCTCCATTTCCCAAAATTTGGACCTCATTGGAGTTAACTGGCTTCTAAATAGGAGATAAAGCTATATGCACCTTTCATTTTAGCTCTAAGCAGCCGGCTTCCTATTACTTGTATTGTCCTTATGAATAATTCAGAAACATTTATTGGAAAATAAAATCTTAATATTATGGTTGGATGTTTAAATTCACACATCAGTGTACCATACATTATATGCAAGGCTGTATGCTGCAGACTCCTAATACAGAGCCACTAAATGATCCTAGAGACTCGGTAAAAAGAAATGATTCTTTGTTCTTCTACCTCCAAGGCATTCTTTTCTCATTTCACTTCGTTTTCTTTTGTGCCAAAACCATTTTGTCATAAGAGCTCAGTATGTTGGCTGCAAGAAGATGTTTGTGCATTTTTAGTCTGGAGGTAGAAGCACTAGCAGATGCCTAGCAGGAAGGGCGTGTCTTTAATGAGTGCCACAGGGACTCATGGGAATCACTTAAGTAAGAGCCATTTTCTGTGGACTGAGTGACTCTGAAAAGCACATTGGCCACTCAACTAATCACAGACATCAGCCTTGTTAATTCTGAGATTTCTCTACAGATATTCTGATTTCTCTCTTGGCATTCAGCCTCTCTGATGCAGGGTTTTTTTTTTTCACCTTTCAAGTGTGAGATTCAGATTGGATTCAGCATTTTGTAGATCTGTGTGACTACTCCTTCAGAGAATATTATTAAATTCAAAATTATAGTATCCATAGCAACCATAACTAGGTCAGTTTGCACTCAGCGTAACAAATAACACAGAGAATCTATATCCTTTTCCAACCATCTTCTGTGCCTGCAAAACTTTGTTAGGCTGCTGAAAGTAAGTGGTTTTGCAGGAAAAGTGCCTGGTAGCACCTGGAAGAGGTATTTTCATATTTATTTGTTATCCACACTTAGAAAACTTCATGCAAATTAGACAATGTACATACGATTTTACTTCACACAAACAACGTGAATATTGGAATAATGGTTTTTGGTGGTGAAACTTAACTTACTTCTTTTCAAATATTGTTAATAATGCCTAGTAAAAATAAACTCAAAGAATTCTCAAAAAGAATTGAAGTAACATAGAGAACACTCCTTTCTACTTTGGTTATAGCTAATATTTTCCCCCAAAGCAGCTGCTTTCCTATTAAACCAAGAAATATTCGTTGTTCCTTCCCACTCATTAGTTGAATATTTTTATCTAGCAGCATATATAACATGATATGGTTTTTATCAGAGCATGATATACATATGATATATGTATACATATGTATATATATACATATGTATATGTATATAATGTATGTGTACACATATATACATACATAATATAATGTATATACATATATACATACAATTTCATATTTAGAAATTTCACACTTTGGACAGATATATATGTGGATAGTGATTCTGGAGGGGAGCAGAGGGGAATTTTCCTTTTTTTACTTTAAGCTTTTTGTATTGGACATTTTTAAATAATCTACCAGTTACTAAGTTCTTTGTTAGTATGTTTAATAGTATAATTATTAGTGTAAAGTTTTGCAGGCAAGGTAAACACCACCAGTTGCGCTGGGAGGAGGTCGGCACCCTCGGGCGAAGTTCCATGACTCGGGAGAGGGGAGTCGGGGAAGTTGCCCTGGGAGGGAGTCAGCGGGGTCTTTTATTGGGCCAAGGCAGGGCATGGGCTCACATCCATATGTGGTAAGGTATTTGGTGATCAGAAGGTATGGGGTGGGAGCTCCTGATACTCCTGTTTCCTGCATAGGTATCGGGTTACCTCTGGAGACCTGACCTGGGCATACATCCTTTTGGTGGGAGAGTCAAGGATTAAGGAAGTGGGGGGAGGGGACTGAAAGATGACAGCCCCGACAGTCATTTCTATTGTTCCTCCTGCATTCCTGAAGCCGCCGACCCAACAATTAATATGTCTATCATATGTCTGTAGTATTAGTTGACTGATTTCTCCTTCAAGTCACCTAGTCAAAATGTGTCTCCCCAAATCAATAAGTAGAACAACAGCATTAGTTATAACTGCCATTGGGGTACCTGGATGGCTCAGACAGTTGAGCGACCCACTCTTGATTTCAGCTCAGGTCATAATCTCAGTATTTTGAGATGAAGCTCTGTGCTGGGTTCCACGCTCAGCCAGGAATCTGCTTGGAATTGTCTCTTTCCCTCTCCCCCTCCCTGCTCTCTTTCTCTCTCTTTAAAATAATAAATGAATGAAAGAATGAATGAATGAATGAATAACTACCATCCATAGAGCATCTGTTATGCACATGACATTTGAAAACTGTAGCTCATGCAATCCTAGGAACAATCTTATGAGGCAAATATTATCATTCTTGTTATACAGGTGCAGAACTGAGACTGAAAGAAGTTAAACAACTTCACTCTAGGTCAGCTGGTGGAGAGCAGGAAAGAGATGGTATCCTGGGTGTCAGGCTCTCAAACCTGTGGTTTTCCTATCAAGCACATTTTCTACATAAATGCATAGTGCCTGCCTTCTCTATAGCCTCTGAGTGGATGATTCCCAAAGAAAATACTGTCTGATTGTCAGAGACAGTGAAAGTTGAATTAGATTTCCAGCCTTAACCTCTATAGTTCTCATTTTAGGAAATGCGATGCATAAAACTTACATGACTGTGGAAACTCATCCTGTTGGTTAATTGCAAACCCAGAACTAGAACAGAGCCACTGGATGCCTAAACTTTCTCCCCCATTAATACATCATGTTGTTATAGCAAACACAATCTTCCCCTAATTCACTGTGGCAAGCTCATTCTGTGGGCATTCTTTGTACAGACATGCCCCTCCTTCTTTCCTTATGGCAGTGTAAATGTGGATTAGCAGTGACCCAGAGAACCTGGAGAGGAACTAAAGACAAATACGTCACTTGATTTTAAAAGTATTATATTTTCCCAGTATTAATATAAACAATGTATTTTAAAATGTGCAGACCATTTTGGAGTGGGATTATAAGGATGGAAACCCATAACTGTAAAAAGAAAGGGGGGGGGCTTAGAATATGAGTAGGTTGAGAAAATAGGAGATTTTAGAAGGCAATAATAAGAGATTTAGTGAGACCATAAAAGGCAAGAAAGGAGAAACAGCTCAGAGACTCTGATCTGGGAGTGTGTACACCTCAAAAGAGATGTGTGCACAGAAATTCAATAAGCTGATTATTCAACAGGATATTTAATTCAGCCTCAGGCAAACTATAGGATACCTGCTGCTTTCACCTGTTACCAGCAAAAGAAGCTTGATTTAAACAGAAGGAATCTTGCTTTCTCTTAAAAACTGTAAAGGAAACATTTTTTAGGACATTAGGACAAGATGTGTGACTAGATTTGTGTCAGGAGGTAAAGGAGGGCAGTGGAGATGCTCAAGGGCACAGATAGAGAGATGGGTGTAGCAATGTGTGTGATGATTTAGAAAAAGTCACAAAGAAGTCTTGTGTAACTCTAAACTTGTAACAAGGTGAATTAACCAGCATGTATATAAGTACTTTATCAGGATGATACTCATATACAAAATGAGACTCATTTTAGATTTTAGTTTCAAGAAATTTTTATGATTATAATTTTAATTAAGTTAGTTATGATTTTACTTTCAAGAAATTATGTCATTTAAATTACTTATTCTGGGGCTAAATCAATTGAAATGTGAGATCACCAAGCCAGTCAATGAACATTTTATTTAGGGCCTGCTCTTTAGTGTTCGCAGTAGGAGTGTTCAGGGGCAAGGAATAAAACAGTTTTTCAGAATTCTGACCTAGTTGGGGGTTGCCAAAATGACCACAGTGAGCAATGAGATAGTGAAATGCTCTGTATTTCTGCTGACTTCGGTGGCATATGGTGAGTGTTATAGTCTTGATTGTGCTGGTCCCATTTTTTAAAAATAAACACACATTATCTGTCAAAACAAATTGGATCCAGACCATAAGACATTACTTTTCATCATTAATCCATAAATTAAGACTTCTATGGGGATTCCTAAACTATATTTTACTAAAAAGTGCAAATTAGAAGCAATTTATTAATATTATGTCTTATCTGGTCTCCTACCTCATTGCCCCAGTGCCTCTCTTTAGAAGATGATTGAGTGTCCCTCCCTCTCCATAAGCACTAATTTCCCTAAAAGTATATCCAAGTGTTAATTAAAGGAGAGTAGACTTTCCAAATTATTAAAGCCCTACTCCCAGACCTATTCAGTTATAGTCTAAGATGATCTGCAAACCTCATGTTAAATTGTTCCTTTCTAGGTCCACTGACCTACCTCCACAATAGATCTGAAGTTTTCCTAGAAAGCCACTTTCTCTGTAACATTTTCTACTGGTGGATTTAATAATAATTCTTTACATTTTTCTAGTGTTTTCTGCTAAAATTTATATTTTAATTAGAATTTGGGAGTTTATCAATTGATAAATAAGCCTTTATTGAGTACTGTTTGGGATGAATTTACAACTATCTGGTCTCATCTATTACTTACCAATTTTTCACAGTTTTCTTTTTAGATAATTACTAATCTCTGTGTTTTAAGAAGACTTTGTATATCTCCCATATAGCCTTAGATAGAAAGGTGTAATTTAAGCATTGAGGTTAAATGTTCTAAAAGCCACTTCTATTCACAATAAACTGGGATGTCAAAGCCGGTGGATGAATACAGACACCTGCTCAGCATAAGGTCAGGCTGCACAGAGAAGCCCTGCCTTGAGCAGCCCATGGGAAGGAAAAAGGAAGAAGAAATCACTTGCCCAGTTTCCACTTTCCTTGTTTTCCTTTTTTCAAAATTTGCCACATGAGAATTAATTTTTCTTTTATTTCTGAATTTCATGACCTTCATTTGTCCCCCAAAGTTACCACAAGTTAGGCTGCATCACACCAAATTTATTTTCCCCAAATTATCTTTGGCCTAGATTACTATTCTTCCTCCCACTCTGGGCCCTTGCAATTTGTTCTTCACATTGTTGCTGGGACGATCTGTCAAGAATGCAAATGATATAATATCAGTCCTCCACTTAAAGCCAAACCCTATTTGATTTGGCCCCTGCGTATATCTCCAATTTCATCTCATGCCACTTTTCTCCAGATTTCTTTCAATCTGATGCCTTTTAGTGGAAATCTATCTTGTTGACTATGTTCAGAACTTGTGCTCCCTGAATTTAAGGATCCAATGTTTTTCATCATTTTGGAAAGACTCCAACACTTTCTGTTCAAATATTGCTTATTCTTCACTCTACTTTCTCATTCTCTAACTCCATTGAGAAACATGCCTAATTAAGACACTTGAATATATGCTGCATTTAATGTCTATTTCTTAATTTCTGTCTATTCATGCAGCATTCTGCCTAATTTCTTTAACTTCCACTTCCAAATCACAAATTCCCCTTTCAGACACATCTAATTTGCTACTAAACTCATCCATTGAGTTTTGAGTGACTATTTCTTCAATTTAAAACATAAATTTGACCTTTTCAAATCTGTGGGTCTTTCTTTTCAAAATAAGGTCTTGAGGTTCCTGGGTGGCTCAGTTGGTTAAGCATCTGGCTTTGGCTCAGGTCATGGTCCTATGGTCTTGGGATTGAACCCCACATCAGGCTGCTTGCTCAGCAGGGAGTCTGCTTCTTCCTCTGCCTTCTCCATCTGCTCATACTCTCTTTCTCACTCACTCTCTCTCCCTCTCTCAAATAAATAAATAACATGTTTAAAAAAAGTGAAGTCTTATTCTTTTCTCATGTTGTGAATCCTTCTTTTAAATAGTTGTAATAATTGGGGCACCTGGGTGCTCAGTGTGTTAAAGCCCCTGCCTTTGGCTCAGGTTATGATCCCAGCTTCCTGGGATTGATTCCTGCATTGGGCTCTCTGCTCAGCAGGAAGCCTGCTTCCCCCTCTCTCTCTGCCTGCCTCTCTGCCCACTTGTGATCTCTGTCTGTCAAATAAATAAATAAATAAATCTTTAAAAAAATAAATAGTTGTAATAATTTTTTTAGAAAGTCTTATTTATTTATTTTAGAGAAAAAAAGAGCATGAGTGGGAGGGGCACAGGGAGAGGAAGAGAGACTCTCAAGCAGACTCTGCACCAAGAGGGCACAGAACCCAATGCAGTGCTTGACCTCATGACTCTGAGATCATGACCTGAGCTAAAGCCAAGAGTCAGACACTTAACCAGCTGCACCACCGAGGCATCTCTGTAGTTGTAATAATTTTAAGCTTACTTACTTTTATTCTACTTTTCGGCTTTTTCTACAACTTGACATTCTTATATCTACTCTCACCCTCTTCGTTTGTTTCCTTATATGTTTCATAGTTTTAGATTCTAAGCTTATTTTTAGTGTTTTTGTTCTGTAGAAAATCTTGGTTGATGGCGTGTGCTATTGCTACTTCTAGGCTCCCCAGAATGCCACAATTTGAGATCACTTTTTCTGTTAATTTTTCACCTCAGAGTCTAGTGAATTTCATACACAGTCTCAAATTCCAACTCTGAGTCCTCAAATTCATGTGAGAGGAGGCCAGTGGTTACAAATTCACAGGAGAAAATTCTTCATAAGAGCTGTGGCTAAGACATTAATTAATTCATTCAATAAAAGTTTAGTAAGTTCCTGTTACATGCCAGCATTGTGTTAAGGACTAGGAATATAGCAGTGAATTAAACAGGGAAAGCCCCTGCTCTCATGAACGTTAGATTTTGGTGGAATGTATTCGTGTTGCTGGTGGGCAAATTTTCTGGTCTCCTGGCAGAAATCTATTTAAAAGTAAACATGTAATCTCTTATATTTATTACTTCTATGTGTTTCGTGGTATAGAACTACAATATCTGGTCTACCACATAGCAGGAAATTTATTTCCCCTAACCACTAATATTCTAGCCAAAAGTCTCCTTTCTTTCCCCAAACATACCAAACTCACTTATGCCACAAGTGGAAGTTTATTTCCACTCCCTCACTTTGCTGGCTTCTTTTTGTCTTTTAGGCTGTGCTCAAATGCCATTTCTTCATTGAGACTTTCTTGGACCACCTTTAACACTCTTTATCTCAGTCACTAATTACCCTGTTTTATTTATAACTTTATTGTTATTTAGAATTATTGTATTTCTTTATTTCCTTTCTTGTTTATCAGACCTCTATCCCTAGATAGGGATACATTCTATCTCTAGAATGTAAGCTCCATGAGATCTGGGATATTTTCTGCTTTGTTTATGACTGTTACTGTAGGGTAACACTGTTACCACCTTGATTCTGTCTTGTTGTCACTATTGGTAGAATGACCAAGTATAAGTTCATAGTTTGCCTTACTTACCAATAACTTGTTTAATAAAATGTGAATGTGAGTGTATGTGTGATAAAATTTGGTGTAGTGGTTCTTAGTATTCTGAGTGTTTTATCCAGATAATAAGTAAACTGATTCTTGACACTGTGCATCTGCCTCCAGAAAACCTTTAATGCATGTGTTCAGAGCACCCAAAGTAGAGATAAAGTAGACATACCCAATTTTATACAAGCTGTATTAACTGTTCTTGGCCTGGTTGCTAATAAATTTTGTTTGATAAAATGTGTGTGTGTGTGTGTGTGTTGTGTGATAGAATTTAGTGTGGGACCTGTTTTCATTATAAAACTCCTCACCTCTAGTTATTAGTAGCTATTGAAACTAGGAGATTGAGCTTAATAGTTTTAGATGATTTAATTGCCCTTAAGTCATATTTTTAAAGTTACTTAAAATATTAGAATAAACAGACAAAATGGGGTACACCCAACTCTACCAGTGAATATGTACAACCCTCATAATAGTTAAAACATTTCCAGAAGTATATTTATTATATTAAATCCAAATCAATAACTTTTTTCTAAGTCAATAAATGCTTCTCTTAAATACAATTGCTAGGTTACTCAATCCCATTTCACATTAAAATATAACTTTTGATTTTAGGAATTTCCTTCTATGGCATGATTTATTCCCCAGAGGAGTCACCAAGTTCTCTTTTCCTCCTTTTAACATAGAGGAAAGCACTGTTTTAACTGTAAACAGAATGGAGAAGAAAATGGTTGTCAGGCCAGTAACTTCTCTTCCTCTTCAGCTTGTGACTTGAACGTATGCTCTCCACATATTTGCCCACAGAAGATCAAACCAAGACATAGACTTAAACATGAACTTGAAAGAAAAGAAAATTAAATATTATCTGAAGTACCACCTGACTTGAGTCCTGGGCAAAAGCGGTGATGAATTTCAGGACAATTATGAAAGCTCAAGATAGAGTAGAAAAGAATAAAAGTTGGTGGCTCAGCTATCTTATTACATCAAATCTGTAATTTAAAAAAAAGAACAAAACAACAAAACACAACTCCTATCAGTAAAACACAGCTTTGAAAACTCATACCAGCAGCCTAAACCTACCATATGTTTGGTTGCATCTGCAAAGCCTTAGTGTATTCCCTTGATTGCAGAAAGCTATGCATTGTATGAAAGTGTAGGTGCTAGTAGTAAGAGGTACATCTATGCTTTTTTATGGAAACAGCTGTTTGATGGGTTTGTATTTAAAAAAAAAAAAAAAACTATGCTAATAGAGCTTTCCCTGGTAACTTTTTAAAGATTTTGTTCTTTGTTCTTATAAATGATTTATCAGATTTTGTCAGAAACAAAGGGTCAATTCATTTTGTCCCTTCAGTCACCAAAATACCTTGCCATACTTGCCAGAGAAGTTCTGGAAGAGTGCGACTTGGGATCAATCAGACTTGGGACCTTTCCACAATTAGTGACTTGCCCTCTCAGAATGTTGAGCAGAAGGGACACTGGGGCGTCAGTGGTAGAAACAAACCTCCCCTTCTCTTCTTCAAATCCAAAACATGATACTTCCTAGAAAGAGAAAAACCTCTTGAAAATACACAGATACATCACACAATCTTAAAATGCTGTAAACAAACTTGAGAAGGCATGAAAGGGGAGGGTTTAACTACAGGATGATTTTTTGCACCATGTTATCCTACCTTTTGTTTTATGTTTGATGCATGTCTGTACTGTTTAAATTTGTTACAGGGAATATCTATTACATTTGTTATAAAAATAAAGATCCAAAGATATAAAAATAAAATCATAAGACAAATAAGAAACTGGGAGAAAACTAATCACACATGTGAAAAAGAAATAAGATCTGTAGTAACATCAATCATGTAAAGAATTCAAGCAAATTGACAAGGACACCAACACCTCAACAATAAAATCTGGGCAAAGGTCATGAACAGATTTCACAGAAAAGGAAATATGGATATGCAAATGGTCATTCTTGTCCCTTTAATTTACCTTCCCCATGGATAGCAGAGTCGTTTTTCTAGAACAGGATCATATATGAAAACATTTTTAACTCCATTTTCCTTGAGATTAAGTGCTTTCTACCTCTTTTAAGAGGAAGGAAATTATACTATCACAAGTTGAGAGAACGTTAATTAGAAAGCAGTGAGAATTAGACACCATTTTCAGAAGTCTGGAGTGACTCAAGCCAGATTTCAGGGGCTCAAAGAGAAAATTGTAAGAAAAAAACACAGGTTGCCAACCAAAGGTAATGAAGGGGTAAGAGCTAGGAGGAGGGATGGTTATTAACCAATCCATGTGTCTAATAGATACTGACTCTTGGTCTTGTTGAAATTTCTTGCCTTTTATTTAGATTGTTTTTATGCTTTTTTGGAGCACTCATCAATATAATCTACACTTACAGAAAATTTTAAAAATATAGTTAAGAGTGAGGAATTAGAAAAAAAAAAAAACCCACCACTCAGGGTTCCACCACCCAGAAACAGTGCTACATAGAGAATTTTCTTTCAGCACCCCAGAATACATTAATTTTTTTATATGTATGAAATACCATATTTCTCTAGAGATTTGAAATAATATAAGGCCTCTTTTCATTTTGTGCTATTTCTGTCCTTTTCCCATTCAAACTGGTGGTATTTGTGCAAGGCAATCCTCTTAAATTTTTGTTTTGTTTTGTTTTCCATGAATCTTATGGGGATCTGCCTCATTAGACAAAATCCACACACAAAAATCAGTTTGAGATAAGCCCTTTCCTATCTTAGGCTTCTGCTAAGACTGCTTAGGAAAAATAGTATATGCTTCTTAAAAGCCTCTTGCTTGACAGAAATTCTCCCCTTGGAGTTTTTTGAGGTTCTACCAAAGGACTATACAGCCACACCCTCACTTTATCTCATGGTATATCATTACATATCTTTATCATTATATATATTCACTGATATGTATATAGAAAACATGTATCATACACATATTTTTACATATGTGTATATGTATTTTACATGTGTGTGTATATAATTAATGCTTTATGTAGCATACCCAGTTTTATATTTTATAAACAATATTCTGAATTACTGCTTTTACACTATATGTTGTTATTCCTCTAATCATTCCCCAGATGTATAACTTGGGGTAGTTGTTCAAGCTTTGTACTTATAAAAAACTGCAGAACTGCTTGGGCATAGTTATTTTTTAAATTTCAGACTTTTTTCTTGGATAGTTCCTTCAATGTAGAATTGAAGGATAGCAATACTTTCATTACTTGATAAATAGTGCAATGCTACTTCCCAAGGAGGTTGAATTAGGTCTTTCTTTTTTTTTTTTTAAGATTTTTTATTTATTTATTTGACAGAGAGAGAGAGAGAGCGATCACAAGTAGACAGAGAGGCAGGCAGAGAGAGAGGAGGAAGCAGGCTCCCTACTGAGCAGAGAGCCTGATGTGGGGCTCGATCCCAGGACCCTGGGATCATGACCTGAACCGAAGACAGAGGCTTTAACCCACTGAGCCACCCAGGCGTCCCAGGTTGAATTATGTCTTATGCTTGTTTTCTTTCTTACTTCAGGCTTATTATTTATTCTATCTCTTTTTTCCCCCTAAATTTCCTACTTTCATCATTTCTCTGGTTGTTTCTTTTTCTGGTTCTTTTTTTCCTTCTATTGTGATAAGAACAGTTTCTTTGGTTCTTAATGCTCTCTCTGTTGCTCTTTCCAACTGGAAGGTCAGTTACCACTGTTTTAATTCCAATTTCAGCACAAGGAAACCAATAGCATGCCTTGGTCTCTTCCACTTCCCACTGTGGAGGAAACAGAGTATCCACTTTGGGGAGTTTTTTGGTTGATTTTTTTGGAAACAAACTAAACAAACTTAAGTTTATTGGCATTGTCAATCTAGGATTAACTGGTTTTGTTTTGTTATTTATGAAGTGAGAGTATTTTCAATTTGCCAAAACAGATGCCCACATATCTTTACCTTGAAAAGCTTTTGTCAGTATATGTTATTCCTTTTTTACTGTCCCCATTTTTACACTGCAGCCGAAAGCTTTCTCAATATTTGTTTTGACATCAATTTTCAGCACATTTCTGACGGCTTTTGCAGAGATCTGGGTTTTAATGTAGCTGAGCCCAGCCTGTTACCAATTTGTCCACTGTAATGTCATGAGAGCACTAATGTGCTGGCCCGAATCACAAAGGTATATTGAATGGTGGGTTCAGGCATCCATGTAGCCAACCTGTTGGAAGGCCAGGGACTGGGGAGAAAATAAATAAATAAATAAAAATTAAAAAATAAAAAACCTTTCTTTTGTTGAGGTTATGAAAATCGTTAAGTTATAAATGCCTCAGTAAAATTTGATAAAATGGCTTGTCTATATATAAGCCTTAATATGTTAAAAATTTCCTAATGTAAAAGCATACCAGATTTAGGCATTGACCATCAATGGTTACCATTGACCCCCACACTCCGCCCCCAAAGTTAACAAATCTGGTTCAACTGATAGGAAGTAACAACAAAGAAAGATTAAATTATATCAGCAATCAGGAAAATAAAGACAAGTTATTTAACAAAAATTTTTTTAAAAACTTGAGTTGCTGGGGGATCCTAAGGATTTAAAAAGACTTAGAAGGTATAGTAACTGCTGCAATATTATAACCTTATTGGATTCTGACTCAAAAGAATTGTTTCAAAATTATATGTATGTGAAGTAATTGAAACTTGAACACTGATTGGATATTTGAGGATTTAAACAATTATTGTTAGTTTTGCTGTGATAATAGTATTGAGCTAAAAAAAATTAACTTTTAGAGATACACACTAACATATTTATGTGTAAAGTATATGATGTTAGGCGTTTGCTTTAAAATAACATAGGAGGAGGGAATGAGTTGGGATATAGATTAAACAAGACTGACCAATAATTATTACTGAAATTCAGTGATGGGAATTTGGGAAATTGCTTGAAGAATTATGTGAATAAGATTGAAAAGGATCTCACCATTGGAACTCAGACAGAATTTACATTTTTCTTGAGAAAAAAGTAACATCACTGAAGCTTGATGGAGAGAAGGAAATCAGGAATTATTGTGCCTGGCTCAACTCTGTTTCAAGAGTGAGGGTAAGATGTATTTTTAGGTCCATGATAATTACTACGAGATGTATTTCATGGAGAAGACTAGACTCTAGAGTGACATATAAAAAAACAGCAAAATAAATAAGCAAAGTATTTTGTAACTCTAATTAAAAATTGATTATAAAAATGGTAACTATTCTGTGTTTAATTGTGAAATGACAACGGCACAATAATAAAAAGTTAGGAGGGGTGTTGAGTGGGTAGTTGAAGCATATTAAAGTCACCTTTCTCTGAAGGAGAATAGAAATATTTAAAAAGTTTAGAATTTATCGGAAAAATGTATATTTGAGTTTGTTAGTTAAAAATGCAAGGTAGCAGGGAGAGTCTGGGGAAGGCTGGTGTAGTAGGAAGACCCTGAGCTCTCTCTGGCCCACATTTACAGCTACATATCATCCATTTAAGTCAACAAACCAGAGAGCCATTTGGATGGGAGGAAGAACTCCACAATTAAATGCAGAGAAGAAGCTGCATCTGAAAGGTTAGGAAGGTCAGAAAGGTGGTGTAGTGGCTGCCTGAAGGAGGGAGGGAGCTGTACTCTCCAAGAGGGCAAAGAAATGGACCCTTGCACCAGAGACCTTACATAACAAAGACTAATCCCCAGAAGGGCTGAATTCCATGAGTTTTTAAGGCCAGTGGGACTTGGAGCTTGGAGCTTTAAAAGCCAGCTGACTCAGCACTGGGTGCGTTGGGAAGGTAAGAAGGCACTGATGGCTGGGTCACCACTCTTAACGGAGACCACAGTCTGTGTGGCGAAGCAACATCAATGTTGGGGGCAAACGTGAGACAGATCTGTTCATACTGACTTTGAAGCCTGTTGGGGGGCTTCTCTGAAAATGAGGGAGCTGGTGGGCACGACTTCTCTCCCCTGCCCCCCAGCATAAATAGAGAGCCACCTGAGGGAAACAACACTGCACAGACACTTGCTATCTAACGAACTAGTAGCATGTCATACTCACAAGTTCTTCTGAAGACTGGCCCACTCCAAGCCAGCTAGCCTTGGTCCTGGACTCAGGGCAATGTTTGTTAGCATGCATGCCCCTCTGAGCTACCTCTGCACAGCTGCTGGTTGGTACCACACTCAACTGCCTCACCATGCCCAGTCTCGTGCCCCAGCTGCCCTAGCACGCAACCCCCAGCATAGGGGAAAACCCAGCATAGGCTAGGGGTCCAGTGCAAATTTTACTAACACAGCTGCCATACTCCCAAGTTTTCCAGTGGTCATACCCCCTCAGAGCTGGCCTGCCTGGGTTCCTTCCACTAATACACAGAGACCATGCACAGCCTAGACAACTGCTCTGAGAGGAAAAGTAACTCAGATGTAACATCAGACTGTAAGCAACACACATAGAATAGATACTCTCAAGTGTCAGGTTCTGGTGAACAGGGTCCAGGTCTCTCCAGGATCTCTTCTTCATAATGTAACTACTTTCAAGAGCAGAAGACATAGCTGACGCTTTTAAAACATAGAAACAGACACCAAAAGACAGACAAATGAAGAGACAGAGAAATTCATCCCTAACATAAGAATAGATCAAGGTCACAGCCACAGATCTAAATGAAACAGATATAAGTAACATGATTTTTAAAATTTATTTATTTATTTATGTCAGTCACAATGCAGTACATCATTAGTTTTTGATGCCATGTTCCATCATTCATTGTTTGCATATAACACCCAGTCCTCCATGCAATACATGCCCTCCTTAATACCCATCACAGGCTCACCTATTTCCCCACCCTCCCCCTTCTAAAACCTTCAGTTTGTTTCTTGGGGTCCATAGTCTCTCATGGTTCATTTCCCCCTCTGATTTCCACCCTCTTCATTTTTCCCTTCCTTCTCCTAATGTCCTCCATGCTATTCCTTATGTTGTACAAGTAAGTGAAACCATACGACTTATGTTTGACTTATTTCACCTAGCATAATCTCCTCCAGTCTGATCCATGTTGATGCAAAAGCTGTGTATTCACCCTTTTTGATGCCTAAGTAATATTCCATTGTATATATGGGCCGTGTCTTCTTTAACCATTTGTCTGTTGAAGGGCATCTTGGCTCTTTCCAGTTTGGCTATTGTGGATATTGCTGCTATGAACATTGGAGTGCATTTGGCCCTTCATTTCACTACATCTGTATCTTTGTGCTACCCAGTAGCGCAATTGCTGAGTCATAATCATTTTTAATTTTTTGAGGAACTGCACAGTTTTCCAAAGTGGCTGAATCAACTTGCATTCCCACCAACAGTGTAAAAGGGCTCCCTGTTCTCCACAACTTCTCCAACATTTGTTGTTTCTTGCCTTGTCAATTTTGCCATTCTAACTGCTAAAGTGGTATCTCAATGTGGTTTTGATTTTAAATTTTCCTGATGGATAATGATGATGAAAACTTTTTCATGTCTGTTAGCCATTTGTATGTCTCTTTTGGAGAAGTGTCTGCTGATGTCTTCTCAAAGAACCCACAAAAAAAAGAGACATAAAATATAATAACATATACCTAAAACATAGGGAGGACAGAATGAATGGGTTCAAACTTAAACAAACATCAACTTGGCATAGACTGCTATACACAGAAGAGGTTACATACAAACCTAATGGTAACCATACATCAAAAACAACAAATAGGTATGTAAACAATGAGAAAGAAATGTAATCATACCGCTAAAGAAAATCAGCAAAACATGAAAGAGGGAAAGACAAGAAAGAATCAGAGAATATCTTCATAAACAACTATAAAACAAATAATAAAATGGAAATAAATATATATTATCAATAATTATTTTGAATGTAAATGGACTAATCTCTCTAGTCAAAAGACATCTGGTGACCGGATGGATGAAAAAACAAGACCTATCTATCTGCTGCCTACAAGAGACTCATTTTAGGCCTAAAAATACCTATAGGGTTTTTTTTTCCATTTTATTTTACTTTATTTCTTTTCAGTGTTCCAGAATTCATTGTTTATGCACCACACCCAGTGCTCTAATACCTGCAATTTGAAAGTGAAGAAATGGGGAAACATCTGTCATGCAAATGGATGTTAAAAGAAAGCTGGAGTAGCAAAGCTGGAGTAAAACAAAATGGATTTTAAAATGAAGCCTGTAACAAGGGACAAAGAAGGACACTATATAATAATAAAGGGGACAATCCAACAAGAAGATATAACAATCATAAATATTTATGCACCCAACACAGGAATACCCAAATACACTAAACAATAATAACAAACATAATACAAACGTAATAACAAACCTAAAGGAACTAATTAATAATAATATAACAATAGTGGGGAACTTTAACACCCCACTTACATCAATGGCCAAGATCACCTAAACAAAAAATCAACAAGGACACAGTGACTTTGAGTGACACACTGGAATAGATGGATTTAACAAATATATTCAGAACATTCCATCCTAAAAGTGCAGAACATACATTCTTGTCAAGTGCACATGGAACACTCTCCAGAATAAAGCACATATTAGCCCATAAAATAAGGTTCAGCAAATTTAAGAAAATAGAAGTCATACCATGTACCTTTTCTGCCCACAACACTACGCAACTAGAAGCCAACTATAAGAAAAAATCTGGAAGAACCACAAATACATGGAAGTTAAATAACATGCTACAAACAATGAATGAGTCAGCCAGTGAATAAAAGAAGGAATAAAAAAGGACATAGAAACAAATGAAAATGAAAACACAATGCTCTAAAACCTTTACAACACAGCAAAAACAGTTCTAAGAGGGAAGTTTCTAGCAATATAGGCCTACCTCAAAAAACTAGAAAAATCTCAAAAACAACCTAATCTTACACCAAAGGGGCTAGAAAAAGAACAACAAACAAAAAATAAAATCAGCAAAAGGAAGAACATAGTAAAGATTAGAGTAGAAATAAATGTCTATAGACATTTTAAAAACCAACAGAGCAGTCTCGTGAAATCAGGGACTGGTTCTTTGAGAAAATCAAAAAATTGATAAACTTGGGGTACCTGGGTGGCTCAGTGGGTTAAGCCTCTGCCTTCAGCTCAGGTCATGATCTCAGAATCCTGGGATCGAGCCCCACATGGGGCTCTCTGCTCAGCAGGGAGCCTGTTTCCTCCTCTCTCTGCCTGCTTCTCTGCCTACTTGTGATCTCTGTCAAATAAATAAAAAATAAAATCTTAAAAAAATTGATAAACCTAATTTTTTAATGAAACAAAGAATAAATACAATAAACAGAACAATAAAATAAGGTAATGGATAAAATTCCAACTATATCAGTACTTGAAGGGTATTGATATGGAAATTTTCTTTTCTTTTTTTTTTTTTTTTAAGATTTTATTTGTTTATTTGAGAGAGAGAGAGAGAATGTGTGAGAGAGAGGGAGAGAGAGCACAAGAATGGGAGTGTCAGAGGGAGAAGCAGACTCCCTCCTGAGGAGAGAGCCTGATGCAGGACTCGATCCCAGGACTCCAGGATCATGGCCTAAGTTGAAGGCAGTCACTTAACCAACTGAGCCAACCAGGTGCCCAAAATGGAAATTTTCTTATTAAAGATAGAGATTATTACCTAGTTACTAGGGGAATAGTTGCTATAAGCTCCCTGTAGGAAGCATATTGGGGAAAAAAATCAACAACGAAGGAATGGTTGGTTACAGAGGAAAAGAAAGTATATACATTAACAAAATTCTCATCAGAAGAAAGGCGTTGGACCTGTTTTGGCAAATTATAGTTTAACCTGTAAAACTTTCTGCTACAAAATATCTGAAATTGCTAGATAAAGTATTATAAACATCATTGATTATTATTTTTTTTTTAGAGCGGGGAGGGGTGAAGAGAGAGGGAGAGAGAGCATGTTATGCAGGTTCCACACCCATCTTGGAGCCCAACTTGGGGGTTGATCTCACCACCCTGAGAACATGACCTGAGCAGAAATCAAGATTTGGATGCTTAACCAACTGAGCCATCCAGGAACCCCAAACATCATTTGAAATATATAGCTTGATTTACAAGAAATACTCAGAAGCTTACAAAATAACAAATAAGGAATTAAAAAAAACTACATGATAAAATATGTGGCTGTCCCTGGAAAAGTCATCATTCTCTGTCACCAATAACCAAAGAACTTGAGTTTCAGTCAGGGGGAGAGCTTAAATTCAACAAAGAAGGAAAGCTGGCATGATGATGTGAAATCTCCTCCTCCACTCCACCATCTTACATAGAGCTAGAAACTACAAGAGCCACACCCATTAGCACAGGGAGACAACCTAAAAGCTGATCTGTGTTGGCCTGGACTCTGAAGTGGAGTTTTCAAAGTCTCCTTGGAGAAATTGAAATCTCAGTTTACCCTCCAGCAAAGCTGAGGTTAATAATTACTGCCAAACTGAGAAATTAACATAAACTGTATCCAGGTGGCAATATCTTCCAAAGGCCAAACAAGAGCAAATGTAAGATTATGAAAGACTTCTCCGGGAGTTCATGATGCTTCATACAGGACTGCCACAGAGATTGCCCAAATTAAAATGAGGTCAGTCTTTACACTACTTTCCAGTTCAAGTCTCTCTAGTACTTGGAACCCAGTAATCCTTCAACTCTGTAAAGATCTCTGATCCATTGATTCTATCAGCTTCTCATGGTCCCTCACCCACTAGATACCCCAGTCACTCCTCTCCTTACCTGGCTTGTCCCATGGGCAGACATTAAAATTAGGTATATACTGTTGACTGCATCACCTCCTGCTGACTTTATGGTATTTGCTGGTCAGAACAGTGACCCTATTAAATCCACTTGCCTTCTTCACACCTGCATACTGTAGCTGAACATGGCTGAGAATAACACTGAAACATTGACGGTTCTCACATTAAGTTCATGATCTAGAACTTCAAGGGGCCTTATTACTGCCAAGGAATCAAACTGCATGTCCTTAGCCATTCTGCATTCTTCCTATCTCCTACACCAATGTTCTGTACATTCTCTCTTCTAAAACCCTCAGCACCTTCTCTCCCATCCTCTCCGATGATGACCTTTCTTCTTACTCCTCTGAAAGAATTGAGGCAGTCAGAGAAACATTTCCACAAACTTCCATCATCCTAACTATTCACACTTGTCCAATTAGCAGCCTTCCTTCTTCTCTATGTAGATGACAGTTCTGTGCCTTGATCCCAGACAAACCCTCCAAATTACACACTAGACTCCATCTCCTGGTCATGTGAAGGCATCACTTCAGTAATTTTCCCTTTCCTTTCCTACACAAGACTTTTTCTCTGTTCAGGGCCACCACTTTAAGTAACAAATATGATGCTGTCACTTCCATCTTAGAACACACACACACATACAAATACAAAAAGATCTCTTGACCCCACTTACTCCTCCAGAACCTGACCCATTTTTCTGAACTTCTGCAATTAGATTCCCAGAAAAAAATTGTCTATACCCCCTGTCTCCAGTTCTCCTCTTACTATCAGGCTTTTGCTCCATCCTCTCCAGCCTAACTATTTATGGTTACTTGTGTTTTCCCTATAACTAAATCCAAGAGTTGATTTTCAGTTCACATCTTGCATTATCTAAATACAGCATTTGATGCAAGTTCCCACCTCCTGGAAACATAATCCACTGAACTCCAGGATTCCACAATCTTCTTGATTCCATTCTTATCTCTCTGGCTGCTTCTCTGTCTTCCTTGCCTCCCTCCTTTACAGGCAAGCACTCAACCCTGGAGTGCAACTGTGTTTGGACTTCTCTCCTCTCTTTGCACACACTCCCAGGGAGATCTCCTCTAGTCTGTGACTTACTATCATCCATATGCTATGACTCCCAATTTTAAATTCCTAGCTTTGGCCTCTCCTGTGAATTCCAGACTTATGTATCAATTTGTCCATTTGAAATCTCCATTTGGATGTCTAACAGACATCTCAAACTTAACATGTCCAATACTGAAGTCCTCATCCCCTACCAAAAAAGGATAGCCTATGTGGTTACCTAATGGAAATTCCAAATGCAGAGCTGCCAGGCCCTTTCAAAGGCATTATTGACTCTTCTGTCATACTGTACATCCAGTCTTTCAGGAATTTAATGGCTCTACCTTCAGTATAATTTTTTTTAATTTATTTGAGAGAACACAAGTAAGGGGAGGGGCAGAGGGAAAGGTACAAGCAGACTCCTCATTTTGCAGGGAGCCTGAACTCGAGGTTTGATCCCAGGACCCTGAGATCATGACCTGAGTCAAAGTCAGATGCTTAACAGACTGAGCCTCCCAGGTGCCCCTATAGATTTTATTTAATCAATTTTTATAATTTCTACTTTTCCACTTGGTTTAAACCATCATCCTCTCACCTAGATAACTGCAGTAATTTCCTAAATGCCCTCCATGCTTCCACTGTTGGTCCTTTAATCTATTTTCAAATAACACTCAAAGTCAATGTCCCCTTCTTATGTCTTACAAAGCCCCCACACAATCTGTGTATTCATTATACCCTATTCTTTCTCTGAGTCATAGAACTTTTCCCAAAATTTTCTTTTCTACAGTCACACTGATCTCCTTACTCTTCCTTGGAGATGCCAGTGATGCTTCCTCATGAGGGCTTGAAAAACCCTTCTGGAGATCCCTGTGGCCCACTTTCTCACTTCTTTTAAGTCTCTACTCAAATACATTTTTTTATTTTTTAAAGTAGGTTCTTCACGCAACATGGGGCTTGAACTCTCAACCCCTAGATCAAGAGTCACTTACTTTACAGACAGAGGAAACAAATTCCATTTCCAACAGACAGGTGCCCCCAAATTCCATTTTTTTCAGTGAAGCCAAATTTGTCAGCTTATTTATTTTGCAACCACTCCCATCATCACTGTAGAACTAACAAATCCATTTGCTCTGCTCTATATTTTTTCTATGTGACATCATAAAAAATAATAATTTATTATGTTGATTGTGTCTCCTACTAGCAGAATGTAAACTCCATTGAGAGCAGATAAATTAATCTATTTTCCACACTGATATATTCTTAGCATGAAGCAAATTGTCTGGTGCTTATAAAAACTCAATAATTATTGATGGAATAAATAAATCTAAAATTAGATATATTTGGGGGTTTTAAGTTATAGAATAATTGAATAAAAACTACAAAAGCAGGTATATATATATATATATATATATATATATATATATAATTTTTTAAATTTTTTATAAACATATAATGTATTATTAGCCCCAGGGGTACAGGTCTCTGAATCACCAGGTTTACACACTTCACAGCACCCACCATAGCACATACCCTCCCCAATGTCCATAATCCCACCACCCTCTCCCTACCCCCCTCCCCCTGGCAACCCTCAGTTTGTTTTGTGAGATTGAGTCTCTTATGGTTTGTCTCCCTCCAAATCCCATCTTGTTTCATTTATTCTCTTCCTACCCCCCAAACACCCCACATTGCATCTCCACTTCCTCATATCAGAGAGACCATATGACAGTTGTCTTTCTCCAATTGACTTATTTCTCTAAGCATAATACCCTCTAGTTCCATCCATGTCATTGCAAATGGCAAGATTTCATTTCTTTTGATGGCTGCATAGTATTCCATTGTGTATATATACCACATCTTCTTGATCCATTCATCTGTTGATGGACATCTAGGTTCTTTCCATAGTTTGGCTATTGTGGACATTGCTGCTATAAACATTCGGGTGCACGTGCCTCTTTGGATCACTACGTTTGTATCTTTAGGGTAAATACCCAGTAGTGCAATTGCTGGGTCGTAAGGTAGCTCTATTTCAACTGTTTGAGGAACCTCAATGCTGTTTTCCAGAGTGGTTGCACCAGCTTGCTTTCCCACCCACAGTTTAGGAGGGCTCCCCTTTCTCTGCATCCTCGCCAGCATCTATCATTTCCTGACTTGTTAATTTTAGCCATTCTGACTGGTGTGAGGTGGTATCTCGTTGTGGTTTTGATGTGTATTTCCCTGATGCTGAGTGATGTGGAGCACTTTTTCATGTGTCTGTTGGCCATTTGGATGTCTTCTTCACAGAAATGTCTGTCCATGTCCTCTGCCCATTTTTTGATTGGTTATTTATTCTTTTGGTGTTGAGTGTGATAAGTTCTTTATAGATTTTGGATACTAGCCCTTTATCTGATATGTCATTTGCGAATATCTTCTTCCATTCTGTCAGTTGTCTTTTGATTTTGTTAACTGTTTCCTTTGCTGTGCAAAAGTTTTTGATCTTGATGAAGTCCAAATAGTTCATTTTTGCCCTTGCTTCCCTTGCTTTGGTGATGTTCCTAGGAAGAAGTTGCTGTGGCTGAGGTCAAAGAAGTTGCTGCCTGTGTTCTCCTTAAGGATTTTGATGGATTCCTTTCTTACATTGAGGTCCTTCATCCATTTGGAGTCTATTTTCATGTGTGGTATGAGGAAATGGTCCAATTTCACTTTTCTGCATGTGGCTATCCAATTTTCCCAACAACATTTGAATAGACTCTTTTTTCTGTGGACATTCTTTCCTGCTTTGTTAAATATTAGTTGACCATAGAGTTGACGGTCCATTTCTGGGCTCTTTATTCTGTTCCATTGATCTATGTTTCTGTTTTTGTGCCAGTACCGTACTGTCTTGATGATGACAGCTTTGTAATAGAGCTTGACATCTGGAATCGTGATGCCACCAACTTTGGCTTTCTTTCTCAATATTCCTGTGACTATACGAGGTCTTTTCTGGTTCCATATAAATTTTAGGATTATTTGTTCCATTTCTTTGAAAAAAGTGGTTGGGATTTTGATAGGAATTGCATTAAATGTGTAGATTGCTTTAAGTAGCATAGACATTTCCACAATATTTGTTCTTTCAATCCATAAGCATGGAACATTTTTCCATTTCCTTGTGTCTTCCTCAATTTCTTTCATAAGTACTTTATAGTTTTCTGAGTATAGATTCTTTGCCTCTTTAGTTAGGTTTATTCCTAGGTGTCTTATGGTTTTGGGTGCAATTGTAAATGGGATCAACTCCTTAATTTCTCTTTCTTCTGTCTTGTTGTTGTTGTAAAGAAATGCAACTGATTTTTGTGCATTGATTTTATATACTGACACCTTACTGAATTCCTGTACAAGTTCTAGCAGTTTTGGAGTGGAGTCTTTTGGGTTTTCCATATATAGTATCATATCATCTGCAATGAGTGAGAGTTTGACTTCTTCTTTGCCGATTTGGATGCCTTTAATTTCCTTTTGTTGTCCAATTGCTGAGGCTCGGACTTCTAGTACTATGTTGAATAGCGGTGGTGATGGTGGACATCCTTGCCGTGTTCCTAAACTTATCAGAAAACCTCTCTGTTTTTCTCCATTGAGAATGATATTTGTGGTGGGTTTTTCATAGATGGCTTTGATGACATTGAGGTATGTGCCCTCTATCCATACACTCTGAAGAGTTTTGTTCAGGAAGGGAAGCTATACTTTGTCAAATGCTTTTTCATCATCTATTGAGACTATCATATGGTTCTTGTTCTTTCTTTTATTAATATATTGTATCACATTGCTTGATTTCGGATGTTGAACCAAACTTGCAGCCCTGGAATAAATCCCACTTGGTCGTGGTGAATAATCCTTTTAATGTACTGTTGGATTCTATTGGCTAGTATTTTGATGAGAATTTTTGCATCTGTGTTCATCAAGGATATTGGTCTGTAATTCTCTTTTTTGATGGGATCCTTGTCTGGTTTAGGGATCAAGGTGATGATGGCCTCATAAAATGAGTTTGGAAGTTTTCCTTCCATTTCTATTTTTTGGAACAGTTTCAGAAGAATAGGAATTAATTCTTCCTTAAATGTTTGGTAGAATTCCCCTGGGAAGCCATCTGGCCCTGGAAATTTTTGATGACTATTTCGATCTCCTTATTGGTTATGGGTCTGTTCAGGTTTTCTCTTTCTTCCTGGTATAGTTGTGATAGTTTATATGTCTCTAGGAATGCATTCATTTCTTCCAGATTGTCAAATTTGCTGGCATATAGCTGCTCATAATATGTTCTTATAATTGTATTACTTTGGTGTTGGTTGTGATCTCTCCTCTTTCATTCATGAGTTTATTAATTTGGGTCCTTTCTCTTTTCCTTTTTGATAAGTCTGGCCAAGGGTTAATCAATCTTATTAATTCTTTCAAAGAACCAGCTCCTAGTTGGTTAGTTCTATTGCTTTTTTGGTTTCTATTTCATTGATTTCTGCTCTGGTCTTTATTATTTCTCTTCTCCTGCTTGGTTTAGGCTTTCTTTGTTGTTCTTTCTCCAGCTCCTTTATGTGTAGGGTTAGGTTATGTATTTGATACCTTTCTTGTTTCTTGACAAAGGCTTATATCACTATATATTTTCCTCTCAGAACTGTCTTTGCTGTGTCCCACAGATTTTGAACAATTGTGTTTTCATTTTCATTTGTTTCCATGAATTTTTTAATTCTTCTTTAATTTCCTGGTTGGCCCGTTCATTCTTTAAAAGGATGCTCTTTAGTCTCCATGTATTTGGGTTCTTTCCAAATTTCCTCTTGTGATTGAGTTCTAGCTTCAGAGCATTGTGGTCTGAAAGTATGCAGGGAATGATCCCAATCTTGATACCAGTTGAGAATTGATTTAGGACCAAGGATGTGATCTATTTTGGAGAATGTTCCATGTGCACTAGAGAAGAATGTGTATTCTGTTGCTTTGGGATGGAATGTTCTGAATATTTCTGTGATGTCCATCTGGTCAAGTGTGTCATTTAAGGCCTTTATTTCCTTGTTGATTTTTTGCTTGGATGATATGTCCATTTCAGTGAAGGGAGTGTTAAAGTCCCCTACTATTATTGTATTATTGTTGATGTGTTTCTTTGATTTTGTTATTAATTGGTTTACATAGTTGGCTGCTCCCATGTTAGGGGCATAGATATTTAAAATTGTTAGATTTTCTTGTTGGACAGACTCTTTGAGTATGATATAGTGTCCTTCTTCATATCTTATTATAGTCTTTGACTTCAAATCTAATTGATCTGAAATAGGGATTGCCACCCCAGCTTTCTTTTGATTTCTGTTAGCATGGTAAATTGTTTTCCACCCCCTCACTTTAAATCTGGAGGTATCTTTGGGTCTATAATGAGTCTTGTAGACAGCATATTGATAGGTTTTATTTTGGGGGGGGTTAGTTTTGTTTTATTTTGCTTTGTTTTTATCCATTCTGATACCCTTTGTCTTTTGATTGGGGCATTTAGCCCATTTACATTCAGGGTAACTATTGAGAGATATGAATTTAGTGCCATTGTATTGCCTATAAGGTGACCATCACCTATAAATAGAGAAATATATTTTCTCTATTCCTTTCTGGTCTACTACTTTTAGGCTCTCTCTGCTTAGAGGACCCCTTTCAATATTTCCAGTAGAGCTGGTTTGGTGTTTACAAATTCTTTTAGTTTTTGTTTGTCCTGGAAGCTTTTTATCTCTCCTCCTATTTTCAATGATAGCCTAGCTGGATATAGTATTCTTGGCTGCATATTTTTCTCATTTAGTGCTCTGAATATATCATGCCAGTTCTTTTTGGCTTGCCAGGTCTCTGTGGATAAGTCTGCTGCCAATCTAATATTTTTACCATTGTATGTTACAGGTTATGTATGTTCTTTTCCCGGGCTGCTTTCAGGATTTTCTCTTTGTCACTAAGATTTGTAAATTTTACTATTAAATGATGGGTTATCGACCTATTCTTATTGATTTTGAGGGGGGTTCTGTGCACCTCCTGGATTTTGATGCTTGTTCCCTTTGCCATATTAGGGAAATTCTCTACAATAATTCTCTCCAATATACCTTCTGCTCCCCTCTCTCATTCTTCTGCTTAGGGAATCCCAATTATTCTAATGTTGTTTCATCCTATGGTATCACTTATCTCTCGAACTCTTCCCTTGTGGGTCAGTAGTTGTTTGTCTATCTTTTGCTCAGCTTCTTTATTCTCTGTCATTTGGTCTTCTATATCACTAATTCTCTCTTCTGCCTCATTTATCCTAGCAGTAAGTACCTCCATTTTTTATTGCACCTCATTAATAGCTTTTTTTTTATTTCAACTTGCTTAGATTTTAGTTCTTTTATTTCTCCAGAAAGGGCTTTTATTTCTCCAGACAGTGTTTCTCTAATATCTTCCATGCCTTTTTCAAGCCCGGCTAGCACCTTGAGAATTGTCATTCTGAACTCTAGATCTGACATATTACCAATGTCCATATTGATTAGGTCCCTAGCCTTCGGTGCTGCCTCTTGTTCTTTTTTTTTTGTGGTGAGTTTTTCCACCTTGTCATTTTATCTAGATAAGAATATATGAAGGAGCGAATAAAATACTAAAAGTGTAGCAAAGACCCAGGAAAATGTGCTTTAACCAAAGCAAAAGAGACCCCAAATTGTGGGGGGAAGAAAAAGGAAAAAGGAAGTTCAGAAAAAAATTTTTTAAAAGAAAACAAATAAAAATTATAAAAAAGAAAAAAAATATATATATATATATTAGGCTGGTGATTAGAACAGGGTCACCCACTTAATTTGGGGAGTATTTTGGTCTCTTAGAAGAAACTACCTCCCCAAACTTTAAAGAATGAAAAACATATATAAGGGTAAACACAATGAAAGGATGTAATATGAGTATAAAGATGATTTTTTTTAATTTCTAAAAAAAGAGTTGATAAAATAAGTTGGTTGGGAGAATAAAGAAAAAGAAAGTGAAGAGAATTTGCTCAGACTGGAGACTAGAACAAAGTGCTGTGCTAGACTTAGGGTGTATTTTGATCTATTAGAAGAAGTTGTACCCCAAATTTTTTTAGAAGAAAAAAACCCTATATGTATACAAAAAATAAAGTTAAATACAATGAAAGATAAAATATGACTATAATAATGAAGTTTCAAAAAAGATTTTTTTTAATGAAAGGTATTGTTAGGATAAACTAGTTTAAAAGAAGTTAAAAGAGGAAAGGGTAAAAGTTAAAAAAAAATCTAGCAGAAGAAAAAAATAAAATTAAAAAAAATTAGGGACGCCTGGGTGGCTCAGTTGGTTAAGCGGCTGCCTTCGGCTCAGGTCATGATCCCAGCGTCCTGGGATCGAGTCCCACATCGGGCTCCTTGCTTGGCAGGGAGCCTGCTTCTCCCTTTGCCTCTAGCCTGCCCCTCTGTCTGCCTGTGCTTGTGCTCTGTATCTCTCTCTCTCTCTCTAACAAATAAATAAAAATCTTAAAAAAAAAAATTAATTAACTTAGCAAGACTAAAGAATCATGGGGAGAACGCCATGAATTCCATGCTTTGCTTTCCTCCTCCTCTGGAATTCCACTGTTCTCCTTGGTAAGTGAACTTCGTCTTGGCTGGATTTCTTGCTGATCTTCTGGGGGAGGTGCCTGTTGTAGTGATTCTCAAGTGTCTTTGCTCGAGGCGGAATTGCACCTGACCCTTACCAGGGGCCAGGCTAAGTAATCCACTTGGGTTAGCTTTCAGGAGCTTTTGTTCCCTGAACGCTTTCTGTAGAGTTCTGGAGGATGATAATGAAAATGACGGCCTCCCAATCTCCGGCCCAAAGGAGCTGAGAGCTCAGAGCCCCACTCCTCATGTGCCCTCAGAGAAAAGCACTCAATCACTCCTGTCTCCCTGGCCTCTGGCCGAACTCCGAGCTCACCCAGCTTGTGACCAAGCTTCTCTGTCTCTGGCACATAGCCCCACCTGGAGTCTCCGAATCCCGCAATCCCTGAGCTCTTCCAGCGGGGGGTCTCGCCGGATCTTGTGGGATCCTTGCTCACAGAGCAGTGGCCTGTGCCATGGATCACAATAATGTAACCCCGAGTTGAGAGCTTACTCCTTGGCTCCATCTCTGTAGCTGGCTTCCCCGCTGTAATACCTGTGAGCTCTGTGACACTCAGATGGCCCCAATCCTTCTGTGACCCCACGGGACCTGAGGCCACACTGCATCCCCATGGGCTTCACCCTGGCTTAGCCTCTGGAACGATTTCCCTCAGTGGAGCAGACTTTTAAAAGTTCTGATTTTGTGCTTCATTGCTCCACCGCTTGCTGGGAGCCAGTGGTCTATCTTCCCTTCACTTTGGATTCATTTCTCCGCAGGTCCTACCTTTCAGAAAATGGTAGATTTTCTGTTTCTAGAATTGCTGCTCTTCTTCTCTTCAATCTCCTGTTGGATTTGTAGGTGTTCACAGTGGTTTGATAAGTTATCTAGCTGATCTCCTGCTACCTGATGTCATCTCTGCCTGCTACTTTTCCACCATCTTGACTCCTCCCCACAAAAGCTGGTTTAAAAGAATAAGAAATATGGTGTAGTGTTACCAATGTCAGACATAATTGCATTTTATTATATAAGCATACATATAGAAGCATAAAATAGTACATAAAAATAAAAGAAACAGTCTAACAAGATCATACTACATGAACTTGTATACACCAAACAGTATAGTTTTGAACAGTTAAAGCAAAAGTGTTCATAATCATAGGAAGAGATCAACAAATACACAATAATAGGAAGATTTTTATACATTTCTATTAAAAAAATTCATCAAGGAGATGAAAAGTTAGTTAAATATTGAAGAACTGAACAACAAAATTATCTTATCTTATCTTAGGTTTTTATCTAGGTTTTATCTTATTTTTATATATTATATGCTATTTATATTATATTCTCACATATTTGTTATTTAAATTCTATTAAATATATCTATATATTGATATCAATAGAATACAGTAATATACCAAATTTTATATTACATCTCTATTTATATATATTTCTACATATTTACCTGTGTGGAAAACCATACACCCAAGATAGCATACATGCATGAATCATTTTTTAAATGGCCACATATAAGACCATAAACTGTTTAAAAAAAAAAACTTGGTAAGGTGCTTACCAGAGTCTTCAATTTCAATACAATTAAATATTTTTAAAGCTAATATTCCTGCTTAAATTTTGAAAACTAAAATGTAGAAAACTTACAAAAATAATCTATATAAATTTGTATGGGATCAAGAAAAAAACAAAAAAAATTGCAAAATACAACTGATATTGAAAATATTAGATGTCAGACCTCATGGAGAGCAGGCAAACTATTTCTGAGGATAAATTTTATAATATTAAATGTATTTCTTTGAAAAAAATAAAAAAATTTAAAATAAATTAGTTAAGCATTTAAATTAAGAAACTATAAAAATAACAGTGAAAATAATTAGAAGGAAAATTTTTTAAATGTAAGAACAAAAAATTAATGGATCAACCTTTAAAATGTTGATCAATAAAACCAATACATTGTTTAAATATTAATAAAAATAAACTATTTAATACAACTAATCAAAAGAATAAAGCCACAAATAAACAATTATGAGATAAATGAAAGAGATGCTTTTAGTCAAAAGATAGCTCACTGAACAACCTTATACTAATAAATTTTAAAATGTTCAAATTTTATTTTTGCTAGAAAATAAAAATGATAAAAATTGATTCAAGAAGAAATAGGGGCTGCTAGATGGCTCAGTAAGTTAGACATCTGACTCTTGATTTTGGCTCCAGTCATGGTTTCAGGGTCATGAGGTCAAACCCCATGTGAGATCTGCACTGGATGTGGAGCTTTCTTAAGATTCTCTCCCTCTTCCTTTCCCTCTCCCTCTCCTCTGTCCATCCACTTGCATGCATACTCTCTCTCTCTAAAAAAAAGAAATAAGGTATAAATACCAATAACAATTTAAAAATTAAATTAGTAGCCAAAAAAATCTCTCTTCCCAAAATGAAACCAGGCAATGATGGTCTTACAGGTGATTTTTACCATGTCTTTGAGAAAAAAGATGTTCTACATCTTATTTTTTAAAGTTTTTAGTAGAAAAAGAAGGAAAATTACATTGGTTACAGAAACTGTCTGAAGACAGTTCCAGAAAAAAGATGACTCAGCAATCTCAGTTATGAATGTAAATGCAAAATTCCTAAATTAGCAAATACATGTTGGTGGTTTATAACTAACACATGATAATATATCATGACTAAGCAGGGTTTACTGAAGGATGAAATGAGAACTATACATCAGCGTTTATCAGGAGCACCCGGGTGGCTCAGTACGTTAAGCAGCTGACTTTGGCTCAGGTCATGATCCCAGCGTCCTGGGATGGAGCCCCACATTGGGCTCCCTGCTCAGCTGGGGAGTTTGCTTGTCCCTCTTCCTCTGTGCTGCCCCCTACTCATGCCTTCTCTCTCTCTCTCTCTCTCTCTCAAATAAATAAATGAAATCTTTAAACATCACAGTTTGTCAATATATTTCACCTCATTAACCCATGAAAAGGAGAAAAGACAAAAGAACAATTTTAATTGAGCAAGAGGAGTATTTATTGGACTATATATTGGATAATCATTTATGCTAAACTAGAACCAAAAGAGAGCTTCTTTGCTTAAAAAAAAAAAAAATGTCTACCAAAGAAATGTAAACACTGTAATTATGGTGAAACTTTATAAGCATTTTTTTTAAACCAGAATGACTGAAAAATTATCCAATATTTAGAAGTAGGCAAAAGAGAATAGTAGGTGTTCTTTCAGTGAGGAACTGGGTTCACACCTTTGGTTGATTTTTCTTTTGGCTGTGCTCTTTTATGTTTACATAGATGCAGGTTAACTTGTAGACATTTGCCTGGCACAGATGAAAGTAACTTCTGTGTAGTGAAAATTAGAACCCCAGAGTACAGTTTATGCTCTGTCGGATGTGAACTAATTTTGGATCAAACCCAGCAATCTTATCCTAAATTTCCTTTATTAAGTTGCCTAAATAAATAACTCTAAAGTATCCCAGTTCTCTCATTCACTAATCCATTGAATAAAATCCTTGGCAGATATCCATTCTCTATGTGCATGAGAGCCATGATTTACCCTTTTGACAAAAACTCTTTAATAAGAACAAGTCAAGGATGACTATTATCACTGCTTCTATTCCTCTGACACTAGAGGAGGTAAATAAATAACTAGAGAAAATAAATAATATGTCTAAGTATTAGGACAAAAGAGGAAAAAACCTTGTGATTTTCATGTGCTATGGTTCTCCAAAAATATTAAATTAATTTTAATTTGCTGAATATAAAACTGATATAGAAAAGTCAATATTCTTACTGAATATTTAGCAATAATGGTTATAAAAAATAACTTGGAAAGATACAGTTTACAAAAGCAGCAACAATAAAAAATGTACGTAAGAATAAACCTAATAGAAAGTATGGAAGATCTCTTTAGAGAAAATCTATCCTCCCTCTCCCAAACCAGAGTAGACAACAGGTAATGGATATGATCAGGTAGGTCACTGAAGTAGTAGAAAACATATTCATTATTAAATATTTAAAAAGATAGTCACGTCAGTAGTAATCTGCAAAAAATGTTGAAATGATAATGAAGTAATATTTTGCATTCATCAGATCAACAAAAGTGTAAACATTCTAATAATTCCAAATGTTGGTGGAAGTATAAACTGGTGCAAGGTACAAACTGGAACATCTACTTTGGAAAGCAATTTTATAACACATAAAAATTTGAAAATTTGTAGAAGAGAGTTTGGCAATATCTAGGACTTTTAAAGTGTGCATACCCCACGACAAGAAGTTTCTTGTTGGCTCCCCCTTGTGGTGCTGAGTGGTTACCAAATACTCAAAGTTTTAACGTTTCCCTTGTTCCGGAGCAGGGAGACACAGATGATTTTGGAAACCACTTTCTTTAGAAGCCTCCAGCAAACCTCTTTCTCTGAAGGCATTTGTACTGCTGGGCAAAGTGGAGGTCCTTAATTAAGATCTGTTCAACTGACCTGCATCTCCACAGATAATAAAACATGCAGCAGAATATCAAAAAGCCTAATGTTTATGAGGAACAAAGTACTCTTCTCTTTATAAATATTAGCAAATACATGCTAGTTTAGTCACTTGTTTTCTAAATTTGCACCTTTTTTTCCAGAAGCACTGTCTTGAGTTCTCAAATGTAGCTTTTAAATATTTCTAATTTTGAAAGTTATAATCACAAATTATATATTGTTTTATTACTTGAAAATTATTTGATAGAAATCAAATATGCAAGCAAGAATATTTTATCATAAATACGAAAGCATAATTAGAGGAAACATGAGAGAATAAGGTACTGAGGGGAGAGAGATGCTTAAGTCATTTCATAACTTGGTATGAAAGGGTACCTAGGTCTAACATAAAAATCAGAAACTGTAAGAAAGGCAAATTTAACTACATAGGAATAAAATATGTGTACAGTCGACACTTGAGCAACATGAAGATTAGGGGCACTGACCAGTTGAAAATTTGCATATAACTTTTGACTCCCCAAAACTTACCTGTTAAGAGCCTACTATTGACCAGAAGCTTTACTGATAATGTAGACAGTTGATTAACACATGTTTTGTATGCTATATGTATTAAGTACTGTATTCTTATAATAGAGTAAGCTACAGATAAGAAAATGCTATTAAGAAAGTCATAAGAAAGAGAAAGTACTTATACAGTACTGTACTGTATTTATTGACACAAAGAACTGGGAATTAATATATACTATATATATATGATTGACAGCTATTTGCCATAAATTATAAGAAATACTACAAATCAATATCAAATAACTAAATGGAATAAGAAAGAGCTAAAGTCATAAAATATAATCCACAGGAAAAAAAATATAAATAACCAGAAACATATGAAAAGATGTTCTAGGGGCGCCTGGGTGGCTCAGTGGGTTAAAGCCTCTGCTTTCAGTTCAGGTCATGATCCCAGAGTCCTGGGATCAAGCCTTGCATTGGGCTCTCTGCTCAGTGGTTAGCCTGCTTCCCCCCTCTCTCTGCCTGCCTCTCTGCCTGCTTGTGATCTCTGTCTGTCAAATAAATAAATAAAATCTTTAAAAAAGAAAGGAAAAGAAAAGAAATGACTATGAAAGAAAGAAATGCAAATTCTAACAATGGGATATTTTTCTTGGAAAAGATTAAAATGAGTGATGAAGCCAGTGATGGAAAAAGACCATTTTAGGAGGTATGAGTATAAGTTAACACACTTCACCGAAAGCAATTGAAAGTACCTATTTAAAGTAAAGTCAATTTCAAAATTAAATATTGAAAACTTTTTGATTCAGATATTCTATTTCTAAGAACTTTTCTTGAAGAAATAGTTACACAACTGTAGAAAGTTATATGTATGTAGATACTCATTGCAACTGTTTTCATATAAAAAATTGGAAACCACCTATTGTATATCAATTGAAATCTAGTTAAAAAGCATATAACTGTCATCTTTTGAATATCACACAATCGCTAAAATAGTATGTTACCTCTATACACAGTGACAAGGAAAGATAACTGAAAATGATTTAATTGCCAAAATATATATAATCTGATCACATTTTTGTGAAATACATGATATAAATCTTGAATATATATTTTTTAAAAATCCTAAAGAGTGTACATCAGAGCAAAACCTGTGATTATCTCTTGGGAGTGGAATTCTGGAAAAGTGACCTTCAACTTTGTATATTCTATGTTTCTTAGGTATTTTACAGTAAGCATGCAACACTCTTGTTACCAGAAAAATACATATAAAGTTATGTATCTAAAAATACGTACTACAGGGGCACCTGGGTGACTCAGTGGTTTAGAGCCTCTGCCTACGGCTCGGGTCATGATCTCGGGGTCCTGGGATTGAGCCCAACGTCGGGCTCTCTGCTCAGCAGGAATCCTGCTTCCTCTTCTCTCTCTCTGCCTACCTCTCTGCCTACTCGTGATCTCTCTGACAAATAAAATCTTAAAAAAAAATAAAATAAAAACTGTACTACATAATTTTTCAAGACAGAAATTAATGCTGTTAAGTAACTATTAATAATATATCTACCTGACATTTCACTGATACCTTAGAGAGTAACTCATAATTGTTTAAAAGTTCAAGTTATTCGCTAGCTGATGTATTAGTTGACAATATGTGGGGTGTTAGTAGAGAATAGTAGAAAGCTTTCAATGAAGGGATAAAGCAATGCAAGTGGAATATTGAAGAATGGTGATTAGTTGGGATAGGGTAATTGCTAGACAGTGTGACTTTCAAGTCTCCTGTAACATCCGTGTTCAGTACAGCCCATTTTGCTTTGTGGTTGCAATAATGCTCACTGACGAGTCTCAAAAATGTCTAAAAATTCAGCACAATTCATCTTCTGTGATTCTCTCTGATCACTACCAATGACCTATATTTCTTCTATCAAATAGAAAAAAGCATTTTATATAACGACAGATATCACAGAAAACCAAAACTAACTGGATACCACTCCCTGCCCCTCACTCCACCCCACCCCACCCCTGGGAAAAAACAAACTAACAAAAAAACTTTCTCCTTTCTTCCTCTTTCATCAGTCTTTGATTTCGTGTCTGGGGCTGAGAATCCAGAGATAAATTACAGGTGGACATGCCTTTGGGAACTTGAACCCTAGGTGAAAAGACAAACAAATGAATTTAAAAAACAACAAAAACAACAACAACAAAGAAAATGGAAATTCATTCAATACCTTGAAATTAGGTGTCAGTTACTATCAGTGATGGCAGAGTATAAGTAAGACCCTGTGTATTGGGAATGCTTAAAGATAAAGGTGGCCTCCCTGTATTTAAGGGTGGAGATTACATGTCACTTTTGTGCAGACTTCTATTATGTGGCAAAATGCTTAATATGGTTGTCTCTTACTCATGTATGTTAGAGTGAATGCACTTAAGGAAACAAGTTCAGAACTTCTTATAAAGTGTTAAAAAAGAAAATATTATGCACTGTACAATAGTTAGGAGGACTGAGTACAGGAGTGACAGGGGACGTCTCCATGAGTGGTGGGACTGTGGGAGCCCAGGCACAGTGGACCTTGATGCCCAGCATTGACCCCCTGGGGCCTGGCCATCAAACTGACCCAAGGAGGTTGTTCTTGTGATATATGCCAAAGTGACCGAACAAATCTTCAACTGCTGACAGCATGGGCTGATTAGAAGAAAGAGCATGAGGGACTTGGAGGGTAGCTACATACCTCTCTGGAGCCCCTGGGTAATTAGGAGGCTGATAGGCATGTGGAGACTTGGGGATTGCTTGGAAAAATAAAACAAGACCACATTTGCAAGCTGGTTACACAACTGAAGAGTGTTCAAATAATGGCAGAAATGGCCAGCTGGAGAATAAGGTGATAACAGTGGAGTGGAAGAGTTTTGAACTAAGAGTTGGGAGGCTTGGGATTAAATCTTGCTTTTTTCAGTACCATTATGCCAGTTGAAAGATGAAGGAATAGAAGCTTAGAAAGCTAAGTCAACCAAAGAAACCCGGCTTCTGAGCTGGCAGGAATGGGATTGAAATCTAAATTGCTGTGTGACTCAACTGGTATTTCTCACTGTCCGTATCCAACTGCCTTCTTGATGTATCCCTCTGAAGTTTAACAGGCATCCTAAACTGGTCTAGACAACAGAGAGCTTTGGACTTCCAACTGCCAACCAAATTCAATTATCCACAGCTTTCTCAGCCTCTGTTATGGTATCTACATATCCATCCAGCTGCTCAGTCTCCAAACTTAAGAGTCATCCTGATTCCTCTCCTTATCACACAACTTCATTGAATTCATCCGTAGGTTTTACAAGCTCTATCTCCAAAATATATCCTGACATTAATATTGTTCAGCCTTAATTTCTCTGCCCAGACTGTGGCAATAACCTCTAAATTGGTTTTCTGGCAGAACAAATCTTCAAATAGTGACATCATGTACTTCTGAGAACTCCTGCCTCCTTAATAGTCCAACCTCCACAAGAAGCCAAAGTGAGCTTTCTCAAGTATGATTCAAATCATGTCACACTTCAATTTAAAATCACCCAATGCCTTCTTTTTACAACCAGAAAAAATCCACTATCCTTCTACTGCCCCCCACCCCTACATGATGAGACCATTGCTGGTTTATTTTCATTATTTTCCTGCCCACTGTGCTCCCCTTTGTTCCTTACTGTCCATCCCCATTAGTATTTCTGCTTCTTAGATATACCAGATCCTTTCTATCGCAGGGCCTTGGCTTTTGCTCTTCCTTATGTGTGGCTTGCTCCTCCCCCAGATCTCCATGTGTCTTCCTCTTCCTCCTCATTCAAGTCTAAATGCAAATGTAACCACCTAGAGGTGACTGCCTTAGTTAAAGGAACCCCCTCACTCTGAATGGCATTTCCACATTTTATCTTCTTAGCTCTTCACACTTCTTGAAATCCCTACAAGAGATTAGAAGCTCATCGAGGATGTAGACCCTGTTTTATACACTTCAGTATTCTACTACTTAGAATACTGTGTATACTTGGTGTTTAATAAACGTTTGTTGAGTGACTGTATTACTGCATTGTTTGTACCCTATGATAGCCTTTCAGAAGTGACGAACAAACTTGTGAAACAATAGAATGTTTCCTTTCTAGATAATGGTAAATCATGAGAAAGCCTCTGTTGGACTAATATCTACGGGTACTCCACTTAACTTGCCTGTGATTGTTCAAAACTAGGAAATAACATACATGGGAACACGTAATACTATATCACTAAAATTGCTAGTTAGATTACAACTATATCAATACTTAAGTCTTATGGTAAAGTCCTGCAGCGCAAAGAATAAATCACAACTTTATAGCAACATTTACAGATTGAAAGGTCAGGATCTTTCACTTCATTTCAAAGTCAGAGCTCCAGAACACTAAGACTGAGAACTCTAGAAATACTTCTCCAGAATTCGAGGTGAAGTATTCTGTTCACACTTTATATTTGTAACAATTTACTGAAGTTCATAATTTTTTCCACACTTCACTCTCACATGAGGTTAGGCTGAGCAAGGAGTTACCAACTTTATTATTTTATTGAATTCAGAAACAAAAGAAATGGAAGTTGCTGTAGCAATTACTGCTGTAATGGATTAAGCCATTGTGTGTGTGTGTGTGTGTGTGTGTGTGTGTGTGTGTGTGTGTATTTTTTTTTTTTAAGATTTATTTATTCATTTCAGACAGAGAAAGAGAGAGCATGGGGGGAGAGGCAGAAGGGGAGGGAGAGAGAAACTCAAGCAGACTCTGCACTGAGTGTGGAGCCCCACGTGGGGCTTGATCTCATAACCCTGAGATCATGAATTGAGACAAAACTAAGAGTCTACTGCTTAATCTTATTTTTTTTAAGATTTTATTGATTTATTTGTGATTTATTTTATAGTGAGAAAGAGAGAGAGAGTGCACGCACAAGTAGGGGGAGCTGCAGGCAGAGGGAGAAGCAGGCCTCCTGCTGAGCAGGGAGTCCGATGCGGGGCTTGATCCCTAGGCCCTGGGATCATGACCCTAGCCGAAGGCAGACACTTAACGACTGAGCCACCCAGGCTCTCTCCCCCCATTATATTCTTAATCGACTGCCTATTTTTTATTTTTGACACACTCTCCTATTCTACATACATCATACTGTCTTCCTGTCTCCTTTACCATGCTGAGTTTCACAGCACCTGCTAGTTGTGGAAACACAAGACAGCATTTGGGAGTCTCAGAAAGTGAGATGAGAAGAATGAGGCTGGACCAAGTCCCGAGGACTGAAGGATCTAGCCATGCTAAGGAGCTTGGGCTTATTGTAAGGTCTTATTTATGGGGGGCAGGGGAGAGAAGGATAAAAAGAAGAAAAGGGAAAGAAGAGAACAGAAAGAAAAGAGACTCTTGTTTGCCTGGTTGTTCATTCTAGCCATTATCCTATTTCACTTCCTCTTTTTTTTTTTTTTCTTTTTTAAAGATTTTATTTATATACTCGACAGACAGAGATCGCAAGTAGGCAGAGAGGCAGGCAGAGAGGAGGAAGCAGGCTCCCCGCAGAGCAGAGAGCCCGATGTGGGGCTCGATCCCAGGACCCTGAGACCATGACCTGAGCCGAAGGCAGCGGCTTAACCCACTGAGCCACCCAGGCGCCCCTCTTTTGACTGCCAAACCTCTCGAAGGAGTCCTCTATCCTGAGACCTACGTAAGAGGATGTTCAAGTATTTTCTCGGTTTGGGGTGAGGCTGTAAACTTGAGAACAAAAAGGTTTGTTATCCACAAATTATACACAAAGAGGCTTTACAGAAGAGAAGGCTCCTTCTTCAAACCAAGGGGTGACTCAAACAGGCAGCCTAAAAACTAATCAGGTGATTCAGCCTTATCCTACCTTGAAGGTAATTTAAAGGGATGTTTGCAAGTGAATGGACATGGCTAAGTAGGACTTCTTTAGAGGGATGAATGTGACTGAATATACAAATGGATGATGATCAGACCATGTGTGTCAAAAGAATTCTGATGCACTTCCTCGGCAGCAATCGGAAGCCAAAACACAACCTTTGTAGCAATCTGATGGAACAGTTAGGACTTGGTCAATGACTTCCAGCTTCCTTTTTTTTTTTTTTTTTTTTGCCCCAGCTTCCAACTCAGGACCAGACAGAAGAAGCCAAATATGCTTCTCAAACTGATCATCTAAGATGCTCTGCTCTAGTTAACTCTCCTCCAGCTTCCGTACACCAACACCTGCAACCAGAGCACACCTGAATGCTTTCCTTTCTTAATACTTGAGACTTCCCACTCCCCTGACTGCCTTTGCGTCTCTGCCAAATGCAAGTGATGATCCTGACTCCCTTCAAATAGAGGCTCTGATCACATGACTTTAGTTCTTACTTAGGTGATCTTCATTTATTTTCAGAGTGCTGTGACATTTCCCCTTCCCCCTGCCTGGGGGACAGAACAGGGTTGCTTGGTCCTTACCTATAACCAAAAGCCCCAGGGACTGCCACTTTATTAAATTTCAGCAAATGTTGAAAGGGGAGGTTGGTGAAAGGGAGCTGGGATAGCAGAGGAAAGAAGAAAGGTCTGGGGAGGATATTTTCGTAGGGTAGGGATGGATATGCAAATCATATGGGCCAAATGTGGATCACGTGGGCTCTCCTGAAAAGGGCTCTCCCAAGATAACTTCCTAGAAAGGTGAGCTGACTCTAAGAAGGTCTCTTAAAAACTCAGAAAATTGGGGTGCCTGGGTGGCTCAGTGGGTTAAAGCCTCTGCCTTTGGTTCGGGTCATGATCCCAGGGTCCTGGGATTGAGCCCCGCATTGAGATCTCTGCTCAGCAGGGAGCCTGCTTCCTCCTCTCTCTCTCTGCCTGCCGCACTGCCTACTTGTGATCTCTGTCAAATAAATAAATAAAAATCTTAAAAAAAAAAAAAAAACTCAGAAAACTGCCCAACGAGAGAAAACACTAGCTTCCTGGCAGGCCAAATGACAAAAACTCTATGAGCTAAATCACAGTGTTTCTGCCTTTGTTTCTTTTCCCTCTAACCATACCATCCCTGGAAAAGCCATGGGCAACACAGTGAATAGGAGAGAAAGTAATAAAATTTTCTTATTCCCTCCAATTTGGATTATTATTTCAAATAATACATATATTTTTATTTTTATTTATTTTATTTTTTTTTCCAAGACTTTTGAAAGAATCACTCAAAAAACAACCCTGTATTTCTTCCGCTATAGACCATGACACTCTTCATGGTTAAATAATGAGTAAAGGGGGCGCCTGGGTGGCTCAGTGGGTTAAGCCGCTGCCTTCGGCTCGGGTCCTGATCTCAGGGTCCTGGGATCAAGTCCCACATCAGGCTCTCTGCTCAGCAGGGGGCCTGCTTCCCTTCCTCTCTCTCTGCCTGCTTCTCTGCCTACTTGTAATCTCTGTCTGTCAAATAAATAAATAAATAAATATCTTTTAAAAAAATAATGAGTAAAGACGCTTTTTATAGGAGATTAAAAGTTTAATATCAGAGATAAATTTGACCAGTCTTCTCTCTCCCATTGAGTTGTAGTTCTTAGTGCAACACTCCTCAAACTGTGAACCTGCTTTGGGAAACCAAAAATTAACTTGTAATTTTGAATGAAGTTCTGTGATTTGCTTACTGGCCATACATTAACCTCTACTGATAAAAGAAAAGGAAAAAAAAAAAACCCACTTCACTAGAGTTCCATTGGGAACTTTTTTTTTTTTAAGATTTTATTTATTTTTTTGACAGACAGAGATCACAAATAGGCAGAGAGGCAGGCAAACAGAGAGGAGGAAGCAGGCTCCCTGCTGAGCAGAGAGCCCAATGTGGGGCTCAATCCCAGGACCCTGGGATCATGACCTGAGCTGAAGGCAGAGGCTTTAACCCACTGAGCCACCCAGGCGCCCCAACTTTTCATGTTCTTAAGTGGTACTTCCTAAACTACTTTTTCATTTCGTCTTATCGCATTCCTGTTTTAAAAGGATGACTCCTAAAAATAGAGATGGGGGGCACCTAGGTGGCTCAGTTTGTTAAGCATCTGCCTTTGGTTCAGGTCATGGTCCCGGGGTTGTGGAATCAAGCCCTACTTTGGGTTCCTAGCTCAATGGGGAGTCTGCTTGTCCCTCTACCCCTCCCCCATTCATGTACTCTCTGTCTCTCTCTCCCATAAAAAAAGTATTAAAAAAAAAAGATGACTCCTGCTGTCACATTGAAAAGGAAGTAGTGATGGATAAGGACTGATGAAAAGGAGACTATTATGGTAGCACAGCCAAGAACTGGATAGCCGTGGAGTACCTGGGTGCTCAGTGTGTTAAGCCTCTGCCTTAGGTCATGATCTCAGGGCCTGGGATTGAGCCCCATATTGGGCTCTCTGCTCAGCAGGGAGCTTGCTTCCCCCTCTCTCTCTGCCTGCCTCCTTGCTTACTTGTACTCTCTCTCTTTCTTGGTCCAAAAAAAAAGAACTGGATAGCAGCTAGACAACAATGGGGCGGGGTTGGAATTATGGGTATATGTTGAAGATACAAGCACTAGGGTTTGCTGGAGGATTGGATATGTGAAATGGGAAGTAAAAAGGAGCCAAAGAAAATTCCTAAGCATTGGCTTAGGCAACTGGCAGACCATTTGCTGGGAAAGAATATGTTATATGCAGTGGAGGAGGGAATTGGCAGTTGGTAGTCCATGTGAGGGGAAAATACCAGGCGCCAATATTCACAAGAAGGAGGTCGAGACAATTTGCCTAAAGATGTCAGGGAAGGTTTCATAGGGTACATATTTTTAAACTATGCCTAAATATATGGACGGAGTTTTTACAGATGAGAAAGAAAGGATTGCTCTGCCCTTTAAACTGGAAGAGCAAGGGCAAAGGAAATGGAATGGCCTTGGCTATTGCTTGCAATGGTGACTGTTGCAATTTGGTTGCAACATATGAAACTGTAGCAAATTGCAGAGAAATAGGCTTAGAAAAGTGGGATGGAGCAAGATGGTGATGGTCAGTTCATTTAGACTTGTTAGGCTAACTAGGATATGTTGAAGAATTTTAAGCAAAGGAGGGAATGGGAATTTTAGTCTCAACTTTAAGAAGATAGGTATGGAATGTGGGGTGGCTGGTGGAGGGGAGTGGAGTTGAAAGCAAGAAAATAGGCAGGCATTGATGCTGGACATTTCTCTTTTGCACCTTGGAATTCACTGGTCATACTACTCCACTCTGCCTGGTGCCTTGGAGGTTGACTTTCCTGGACTATTTAAATGAATGGTCTCTATCCCGTAATTTATTATTGAAATTGGCCAACAGAAGACATGGCAGGAGAAAAGAGAGCTGGGAGAGAGTGAGGACAGAGTGACTGTTATCCCGAGTCATTCCCTGATGGGCACATCTGCTTGAAAACCAGTGCTCCTATCAGGAGGCCTAATTCTGTAACAACCTAGGATCCAATAATGGCTCTCTCCTTGATTCTTAAGGCATAGTGGCCAAACACGCTTCCTTGAAGTTAGTAAACATGTTATTATTGTGTCTTAATTCTGCCCATACCCTTCAGTAAACCATCCTCCGTAGCCCTGTTTGAGCCTGCCATCTATTTGACACTAAAATCATAACTGTGTACCATAGGAAGCACTCCAATAATAGTATTTAAAACTCAGTAGCTTACTTGTCTTTCAAGTAAAAGAAGTCAGGGAAGTTGGCAGTGCAGCGCTGATAGGAGAGTTTCTCCGTCACCATATCAGGGCAGGCTACCCAGAGAGCTACTGGAACAGGGACTAGTACTTTCATTGCCTAGGCTGCAGGAAGGCAAAAAAAGGAGTTCACTTCTCAGCAACTTCAAGATGACTTCCAGGACAACACTTTTGTTTCCATCTCATTGGCCAGAACTTCATCATATGGCTAAGCCTTGCTATAGGGGAGGCTGGAAAATGATTCATTCAGCTGGACATGTGCAACTATGAATAAATCTGGGGTTTTGTTATTAACAAAGAACTGGAAATGGTTATTATGTAGGTAGTTACAAGCCTCTACCACCAGAAACTAGTTAAATAATCCAGAAAAATAGACTAGATAACGAGGGCCTGAGAATGGTTAGGAAGAGTGATAGATGATGGATATTGTGAGAGATGGACAGGGCTAGATGTTAATGGTGGAAAGGGACCTCCTAGTAGCCTCTTTATTTAACAATATTCGACTTAGATTCCTTCTGATTTAATAAAATATTATTTCTCTAAATATAGAACTTTCTAAAAGCTATTTGTTGAGGGCTTCTGGAGAAAACAACCAGGAAAATCAAAACCATGATGAGGTATCGCCTCACAGCTGTTTGAATGGTAGTCACATAGTTTAGTGATACAATAAAAGAAAAGAAATAGGGGCACCTGGGTGGCTCAGTGGGTTAAAGCCTCTGCCTTCAGCGCAGGTCGTGATCCCAGGGGCCTGGGATAGAGACCCTCATCGGGCTCTCTGCTCAGCGGGGATTTGGTTTCCAAATTAGAGCCCCATCCAGCTTCCTCAACTTATTTCCATTTTATTTTTAATTTACTCTTCCTCAGCTTCGCGGTTCTTCTTAATTCCTTCCCCACCTCCATACCTAACCTTCCTTGTCCTTCTCCTTCCTCTTAGACTCTACCTTCCCGCGTGCTGGACTTGTTCTTTCGCCTCCTCCCTGGAAATCATTTACTATCTCGGTTTCTCTACTTTTCCTGCTAACCCCACGACCACAAGACAGCCATCTGTTTTCTATCATTTTTTGTGGCTGCTCCCAATGATCTGTTTGTATCTTGTTTAGAATATAAATACTTATTTTCTTCTCACAGGCAGTCCTTTCTGAGAAACAAAAATCAAAGGACTGTTCAGTTTTCTGAGGAGAAAAGTGCTTATCCCATTAGTTTTGTTTCTGGTGATGTTCTGGTGCTCAGTCCATTCAGGCTGCTATAACAAAATACCACAGACTGGGTAGTTTATAAACAACAGATTTTTATTTTTCAGTTCTGGAAGCTAGGAACTTCAAGATTGAGGTGTTAGCATGGTCACATTCCCGTGAAAGCCCACTTCCTGGATCATAGGTGGCACCTTCTCACACTGTCTTCACATGGAGGAAAGGGCTAGCAAGCTCTCTGGGGCTTCTTTTATAAAGGCACTAATCCTAATCATGAGGTCTTCCCCCTTATGACCTAAGCACCTCCCAAAGTTCTAACCTCCAAATACCATCACATCAGGCATTAGGATTTCAACATATGACTTTTGGAGCAATACAAACATTCAGTTTGTAGTGACCAGTGTCTCTTGAAAGAGTGCACACCATCATGAGAACTCTTCCAAACAATTAAATCACTAAGCAAAGAAATGGTGAAAGAGCTGAAATGAAGAATAATTTCAATCCTATGAGGGAAAAAGAGAACTCAGTAGACAAATCATTCTCCTCTTCTGAAATAAGGAGCTGATTATAGACAGGGGCCCTTAGGATTCATGTTAACTTACCCAGTGCAAGGTGGTTACATGTGGGAGGGTGATCCCAGATTTCACTGATGGTGACAGAGGTTTGGCAAGGTTCAAGGTTTGGGGCTCTGAATACACTAAACTGTTTGTTTGAATCAGAGGAAGCCACTTGCTGTCTAGGGAGTTAGGACTCTTGGTTGCAAGTCACAGAAATGCAACTGAAATGTGAACAATAAAAAGGATTTGTTGACAGGGTACCGGTGAACCTCCCAGAGCCAGTGCAAGATTTAAGCAACCCCCTCTCAGAAAGATAAGGATTAGTGCAGCTCCAGAAATTCCAGGAACTGGAACTAAAGATTTGAAAGCCATCAGCTCGCCCTCCGTGCTTCCTGTTCTTTCTGCTTCTCACTGCTGCAGACAGTGTTTTCTTCATTTTGTAGAGCAGTGGGGGCATGGCTTTAGAGTCATATATTTATTTATTACGTACTGCTCCAGTTTTGACAATCCCGGGGAATGTCTCTGACTGGCCTAGCTTGAGTGGTGGGCCCATGTTTAGCCTTCCCAAGCCATGGAGACAGGGCCACACAGCTTCCTTTGGACCATATGCTAGAGTGGGAGGGGGCACAGAACAATCAGTCCTTTGAGAAGCAGAATATCAAAGTATCAAAGGATCAAAGACTGGGGAGATCCCTGTAAGCCAAGTGATCATAACAGTTAATGTTACTGCATCTATTTCCTGAAGAACCTCCAAATTTTTTCTGACTGGAGGAACCCACCATTCCAGATGGAGCTAAATCTAATAGTCAAGAAGGAGCAGTGGGAAACTCTTTCATGGTTCTAAAGAAATAGCTGAAAATAAAACCTGAATTTTAGACTATCCCAAATGGTCCCATCCAACTCAGAGTGAAAGGAGAAAGGCAGGAGAGTTGGGTCCTGGCTGAGCCACTGGCAACCTCAAGAGTACAGTATCTGCTCTTCACCCACCTCTTAGAGAGAAGCAGCCAGAGTGACAAATATTTCCTCAGAGGAAGATCAGGAAATTCTGTTTGTTATTTATAACATTTACTGCTTTTCTAAGAGGGGACGAGGGGTAGATGTGGAGTCTGATAGCTTGATGTTGCTTTCATGGTTGAAAATGTAGGACTTTATCACTTGGGAACTTTCCTCACAATTTTTGTAAAGGAAAAGGCAAGTTTCTTTCTTTTATTTTTTTAAAGTGTGTTTATGTGGGGAGATCCATCTTTGAGGACACAGTCCGTTTTCTTGCAATATGTATAACTTTTCCTCTGTAAAGTGGAAAGAGTGTGCACCAGCAGCTTAGTGTGGTTTAAATACAATAGAGAGAAGATACCACATGATAGTTTCATTTGTTTCTGTGATAAAATGGGCTTCCAACTGGTATTAGTGAGGATTCTCCAGAGAAACAGAACCAATAGGATATATATAGATAGGGAGAGATTTATTATGACATATTTGTCCATACAATAACAGAGGCTAAGTAGTCCCATGAGAGCAGCTCTGTGCAAGCTGGGTGCAGGAAATAGCATGGCATGGTTCTAGTCCAAAGGTGTGAGATCCAGGTGGCCAATGGTATGAATCTTGGTCTGAGTCTAAAGACCTGAAAGCTAGGAGCACCAATGTCCAGGGGCAGGAGAAGATGATGCTCAAACAGAGAGGGTAAATTCACCCTTCCTCTGGCTGTTGGTTCTACTCAAGCCCTCAACAGTTTGGATGATGCCCACCCATGTTGGTGAGGGCAACTTCTTTATGCAGTCTACTTGTCCAAATGCTAATATCTTTGGAAACATCCTCACAGACACATCCAGGTATAATGTTTTACCAACTATCTGGACATCCATTAGCCCAGTTAAGTTGACACATAATATTAGCCATCACAAGGCCTATAAAGGGGATTTTGATTAAAGATGTCTCAGAAAAGGGAGAGAACTCCCAAGAATTCACTGACTTGTCAAATCATATATTACCAAGGAAGGTCTATTAACGTGCTTAAAGCTGAAGGTGAATGTCAGCAGAAACTTACATTAAACTGCTCTGCAAAAATGGGTTATAAATTAGGCATACAGATATTAGATAATGTCTCAGTGATGATTACTGACAATTTGGGGGTCAGTCAAAAGATACTAATACATGCTGTGCCTTCACCATAAACTAGCCACTATACTAAATGATTGATGTGTATAATGGTCATCTGGGAAACTGTTTTATCATATTCCTACCTGTTAGTGCCCTTTCCAATGCAATCTACTATCTTCCTCTCTCTGCCAAATGGTATATACAAGAGCTGCCACCTCACAGACCATGTCCCTGTCCACATTTGGTTGATTCAAGGTAGGTAACTTGACCCAAGAATGGCCAATTAGAGCCCATCACTAAGAATTTTGAATGTAAGGCCAGAGAGAATATGGCGATAGGAATGTCAGACTTGGGAGCAGTTAGCAGCCTGCTCGCCTTACCTGCTTTACTGAGGAAGCTGTTAAAGAAGAATAATAAATGATATGCCAAGAGAAATAGGTAAAATACCTGAGGAAAGAAAGTGAAAAGGAGACCTGAAGTCACTTAAAGACCTGGGTTTCAATTATTTTTAAGGACCAGCTGTGTTCTTGTGGTTCCGTTGCTCAATACTTCCTTCAGTTCTATGCAATATCTTGTCAGCTAATGGCCATTTTTTTCCTAGATTAGTTTAGGTTGTATTCCTATCACCTATAACAAAAGCATAGAACTAACACCATGGATTATCTCACTCAATTCTTTCAGAAGTCTTGTGGTAGGTTCTACTTCCTTTATACAAATGAAGAAACCAAGTTCAGATAGGTTCCAGTCATGCCCCGATTAGCAGCTTGTGAATAGTAAAGAGAGGAGTCACATCCCAGTTAACCTCAGCCGTACCTTCCAAAACAGAGGATTAGTGAGTTATGACTATAAGATAAAGAATAAATTTTCAAAGAACAAATTAGGACTTATGCATAGTAATAAGTTTTTTTTTTTTTTTTTGCTTGTCTAAAGAGGATATACATTTTTAAAAAGAAGGCCAATGTATCGGTTAACTGTTGTGCAAAACAAATCATCCCCAAATTCAATGGCTTGAAAAAAATTCATTATTTTTCATGCATCTGCAGATGTGCTAAGTATCAGCTGATCTAGGCTGGACTCAGTTAAGGTAGTTCTAGATCACATGTCAGTTGGCTTCCTCAGACCAGTGGACTGGCCATAACCAAGGTATAGTCTTATCATGTTGATGGCAGAGACAGAGAATAGACCCAAATATGTAAGCTTATTTTATGCCTCTACTTGTGTTATATTTACTAATATCTTGTAGGCCAAAAGAAATCACATAGCTGAACTGACAGGCAAGGAGGAGGCGAGATATGCTCTGCCTCAAAGAGCTACAAAGATACATGGGAAGGGCATGGAGACAGGAAGGGATGAAGAATTTGGAGCAAATAAAGCCATCTACCACATAGACAGTTATCACAGATGATTTTTCTTAGTGACAGTGTTCTGGTTAATGATCACTGTAGATTAGAAGCTCAAAAAAGCCTCACCTAATGGTTCTGGCTCACGCAGTTTCTCAAATAGCTGCAGTTCAGGTGATGGCTGGGGTTGGTACAGAAGGAATGCTGAAGCAGATGGCTGCTGCGGGGCCTCTTGCTCTCAGAGCCTTATCATGGGGTCTTTTATTTATTTATTTTTCCCATGGGGTCTTTTGACATGGGTTAGTTTGTGCTTCCTTATGACATGCTGACCTTAGGAACTTTTAAAACAAGATTTAAGAACAAGTAGTCTAGCTCATGTAGTCAAAGCAAGCCTTAGAATTTTCTGTAGCTTCACTTCCGCCACTGTATTCTATTAGTTACACATGCATCCCAGCCTGCCCAGGTGAAGGGAGGCATAAGACTCCACTTCTTTTTTTTTTTTTTTTTTTTTATTTACTTGACAGAGAGAAATCACAAGTAGATGGAGAGGCAGGCAGAGAGAGGGGGGAAGCAGGCTCCCTGCTGAGCAGAGAGCCCGATGCGGGACTCGATCCCAGGACCCTGAGATCATGACCTGAGCCGAAGGCAGCGGCTTAACCCACTGAGCCACCCAGGCGCCCCAAGACTCCACTTCTTGATAGAGGTGTGACAAACTTCTAAAGCATATGGAACGAGAGATTTTAGTTTAGAAAATATAATCTGCCACAGGCAGTTTAATAGAGCAGAAGATTGTACCTGTGTCCTAGTTCTGGTTTGCCGCCTACTAGTTATGTAACTTTAGACATTATCTGATCTGATATTTACCATATAAATATCAAATGAATGAATGAATGGCATAGAATGACTTCTTCAGGCTTCAGTTTCTTCCCCTGGGACTAATAATACCTAAAGAAAGTCAGGAAGAATCAATCAGATGAAAGGCTTGAAGATGTTTTTGAAAATTCGAAAGGGCAAATTTCTTTGGGTATTATCTTTTTTTTTTTTCTTTTTCAGAGCCTACGGCATTCTTTTTGGGATATTCTCAGTAATGTCATATCTTTGTCCTCTGAATAATTTGGTTTTTGGAAAGATGTGAAGGTCATTTGGAGCAGGAAAAGGACATATGATTTCACTGGGTAATAACATTTTGGAGTCTAAAATGAGATATCATTATAATATGATGAGACCGATATTTTTTAAAGTGGCTGGTAACCTGGTCTGGATGACATTTTCAAGAAAAGATTACTGAAAGTGTTTTGAGAGAAGGCTGGGGAATTGAAATAACCGTATGACAGCTGCAAATGCAGGATAAATACTCATTTGAATGTTTAAGAATGGGATTAAATGCTTTATCATCTCTCTTGCCCAGTGTCTGAGGAAAGACTCATGCTTCATTTCTAGGATGGGGAAATTTGAATTTTGCTGGTGATCAGTTAAAAGAAAAGCCAACAGGGATTAAGTGAGATAATTATATTGATAGCTAAGGACCAGATGTAGGTTTCTAAAAGTCATGAGAAAAGCACTTTCAATTGTCACTTCTATATTTATCTTTTAGGGTTCAATTACCTATATTATTTTTTACTTACACATTTTTTTTTTTCTTTTTGTAATCCTGGAGACAGCTGATGGGAAGTTATTTTTTTACTTTCTTTGAAGTTTTATTTTCAAAAAATAAATGGTTTCTCAGTCATTGAAACAAAAATATTTAAAAAGAAGGAAAGTGATTTCAGCAAATGGAGATAATCAGTACCAGCACTTTCCTTCTTAAAGGCATATGGTAGTGGTTGCTTTTCTCTAGGGAAACCTCATGTGATAAAGTAGATGGCACTGTGACATCAAAGCCAGCAAAAAACAGTCTTAGCAGACTAGTTAGGTAATTTTGATATTTATTTTCATTTGGGGTAAAGCGTAGGGATAAAAGTTATTTAAAGGAGAGAAAATGTAAAATAATAAGAAAAAGAGTGAAATTATATATAATCAATAATATTCCACATAAGCTATATATAAAATACATATATTTTAAAAGTATACGTACTAGTATTAAGTGAGAGCTTTCGTCAGTATATATACTAAAATTATGCCATGGATTAACATTCTAGCTGATTGCACACTCTCCTAAAAAGATTACTAAAGACCATTATATACCCACTCAATTCTTGTCATACCCAAAGGCAGTGAATAGCTACCACAGATACTTGGGCGGCTTATGGTCTCCTTGACTTTGTGGGCAAGACCTCCGCCTTTGTTCTGTTGCCATTCCCCTTTGCCCTTCTTCAGATGGGGCAAAACTCAGTCCTAGACAGTTCAGACAGCCCACATGTCACTGCTCATTGAGAGGCTGGTTCCTCAGACAGATGATAAAAAAGATCTTGTTGGCAGCAGCCCAATAGACAGTTTTGAGCCCCGCTCTGTCTTTTACAAGAAGGGCTGGTGGGTGAACACAGGCTCAACGAATCACTCTGATAACCAAAGCTGGTTTCCATAGCATGAATAGGATATGTAATTGCTGCTTCCTTGTTCCAGGTCCTTCGAGACTACACATCGTAAACTCTAGGACACCGCTCCTTGGGGGCCTTTTAACCTGAGAGCCAGACAGGTCTGAGGAGAGTTATTTATTACATAAAATTTTTGTCTCCAATTAGGATTACTGCCATGAAAGTCTTTTGATTCAAAGTGTGTTAATTAAGGCATACTTCTTCCTGGTAAACATATTACTGTTCATCTCACTTGCTGTAGAAAAGTCCCTTATCGTAAAGAATATAATATTGCCTCTATAGGAAAATATTTTAGAAAGTAGCTTAGAAGGTAAGTCAAAAAAGACACAATAAACTAACTTCAGAAGTGTTGTCCTAAGTACAAAGTTTGTTCAAATGTGATGCAGCACACCAGGCTCCACTGAGCATGTGAGTTACGTTATTTTGAGATTTTATAATAAAAGAGAAATTCTTCAACGAAACGGAAATAAAGGAAGCATGCATAAATATGGTGGCAGATATTCATTTTCCTAATAAAAAAATTTTAAAAGATATAATATTTAGTTGTTTTGAAAATACATAAACATTTTAATGTTGCCTTAATTGGTGCTTAAAGGAAACGGTTTCATGGTTTCCAGATTACAGCCCCATCCAGCTTCCTAACCTTATTTCCACTTTACTTTTAATTTACTCTTCCTCAGCTTCGCGGTTCTTCTTAATTCCTTCCCCACCTCCATACCTAGCTTCTCCTTCCTCTTAGACTCTACCTTCCCGCGTGCTGGACTTGCTCTTTCACCTCCTCCCTGGAAATCATTTACTATCTCGGTTTCTCTACTCTTCCTATTAACCCCATGATCACAGGAGAGCCCTCTGTTTTCTGTCCTTTTTTTGTGGCCGCTCCCAATGCTCCGGTTGGATCTTGCTTAAATTCTTTCCATGGCCTCCTGATCAGACCCCTAGATGACATACTTGCTCCCCTCCAGTTAATTCGCCATGCTCCAATTAAGATGGTAGCTATAAAATAAAAATTGAATCGCAGCATTCTGTACTTCAAACCTCTTACTGGGGTCCCACTGCACGTAGGCTAAATTCCAAAATCCTTTAAATCTCCCATAAGGCTCTACGTGACTCGTCTACTACTCTCCCTTGTTACTTACGGTGATCCACCCAGTGGGGCTGTTTCCCCTCCCCCCTCATCTTCCTTCCTTCTTTTTTTTTTTTTGTTTAAACTTATTTATTTATTTATTTATTTATTTATTTAGAAAGGGGGAGAGGGTCAGAGTGGTAGTGATTCTTAATGAATGGACATTGGTTGGAAGGGTTGGATGAAGCTCTGAAAATGATTAGCTATATTGGAAAGCATCACTTTTTCTCGAAGATCATCTAAAGCCTTTTTAAAAAACCAAAATAATGGGGCGCCTGGATGGCTCAGTGGTTTAAAGCCTCTGCCTTCAGCTCAGGTCATGATCCCAGGGTCCTGGGATAGAGCCCCGCATCGTCGGGCTCTCTGCTCAGCGGGGAGCCTGTTTCCCTTCCTCTCTCTCTCTGCCTACTTGTGATCTCTGTCTGTCGAATAAATAAATAAAATCTTAAAAAAAAACCCAAAATAATACATGCTGATTGTAACAATAATAAAAAGCCATTCAGAAACAAGCTTCAAAGATGTCCTTCCAGATGTCTCTCTGCATTTATTAGCATATATGTCAACACAAGGAAGTTCTGTTTTTGGACAAACAAAAAAACAAAAATTATAATTCCTCTCCCAGAAATAACTGAGCCTCAGGAAAGAAGTCTAGAACAAGAAACAACAGATGTTGGTGAGGATGTGGGAAGAAAGTAACACTTTTGCACTATTGGTGGGGATGCAAACTGTTGAAGCCACTGTGGAAGACAGTAGCGAAGTTCCTCAGAAAATTAAAAATATAACTACCATATGATCCAGTAATTCCACTACTTGATATTTATCCTAAGAATATAAAATCACTAATTCAAATGGATGTATGCACCCGAATGTTTATTACAGCATTATTTACAGTAGCCAGATTATAGAAACAGCCCAAGTGTCCGTTGATCCATTGATGAATGAATGGATAAAGAAGATTTGTGTGTGTGTGTGTGTGGGTGTGGGTGTATAAGATGGAATATTACTCAGCCACAAAAAAGAATGACATCTTGCCATTTGCAACGACAAGGAGAGAGCTAGAGAGCACAATGCTAAGTGAAAAAAGTCAGAGAAAGACAAATACCATATGATCTCACTTGTGTGTAGAATTTAAGAAACAAAACAGATAAACAAAGGAAAAAATAGATAGAGCAAGAAACAGACTCTTAACTCTAGAGAACAAACTGATGGTTACCAGAGGGGAGTTGGGTGGAGGGATGGAGGAAATAGATGGTGGGTATTAAAGAGTATACTTATACTGTGATGAGCAGTGAGTAATGTATAGAATTGTTGAATCACTATATTGTACACCTGAAACTAATATAACACTGTTTTTTAAGTTTTCTGGAATTAAAATAGGTAACTTAATTTAAAAAATGTGGGAGCCCTGATTGCAAAGGGAAGCCAACTGAAAGCTCTGGAAGAGGGGAAAAGACTATCGACATCAGCAAAGCTGTGTCTAAAAGGCAACTCCATCTGGAGGACTTACTTAAGATAATCTGATTCAAAGGAAATACATTGTTGGCATCTTTCGTAAGCCCCTTGTATTATTTTTTTTTAAAGATTTTATTTATTCATTTGACAGACAGAGATCACAAGTAGGCAGAGAGGCAGGCAGAGAGAGGAAGGGAAGCAGGCTCCCTGCTGAGCAGAGAGCCCGATAGGGGGCTGAATCCCAGGACCCTGAGATCATGACGTGAGCTGAAGGCAGAGGCTTTAACTCACTGAGCCACCCAGGCGCCCAGCCCCTCATATTATTAAGACAAAACTTTGAAATTGGAAAAAAAAAAAATAGGTAGCTGGAAATTGAGGCACATTTTTGATGAAACCCTGTAGAATCTTGTTCGCTTTTCCCATAGACTATGGAGACAGTCATATGAACCTGTCCATTTAAAAATTAATTTTATCTCCCTCCCATCTGCCCAGTGTGGAAACTCATCTTCATTACTGAAAACTTTGATACACTATCTAACCAGGATGCTCCTTCCCCAAGGGAACTACATCACATTGAGAGGAACCATTGTCCAGGAACCCCAGGATGAGCAGCAGCGTAAATATACCTCCAATGACTGTGGGTATTATCAGTCATTAAATTTTTGCCAATGCAAGTCACAAGAGAGCTCAAGGCTTCTGATTACAGTTTGTATTTTTCTTATTGATAACAGTGGTTGAACATCTTTTTATGTGCTTATTGATAACTTGTGATTTTTCTGTGAATTGCCTACTTTTGTCTTTCACTGTTTTTTGTTGGGATATTTTTCTTTTTATTGATTTGTAAAACTTCACATAAAATTGCATATTGTGATATTTATGGAGAGGTGCCACTCAGATCCCCTTCAAAGGAAGGTCTTGTTTCCCCAGCTGTCAGGAGCACTGTTAGCAGAAAGCCATCAACTGTTAGTCTCTTCAGGGATGGCAGGAGCTACAGAACTATAATGGCTAACATCCAATGACTGATGTAATAGGGGAAAGGCTATAATGGTCCAGCCATTCTGGCCCATTAGACGACAATACTGAGGGGCCATTTTACCTCCAGAACTCCCTGTGTGGTTTGCTAAGGCTGTTGTTTGGGTCTGCGTTATATCTGGACCTTTCCCTCAGACAAATCTTGAGTCCTTCCCCTGCCTTCCACAGGAATTGATCCCAGGGGTACTTCCTAAAAAAATATTCTGTCTCAGATTTTGCTTCCTGGAGAATCCAATTTGTGAAAAATATATATTTTACTTTGTAGCACATATTTTCTTAGGAAATTTTCTCAGGCAAGTACTGCCTCAGGACCTTTGCACATTCTTTTCCCTATGCTATTTTCCCCTTGGCTCTCTCCTACTTCCTTAGGTATCAGCTAAGTTGTCATATCCTTACCAAGGCCTCCCCTGATCCTCAACCTAAATCAAGTCTTCCTATTATTTTCTGTCATGGCTTCTTATATATATTTTTTTCATAGCTCTTATCTCAGATTTTAATTTTATCAATAGATTTATGTGATTATTTGTTGAATCCCCAAATCCTTTACCAGACTATAAACACTATGAGGGTAGATATATTTAAAAATATTTTTCATCATTCTATTTTCAGTTGCTGTCATAGTTCCTGAAGTATAATAGATATTTAGTAAATTTTAGTTCAGTGAATGAAGGGATGAATAAAGGGGTGAATGCAAGAATGAGTTCTCTTTCTAAAAGCATGATTTTCAAGCAAGACAAACTCCTCAGCTCCTGAGTGTCTAACACAAACATCACCAACTGACATTATGAAACCATTCTTCATTCTTTTTGGGGTCCTGAAATTCTTTTGTGGTGTGGGCCTGAGGTTCGGTTATAAATTAATCCTGTCCATATTTTCTTACAATGGGTTACTTGAAATTTATTTCAAGGGATTGCCTTTGGAACCCAGGGTTCTTTTGAATCCAATTTTAAAAGCATTATTCTGTGTAATTAGACTATTATAAATGAGGAAAAAAAATAGGAGTTCTATGGTTAAACCATTTAAAAACAAAATTAATTCCCACTGCTCAAGGCCTAAAGGGAAAATCTAGAAAGTGGGCAGAGAAAATGGGTTGTCTCATTAGATTTTGTTCAGGACCTATTATTACCAATTTAGTAGCTCACCCTTGAATTGGATTAGAGTATTACCATGATTACTATATTTATAATATTACAAGGGATTTATAATATGTCATTTGCAGCTGAAATTTCTCATGATTATTTTAGCCTAGAAGCAGTAATAATACTTAATCAAGCAAAACTTTCTATTTTTTTATGCCACTTAACAATGTGTAGTTAAATCACATGTGATTCTTGTATGATGGATGAATTTTATTACATTCAATTTGGTAACTAGCCAGAAAGACTGAGAGCTTAATACCAAATGTATTCTGCATATTATTGGGACTTGGTTAAAAACAACTCGATCTTCTTCTTTTCTTCTTGTAAAAGATATATGGGCCTCAGAACATGGACTTGTGGTCACATATATACCTATTATCATTCAGAAAAGAATTTCTACATGCTAAAATAACTTTTTCACCCCAAAATAAGGGGGAATAAAACTAACTTCTCATCTTTCAATCAATCATCTCTCTATTGGGTGAGCCTGTTTCTTGGGCCATTTGTTTAATCAAAACTTGGATCAAAATACCTTTTAAAATAGGGAAGAAAAATATTTTTAAAATAAGTAGAGGACAAACAGATCTCTTACCTGTTCTTTAATTGGGACAGTTTTTTTTTTTTAAAGATTTTATTTATTTATTTGTCAGAGAGAGAGAGAGTGAGAGAGAAAGAATGAAAGAGAGAGAGAGAGAGAACAATGGTAGGCAGAGGGAGAAGCAGGCTCCCTGCTTGAGCAGAAAGCCTCAGGTGGAGTTTGATCCTGGGACCTGAGAGGAAAGCAGGTATTTAACCTTTTGAGTGTGCCACAATCATGACACATGCCACAATCATGACAGCTTCTCCCCCGCCCCATTTTATTTGAGAGAGAGAGAGAGAGGCAGAGATAGTGCAGGAGTGGGGAGGAGAAGGAGAAGTAGGTTCCCTGCTGAGCAGGGAGCCTGACTTGGGCTTGATCCAAGAACCCTGGAATCATGATCTGAGCTGAAGGTAGCCACCCAGGCGCCCCCAATCATTATAGTCTTAAAGAGACTATAGAGTCCTCCAGTCTGCTATTCAGCTCTTAGCCATCCACCAAAGTACCTCTAAGGATAATAGGGAAAGAATACACACCCCTTCCCTTTGGTAGGTGTTTACCACTGGGGGCTCAGAGGGAGAATTTAGGAGATCAGTAAACTAGCATTTGTAGAAAAAGGGGTGGGGGGAGACTGCATCTTTATTTTCACTTACTTCTAACTAACATTTAGCATTGATAAATGTAGGCAACAAACCCTACAGTAGCATGAGTACTATCTACGCTTTTTTCCTCCAGGAGAAATGATATATAATTGTTATTTCATTTTCCCCATGTTACAGGTATCTCTGTCATTTATAGCGATCATGACTTCAAAATGATGATAGTTACTGCTGCTGGATCTAGTTGCTTAATGCCTCAGTGAAGAACCAAGTGTGTTATCAGATCACAACGTTTTTTTCCCAAAGTATTTTTGCAGATATATTTTAATATAATTTGTTTGCTCTTTAACAGTGTATTTCAAGTATTTACAAACGTTACTTTGAGAAGCACTTTGTAGGCTTCATAAGGCTGCGAAATGGGTCCATAGAATAGAAATGGTCAAGAACTCCTAACAGTTATTTTCCGAGTTATTAGACTTAACTTTCCCCTTCTTTCAGAATTGAGGAGAAATTCATATAACATACAATCAACGATTTTAGAGTGTACAATTCAGTGACATCTAATGCAGTCGCGATATTGTGTAATAACCACCTTTGTAGTTTCAAAACATTTTCATTGCCCCAGAAAGACACCCCATATCCTTTATGTAATCAATCCCCATTCCTCCCTCCCTACACCCTTCTGACAACTACTAGTTTTTTCCTATCCTTACTCCTAGTCTGGATATACCATATACAAGAAATCATACAACATGTGACTTTTTATGTCTAGTATCTTTTGCTTCATATTAATGCTTTTGATATACATCTAAGAATGTATCAGAACTTCATTTCTTATTATGGGTGAATGGATAAACTAATATTTTCTTTTAATAAGAAGTATTTTATAAAAGTGTCTTTATGCTCTTGAAATGAAATTAATAGATAATAAAATCTACTACACATAATTTCAAAAAATCAATGTAATGAATAACTATCTTATAAAACACAAAAGAAAAATAATTTGTAATAAAATCATGTGTATTTTGATATGAAAATGCTCAGGCACTAGTACTAAAAACATATTAAATAGTCATATGCTTGCATCCTTATATAGAATCACCATGAATTAAGAGCTAGAAATGTAGACCAATACAGTGTATAGTATCAGAGTCTCAAATACCATGCACACATCTTAAAACAAAGCAAAAAATTCTCTGTGTTGTATATGAAATCTCATTAGCTTTTAGGCTGACATAATTTTTTAGAAAACAGATTAGACACTTGCACTGATGTCTGATGGGACATTTCAGAGCAATGAAGAACACAGGACAACACTTTCTTGTGTAGGGCTATCTTACGTGTTGGAGCATGTATAGCATCACTAAATGGCATTAGTCACTGTGACATTGGAAAACACCCTGGAAATTTCAAAAGGGCCACTCTGGGGGCAGTAGTGACCCACAGAGAACATGTGACCCGAAGTTTCCTCCCTGAATCTTGACATTTCTCTGAAGACTCCGTGTTTTACCTCTAGCATTAAATGCATATCTATGTTCTTTGATACAGTGGAAGTGTTCCTGGTTTGTTTGTTTGTTTGTTTAAAGATTTTATTTATTTATTTGACAGAGAGAGAGATCACAAGTAGGCAGAGAGGCTGGCAGAAAGAGAGGGGAGGAAACAGGCTCCCCGCGGAGCAGAGAGCCCCAGGCAGGGCTCCATCCCAGAACCCTGGGACCATGACCTGAACTCAAGGCAGAAGCTTTAACCCACTTTAACCCAGGCGCCCTGGAAGTGTTCCTGTTTGAATAGATATGTAACTCTGACGTATCTGAATTGCGTGGGGGCCAGTCCGAGTATCCTGTATCTTTCTAAGCGCAAGGCTAACTCCAGCAGCCTTCACAGTGGCATAGATGTCCCTGAGAGCTTCAAAGAACACTTGGAAAAGTGTTACACCTACAGCAAAACTTCATTACAATTCATTTTAAATCTCTGCTCCTTTTACAAAGTCCCTCTCTTTCCCCACCCAAATGTCTATCCTTCAGCTTTTCCAGCCAGTCTGGCTTCAGATCTTTCCACAGTTCTCTCTAAATCTTATACCTTAGCATGCTCCACTGAACAGAACAAAACATTACCCGTAAAATCCTGTGATCAAGTTTCCTGGTCCCTCCCTCTGGAGGGGCGTAGACTTTTCAAGGAGCTATCTTGATAATTGTTTCCTTTTGTTGTCTCCCGGTAGAACACGGTATTTGGGCACCTGGGATTTCATTTTTGAGGCTTCTGGGCTTTAGGAACACATGGGCCCTGGAATCCGCCCTCTGCAGCCCAGCCCCTGGCTTGTTCTGATATGCAAGCTGCTGTGGTGTTGACAACCCCCCCCTCCAAGCTTTTCTTCAAGTATCTGCTTAAAATTTGCTTTAAAACAGATTTGTTCTCAGGGACTCTTCTGATGGTGGAAAGTCAGGTAAAGAACTTTGAAACAATGGCACTTCAGAAAAAAAAAAAAAAAAAGGACAATTTACTGTTAGGCATTCTCAAGGCTGAACCCAAGACTGAGGTCACAGAGGTGTCAGACCTATTGGCAATTTCTTTTGCACTTGCATCAAATATATAGTATACTTTCTTGATTCAAGGTACTAGAGCTATGTCCCAATATTTGAGTTGAACAATCTTCTTGAGAATTTTCCTAAAAACATCTGCTGAGGGGCGCCTGGGTGGCTCAGTGGGTTAGGGCCTCTGCCTTCGGCTCAGGTCGTGATCCCGGGGTCCTGGGATCGAGCCCCCCATCAGGCTCTCTGCTCAGCGGGGAGCCTGCTTCCCTCTCTCTCTCTGCCTGCTTCTCTGCCTACTTGTGATCTCTGTCTGTCAAATAAATAAATAAAATCTTTAAAAAAAAAATCTGCTGAATTACGTACAGGCATGGTTTTGGCAGATATTTGTGAAATATGAAGAGGAAAATGATTACCAGTGAACTATTGCCTCATTCAGAAGCCCAACCTATCTATATTAAGAAGCCTTCAAAGTGGGAGCTAAAATTAGTTGCTCCTTAATAGCTATATGTGTGGGAAACATGTATATTTCAAAGGAGGTGTTCAGTAAATCTTCAGAAAAGGACCTCTGAGCATTTAGGCTTTTCTATTAAGATTTTGGAGTTGGGGTGGTGGAAGAGGTGGGTAAAATTGTTTAAGGTTAAAATTAGATAGGACACTTGCTTAAAAATAAAGTGATACAAAAATTTTCAATAATAATAAAAAAGGATATGCTAGAATCTCCAGCAGAGCAAAATTGTCCATGGAATGCCCACAGATGAACCTACTTCCTCCTGACATAAAATGATTAATGATTTTGCAAACAGCCTACATATATACCATTTTATGCCCACGCTAAAGCAACAGCAATTCAAGTTAAGAGCAAATGTTATATGCAAACAATGAATCATGGAACACTCCATCAACAACTAATGATGTACTGTGTGGTGACTAATATAACATAATTAAAAAATAAATAAATATTTTTTTTAAAAGAGCAAACATTACAAATCCTAAGGTAGTAATGACACTCTTATAGGCATTATTAGGAAGTTAAAATAAAACATGATTTTTATTAGATGATAAAGAAAAATAGTTAATAACAAAAAATTTTATATTTTCATAGTTTAAATTACCATACTTGATATTGTTTCCAAAATTTTTGAAATGTTCAGTCTCTTGGAGTCATTTTTATCTTGTAGAGCAGTTTTAGGTTCAAGCAAAACTGAGAAGAAGGTACAGAGGCTTCCCTTTTATCCTCTACCCAACACACATGCACAGTATTCCCCACTATCAATAATCCTCATCAGAGTGGTAGTACTTATATTACAGTCAAGCCCACATTGATGCATTATTGTCACCTAAATTCCTTAGTTTACATTGGTATTCATTCTTGGCCTTGATATTCTATGCATCTTGAGAAGTGGTTAATTGTTATGGAAACCCAAGTTCAGCTAGCTGCCTGTCGCTCAAAAAGACAGTATTTAAGAGATGAGTTTTGATCAGAAAGTAATATGGGATTTATTCAAGATGCTGGCCACCTAGGGAGAAGACAGGATCTGTCCAATGGCCAACTCTGAAGGTTCTGCCTGGCCCAGGCGGTTTTAAGGAATTTAGGGCAGTTAACATTTGTAGAGACTCAATAGTACCAGCTACAGACATTATCTCAGTGCTTGGAGGCTGTGCCACAGGGTTTGATTTCTGCTTTGTGTTGTGCAGAAGGGCTCTATTCTTTCTAGGAAAAAATGCATGATCTATAGATGTACAAAGAAAGGTTAGTTAATCACTCAGGTTAAGGGGCTTGTTAAGGCTGGAAGTCTACTAGGTTCTAGGCTAGAAGGGCCAAGGTGACTTCATAGTGACATGTATCCATCATTACGGAATCATATAGGCCAGTTTCACTGCCCTAAAAATCCTCTGGGCTCTACTTGTTCATTTGTCCCCCATTCCCAACCTCCGGCAACCACTGATCTTTTTACTGTCTCTGTAGTTGTGGCTTTTCCAGGATTTATACATTTGGAATCATACAGTATATAGCCTTTTCAGATTGGCTTCAATCACTTAGTAACATGCATTTAAAGTTTCTGCATGTCTTTTCATGTTTAATAGCTCATTTCCTTTTTAGCACAGGCTGGATGGACCACATTTATTATTGTTATTATTATTATTATTATTATTACTATTATTATTTTGGACCACAGTTTATTTACCCATTCACCTCTTGAAGGACATCTTGGTTGCTTCCCAGTTTGAGCAATTACGAATAAAGCTGCTATAAACATCATGTGCAGGTTTTTGTGTGGACATACGCTTTCAGTTCATTTTGATAAATACCAAGAAGCCACGACCATTGGGCTACATGGTAAGAGTATGTTTAGTTTTCTAAAAAACTGCTCAACTGTCTTCTAAATTTGCTGTAGCATTTTCCGTTTGCATTAACAGTTAATGGGAGTTCCTGTTGCTCCACATCTTGGAAGCATTTGGTGTTGTCAGTGTCTTGGATGCTAGCCATTCTGAGTATAGTTGATATCTCATTGTCGCTTTAATTTGCATCTCTCCAATGACAAATGACATGTAGTATCTTTTCATACTCTAATTTCCCATCTGTAGCTCTTCTATGGTTAGGTATCTCTTTGGAGCTCTTCCCTGTTTTTTAGTTGGGTCATTTATTTTCTTGTTGTTGAGTTTTTAGAGTTCTTTCAGGATATTTTGGATACTGGTTCTTTATTAGATATGAGTTTTGCAAAGATTTCCTACCTTAAGTTTCAACTAAAATTCCCTTTTAATACCATTTCAGTTGGTTTTTAGAGTTGAACTTATATTTTTCTTTCTAATACAAGTAACTTAATTTAAGTACTTCCTAAGTAACAGTTCATGTAATACTTTTACAACATTTTGAATAAAATTATACAGGTAATAAAGAGGGGAGTTCTCAGTTAGAATTTCTCCTAACATATTTTCTATGCTAGAAGAAGAAAATGAAAATTAGAATTAAATTCAGCTGGGAGAGAAAACAGAAACAAAAAAAAAGAATATCGGTGGCTAAATAAGATAGATAGTTCTATCTCTTTCATGTAAAAGTTCCATGTATGTATTCTGGAGCTATCTGGACCCTCTGGTCCACAAAGTCCTCTGGCATGCAAGCTTCTTTCAGCTCAGAGCTCCATTCGTCCAGCACATGGCCCTTATCCTCATGGACAAGGTAGAATGTAAAGAAATGATGAAGAGGAAGAGGTAAAGGATGAGCTAACTGCCTCCCTCTCTTCCCCACCCCAGCTTTATTGAAATATAATTCAAGACTGTGTAAGTTTAAGGTGTACAGTGTGATGACTTGATGCATGTAATATTGCAAAATCATTACCAAAATAATGTTATTCGATAGCTTTATCACCTGATTATCTTTTTTATATGTATTTGTGGTTAGAATATCTAAGATTTATTCTCTTAGCATGACTATAGTTACCATGGTGTACAGTACATCCCTGGAACTTACGACTGGAAACTTGTAACTTTTGACCAACATCTCCCTATTTCTTCTAACTCCCAGTCCCTGGCAACTACTATTCTTCTCTATTTCTATGAATTCAACTTTTCTTTCTTTCTTTTTCTTTTTCTTTTTAATATTTCACATTTAAGTGAGATCATGCAGTATTTGTCTTTCTCTGTCTGACTTATTTCACTTAGCCTAGTGCCCTCAAGTTCCCTCCATGCTCATGACAGAATAATATTATGTATATGTATATATACATATATTGCGTGTGTATATACATGTATGTATATATACACACCAGATTTTTCTAGGGAATGTTCCTAGATGTTCCATTGGTGGACTTGAGTTACATGGTCACACCTATTTTAGAGACATATGCTTCTTTTACAAAATATCACACATAAATGACTACTCCACAATTCCAAAATTCTTTCATTTTCTAGCGGGATAATCCAGCATTTCAGAAAATGACAACTCTATCCAAGTTAGATTTTATATTATACTTACCAATGCTAAAAGCAGAAACAGTATTAGGATTCACTGATAACCTAATTTTTCTCTAGCTCCAACTCCTATCTCTACCACAGTTTCCTAGCTTTGGGAGAGGCTAGTTTTGTGCCACCTTTAATGAAAGACTTTGCTTTAGTCGTCAGCCTCCTCAGGGCTGGCCTTTGCTGCCTTTTCCACATCATGCCCTTTCTAGGGAAGCCCTTATCCAATCAGTGGGGTTATAAAGGCCTAGTGATTTTGGCCTTACACTGGACAACTCTAGCCCCTTAAGTTCTAGAATATTCTGCTGGGTTTGGCCTTATTCTAAGAATCTATGGATCAAATAAAAAAATAAAAAAATTTTAAAAAAAGAATCTATAGATCATTAGAAATTAGCCTATAACATTGTCTCAGTAGGGTTTATCTTGTTGAAACATCTGAACTTCAAAGGTTAAGAGAATAATTAAGCTTTTTTTTTCTACTTGATGAAACAAAATTATATAGCCACTATGATACATGCACAAAAGTAAATCTCCCCTCCCCACACTTAATGGGAGAGTGTCCCTTACAGTTTAGCCTAATCAAGCTTACATATTACAAAGCCACCACTGTTGACAAAAACATTTTAGGATCTTCTTTTTTTCTTTCTTTCTTTCCTTCTAGGTGTAATGAGGGTGTGATGATTGGAGCTGTAATAGCCATTTTGAGCTAGGAGGGGGATCTTAGTAATGGAAATTAAACACATTAAGACCAACAAGACAGAAATAACTTGTTTCTCTTACATGGGAAACCCTGTATCATCTACCTTCAGACATTTATGTTGATTAAAAATCCTAACCACCATTTAGATATAAGTACTATTATCTCTATATAAAGTTATATGATGGATATAGAACCATCTTGGTGAAATTTCTGCTTGCAGATTTTTGTAAGTAAAGGTTTCAACCCATTTTTAAAAATCTTGTCTATCTTGTTAAAATTAAGAACCAGAGGATGTAATTTGTAGCTATGGAACAGAGAGAGAAACTAGTTTAGACTAGAATCAGATCCATAATCAGACTTAATTAATATAAATTAATATAATCTTGGCAAAGATGTTTGTCTTATGCTATAAGAGCTAGGATTCTAAGTTAGAATTATCTTTTTCGTGAATTTACGTATTCATTGTGCATAGTAACTTAGAACCCGATTTTTATTACAGTACTTAAAGAGATAATTTTAAAAAGCCTTTCTCTTTTTTTTCACTTAGTTTTTGCAGAGCATATGTGCACCTTTTTTTGCCTCTTTCTGTAAAATTGCTACTATTTTTGTTTTCACTTTTGGATTGAATAACAGATACTGAAAGTTCCCCCAATAATGGGTCCATGATTAAAGGAGCGAGACTGATAAAAAGCGAAGGTCAAGCAAAGCTTTATTTCACACCAAGTATCAAGAATCAAACCCAACGTTCAGGGCCGCGCCTTTTACAGAGAGGGTGACCTCTCTCTGCTTCACAAACTAGCTTTTAAGGGCAAAGGCCATGTGGTTGGGCCTGGCCACGCACAGATGGCCAATGAAATTGTAACACACAGAGAAAGCTGCACAGTCATGTTAGGTCACACATTAAGTGACTAATTGAATTACAATTTACCCTAGTAGATATCTGAACCAGCCTATCACCTTGGTCAGAATTGGCGCCCAAAAGGTGCTCAAAGGGTGGGGCCCATAGTCCTTGATATCTAGTGAGACAGTATGTGCCCCCCCCCATCGGATGTCTCCACCTGGCCTGACCCACCCTTGTATTTGGGCTTTGTTACCTGGGACTGGTTTCCAGGACTTGTTTTTAAGTAAGTCCCCTGGGGGAAGGGAGGCAGGGACAGTTTAAGTTTTAAACAACAGAATTATTGTTTAACCGGATGGACATGCTCTAGCTAAATAGGTCCTTACAATACTTAATTTTCTTTAAAAGTTTTCATGAGAAAATCTTTTTTACTGCTTTCTTCTGGATTCTCTCATTCTGATTTATTGTGAGAATTGAACTTCCTATTGACTGGAGGTCACTGGTGATCTTGAGAAGGCGGAGGAAGGTCATCTGAATTGAAATGGGGAGAAGTGGAGATATTGCCTACGGAAAATGTTTCTGCAAGTTTTCCTGGAAAGTGGATAACCAGAATTTCATATACTAATAAAAAGATCTGGTAAAAGGGACTCCCAGGAGCAACTTAACTCCACAACAAAAGAGCCATTATAATGGCTGGGCATGCTGCTACACCCTCCTAAGGATACTAAATCTTAATTCCGGAGTGTTTGGCTCATTAACAAAACAGTGGGTTGATTCGGGTGAAACAGAAAACAGGACAGGTTCACAAACATATAGGTCTGGTACCAAGTGCCATTGTAGAAGTGAAAATGTAAGAAAAAGAAAGGATAAATCATCTCTAGTTGGGTTAAATAGGAAAGGCCTCACGGAAGAGGTAACCATTCGAAGAAGTTACCTTCACAAGGTTACCTGACAAGTCACCTGTCAAATCTTCACAAGGATGTCTGATCATGTCTCATCATGGTGTTTTTGTGTGTGCAATGCTTGCCTTCTACATTGGACGGGATATAGAGACGTGCCTGGCACAGAATAATCACTCAATTTTTATCACTGTAATAAAAATATTATGAGAGTAAATATTGAGTGGATGAGTGAAGGAATAAATGCATATAGGCATTAATAAGTGGCTGTGAGCTCCTCAGGGGTGGTGGATGTTATCTTGCTCGTCTTTGGCTTGCTCTGGACACAGCGTACACACTGCGCGCGTCACTGGCAATTTATTGGGCGCTGTTGGCTCCCATCGAAGTCTCCAGGCCTGGCCAGAGACTGGCGAGGGCGCGGGATCGAAATCCAAGCCCCGGGCGGGAGGGAAGGCTCCAGCCAGTAGGGGGCACCGGCGCGCGGCTGGGCCGGGATCCCCCAGCGCCGCCCTGCGCGAAGCCCGACTGCCGTCAACGCCATGCGCGCGCTGCTGCCGCTCCTGCGCACCGGCTGGGGCTGGCGCGCGGGACCCCCCGCCGCCGCCCGCTTGCCCCGGGGAAAGAGTGCAGGGCCTGGGCCGCACGGCGCCATGGCCCAGGCCTTCTACCGCACGGAGGAGCGCGGCCAGCTCTACTCCCCCGATTACCGCCTCTTCTTCAGTAAGTAGCTCGGGAGGCCCCCGGCGGGCGGTGCAGCAGGGGAGGCTCGGGGTGGGGCCTGTGCGGTCCACGCGGCCTCCTCCCTCCTCCCTTCGGGCTTGCGGTGGTGGCCGAGCAGCTCAGGCCACCTCCCCGCATGCAGGGGGCCCGCGCCGAGCCACGGGAGCTGTCGGCGAGGGGGGCGGCGCCGTGAGTCCCCAAACGCGGAACGCAGAGACGCTGGGTGGTGGGCGGCCGGTGGCGCCGCGCTGAATCGCCCCGGGCGCGGCCAACCGCCTGCCCCCAGCGGCGGGCCGAGGCGCAGGGGCCCCGCGGTCACCGCGCCGCGGCCCCGAAGCCTTAGGCAGGGCCCCGCAGCGGCTCAGGGTTCCGGTAATTTGGTTGTGCAAGGGCAGGGCAGAGTCCGCCAGCGGACCGGCCCTCTCGGTGGGCGTAACCGCGCTCCTCCTAGTGAGGGCCTCCTGCAATTGGAAAGGCGGTCGGAACTTCGGAGATGCTTAGGCCAGTGGGTCTTTTTGGGGGGTGGAGTGGGGGAGACGCTGGCGAAGCATCTCCCAGAAGCACGATTTTATATTCACAAATTTGCACTTTGAATGCGGTGCTCGACCAAGAGCCTAGTTGGCTCCCGGCCAGCCCTATCTTCTCACAGTGAACAAGCCCCAGAGGGCAAAGCGAGTTGCAGGGCACTGAGCGGACCGGGCTGAGTCAGGAAACGACCCAGGTCCCGGTTATTTATTCTCATTTTTCTTTGCACCCACGTATTTCCCTGTGGGGTGAAGATAGGGAGGTTGGTTGAGTTGCCTTCATGCCTAATGACTTCCGAGCCCTGAGAGAGGTAGTAACTTTTTTCTGTAAAGCCCATTTCATAGGAGCACTAGCTTTGGGGGCTTTCGGATCTGAGCTGGAATCCTGGGTTTTTCAGCTCTTCGCTCTGTGACCCCGCATGAGTTTCTTTACCTGCTCTGCTTTTTGTTTTCTTATCTGCAAAACAGGGCTGTAAGAATTCATGATAAAGTGTGTATTAAAGTGATTAGAGCGTCTACAATATAAATTATTAGAAATAATACCTGTGATTATTGCTATCTGTAATTTGTAAAAATGTTTACACTATCTTACGTGAACTTAGGGTCGAAGAGTATTTTATGGGAGAGAAAACTGAGTATACTTTATGGATTATGATGCAACCAATATTAAAATATCTTCAAAATTGGTTGCTCTCCCCCCGCCCCCCTATGCTACATATCCTTTCCCATCCTTCTTTAGTCAATCAAGACTCCTCAGGTGGAGAGGAACTCTTAACAAGAACTCCCAAATTTCTGAGTGGCTTGTGTTCCAGAAGGTTATGTATGATGTGGTAATTTGGGGCACAGAGCCTTATGAAATGGCAGTTAGGTTTTTGAGTAGATTAAAGCTTGTCAAAACACATAACACGGTGAAAATATTCTAGATTTGCAATAAGTACACAATAGACCAAGAAAGTCAGTAAGTATTTACCAAGTGTGCTAGACACAGTTAGACATGGCACTGAGGAGATTTTAGTTACGGGCCCTGCTCTTCAGAGAGAGTCATGGTGTCAGTATAGGTAATTAAGGAAAAAATATAAAAACACTTAAAAATATTTTACTTGAATGTTAACAGCAAAAAGTCTCGAGGAGCCTGGGTCATACGGGGTAGTTGACAGAGCATTGGCTTTTGAAATGGCAACTCCTAGGCCTTCACCCTGTGCCTTCCATGAACTCTCACTGTTATTTGGGCAGGTGATTCCTTCATTTCTTACAGGGTGTTTTTTTAGCTGTGAAATAATGCAGTTGACCTAGCATTGATCTTCAGGGTCCTTTTTGGTGTGGATCTTCTCTGAAGGCACTGGATAAATATTAGGTATTTTAACATTCTCTATTGGACAGGGTCTCTTTTAGGGCATTTCCAAGGCTGTATTGACTTTACACTGTGTTTTTTCAGCTACAGTGTATTCACCTCATGATTTTTCTGTAACTAGAATGCCAACAGTGTTCACTGAGTTAGGGTAAATGATAGGAAGAGAAAAGGCAAGAACTGGAAGAGTGTGGTTTGGGGAAGGGGCCAGGTGGTGAGAAACTGAGTGGAAGGTATGTCAGGTTAAACAGTTCCTGGTCTAAAACGCCAGGTGGCATCCTTGGCCCAGGATGTTTCCTGCTTGCTGGCAGGGTAGGACAAAGTGAAAAGCCCCTTTAGGGTAAGGGAGGAAGTGGAAAACAGTGAACAAATTGCTTCTTATAAAGATGATCTCAAATTAGGTATTTTGAGCATTGACAGTGTCTACATGAAGTACTAGTATGTAGTTGTACATAACTTCAAAGAAAAACAAGAGTGTAGCACTACTTGGCTGAAAAGTGTTATTCAGCGTTATTGCAGTGGAATCATTTCCAAATATATTCCAGTTCTCTACAATACTGCACTGGGAGGTAGACCATTTTTGAGCTTTATTTCTGTAAATGGTTTCTCTGTACTGCCATTTAGGAGAATCCGAATAAATGATGGGTTTAATACTTTTTTCCCCTTTTAATTAGCACTGGACTTTGTAGAAACAGTACTGAAGTGAGATGGGATGATATAGGGGAAAGAGCATCCTGGCAGGAATCATCAGGTCTCCTTGGTACTAACCCTGGCCTTTTATTAACTTTCTGTTGGCCTTGACTGAGTCATTTAACTTACCTGTATCTCAATTTTATTAAACCATGGAAAGAGGAGATTGGACTAGATTGTCATTTTTCCAAACTGTGCTGAGTTGAACACAGACATACCATAGTTTATTATTAGATTTTCTTTATACAAAGCACTTCATGTTTTAATAAATGAGCAGAACACTTCCCATTTTATCACCTTCTTTGAGAGTCACAGTGTGCATATTAAAGATCTGGGAAATTCTGATATAAAGTAATTTGTAAAGATTTGAACCCCAGAGCCCATATTTCTTAGAACATTGTTAACATTTTAATGATCCTGGAGTTTTCATGGAATTCAGTTGGGGAGGCGCTGGGTGAGGTGATAACTGAAACTTCCAAAAGCAAGTGTGTCAGAGAAACAGTTTTAGACTAGTAATCAAAGCACTTAGATTGTAGGCCAAGTTGGACTATCTTTGGGCATTGGTTGACATCCTCAGCTCAATTTCTCCATCTGCAAAATACTGATAGTACTAATGATATTATCAAATTGCTTGTGACAGTTAAATGAAATCAAGTGTGTAAGATTATCAGTGTCTCACGCATGGTGCATGGTAAATATTTAATATTATCATTTCTTTTTTCCTTTTGACTTCAGGATGTAAGACCAAAATTCTTGTCATAGTCTGTGAAGGGTGAAGAAAGTAACGGAGAGAAGCAGATTCCCTGCTGAGTGTGGAGTCCTAGGCAGGGCTCAGTCTCACAAACCTGAGATCATGACCTGAGCCAAAATTAACCTCAACCAACTTAGCCACCCATGCACCCCCCAAGTCTTGGTTTTAATGGATATTGTCCTGCAGTCTTTTGAATTGTGAAATCATAATGATGTTAGACTTGTTTATATGGGACCAAAGAGAGCACCGCATGTCAATATTCCTTTGATAGCCTGCAGGTCTGTCTTTGTTTTGTTAATAACTTGAAAATTCATGGAGTACCTGGGTGGCTCACTTTGTTGAGCCTCTGACTCGATATCATTGATACTGTTCAGGTCATGATCTCAGTCAGGATCTTGAGATGGAGCCCTGGTTAAGATTGTCTCTTGTCTCTCTGCCCTTCCCCCTGCTCACATACTCTCACAAAAAAGGAAAAAAAAAAAATCTTTTATTTTTTTTTAACATTTTCTCAAAGATGAGTAGAAGCTATGCTTTCCATAGTTTGGATTTTTGTTACTATGGAGTAGGTGACTGATTCACTTTGAGTCGTTGTGCTGTAGGTAATTCATGTTGCTTTTATTTAGAGTAAGAATGAATCGTACAATTCTTTAACAGTGAATTTGTTTTATCATTCATAGTATATGCTTAAGTTGAAATTACTATAGGTTTTCTTTTTTTAAGCACATCATTTGAGTGGTAGGTGATGGAATCTGCCATTGACTGTACCATAGATTTGTACTTAATAAAATTTCCTGTGAATAATCCACACAATATGTGTTTGAGTCTTAAATATATGAGTTCTTAAAACTTTTTTTTAAGTTGGTTTCTATCAGAATTAGAATTTTATAGACAACATATAGAATATAATGGTTATTGTGTGAATATTGAAAAATTACTTGTAACTATTTGGTATTTTTCATTGCTGAACTTCCAGTAAGAATCTCTATACATGGTTTTTAGTAATAATTTGTAATCGTATGATGGTACTTGGCATACATGTAGCTATTTGGTGTATACGCATATTATCCAATACAAGTTTTGTACTCCATTCAATTTTCTCACTTGCTAATACCATTAATAAACTTTCGTCCTACTACAACTTGCTGTTATGAGAGAAAAACATAGGTAATTTACAAAATAATAGAATAAAATCTCATTCCAGTCTAGTTGAAGGTAAAGTTTTAACACTGTCTGACCGTGTGCAGTATAGATTATGGGCATGACAGAATTCTTAGTTTATTATTTTTGACAAAGCAAAATACTGAGATAAGATGGCAGTTGTTTGTCTAATCTTCCTCCTAGTGAATATCCTATTACAGTGATAATAAGTGAATAAAAAAGGATAATCCTAAAACAACAAATAAGAAGGATCCATCAGAGCTGGAGATTTCAGAATGCATATAGAACATGAAAAACAGTTGGAGGTATTGTTATTGATGAAACAGCATGGAGGAAGTCCCAGTGTAAGTATATGTGCTGTGGGGGTTCTGTAGAGTAAGAAGAAGCCAAACTCAGGTGCAGAACCCCACAGTGGTTGTGCAGAGTTAATGTCCAATAGCAGAGAGAGTGAGAGGGGGATGTGGAGCTTAATGTAGGGGGTTGGTTTAAGTTTTATTATGGAATAGCACATAGATGTTTATCCTGGAGGCTTGGGGCTTGTGGAGTGGACTGGTTTCTTCTACAGAAATTGAAGACAGTGGAGGGTTTACGGCCCACCCCCCAGTGTAACAGCCAACTTCTTACCCCTGTGTCTCCATGGGAAGCTGACTTTCAAAAAGGCTTTCTCGTGTACACATCAGTCTTTCTAGTCTCTTATTAAATATCAACCAAATTGTCAAGGATCACCATCAGTCAGGCTTTCACTCCTGCTGCTATTGCTGCTACTCTACCAAACTCAATGGTCACTTGCATGTGACAAATATAATGATCAATTTTAAGTTTTCATCTCATGTGGATTATCAACAGAACTTGTCGTCATTGATCACTTTGTCTTCCTTGAAACATTTTTTTTTTTTTTTTTCATTTTGTCTCTGGGACAACACTTTTTTCTTTTGATGGCTTCTCCAGCTGTCTCTTTTGCTGGTCTTTTGAAATGCTCTAGGGCTCAGTACTTGGCCCACATCTCTGTCTGTTCTCTCTCTAGGGCAGGGGTTGGCTGATGTTTTCTGTAAAGGGCCCTGATGGTAACTGGTAGGCTTTGCAGGGCATAGGGTCTCTGCCTACTTAACTTCATCTTTCTAGCATAGAAGCAACCAGAGAGAGTAAAATATGAATATGGCTTTGCCCGAGAAAACTTTATTTACACTAGTAAAAACAGGCCGTGGGCCAAAGTTTGCTGACTGTAGCTATTGAGCTTTTCAGCCCCACAGTTTTAGATACCGTCTATGCCTCCCAGATTTGCAACAGCCTGAATCTCTTTGTGAACTCAAGATTGACACATCCAGTAAACATATTCTGTTGTCTCCATCTAAATGTCTCAGAGACATCTCGAAGTTACCATGTGTAGTACCCTGGATTCTGGATTCCTCTGCCTGCTCGGTTATTTGTTTCTGTCCTCAAATCTGTAACCAGTAACTCAGCAATCATTCTTGGTGCCTTTCCTACTCTTAACCCCACTTCAGATTCAGTGGTTTCTCCCTTCAGCTGTGCTTTTGAAGTGTATCCAGAAGAGAGTTACTTCTCTCCACTTCCCCCTTGCGACTTAATCCATCTTCCACCTGCCAATTGTAGTAGCCTTCTGATTCTTCCTCCTGCTGCCACCCTGGACCCCTCCAGTCTGATTTCCACACAGAAGTTACCTTGATCCTTTTAACATGTAAGTCAGATCATGTCCAGGCTCTGCTCAAAACCTCAGTGACTTCTCATTTCGCTCAAAATAAACTTAAAATATTCACCACAGTATACAAGGTTCTGTGTGACTAATACTGGACTTCCTCTCTGAATTCGTCACCTGCCACTCTTCCTTTTGATCATTGTGTTCCAGCTGTCCTGGCCTCTCTGCAGTGTTCCTCCCTAGATAATCTGCTTGACCTGCTTCCTCACTTTATTTAGGTCTGTGCTGAAGTATTACCTATCAGTGAGATCTTCCCTGTCCTTTCCATTTAAATTTTTATCTCTTCCCTTATTCATTCCTTTCTTGCTGTCATTCTTTTGCTTTTTGATGCTTATTGTACCCAGTATAGTAAGAACATACTCCTATTCATTGCTTCTATACTTGACCTGTCCCCCCCAGCATAGAAATTCCATAAGAAGAGGGAATTTGTATACCCAGGACTTATGTATTCAGTAAATATTGAATGAATGAATTTAAGGAAATCTTACAAATAAAATAGAAAAGAAAAAGTAGAAGAGAATTTGATTTTTAAGAAGTCCAATAAATGTCCTCTGAGATTTTAGAAACTCTTGTATATATTAAAAAGGAAGAGGACGCTATGAAGAAAACATAATTACAGACCTTTTCAAATATTGTAAAGACAAAGAACTCCATAGGTGGTGTAGTGGGACGAAAGGTGATCTGTTGTTTTAAGCCACCAGGTTTGTGATCATCTGTTACGGCAGTCCCGGAAAACTAATAGAGAAAAGTTAGAATATAAGGTAGAATATAAGCTAAAAAAATCTACCAGAAAAGTTATAAGGTAAAGAAATCTACAGAAAGTAGAACAAAATGTCAAGGAGATAGAAAAAGGAGGTAGAGGAGACATAAGACTTAATCTGTGAAGTCCAATATTTGACTAATAAGAGTGCCAGAAGGAATGGAGAGGTAATTATCAAAGAGATGGTAGAAGAAATCTAAGAATTTAAGGACCCTAATGTTCAGAGTCCCAGATACATTGCAAAATCTCAGAAAGCTGAGGCTTTTATAAAGAGGTTCTTGAAAGTCTTCAGGATGGGGCCGGGGAGGAAGGGAGAATAGCTCACCTCAGAAGGAGTGAGAATCAAACTAATACTTGACTTATGAGCACAAATGAATGCCTAAAACCTTCAAGATTCTGAGAGAACATAACTTCCCTCCTAGAATTTACCCAGGCAAGCATCAATCTAGGGTGAAGACCAAATAAGGACATTTCAGACATTTAAGGACTTGGGAAATTTACCTCATATGCATCCTTCCTTGCAGAACACAAGTTAGGGATATGCTCCTGCAAAACAAGTAAGTAAACCAAAAGAGATGAATGCATGGGATCCAGGAGACAGATCTGAGCTGGAGACCAAAGAAGCAGAGTCTTAGGATGCCAGAAAGTCATCCAGTCTTTATTGCAGCAAGGGGATAGAGATTTTCAAAGAGAGTTGTTTGTGTATAGAGAATCCATAGTCTTTGTGGAATCTGTGAGGCATTTGAATAATTTATAGATATGATTATGACTGACGATGGAAGAAACATAATTAGAAGCACAAGTCAAAACAAACTGAACAGGAGAGGAAATTTAATTATAACATTATACTTGGCCAAAAATCAATACATAGACACTGCTTCTCAAACTTACTTCAGAAGTATTTGTGGGTATTTGCTAAAAATCTATCCAGACTTCTCCTAAGATTCTGATTCCCTAGGTATGGGAGATCAGAGACCTGTTTAACAAACACTCCCAAGTTTTTCCTATCTTTAGAGAAGTTTTGAAAATATACTAATAGGAAAAGCATAGAAAATTCAGTATGAATATAGAACATTTATCAACCTTGAAATGAAAAAATAAAAGTGCAGAAGATAAAAATTAAGAGAAGGATAAAGGTACTGAAATAAAAAACCAGGTAGTACAGTCAAATACTGTGTGTGTTTGGTGGAACAAGGAATAAAGCTGTAAATGTTAAGATTGGTCAGTAGACGGGGCGCCTGGGTGGCTCAGTGGGTTAAAGCCTCTGCCTTTCAAATTGACAGAGATCACAAGTAGGCAGAGAGGCAGGCAGAGAGAGAGGAGGAAGCAGGCTCCCTGCTGAGCAGAGAGCCTGATGCGGGGCTTGATCCCAGGACCCTGGGACCATGACCTGAGCCGAAGGCAGAGGCTTTAACCCACTGAGCCACCCAGGCGCCCCTAAATAAAATCTTAAAAAAAAAAAAAAAAAAAGGATTGGTTAGTAAAGAATTTAAGAGGAACAGATTGGGAGTGGAATGAACTAAACTTATCTCTTAATATTGGAATCAATAGATAATTTCTAAAATTGGTAAGGCAAAAACTAACCATACAAATATATTATTTGGAGAGATGTAGATAATTACTAGACCTCAAGTAAGTTAAAGAGGTGAAAAATTTTGCTCTGACAGTGGATCTGGATTGGAGAGAGGTGAAGACTGCTACATTTTGTCAACCATGTACATAGATTGCTTTGTTTAAACAGCAAAATAGATACTTTTTTTAAAAAAAGATTTTATTTACTTACTTGACAGAGAGATCAGAAGTAGGCAGAGAGGCAGGCAGAGAGAGAGGGGGAAGCAGGCTCCCCGCTGAGCAGAGAGCCTAACGCAGGCCTCCATCTCAGGACCCTGAGATCATGATCTGAGCTGCAGGCAGAGGCTTAACCCACTGAGCCAACCAGGTGCCCCCAAAATAGGTACTTTAAAAAGCAAATTGGCCGCAACAACTTGGTTTCAAATCTAAAGAAACAACCAGACTGAGCTTCAAATACTGAAGTTCTAACTCAGGATTATCACTGATTGATTCTGAGGCTCTGAGAAGGGGCCATTTATATCCTGTGCTTCAGTTCTGTCATCTTTACGGAGTGGCACACATTGCTCCAACGCTTGCTGCATGGACCTCGTGTCTCCGTCTGTGTCTCCTGTGTAAAGTATGGATTACCCTTTCCATTTTACTGAGGATCAGGATAGATAACACCTGTTTTTACATCCAGCTTTCGAGAGTCTTAACACTCTGTGGAGCATGCTGGTGTACTAATAGCACTGACCCCAGAAAACTTGATGGGGTCTCATCCTCCCTTTCTGCATTAGGTCAGTGATGAGCTTTCTGATAATGCTAAGAGGACTCCTTTGTCTTTGCACTTACTAGGTGGTGCTGATGGAGATGAAGAAGTACAAGCCCTGTCTTGGCTGTGGGCTTAGCTTACTTTTTATCACTTGTGTTCCTGTATCTAGTGCATTACCTTTTACAAACTAAATTACATATTGCTCAATTGAAAAAAATTGAGAAAATTAAGTTTCAAAGAAATTGAGTGAGTATCAAGCTCAGTAACTAGAAGTCAGGTTCTTGGTCTCTGTATTCATTGCTCTGCGTGAGTTTTTGGTATATTTCCCAATCAAAGCATTATCATCTGACATCTAAAGCCATATTTTATTTTTGTTGTTGCAGATATAATTCTATTCTTTTTTCTTCATTAGTACATTTTAATCTATACTATTTTGTGGTTCATATGGCTGCTAGTAGGTATTGGTTTTCTAAGTCAGACCATTCACCCACTAATACTTTTTTTACTTTCCAAGATGCAAGTTAGACAACAGCTTAAACCCATGTATTGGCATTATCATAGTCTTTGAATATCATGTTTAGATCCCGATTTGCCTCAGCACACTTCATAAATCTTTAGCTTTTAATGATCACAGTCCCATTTTCTCCTCAGGCTTGAGTAGTGTGCTTTCATTCTAAATCATAGTAAGTTTGTTGGGGCTTGTCCTCAGTTCAGGAGCAATGGAGCTTTAGAGAAATTTAACAACAAATCAATGTGCTAGAGGTATCATTTATTCTAAATTATAAAGGCAGCCCAACTGGTCTGTCAAATTTCCTATACTTTCTTAATTTTAATAACAGAGTTCCTTGCTTTATGCAGCTGCTTGAAGAGATTATTGTTAATTCCCATCATAGTGATGGGTCCCAAATGTAATGATTGACATAATCTTCCAGAGGATTGTATTTTTCTCAAAACTACCTTATCTTTGTGGCTTAAAGCTAGGAATCACGGATTGGTGACTGTTCATTGGAACAAGAGCTTACATTTGTACTTTAATACTTGTTTTTCTTAACCTATTTTTTTATTATTTATTTTTGAAATTATATATAGTAAAATTGAGTCTTTTGGGGGGAATAGTTAAGAGTTTTGATAAGAATATAGATTGGTTTAAACACCATCACGATCAAGACACAGAACACTCCATTGTGCCTGAACAGTTTCCATGTGGTCTCTCTTGAGTCACCTTCACCCTCTGCCCTCAACTCCTGGCAATCACTGATCTGCTCTTTATGCCTGTAGTTTTGCCCTTTCCAGAATGTCGTCCAAATGATACTGTTTGAGTCTAACTTTTTTCACTTGGCATGATAACATTTTAGATTTATGCATTTTGTTGTGTGTATCAATAGTTCATTCTTCTTTATCGGGTACTAATACATCATCAAGCAAAATACCATTATATGGATGTAGCAGAGTATATTTATCCATTTACTGTTTTTAACTAATGAAAAAAAACTTTGTAGATAATAACAAGATTGTATATACTTTGCCATTGTGTACGCTTCTTTATCCTACCCTGTGAATGGGTCCTCAGGAGTTACCCTATTACTAAAGTGGGAAATATTAATAGAGATGTATTTATTGAATGCCAACTGAGTGCTAGGCACTTCCTGGATGCTGGGGACCCGGTGGAGAGTGTAGCAGAACAAACAAAAGCAAACAATAAAAACTATTAAGCCCAGCTTTTGGAAACAGGTGTGTTCCAATAAAACTGTGTATTAAGTTCTTGTATTTTATTTAAATAATATATACTTTTAAAAGTATTTAAAATACGCATTTCAGTAAGCAGTGAAGATAAGATAGTTTCTATGACTAAAGTTCATTTTTGTTTTAAGCTTACCTTGATATAAGCATCCTATCACTGAGTGGGACACAATGATTTGTTTTTCTTTTAATTGGGTAGGACCTTTACATCTTTGTTCATGTGCATTGTAGACAGACATTGGGAATTCTCTTGTTAGGTTTGTCCTAGGGAAATTGACATCAGTTTTAATCCAGTCACTTACTAGAGAATCTCTTTTCAGAAGTGAGGATTTTCATATTTAGGTGATAGTCAGTTTTAAACATTTTTCTACTTTGGATGTTTTAAGCTACAGAGAAAAGTACAGTTGACTTGAACAAGAGAGGGTTAGGGGCGTGTTGCGTGCCCACCACATAGTCGAAGATCTGTGTACAACTTCTGACTCCCTAAAAACTTAAGTACTAATAGCTTATGTTAAACAGGAGCCTTACAATAGCGAAAACAGTGGATTAACACACATTTTTATATGTTTATGTATTATGTACTGTATTCTTACTATGAAGTAAGCTAGAGAAAAGAAAATGTTATTAAGAAAATCGGAAGGGAGAGAAAATGCATTTATAGTACTATATTGTATCTAAAAAAAATCTGGGTATAAGTGGACCTGTGCATTTCAAACTTACACTGTTCAAAGGTCAACTGTAGATTATTTTGGCAAACCAAGATATGGTTTATTTGTATGTACTCTCTTTGGTCATCATATTGGGATAAATTTTAAAAGTTGAAATAAACTTTAAATTCAGAGTTAAGGTTAATTTGAAAAATCTTTGAACACATTTTTAAAAAGTTTAAAAGTAATTAAGGATGTAATTGTTCTGAAGAACAGGATAATCTGTTGCTTTAATTCTGTATTTTTATTTTTGTTTCTGTTTTTTCCCTTTGCAGAGAATGTAGCTGGTCACTACATTTCCCCCTTTCATGATATTCCTCTCAAGGTGGACTCAACGGAGGTATTGTTTTCACTTGCTTTTGGGGGGGAATATATATTTCTAATATCACAAAATGCTTTTTGGAGGCATCTCGAAAGAATGAGATTGGAAGTCAAGAAGGACAGCAGAGTTGCAGTAACGGGATTGTAAGCCTCCTTCATGCATTAGAGATGGTATGAGAACAGGATCCTTCCAGGAGGAAGATTGTGGAACACTGATGTGTGATTTGTGCTTCCTCCAGGCCTTCAGAGGACTGGACTGTCAATAGGATGGCAAGAGGGAGAATAATAGTGAAGATTTATTGACTGCTCGTAGTGCTTATGCGCACTGTGCTCAGAACTTGACTTGCATTATCTGAGTACTGCTAGGTCTACTGTTACTATCCTTTCTTTGTTAATGAGGTTCAGTGCTTTGCCCTTGGTTGCAAATCTGTTGTCCATTGTGGGAGGTGGGATATGAATTTAGGTGCTCTAACTCCAGAGGTTGCATTCTTAATTGCTCTTGTGTAATCCTTCCAGCTCTTTGCTTCTAAGTAGTATTCAGCTATAGTACAGGAAATCATACAATTTGGAGAGAGAATGAAGCCACAGACAGGGAGGAAGAACTCCCGTTTTACTGTGTGTGTATGTGTGTCCATATGTTTTGTTTTGGCCAGTGAACAGTCCATCCTGAATATCTTGTCTCCCAACACCCTCCTTGCTTTTGGCCAAAAGTGCATGATTTCATTTGTTTATTTATTAATTAATTATTCTTTCAGTAAATAGTCATTGCAGCATTATGAGCTTGCCGGCATTCTAGGCACTAGACCTGCAGTGGTGAATAAGATAGATGTGAGATCTAGTTTGCACTTGATTGGAGAAGACAGACAACCAGAAAACAAGTCAGTCAGTCGTGTTAAGTGCTATAAAACTAGAATACGGTAATGAAAGAAAAAGGGTCAGTGATTCTTCATGTGGGGATGTATCACGACAAAATCTGTTTACTTAGCAAAAGAATAATATTTTGGGGAATCATGGAGTAGGTAGGAGTGGAGCTAGAAAAAGAGTGGTCTAGAAATACCCAGTGGGCATGGTTTTCTGCCTAAGAAGATGAGGTTTGGGGAATATGAAATTGGGGTTAGGCAGAGTTGAGAATGGGGCAGGGCAAAATACAACAGGCTAACCCAGTGAATTCTGGGCATGTGGAGATTGGTACCCACGGTGGTTGTGTGGATGGGTTTCCCCCATCCTCAGCTCTAATGTTTGCACCTCGTGCTTTGGGATGTGGTATTTTAGGAACAGAAATAATGTTTTAGGACCTACTTGGAATAATCATTTTTCTGTTTTGTTTCCTTCATTACTGTTTTTTTTGGTGTGTAGAAGTTATATAGAAGTGTGAGCATTTGTGAATGGCATAATTTTTCCTCCCAACCCATCACATACTCTGTTTTAATTTGGAAGTGCTTGATGGAGGCATAGTAATCACACCTTGGTGGAATTTACAGGCAGGAGGTGCAGCTGAGTACTTTCATGGCTTGTTAGTCATGCTCCCTAGAGTTTCATTTCAATAATGAAATGACTGTTTTAAGTGTAATCACTGGAAACTGACAGTCTTTCCTTAAAGACCGAACACAGCCTTTGCTTATTTTATAAAAACTAGGAAATATACTTGAAAGAGACTTAGCTTTTCTGATAAAATATTTTATGAAACACTAATGCTCCTGCACTGGGGATGCAAAGCTGAGAGAAAAGGAACTGGGCATTTGGTAGGTTCTCCATGAATCATGATTCTGGACAGCCTCTGTGGTGAATGTTTCTGTGGTAGGCTGACTTTCAGTGCTTTGCAATGCAGCTGTATTCTTTGCTGAAATATTAAAATTATAAATACCATCTTTTCTTTTATAGGAAAATGGCATTCCTACAAAGAGAGCACGAAATGATGAACATGAGGTATATCTCTAAAGGTTTTTTTTTTTGTGAGCCACTTCTATTATCTGTTAAGGACCTTGTGATAGTTTGTGTTTGTAAAATCCTTCTAAAGTTCCCCCCTTAAAAGATTTTGATGTGCATACAGATTTTTTTTTTCTTCTAGTACCTGGTTAAGGCAGCTAGGGATGATCTTAGTGTTTCACTTTTTTCTCTTGTGTTAAAATACACATAAAATAAAATTTAGCATTTATTGCACAGTTTTTAAAGTGTACAGTTCAGTGTAATTAAGCACGTTTCACATATGCAGCCATCACCACCATTCTTTGTTTCAGAACGTCTTCGTCTTCCCAGACTGAAACTCTACCCAGTAAACACTAACTCTCCATTCTCTGCTCCACCCAGCCCCTGGTAACTACTATTCTACTTTCTGCTTATGAATCTGACTAGTCTAGGAACCTCCTTACCATTTCATTTTGTAACTGAAGAACCAGAGAGAATCAGGAAATGAACCCATGATAAATAAAAGTTATTTATTACAACAGATAGTCTAAAGTAAAGGTACTTTATGAAAATTGGTCCGTTTACCATTTTTTTTATTCTAAGGGAAAAAGGTGGTCTGAGAGGCTGTTTTAGAATTCAGAAACAAGTCTTTTGGATAACGGAGAAAAAAAGTTACTCCATTTATATGTCTTCTGAATATATCTTAAATATGTGACTGTCAAACCTTTAATAGGTCTTGATTTAGGACCAGAACATTTGATTGATGCCTGTCATCCCGTCTCATGCTGTTGATGCCTTTTTGTCTTGCTGATGTCAGACAGTTTTTCCTGCCACCTTCCTCAGCCTCCTTTTCCCTTAAACCTTATTTTATTTTTCTCTACTTCAGCTGAAATTTATGACCCCAGCCTTTGAATCTACTTCCAGAAATAGCCGTGAATGCTGTTTAGTCCCAGCCACCTTTGCCTGCCATCCATATTGTATTTTCTTAAATTGGTGTCTGTTAAAATGGCCCTTAAACCATCTATGTTGGAACAACAAAGAACACTTGTTAGAATTTCAGATTCTAGGGTTTATTCCATATCTACTAAATCAGAATCTGCTTGATGGGGACTCATTAGTCCACCTATGTAACAGGTGTTTCAGGGCATTCTGTACACACTGAAGTTTGAGAACCTCTGCCCTAGATGGCAGTGAATAGATATTGAGGGCTTCGAGGCTTTATAGGTTCCTGAGGACTTGATGTATTCACCTGGAAATAGTTGTGGGGTTTTTTTTTTTTTCCCCAGTGGGAAAAATGTATTCTGAGTCCATATAGCCAACTTAAAATTTAATTCTTAGAACATGGTTCATACGTCAGAGAGTGACTAATTTGAGTCTGTAGTTTCTGTGTTTGTTTATTTATAACTCTCTCCCATTTTTTCCAAGCCCTTGGCAATGACTTTTCTGTTCTGTTTCTATGAGTTTGGTCCTTCTTTCCAACCCCCTTCCTTCCTTCCTAGAATTCCACATATAAGTGGTACAATGCAGTAGTTGTCTTTCTCTGTCTGGCTTATTTCAGTGAGAATAATGCCCTAATGGTCCACCCATGTTGTCACAAATGGCAGATTTCCTTCTTTCTCATGGCTGAATAATATTCCATTGTATATATTAAGCACATCTTCTTTATCTTTTCATCCATTGACAGACATTTCGATTGTTTGTATATCTGAGCTATTGTGAATAATGCTGCAGTGAGCATCAAAATGTAGATATCTCTTCAATATTCTGTTTTCATTATCTTTTTTTAAAAGATTTTATTTATTCATTTGTCAGAGAGCACAAGCAGGGGGAGCAATGGGCAGAGGAAGAAGGAGAATGAGAAGCAGACGGGGAGCAGGGAGCCTCATGTAGGACTTGATCCCAGGACCCTAAGATCACGACCTGAGCCGAAGCTAGCTGCTTAACCTACTGAGCCACCCAGGCGCCCCTCAGTTTTCTTTGAATAAATACCCAGAAGTGGGATTGCTGGATCATATGATAGCTTTGTTTTTATTTTTTATTTTTATTTTTTTAAGGATTTTATTTATTTATTTATTTATTTGACAGAGGGAGATCACAAGCAGGCAGAGAGGCAGGCAGAGAGAGAGGATGAAGCAGGTTTCCTGCTGAGCAGAGAGCTAGATGCAGAGCTTGATCCCAGGACCCTGAGATCATGACCTGAGCCGAAGGCAGAGGCTTAACCCGCTGAGCTACCCAGGCGCCCCTGTTTTTATTTTTTTAAAAAACTGCCACACTGTTTTCTGTAGCAATTTACATTCCCACCAACAATGCACAAGCATTCTCCTTTTTTCACAATCTTACCGGCACTTGTTATTTCTTGTCTTTTGATGATGACAGCCAGTCTAACAGGTGTGAGGTGATACTTCATTGTGGTTTTGATTTGCATTTCTCTGACAGTTGTGATGTTGAGTACCTTTTCATGTACCTTTTGACTGTCTCTTGGAAAATCGTGGTGGGAGGGGCAGAAGAAGAGAGTCCCAAGCAGACCTCCCTCCTGAGTGCAGAGCCTGCCCACTAGGCTCAATCTCAGGACCCATGAGATCATGATCTGAGCGGAAATCATGACCTGAGCAGAAACCAAGTCAAACCAAGTTAGCCGCTTAACCAGCTGAGCCACCCAGGTGCCCCCCTGCCCATTTCTTAATCAGATTTTTTTTTTCTATTGAGTCACATGAGTTCTTTGAGTTTTGGATACTAATCTTTATTTGATATGTGACTTAAAATATTTTTTAACATTTATAGTTTACCTTTTTTATGTTGTTAATTGTTTCCTTTGCTGAGCCGAAGGTTTTTAGTCTGATGGTCTTAACTTGTTTATTTTTGCTACATGTTGCCTTTGCTTTTAGTATCAAATCCAAGGTTTATTTGATCTTTTTAAGAGTTAGAGGAACTAAGGGTCATATCCTCCCATTTTTTCCAAAGTATATAAAATTTACTAACTTTCTTCATGTATTATGAGTTTTTCTTTTTGGTTTTTGCAATAAAAATAGAAAGGAAAAGTAGAGAGACAGAACACCTGAAGAAGGAGGTAAATGGTTCTTGCTCATATCCAGCTTTCTCACATGAAATGTGTCCCCTCGTATCTTTCCTATTTTCTGGTAAATTTCAGCAGACCATTACTGGTTTATAGTTAACAGTAATCTTAGGATAACCAGACTAACATTGGCTTTAAAAAATTATAAGTAATATGTATTTTAGCTGGAGTGAAGAAAAGCAGGCTGGGGATTCACTCTTCAGAGTCAGTAACAAGTGATGAAGGAGAGATGGTTTGCACACTTAAAATTCAAACCTTGTCTTTTGTTCTTTTGGCCTATTGCAAGTTTCTGTGAGTGGTTTTGGTAGGTGTCATTGTGTAAAACAGTTGTGACTAGCCAGGGTCTTCCTGTAACCTCTGAGGATTCATCTGTATGCATTTGTTCTCGTATAGCCAGGCTTTCAGGGATGAATAAATTATGTGAACATCTGCCATTTACTTAGGTTTTTCTTTTTAACAGCTACTTGAGACATATTTAAACAGGTGCTGGGGTACCTCATAAAAGAGCATAGAAAATGAAACATAACAACAAGACTGTGTATAAAGTTGCAAGATGGGTATGAGACATACTTCTAAGGAGCAGTTGTGAATTCATTCTTGGCTTTGTTCTTTATCTCATTATGGTTTTGCGTTTCTGTCATTGGTAAACTTTAGTCTTAACTAGAAAAGCTTAACAACCATCATTACTTTTGTGACTCAAATGGCATTCTTTGAATTAATAGCATCCGTGTTTCACTAAGCCCCCACGTATTGTTTAGCAGTGCTGTAAGCCAGAGGTTTGCAACTCTGGATGAGTATTAAAATTTGCTTGCAGAGCTTTTAAAAATAAGCAGTGCCCTGCCTCCATCCCCAAGCTGTTGAATTCAAATATGTGGAGGTGGGCTCTAGGAAACCTTTTTTTTTAAAAATTGATTAAAGCTCTCCTGGTGATTTTGATGTGTGGCACAATTGAGAATAAGTGTATTTAATCACTGCTTTCTCAAATGATCTGTGCTAAGGAATTAGTTTATGGTTTATTTCTGATCTGTTGTGAATTGACACTTCAAAAAAAATAATAAAAATGAATTATTAGAAAAGTGTAATTCAAGGTTTAACAGACTTAAAAATGACTCCATAAAATTGCCATTAATGTTTCTAAATGAGCCAGTAACAATCAGCTTGCATATTAGCTCTGGTTCTTGGCCATACTTGTAGCACTGTTTTAACATGGCTTTCCCATGGTAAGTTGTTAGTTACTGATATCAAAATGGCATGCAAGTTGACTTTAAACTTGAGACTTTATTTTTGTAAGGCCCAAACTATGGAAAATTACAGATTTGTATACCTAAGTACTGTAGGCAGGTATTTTTACCCACCATTGACCTAGAGTCTTTTTTGTTTTAAATGCTCTGTAAAGTTCAAAAATGATAAAAAGAAGCTGGTTCTTTTATAACTTAAGGGTATCAGAAATCCTAGATAAGCAAGCTAAGTGTAGAAAGGTGTCAGTCTGACTTTTTAAACTTAATACCTATGCCAAAAGCCTTAATTTTACATGATGATCATAATAACTTGTCTTTAAATATTGCATTGGTTTGGGAGTTGTTTTTTTAAGATTTTATTTATTTATTTATTTATTTGAGAGAGAGAGAGAGAGAGAGTGCACGTGAGAGAGAGAGAGAGAGAGAAAGTGCACGTGAGAGCAGGGGGAGTGGGAAAGGGAGAAGCAGGCTTCTCGCTGAGCAGGGAGCCCGATGCAGGACTCTATCCCAGCACCCTGGGATCATGACCTGAGCTGAAGGCAGATGCTTAACAACTGAGCCGCCCAGGCTCCCCTAAATATTGCTTTGTGATTTTCAAAATATTTTACTTTGTAATTTTTTTGTGTATTTTCATTTAAATAATGTAATTGATCTGTGTTACAACTTTGTGTGGTGAATAGGACAGAGATCATTACACTTATATTACAGATTGGAAACGTGAGACTTTAATTTACATGATGGACCCTGTCTCTCACTTCTGTTTTAGTTGGAAAATAAAAATTGAAACACATTTCCATTCTAGTTGTGTCACTATACTGTGAAGGTGAAATATAGCAAGTTTTAATGCTGCAGCATCATGTGACATAATGGCTTAAATCCTGCTGTGTTTTAGACAACAACTTTAATTTTTCAGAAGAAATTTAAGGCATGCAGATGTATGATGTAGTCTCCACACATTTTTGTTGGGAAAAAAATTACAGTATTCTTGCACAAGAGACAAGTGATACAAAGGATAAGTAAAAATTTAAAAATTAACTGTTTGTTTTTTTTTTTAACCTGCAGAATTTGTTTAATATGGTTGTAGAAGTACCTCGGTGGACAAATGCTAAAATGGAGGTATGGCTATGTTCTTTTAATATCAAGTAGAAATTACAATTAAGACTTAAAACTTTATTTCAAGTTGTCTGGCAGTATTTTGAATTTGGGATGGTTGACAAACTTCTTTTTGATAAAAACAATAGAAAACATTTTCGTGAACTTGAAATGTAATTTTCAAATAGCAAAATATTATTCAAAGCTGAATTTACACTTTAAAGAGTGTGTTTTCCACTTTTGTCTCTCTGGTTTGTTATATACATATTTATTTAATTTTCTTTGACTCCTCTGTTTTTGAAAAATAACAAACATTTTCAAGGTTTATTTAAATAGATTCAGAGATGTATTTTGTTCACAGATAAAATTGAGACATATTTATTTGGGACTGATGGCAAGTTTCTAAAGACAAACTGTCCTTTAGATTTTTGTATCAGAAATGAAAGCATTTTCCTGGCCAACTCTTGATTTATAAGTGCTATCCAGGATATCTGCTATTCCCTGGTTACCTTTTTTTTCCCCTTTTTAAAATGTTTTCTTTGAGACATGACCTATCAAGAACTTCCCTTTGCCCTTCAGAATTTTCTTGTTCCATCTTCAGTTAGGTAAGATTCCTTAAACTTCTGAGTGAAATTTAATTTATGGCACTTAGTTTCTTTATTAAGTCTTGTCCTATTGCTTTGGATGTGATAGCAAGTATTATTTCAAGTATTTTTTTAAAAGATCTTATTTAGGTATTTATTTGAGAGAGAAAATGTGCAAGTGCATGTGTACATGCATACAAGAGAGCCATGTGAGTGGGATGAGGGGCAGAGGGAGAGGAGAGAATCTCAAGCAGACTCTATAAGGGGCTCAGTCTCCAGAAACTGAGATCGTGACCTGAGCCGAAAGCAAGAGTTGGGCACTTACCTGACTGAGCCTTCCAGATGCCCCCTCAAGTATTTTAATTAAGGATTGTTACATAGGTGTATGTTTTTCAGAATTTATAGTTAGTGAATTGCCAGTAATTTCACCAAGTCCTAGTAGCATTGTTTTGGTTAATGTTTTAATAGGTAAGAGTAAAAATTTTTAAAAATGGATTCTTTTTTTGGTTTTCCTTCAGAATGTTTGCGCATTCTGGCTACTTTCTATCTCAGTTAGGTATAGAATCAAGAATCTGTGAGATCCTACCTAATTTAAGCAGTATTTATTCATTCAAAAATGGCTTCAAATTATTCTTTATAGGATAGTGGGGTTTTTTGTTGTTTTTTTGGCAACTCAGTTTGAGTATATTTGATAGAAAGTTAAATGAAATTACTTGGTGAAAATCTTTACGTTAACCTTATTTTCATAAGATTGATGGTAAGACACCCAAAATTAGTATCAAAAAGCAAGTAGGTTAATCTTTATCCTTTTGCCCTTTCAGTAATTGTTATTTTTGTTCGAAATGAGTGCATATATAATAACTAAAGTTATTATAAAGTAACTAAGTATGTAATCTGATGTTTCCTTTTTAGACATTCTTTCTTACCTAAAACTGTAAAGTAGAAATAAGAGTTAATTTATTTTAAAGTATCTTTGATCAGTAAGTTGGAATATAAATATTTAGCCTCATAATAGCAGACAGATTTAAAATACACAATTTGAATATAGGATTAATCATTTCTCATCCTCCTCTCTCCTTTTTTCCATGATTTACATAGATTGCCACAAAGGAGCCATTGAATCCCATTAAACAAGATATAAAGAATGGCAAGCTACGCTATGTGGCAAATATCTTTCCTCACAAGGGTTATATCTGGAATTATGGTGCCCTCCCACAGGTAACATTTTTTTATAATGGTAAAACTTCTCTGTCTTCTGAAAAAATTGCCCTGTAAATCCTGTGAACTACTTGAATTTAAATTGGTTCTGAGGGCATGTCAGTTTGAGAGATTTGTAAATTTAAAATTTTTTAATGTGGAGTTTTATTGTATCAATAAATTTTTTTCAAACTATACATATGTCTTTACTTAAGTTCTTGGAGTTAGGCATATAGAACACTTACATTTGGCATTTGAACACATTTCTTGCTCTGGACTTGGCAGTTAAGAGTCAGTGAAAAATGTTTTACCCACTTTATCTTCAGTCATTTCTTTGATGCTTTTATATACAGTCATATATGATAGCATCCTATCTTATCCCTTTTTGTTTTCTTCCCACGTTTCCTCACCCTTAGGAAATGGTATCTCCTTCTGCTCAAATGGTGTCTCCTACTGATCAAATTATTTAGTGAGTAAAACTCGGAGTATGCAGAATCAGAAGTCTGGGTTTAGGAGACATAGAGAAGCATCTCTTTTTATGATTATAAAAGCCATCTATATTAGACTATCTATCTGGATATTTAAGTTTTATATTTTATTTTATTTATTAATTTTAACATTTTGCATGAAATTCCAAAATGCTTTTGGGGAAGTAACTGAGAAAAAGGAGTCTGGCTTTATCCTACTCAAAAAACCAGCTGCCCATTGAGAATATTTACAGGAAAAGAAGAGAGAAAATTGTTTTCTAAGGGGTCAGCTGCCTTTGATGCTTTTAGGCCACCCACATGGATACATTCTTGCTTAAAACAAGCGCTTCTAAAATGATGTACTAAGAATGAGAATGTCTGTTGAAAAAGTGAAGGCAGGTGTTCTGACTCCCCACGTGCCTAAGTAGACATTCTGTTTGACCTGTCAGTAAAAGGATAAAAAAAAATTTTTTTTTAAGCTCGGGGGATACTCTTTGTAGGAGCGGATATATGGATGAGGAGAAGGCCAAAGAAGCAGTTGGATTGGAGAAAGACAAAAACAGAGACATATAAAGTAGAGAAGGCAGGGGACAAACTAAAGTTCATATATTTGTTTATTTCATGAAACATTTATTAAAAATTTTTGTGTTAGTCAGTGTATAGATGGTGGGTATACAAAGAAAACTGATACACAAGACAGCACATACGTGACTAAGAATATGGGTTTTGGAGCAGATGGCACTTACTAGTAATGTGACCTTGGGTAAGTTAGTTTGTCCTTCTGTGCCTCACTTTCTTCATCTGTTAAATAGAGATGATAAAGTACCTAGTGCATATGGTCTTATTGAAGTTAAATCAATTATTACACGGTGATCTTAGAAGAGTGCCAAGAGTATAGTGATCACATTATTACAGGTACTGGTATTTTTATTATATGGTCTTCCCTCTAAAGAAATTCATAGGGAGTGATCAACAACTAAACCACTGGTTACCATGGAGCATAATAAGTTTTACTAATTCATCTACTAGTTCTCAGCTTTTGTAGTTTTTCTACCTAAAGTCCTGACGAGTTTTTGTACTCGTCTAGATGTGTTTGAATTTTCAAGATGCCCCTACCTACTATTACAGTAGTCTGTTAGGTACAGTAGTTTTACTGTAGACTCTAGCAGTCTCTTAATGCATCCTGAACTTTGCCTACTGACATTTAATGCTGTCTAGCATCCAAAATAGCATTTTAAAGACTTAAATCTCCTAATGTTTTGCTCATATGAGAACCTTTTTAGTGGTTTCCTATTGCCTCAAGAATAAAATACAAAATTCTTTTTTTTTTTTTAAGATTTTATTTATTTGAGAGGGTGAGAGAGCATACAAGCGGAGGGGGTGTGGAGAGGGAGAAACAGACAACCTGCTGAGCAGGCAGCCTGATGTGGGGCCTGTTCCCAGACATTGGGATCATGACCAAGCTGAAGGCAGATGCTTAACTGACTGAGCCACCCAGGTACCCCAGAAAACAATGTTCTTCGCATGGTTCCTGAACCCTGCCTGATCTGGGCTCTGCTTCCTGCTCCAATCTCCTTTTACAACGCTTGTCTTTCCTCATTTCCATTTCACCACAGTGAGTGCTTTAGTGTTTCTAATTTCCCTTTTTTCTATACCAAGACTGCACAGAGCTGTTCCTTAGTAGATATGAGAGCAGTGCCTGATGTTTGCCAAGCAGTGCTGTAAGTACTGGAGGTAAAGCAGTGATAAGAATGACAAAAATCCTTCTGGGTCTTTTATTCTGGACAGAGTGACCGACAACAACAAAAAAAGAGTAATAAAATGTATAGTGTGTCAAATGGCAGTAAGCATCTTGGCGAACAATAAGGCAGGGAATGGGACTAGGATATATTGGGAATGTTGTAATTTTGATTAAGGAGAAGGCCTCCACAAGAAGGGGTTATTTGAGTGAGGACCTCCAGGAAATGAGGGGCCAAGTAGCATGTACATCTGGGGGGGACTGCAACAAGAAACGGGACGTATAAAGGTCCCAAGGGGGAAGCAGGCCTAGTGTGTTTGAGTAACAGAAAGACCAGTGTGGCTAGAATGGACGTGAGGAGGAGGAAATAGACCTGTAGTTTCTCTGCCATTTTTAACCAGAGGTCTTTACCATCTTCTTAAACCTGCACCCAAAAGTGTGTGTGTGTGTGTGTGTGTGTGTTAGTTTTCAGCAAAAGAATACATGAGGTTGCAGAGAACTTATTTACCAAACAGTAAGTGAGCTGATGAATGTTTATGAAAAATTGAAATTAGACCAGTTGTTTATGGGAAAAGATAATTGTACCTAATATCTTTTTGCTTCGTTGTCAGTATCAAGACAGAATGAGTCTGGTAAAATGATAGCTAGCCCCTTGTCCTGTTTATATTTTTTATTTCGTCTCCAGTTTCTCATTCTTCTTTGCTCCCTCACTCCCACGCTGGCCTTCTCATGATTCCTCTTGTTTTCCAGGCACACTCATGGTGCAGGTTTCATCTTTATTGTGCCTTCCAGCTAGGAATGGTTTTTGCCAGAAATGCATATGGCTCACCTCCTTAAATGTTTGGTCATAAATCACCTTCTTCGTGATGTCTGCCCTGAAAATCCTTTAGAATATAACCTTGTCTCCTGCTTCCCTACTTTATTTTTTCCCTTTTCTGTAGAATCTACCAACTTCTAACATGTTCTGTAATTTGGTTGTTTATTATGTTTATTGTGAATTTTTTCCAGCTAGAATGCAGACTCCAGGAAGACAGGGATTCTGTCTTTATTGTTCATTGAGGTCTTCCAACTAACTACTTAGATTATTAGTGCCTCACACCTAGTAGGTGATTAATAAATATTTGGGGAATGAATAATGAGTGCATTGTGTGTATTACATTTGTTTCGTATGTGTCTGTGGGTATTAGATTTTGCTGTTTTCTTATGATTTGTCCTGTAACAGAAGGAAATTTGTTCAGAACCGTTACCAAGCCAACCATGCTTGGAAGAACAGTAAGCAGCAGCATTTTACTTAAGTAGCAGCCTCTTCCTCAGCTTGTGATTCGTCAGCGTGCTGTCATTCTTTCAGATCTCTAGCTGTCTAGACTGGTGAACCTTAATTAATAACTTCCCCCTCACTAGCAGTAATGCCTTCCCCAAAGTTTGGGTTTGGCCTGAGCAAAAATTTTCTTTTGTTTGCTTTCCCCAAGTTGTATTTCCATGTATAATGGGTTATTCAGTGTTACAGCTTCTGAGTGAATATTTGGAAGACCCATTATGTTAATGGACTGGATAATGTTAAAGGACTAGAATCACAAAATTTAAGATTTCTTTAATTTTTTTTTTTTGTGTAGTGCAACAATTCTTTCTTTTTTTTTTTTTTAAGATTTTATTTATTTATTTGACAGACAGAGGTCACAAGTAGGCAGAGGGGGAGGCAGAGAGAGAGAGGGGAAGCAGGCTCCCCGCCGAGCAGAGAGCCCGATGTGGAGCTTGATCCCAGGACCCTGGGATCATGACCTGAGCCGAAGGCAGAGACTTTAATTCACTGAGCCACCCAGGTGCCCCGCAACAATTCTTTTTTAATTGAAGTATAGTTGACACACAGTGTTACATTACTTTCAGCTGTACAACATAGTGATTGGACAGCTCTGTAGTTTATGTTACACTCACTTCAAGTAAAGCTACCATCTCGCCATACAACGCTATTACAATACTGTTGACTCTATTCCTGTGCTGTACTTTTATTCCTGTGACTTACTCATTCTGTAACTGGAAGCCTATCCTTCCCACTCCCCTTCTCCCATTTTGCCAACCCTCTGCAACCCCCCCCCCACTAAGATTTCTTCAGTCTTAATGGAATATTGTGTTTTTATTTTGAACTTCATTATGAGTCTGGTTCATTGACCCCAAGTAACATTTAGTACCACTTACTAGGTTTGTAACCTGGGATCAGTGGCTAAATCTCTCTAGGTCTATTTCTACATCTATATCATTATACCACCTCCCCCACAGGTTGTTGTCAATACTGAATGAAATAATCAAAGCAAACTGTTTAGCCTGGAGGGAGTTCCTCAGTAATATTTCTCGATGATGACACTGTTGTCACTGATAATAGCTGCCCTTAGTGAGACAACTGGCAGTGGCTTTTGCTTCAAATTGAATCTGTTAAAGTACAGGTGCATCCTCCTTCCCTTGAGCTGGTTATAGGAATCCTGATTAACCAGGAAGTAGTTCTCAAGAAGCACTTGTATAGACAGCTCTGTACAATTCAATGATTTTTTTTGACATAAGGACCAGAGCATGGTGATTATAAATGTATTTATTAATATTTGTAGCTTATAAGGTAATGATCTCAGACATCTACACAAGGATGAGAAAGATTTGTTCTAGGCTAGATCAGTAATCTGTTTTCTGATTTATTTTCTTAGCTTTATAGCCATTGTTTGTACCAACATTATTTGTATTTCCATTGATAGTTTCTCTTTTTATTTATGCTTTTCCTGGGTTCATGCTAAAATTTTTCTATATATGTAGCATATATAGGTATGTACTGATAGGTGTATACCTATGGATCAGATTGCTTAATTGTGAGTGACACACTTCTGTAACTCTACTAGGTATTTCTAAATTCCTTACAAAAGAAATTGTAACAATACACACTCCTACCAGCAGTGCATAGTGTGCTAGGTGCCTTATATCCCTACCAGTACAGTTGACCCTGGATCATGAGTGTGAACTGCATGGGTTTGAATCTACTTATATAGAGATTTTTATGGTATAGTACTGTAAATGTATTTTCTCTTTATGCCTTTTTTTTTTTTTTAAGATTTTTATTTATTTATTTCTCAGAGGCACAGCAAGAGAGGGAATACAAGCAGGGGGAATGAGAGAGAGAGAGAAGCAGGCTTCCAGCTGAGCCCGGAGCCTAATGCAGGGCTTGATCCTAGGACCCTGGGATCATGACCTGAGCTGAAGTCAGACACTTAACGACTGAGCCACCCAGGCACCCCTCTTTATGATTTTCTTGATAACATTTTCTCTAGCTTATTTTAAGAATCTAGTACATAATATATGTAACATAAAAATATGTGCTGTTTATGTAATTGATAAGGCTTCCTATTAGCAGTAGGCTGTTAGTAGTTAAGTTTTTGTGGAGTCAAAATTTATATTCAGATTTTCAACTGTGCAGGGGTTCAGCATCCCTAACCCTGAGTTATTTGAGGGTCAGCTTTATTTGGCATTATCATATTTTTAGGTTTTTGACATAGTGTCTCATTATACTTTTACTTTTTATTTTTCTATTTCTCTTTCTATTTCTATTTTATATTTCTATTTCTCATTATACAATTTACTTTTTATTTTTCTAATCAGACTAGCTATCTTTTCGTATATTTATAAGTCGTTCATGTTTTCTCTTTGAATGACCTGTTCTTGTCTTTGGCCCATTTTGTATTGGGTTGCCCTTTTTCTTACTTAGTTGTTGAAGTTATTTCTAAATTTTGGATGCTAATTTTTTTTTTTTTTTTTTTTTTTTTAACTTTTGTGAAGCAAATGTTAAGATTTGGAATTTCCTCTTGTGGACATTGAGCTTTTTAAGTTGTTTCTCTGCCTAGCTATACAGTTAAAGCTCCACAAGGGGGCATAGTCAAAGTTTTAATTTTGTCAAGATTTCCTCTCCTGGTGCTTGCTTAAAATTATACTATATTTTCAAGTTAAGTTGGAAGTCATTTACTGTGAATCTCTTTTGTAATCACAATGGAGGCCTGTGCATAAAGTGTGAAAAGCAGGACTAGAACTAGAACCAGTCAGTTGTTTTTGTGGTAAGGGAAATCATGAAGAACATGCCTTAAATGTATCAAGATTGTGTAGCTTAAGAATTTTGTACTTAAGTACTTACTTCCTTGACAGGAGGAATAAATTGATAAATAATATTGAAAGTGGAGTTCTGAAACCAATTAATAATGGGAAGCACCCACCAAAACCAAATGAAGTATAGCATGTATGAAGACTGTTTTTGTCTCAGTTCAAGGAAGGAATTTCTTAAAATTACTGCTGATCCAAGTGGACTAAGTTATGTCATGAAGCTTCCTCTTGACTGGTAGTATTCATGTGGATAATGAATGACCACCAACAGTCCTAGCACTCAGGGCTGGGACACATCTAGCAGTTGTCTTACAGAGGCCATTTTTTAATAGGTGAGGAAACTGAGATCCGGATGTTTGGGCCAAGGTAGTTTGTGACGGAAGTAGACCTAGAGTCTAGGCAACTTCCTTTATGTCAGAGTGACCTTAACTATCACATTTGTCCCCTTTTGAGGGTGGAGGAAAGTTAAGGGAAGTTTAAGAGAGGGTTCTTATATAAGGAAGGAAGACCCTCTCAGATATTTTCTGCTTCTAGGTTCTCTGATTTCAGTCTTATCTCAGTCCCTTCTTGGTTTCTTTAGCACATCAAGATTAATTTTGTAGCATTTGTGACAAATGCTGTACCATTTATTAACTTGACATTCTTCAGGGTATTGACTATGTCCTCTGCATCTCTATTCCTAACTTCCCGCCCTGATTGGTACTCAATAAATATTTGCAATGTGAATGGATACCTACTTAGGAGATTTTGTGAGTGAGAGAAGGTATTTAAAAGAAGACAATCATGAAGAAGAATAAGGTTATATCTGAAAGTAATTCTCACTCAGTTGCTGTTGTTATCTAAACTTGGGCATTGTAATAGGATTAATACCTTGAGTTCTCATCCCATTGCCACCATTTAGAAAATGTGAGCATTGGGCAATTTAAATTCTGTGTGCTTCAGTTTGCCTATAAAATCGGTCAACAATAGTACTTTCTCCATGGGTGTGTGTGTGTGTGTGTGTGTGTGTGTGTAGTTGTGTGTATCACTTAGAATATGTCTCTCCCCGCTGGCCCGAGCCCGAGTCCTGGCCTCTCATCTTACTCTCCGAACAGCATGAGCTTCACCACCCACTCCACCTTCTCTTCCAACTATCGGTCCCTGGGCTCCATGCAGTCGCCCAGCCACCGGGTCCGGCCTATCAGCAGCGCGGCCAGCGTCTATGCAGGTGCTGGAGGCTCAGGCTCCCGGATCTCCGTATCCCGCTCCACCAGCTTCCGGGGCGGTTGGAGGTCCGGGGGCCTGGCCACGGGGTTGGCCGCCGGGATGGCCAGGGGTCTGGCCGGCATAGGGGGCATGCAGGGCGAGAAGAAGACCATGCAAGACCTGAATGACTGCCTGGCCTCCTACCTGGAGAGGGTGAGGAGCCTGGAGGCAGATAATCAGAGACTGAAGGTGAGAATCCGGGAACACCTGGAGAAGAAGGGACCCCAGGTCAGAGACTGGGGGCATTACTTCAAGACCATCGAGGAGCTGAGGTCTCAGATTTTTGCAAGTTCTGTGGACAATGCCCGCATCGTTCTGCAGATTGACAGTGCCCGTCTTGCTGCTGATGACTTCAGAGTCAAGTATGAGACGGAACTGGCCATGCGCCAGTCCATGGAGAGTGACATCCACGGGCTCCGCAAGGTCATCGATGACACCAATGTCACTAGGCTGCAGTTGGAGACAGAGATTGAGGCTCTCAAGGAGGAGTTGCTCTTTATGAAGAAGAACCATGAGGAGGAAGTAAAGGGTCTACAGAACCAAATTGCCACCTCCGGGTTGACCGTGGAGTTGGATGCCCCCAAGTCTCAGGACCTCAGCAAGATCATGGCAGACATCCGGGCCCAGTATGATGAGCTGGCTCGGAAGAACCGAGAGGAGCTGGACAAATACTGGTCCCAGCAGATTGAGGAAAGCACCACAGTGATCACCACACAGACCTCAGAGATAGGAGAGGCTGAGATGCCCCTCACGGAGCTGAGACGTACCGCCCAGTCCTTGGAGATCAACCTGGATTCGATGAGAAACCTGAAGTCCAGCTTAGAGAACAGCCTCAGGGAGGTCGAAACCCGCTACGCCATGCAGATGGAGCAGCTCAACGGGGTCCTGCTGCACCTGGAGTCTGAACTGTCCCAGACCCGGGCAGAGGGGCAGTGCCAGGCCCAGGAGTACGAAGCCCTGTTGAATGTCAAGGTCAAGCTGGAGGCTGAGATCGCTACCTACCGTCGCCTGCTGGAAGATGGGGAGGACTTCAATCTCAGTGACGCCCTGGACAGCAGCAGCTCCATGCAAACCATCCAGAAAACCACTACCCGCAAGATTGTGGACGGCAAGGTCGTGTCTGAGACCAACGACACCAAAGTTCTGAGGCGTTGAGGGAGCAGAAGCAGGGTACACTTTGGGGAGCAGGAGGCCAATAAAAAGTTCGAAGGTCAAAAAAAAAAAAATATGTCTCTCCCCTATAATCACTATGTAAGGTTAACAGTAAGTTTATTCTTCCTATGTTTTATTATTAATATTAGTATTTGAGGTAGTGAATGTTGTTTTACTGAATTTTTTTGTTTTTTGCAAGGTGGGGTTCAGTTTACTCCTAAATATATTATAATTTGGGCCAGAAGGAAAATATTGGAGTTTATCTAGTGTTTAGCTGTAAATAAGAGTATACTTTTAAAATTATCAATATAAAATTAGAGGAACCAAGCTTGGATAATCTAAAATTATCTCTGGATAACAGTCTTGAGGTGACACAGTCTCTGCACATCTGTAATGTATATCTAAGGAAAATGATGATTTTAGGGAACTTCTGTAGTTCCATTTAGAATCAAGTAATTATGAGGCTTTTGGGGAAGGATGGTGCCTAAGGGATATTTAAATTTGATAACAAATTTCTCTTATGCTTTTCATTTATAGAAATGCTCATGTGTGTATTTTGTAACCAGAAGGGTATAATCTTTTTAGAAAACTTAAGGGTTGACATCTTTTCAGGCTTTTGTCAAGGTTTTGAGATTCAGTGGCAAGGTAGAGAATTTTTTAAGTGGAAATGAAATGAGACAAAAATAGATTCTTCTTTTATTTGGTGTAGATTCTGTCTTGTTCTTTATGAAGGGAAAACCAGGTTTCTTCTAGTAGGAGTCATTTAAAGAATAGAAAGTTAATTTTCAAACACAGAGCGCCAGACCTGATGCTGTTACCATGTCAAAGGAAGCAGTGAATGATGGAAGCAACAGTTTCCGCAGCCCCTGGAAGCAGCGCAGATGGTGGAAACCTCTGAACTGAAACTTGAAAAGACAGCATGAATTTACATGCCGACTCAGCTTGGAAAAAGAGTATGTTTGGAAATACTGCCCACTTTCAGATGTGATTATACAGAAAAATGAGATGGAAAGAGGGAATACTATAAATCCGTCTTAATTATTGTGATGTTTAGGGTTGTACTGGCATGTTGGCTCAGAGCCTGTGTAATTTCTGAGGCTTTTCCTCTTTGGATTACTACTACCTGTAAAACTTCGTGCTCATGTGGAAAGATTAAGATCTATAATATAAAGAGTATTAACCACATTTCTGCTTCCTCTCTCCCCCTTTTCTTTTTTAGACTTGGGAAGATCCCCATCAAAAAGATAAGAGTACAGACTGCTGTGGAGATAATGATCCTATTGATGTTTGTGAAATAGGCTCAAAGGTTTGTTTTCTAGACTGTTATTCTATGTGTTTTAGTCTGTTCATGCTGTAAAATCTCCTTTCTCTTCGGGAGGCACCAGTTCTCCAGGTCTCCCCGGGCCTGGCCTATCTATCCCTCTGATACGAGTCCCTTTTTGTATCTTTTTTTCCTTCTCTTACGCTAGGGGTTGGTAAACTGCGGCCCAAGGCAAGTGAAGTATAGTTCACCATCTGTGTCTGTCAGTGACACGGTTATGCCCACGCACTTATGTATTGTCTGTGGCTGCTTTGGTCCCGAGGTTGAGGAGTGGCAGCAGAGACTGTACCATCTGCGAAGTCTAACATAACTACTGTCTGACTTTTTATAGAAAAACTTTGCTGAGTCCTGTCTTCAGCTTCGTTAGCCGTTACTCAGACAGGATATTCAATACTGAATAAAGCCAACTCGGACTCTTGATTTTTTTTTGTTTTGTTTTTTTCATTTTGTTTTGCTTTCCTTTATTTTCCTTCACAGATACTGGTTGTTGTTTTGTTGTTTTGTTTTGTTTTTTTTGTTTTGTTTTGTTTTGTTTTTAAAGATTTTATTTATTTATTTGACAGACAGAGATCACAAGTAGGCAGAGAGGCAGGCAGAGAGAGAGAGAGAGAGAGAGGGAAGCAGGCTTCCTGCGGAGCAGGGAGCACGATGCGGGGCTCGATCCCAAGACCCTGAGATCATGACCCGAGCCAAAGGCAGCAGCCCAAACCACTGAGCCACCCAGGCGCCCCTGTTTTGTTTTTTTTTAATAAAAGTTTGTGGCAACCCTAAATTGAATAGTTCTATTGGCACCATTTTTCCAACATCTGTTCACTTTGTGTCCCTAAGTCACATTTTGATTTTTTTTTTTTTTTTATATAAATGTTCAGTTAGCCACATACAACGCTAGGGAGGGCTTGTGTTGTGATGAGCACTGGGTGTTATATGCACTCTTGATTTTGTGTCTGCTTCCAGGTTGCCAAGACCTACTCGGGAAGAACAAAACCTGCAAGTTCATAGGTTGCTGCTACTTAGAGAATTCTTTGTGTTTGGGGTCCATTTTTCTATTTTCTGCTGCATTTATTACTAATAATTGTTGTTCCCTGTAGACATTCGACTCCTGGCACTTCATTTTCACTTAACAGCAGAACATTTTGTCTTTAAATTTTGTTGAGCCCATAGGAACCAACAGATAAGAGCTCCCTCATCTCTTTTTGGACTACCAAACTACCAGGGTTTACAAACATTATTTCTTGCCTTTCTTTCTTTCTTTTTTTAAAAAGATTTTATTTATTTATTTGACAGAGGTCCCAAGTAGGCAGAGAGGCAGGCAGAGAGAGAGGAGGAAGCAGGCTCCCTGCTGAGCAGAGAGCCCGATGCGGGGCTCGATCCCAGGACCCTGGGATCAGGACCTGAGCTGAAGGCAGAGGCTCAACCCACTGAGCCACCCAGGCGCCCCTCTTGCCTTTCTTCTCTTATTGTGAGAACTGTCTTTCTTAGGTAAGACCTGGGCTTCTACCTGTGCTCTAGATCTTGTCCCTTCCTGACTGATGAAACACAGGATTTTCTCATCCTTTCCCTGTTCTCTATTCACAACTTCTCTTTCTTTATTGACCTCCTCCCCTGTGCCTTCTTTCCCTTCACCTGAAGACTCATAAAAAGAGTTTTCAACACTCATCTGCATCTCCTACTTTCCACTTAATGTTCAACCTATTTCAAAATTGTTTACATGCCCCCAGCATTTCCATGAACTGCTTTCAAGAAAGGTCCCTGCTGGGGCACCTGGGTGGCTCAGTGGGTTGGGCCTCTGCCTTCAGCTCAGGTCATGATCCCAGGTCCTGGGATCAAGCCCCACATCCAAGCTCCTGCTTGGCCAGGAGCCTGTTTCCTCCTCTCTCTCTGCCTGCCTCTCTGCCTGCTTGTGATCTCTCTCTGTCAAATGAATAAGTAAAATCTTTACAAAAAAAAAAAAAAAAAGAAGAAGAAAGATCCCTGCTAACTTTTTTTTAGCCAAATCCTTCAGGCTTATTTCATAGACTTTGTCTAACTTGAACTTACCATGATATTTTATACTGTTCAGTCTGTCTTCCTTCTTGAAACAGTCTCCTCACTTGACTTTGCTTATATCATACTATCTTGGTTGTCCTCTAATTCTCCTTTCTGGTTTGCTTTTAAGTCCTTCTCTCTAATTCTCAACTGTTGTTTGGCTTGAGGGTTGTGCATTTGTTCAGCTCTTCTCTAATTGTATTTCCCTTGATTTTTCTTCCCTGGGAACAGTTTTTCTTATTTTTGCCTACTTTCGTTTTTATCTTTGACCCAAATTCAATATTTAGGACTTTTTTCTTTCTCTCAGTAATATTTATTGTTCAAGAAAAGTGTAGTTATGTTATGGAAATAAAATCAAGCATAAAACCTTCCCTCATAATCCTCCTATCCCAATAAATCATACAGTTTTTTTAAAAGTTTTTTCTTTAGTTATTTGACAGAGAACACAGGCAGGGGGAGCAACAGGGAGAGAAAGAGAGAGGGAGAAGCAGGCTCCCCACTGAGCAGGAAGCCAGATGTGGGGCTCAATCTCAGGACCCTGAGATCATGACCTGAGCCAAAGGCAGATGCTTAGCTGAGCCACCCGGGCTTCTAATCATACAATTTTTATCTTTCCATGCTTTCTTCTTCTTGGGGTAAATATGTAAATATTTTTATTTTGTTGGACATTTTTTCCAGTTTATTTTCTGTTATACAGTTAATATAGTTAAAGGTTTTCCTGAATATAGCTTTTCCTTTTTACTTTCTTTTGGTAGAACTTGATATGGGAGGCAGGGCTTCTAGAATGGCCTCTCAAAGATGTCTGCCCTGATCCTGGAATCTATGAATATGGTAATATCTCATTCTCTTGGTTATATTATTTTACATAGCAGTTTAAAGAAGTATTCTCCTGGATTTTCCATGCAGATCCAGTGTAATTAAATGAGCCCTTAAAAATAAGGAGCTTAGTCTTACTGCTGGCAGAAGAGGAACTTGGAGGTTCAAAGTGTGAGAAAGACTGATATTCCATTGCTGGTTTGAAGATGGAGGTGGGGATGTATGAAAAGGAATGCAGTTGGTTTCTAGTTGCCTAGAGCAGTCCCTAGTTGACAGCCAGCAAGTTAATGGGGACCTCAGTCTTACAAGTACAAGGAACCAAATTTAGGTGGATTCATTTTTAGAACCTTTAGATCAGATTCCAGCCTCTACAACACCTTGATTTTGGTCTTGTCAGGTAGTAAGCAGAGAATGTAGCCATGTTGTACTTGGAATTTAGAAGACCCATGGAAACTATGAGACAATAAATTTACATTGTTTTAAGGCTGTAGGTCTGTCATAGTTCATGACAGTAGATATATGGTATAACAGGCTTTAAGCGGTTTACTTTCCATGGTTTCCTTATATTGTTTGGGTCCAGCTGCAGTTTTAGCTCATTCAAGTTGAGAATTAGCATAGAACTTTTATTGTAGACCACTGTTCTCTTCTGCTCATACCAGGCCCCTGAGAAGTTAGCAGTTGACTGGTGTGAGCTGTTAAATACATGTAGAGCCCAGAGAGAAAAAAGTAATAATATTTGTAGGAGACCTTTTATGTTCTAGTTCATGTATGTGTTGTAGCCTTTGCTCTTCACTTCAAGGAATAAGTGATATAATCTCCATTTCACTGTTGAGAAACCAAGTTCTAACATAATGGTGGGAAATTATTTGCCTAATATCACCTTTAGAAATGGTGAATAAAGAATTCAGCTTCATAATAATTAAGACTTAAAAATCCTCTCTTTTGAAATCTTTACATAATAGCTAGAAAAGTGGTAAGAACCCTAGTCTGATTCTGCCTAAAACCTTTGAGGCACACCTACATTGTTTTAGAATCTCAACTCATTTTTCAGTGGTAGACCCTGCTGGACACAGTAGTTTCCTGGGAAGGGTAGATTGATAGTTTTATAATTAAACTGGAAAAGTAGATTTCATCTTATAGCCAGTACAGTTTATTCCTTTAGTTAATGAGACCTGAAGTACCATTAAGTAAATATGAAGTAAGTGTTAATCACCATCTAAAGAACAGTTTGGTTGTTGTTGGTACAGTGCTCCTTTTTTTGTGTCTGGCTGTGTGAAGAGTCCTTCAATCATCTGTAAGGAACATAATGGGAGAAAGCGTCTTTGAACACTATGTTGTAAATGGACAGAGGGAAGGGAGCAACGTCTTGAAAGTTGATAATTGAGTTAGAACCACATATGTAGAAATTTTTAAGGTTGTTGAAATTCCTTGAGGGATTATGTGTTATTCAGTTGGTAGTCTAACACTGTGTGTTCTGCCTACATTTGTTGAATTGATTTAGAGTAAATTGTAGAAAGTTCATAAGAATTTTACCATTTGTTCTTAAGTTCTTATTCTGAGTTTTTGGTTTGTCTGAGAGTTTCCTTTCCAGTCTTTAAAGGAATTATAGCAAGACAGTGGTTTGTCTAATCCCTTTCTGTTGCTTATGAGATCGGAGCGCTTGTATCATTCTGATAAAACTTGGTAACCCCCAGACATGCTTCCTATTAGCCCTTGTAACCATAAACATCTCAAATCTTCTCTTATGTTGTATGAAATTTCAAGGTAAATTATCAATTTTTGTAAATAAAAATAAAACAGTTTGGGGCGCCTGGGTGGTTCAGTGGGTTAAGCCTCTGCCTTCGGCTCAGGTCATGATTCCAGGGTCCTGGGATCGAGCCCCACATCAGGTTCTCTGCTCAGCAGGGAGCCTGCTTCCTCCTCTCTCTCTTCCTGCCTCTCTGCCTACTTGTGATCTCTCTCTGTCAAATAAATAAATAAAATCTTTAAAAAAAAAAAAAAAACAATTTGTATTGTGCTTTTAAAAACTATACATCTGATACGACACCCCTACCACCAAAGTCTTCTGTAGGGTCTTCATTGGACCTGTTGACATTTTGGATGGATAATTCTTTTATAGGGGATGGTTCTGTTCGGCATCCTTGGCCTCTTCCCACTAGATGCTAGTAATACCTCCCCATTTTTGACAATCAAAAATGTTTCCAGACATTGCCAGATAGTCTGTAGAGGGCAAAAATTGCCTCTGGTTGGGAACCTGTGATCTAGTTTATCGCTGAGTTATCCATTGTGTCCAGCCTTACACTGGTAATTATGTAGAAACTTCAGATTTGAACATTTTTGTTTTATAAAGGATCTCCTGGCATGAGGTATGTAAGTCTCCCTAGTAAGACTGGAAACCTTTGAGAACAGGCTTCTTTCTTTCTATTGAATAGTGTTTAAAAGGTGGTGAGTAGTAGAGCCTAAACATGTCAGTCTGGTTAATATAATTGTGCATATTTCCCTAAAAGTAAGATTTTACTTTATAAAGTCACACTAATCTTTTGTGTAATTAGTTACAACTAATTACAGATTCATGTAGATTTATATTAAGATTTTAGATTCATTTTGCAAATGTTCTGAAAGGATTTATTTGACTTCATAGTTTCAGATCTGTTTTTTTTCTTTTTCCTCTCAAATTTCAAGACGCAAAGTGACTTTTCTTTTGCATACCTTGCTTTCCAAATGTAAAAGCTGCTTTTTGAGTCATGAAGGAATTTGTTCCAAAGCATGTGTTCAAATTTTGGCTTGCAGTAAATTCTGTAGAGCAAACCAAACCTTTAAAAATAAAAGGATATAGAAAGGATGCATGCATATAAACCTGTCATTGGCAACTTGAGGGAACCACTGAAATAACTTTCTTTAACACATGGAACATCTGCTTCAACATCATGCAGTTTCTTGATTTCCTTTAAAATCTTTTTAAAGCATTTTGTGAAACCTTTTTTATCGGTATTTTAACTTGTTAATTCTTTTACTGTCACTCATCATCTTCTTAAGGCTGTATTCTAATATGTTAAAAATTTACTTTTCACTAGTAACTGATAAATGTGGTTTCCAAAAAAGCAATTTAGAAGGATTTTCAGGTCTCTTTTTTATCCCCAAGCAGCAGAAGCAAGCTTTAAAGTATGTAATGATATATATGGCTTTATTTTCTGTTTAGGATAAGTTTCTAGGCCTAGTACATTAAATTTCAAGATACATAAATAACTTCAGTTTCCAAAAAGGGATCAAGAAACTTAATTCTAAAAGGGAATTCTATCATGAAAGGCTTTATGACTGTTTTAAAATTATCTTTAATTTTTAAAGCTTTATTAAATTTCAGTCTATAGTGTTTTTAATCTTTCACATAGGCTTTTATAATGTATGAGTAAATTTCCAAAACCTTGCAAATGCTGAATTTCTTTTTTCTTTAAAGGTTCTTTCTTGTGGAGAGGTTATTCATGTGAAGATCCTTGGAATTTTGGCTCTTATTGATCAGGGTGAAACAGATTGGAAAATAATTGCTATCAATGTGAATGATCCCGAAGCCTCAAAGTTTCATGGTAAGTCTGTAACTTTCCAGAAATAGAAGTAAATTAGTATGTCATTGGAATTCTTAGATTTTAAAAGGGTCTCATCTGAAATACAATGTATATATTTGGGAGTTAAATTTGTGTGTAATATTTTGTTATTCAGTCTCCATCCACAGAATGTAAAGGGTAGTCAGTTATGATTGTGTCTGAGTTGGGTCATAAAAAGAGAGAAAAGGATATCGGAGAACAGGTGGTACTTCAGACTAAGAAGGTGCACGCTACGGGATTCCTTTCTCCTTCCCTCCGTTCCCTCCATTCCTTCCCTCCCTCCCTCCCTTCCTTTCCCATCCTCTTCCTCCTCCTCCCTCACCCCCCTTAAATCTCTGTTTATGCATTTGGGTAACAGGAAGAAAACTAAGGGAGTAGTGTTGATCAAGGATATAATCTGTGCAAAAATGGGGGGAAAGGTAGCTGCTCTTTGACAAAATTTTGATGTCCCAGAAATAGCTTGGTTTGATAAAGAGTTGACTTTCTTTGGAGTTGGACAGACCTCAATTTGAGTTCTTTGCTACTTCCTGCCTGAGTGACTTTGGGTAGATCATTTAACCCCTTTCAAATTCAGGTTTGTCACCTATAAAGGGAGAGAGTTCTACCTACTTGTGAGCTTATTGACAGTAAGAGATGATTTACTAAAAGCATCTGACTGTCATGTATCAACTGTTAAAAATATGGCCACTATTACTGTTCTTTGACTCTTTCCCCCTATTTATCTACCTTTTTTTCTTTCAGTTTCATTCTTTTTCAGGTTCCTGGTTCCCTTTAGACTTCAGTTCTTATCTGGAAAATACATCATTTCTGAATTGACTGAAACTCATTGACACTTAATGTGTTAACCTCTCTTAATTTATGTGCATTTAAAAACCTTTCCTTGTGCATGGAACAGCCAGAGATTTTATGCCATTCTTGCATGTACTTGAGAAAAGAAAGGGTCTGGTGAGGTGAAGTACAAGTAACCTCAGGGGCAATACTAAAGCAGAAAAACTACAATTAAAATATGAGACTTGAGTCCATAGCCATATATATTTCTTGTCCGTCTTACTACTTTACCTGGGTTTCTTTATTGCCATATTTCTCATGGATACGTATGTGAGAAGAGGAAAATACACAGTTAACATTTTTTAATAGGTTAACTGCTGCTCAGTTGAGAACTGGTAATATAATGGTGCAACAGCACAGCCAGAACAAACCCACTAACTAATCAATTTGTGATTTGACACCCTGAAGTCATGAAACTCTGCTAAGGGATTCCCCCTTGAAACTGGAGAGGCTGAAAGCCTGAATGAAATTATTTGTTAGGTGGAATACACTCTTCTTTAGCCCAGTCTTGTTGTGGATACAATTTAACTTTTTAAACTCTCCGCATATGCAAAGCATTGTACCTGTTCTAGTGCATATTACTATTCTTAATCTAAAAGGTGCTCCAGGGATTTAAATAATTTGCCCAAGTTGGCACATCCATTAAATAGTAGAACCATGATTTGAACTCATTTTTGTTTATAGTGTCCATTGTCTACCTCTAGTACTGTATGAAGCAGTTCATACTTGATTATAGTAATACGGGTTTTCTAACTAGCAGGATTGAAACCAGATTACATAAGGCTAAGTACCGTACCTCCTTCTTGAATTCCCCAAGAATTAGAATGAAAAATTTTAACTCTCTTTTAACTTTAATTCTGCTTGTATCTTGAATGGAGATGACTATGCGCTTTGGCATCTTCTGAATTTTTTTAGTGTATGCTTATACAAAAAGACATGCAGAAATACTGAAATTTACTTAGGTTGAGCTGACATCAGACTAGAATAATTACAAGAACTGGTTTTGAAAGAAAAAAGGACTTTTTTTCCATTCCACCAGAAGAAACACATATCCTCATCAAGAAAATAGAAGTGCTTCTTCAAAATACATTTTAAAAATCCTAAAATTAAAAGATTAGATGAGTGTTATTGACATATTTTGCTCTGAAGTGGTATGGTTACATTTGTTTTGTATTTATTTCCTGAAGGAGTAAGGTATACAGAGGGAAAATGGGTGTTACTTACTTGAAGGATATTTGTATAGTGTTCACTCTGGATAATACCTGAAGTAATAACTCTTATATATCTAGAGTTTGTAAAGTAAGTTTTGTAGTTTTAGGAGTTGTGTTTTCTTCTATTACTTCTCATTCTTTTTACCTTCACATTATTGTAATGGATTCTACATATCTTTTTTGAATTTTCTTTTCTTTCTTATTTTACAGTGACCCAAGGAATAGATGCAGGTACAAAGTAAAAGGCTGAAAAAACTGTAGTATAAATTTTTTTTAAAATAATGAATCATGGAATACTGGATACCCTACAGAGGAGCCTTTATTTTTAATTCAAACTCAAGTTTTGATTTGTGTTTACTATGTCTCCAAACATTATCCAATGTTCTCTCAACTATTTCAGACGAAAGAAGAGTTGTTGTTGTCCTGCTGCTTAAGCAAATGTTAATGGACAGATACCCTTTTTTTTTAAGATTTTATTTATTTGACAGAGAGAGAGAAATCACAAGTAGGCAGAGAGGCAGGCAGAGAGAGAGAGGGGAGGAAGCAGGCTCCCTGCGGAGCAGAGAGCCCGATCTGGGGCTTGTGGGGCTTGATCCCAGGACCCTGGGATCATGACCTGAGCCGAAGGCAGAGGCTTTAACCAACTGAGCCACCCAGGCGCCCCTGGACAGAAACCATTCTTAAGCTTAACTTTTTTCTTTATTACTTAGCCTGGTGTTGTCTGTGTTTTCATTAACACCTATTAAAGGGGGGTGGGCATTAGAGGGGATGAGAACGGAGAGATGCTCAGGAATTGCAGACATTGAAAGCTTTCTAAATTTGTGAAGGAATTTTTTAGAAGATCATTTTATGTGATTTAATTATACTGTTTTATAGCTTTCTCTTATAACAATTAATCTATCTTCTAAAGGCACCTAACTTATAATTCAACAGGAGCTTAAGTATTGTAAGCACATAACTTATTTTATATGATGGTACAGGTTAAAAATAGAACTTCTGCAGGGGAGGGGGGACCCTAGCATTTCTTGATTTTGAGATGAGATGAAATGCCTATTGTAACAACTTATGATCTTATTACAGTAAGATAAAAATGTATATTTGGTGTCATGATTAAATATTAACTAGCAAAAATATTAGCTAACAGATATTAAAAATTTTTGCTGTTCTGTCTCTACATCTTTGAAAATTAACAATATATAATCTTCAATTTGGCAATATGTTTAAAAATTTTTAATGTGTCCCTTTTAAAATTAAAACAAAGGATTGTGGATGGTATTTTTAATTATAAAAATAATCATATACTTTGAAATAAAAACTCAGAAGTATAAAAGAAAGGTATATGAAATAAAAAGTAAAATTCTCCTTCCCACTTCTCATCCCCTGTCTGACTTCTCATCTCTTCCTCCCCATGTTTTTAGTTCTCCTGAGTGGTTGCTTCTCTACTCAAAGCATTGTACTTAAACCTCTCTTTCTTAATTTATGTTTTTTCCCTTTTGACTCCGGTTGCTCCTTTGAAAACCAAAGGAATTTAACTTCTTCAACATTTGAATTTTGTTACCATATTTTTGTCTTTGATTATCTTAATAACTCTAAGCATTACACGTTAAGCTCTATTTATTGCTTCATTAATTTTGAACAGTAACATGTGGTTGCTGTATAGAACTAGGGCATTGAGGTTTCTGTGTTATTTCTTTCTTTTTTTACAGACCAGCTTCTCTGAACTGTATGTTAGCTCTGTATGTCTAAATTTATAATGTTTAAATTCTGTACTTTAACTGTTCTTTTATGTTTGACATCTTGAATCTGAAAATTGAAAAATAACAACTAGCATTTACAGTCTTTATGTGAATATTAGTTACCTCCTTTCTCATACTTCTTATTGAAAGACTAGTTATGGACATGCGAGAACAGCTTGCCACACAGCGATCATCACAGGGCTTCTTTCAACTGCCCTGGCTTAATAGTTCTGTTTTTTCTTAGATTCTTTCATGTCCTCTTTTTTTGTTTTCCATTTTTATTGTTGGCCAGTATATATTTCCCAGAATTCTTTAAAGAAAATGCGTGGAAGATTGATTCTGAGTCCATACATGTTAGAAATGTCTTTTTTGGTCACCTTCTCCTTAAATAACTTTGATATATAATGCAGCAACTTTAAATATAAATTAGTATATATGAATTGATATTTTTAATCACAAAGGAGTAAATGATTTTATGACAGTTTAAATATTTGCTGTCTGTATACATCTTGGCATTTTTATTAGATGGATCAACAGGAGAGATTAAAACCATGTAGGAAAGAGTAACTATCTGGAATATTTTAAATTCTTTAGTTTTCTGAGGATTTGTTTAATGCAGAAATTGATAGAGAATTTTTTAATTACCTTTTACACACTTTCATTGTTACTTAGACATTTATAAAAATAAATCCTTATTAATTTTCACTACTTTAAGAAAAAGAAGCTGTTTTTGACATGATCAGTGCCTATTTTTTCTTTTTTGAAAACAGAGAAGTCTGTTAATTTATAGACAGTATGTCCTTCCACATTTTCATATATATTTTAAAAATTAATTTTTTGCTTTATTAATTCATTGAATTATGATTCTGCCAGGACGTTTTAGGGTGGTTTTATTATGAAGGAACTTTTTTGATCCAAATGAATGTATGTACAAACTTTGGTAGACTATAATAGCCTCTTCTAATATTTATAGTTTTTAATTTTGACGTGACTAATTTGAAACTAGCCATTGCATCAGAGAACGTATTTCAATTAGAAAGAAGCTGTGGTTGCTGGCTATAGTTCTGTAACTTTAATCTTATTATTTGAATCTTCCAAGTTTTGCCTTCTGAAACTGGAGTAGCCACTGTGAAAATCTAAAAATAGTCTAAATAACATTTAAAAAACAAATTCTTTGTACTCCCTGATAGAAAATTGCTCACTTTGGCTAGCTCATTAACACCTGAAGAGCACTAAGACCATTTAATACACTGTAATTAGGTTCCAGGCTCTAATGCTCATAATGGTACCTTAATGGCCTGAAAGAGTTAAAAAGACTCCCAGGGCTCCTAAATTGTTACTAGAGAATGCCTTGGCCATTAGAGATAATAGCGCTTAGTTATGAAATAAACAAGTTCGGAGCTTTTTAAAAAGATTCAAATGCTAGGGCATGTGTAATTTCTCTTTTGGTTAAATTAACCACCTTCTGTAATGTAGAGCTTCACATATTCTCCAAACAGATGTTTGAGCCTCTTCAGACCTGCCAGTGATGCCTGAGGACCTTATGTCAGGTGAAGTAACGTATTAGGAGTTAATATAGGCCCAGAAGCCTCTTCAACTTTCAGAGTGTTAAATAAATGAAAACTATTGTTAGTTCTCCTCTTTATTTAAATGTTGCTCATGCAGTGATATTGCAGTTTTATAAAATGAAAAATTAGAAAAAAAATTGAAATCGAACAACTATGTTGATATAGATACATTCTGGAATTAATAAACTGCATGAGTGAAAAAGGGATTATTTAAAATGAGGCAGTTGAGAATTTTTCAAAGGCAGGCATCATACTTGTCTTAGAATTGTCATAATGTATATGTATTTGATATACGTACAGTTTCAGCTTACGTGTAGAAAAATTTAAAAGTCAGGGCGCCTGGGTGGCTCAGTTGGTTAAGCAACTGCCTTTGGCTCAAGTCATGATCCCGGAGTCCCGGGATCGAGTCTCTCATTGGGCTCCCTGCTCAGCAAGGAGTCTGCTTCTCCCTCTGACCTTCTCCCCTCTCATGCTCTCTCTCTTTCTCTCTGTCAAATAAATAAATAAAATCTTTTAAAAAAAGAAAAAAATTTTAAAGTCAAATAAAACTACGTCTTTCAAGACAGTAATAAACATGTGAAAACCAAATCTGTTTGGCTCAATTTTCATTTTCTAAATGAACTTCTCGTGTCCCTGCAATTATTATTTTAAAAATAAGCAAATTAACATGGTGTTTGATTTCATTACTTTCTAAAACACAATTTAATACTGTTATTAGGGGAGAAATAGAGAATAGCATAGAAATCTTAAAGGAGAATATTTGTGTTAACCTTTATAACCAGAAAGAATAGAGTTCAGTTTGCTTTTCTGTGCATGTACTCTTTGGCACAAAAGAGGACTAGCATGTCACTGTTGTCATCCCCAAAACTAATATTTCTGCAACAATTCCTGCATGTTTAGTAACTATGCTGAGTTCTTCTGTGGACTATCTGTCTGATGTTTATACAAGCTCAGGCAAAATGTGATAGTGTCCCCTCCCCCCCCCACTTTGTTTTTCAGAGTAAGAAACTGAGGCACTGCTGTGGGGTTGGGGGTGGTTTGTAACTTGTCTAACGTCATACAGGGAGCCAAGTGTTCAGAGCCCATGCTCTTCACTACATCTCACCACCCCTCTGAAAACTACTGGGGTAATCAGATGTATCCCTAGCCTTGGACAGCGTTGCTTTCTGGGAGTACTGACCATTGGCTCTTAAATAATTTTGGCATCAGTGGGATACTTGTGATTAGAGGTCCCCGGAAAAAGATGGCTTTTTTTGATCTTCATTCCTCGGATTTCATTAATTGGCATACCTTAATAGGCATGGGTATATAAGGATGGGGTTGGGAGGGGGCAGTTTGAGGAACGGGGATGAATTGAGTGAAATGTACTATAATTACGAATAGAATTAAATTACTGGGAACCTCTTACTTCTTTTTGAAATCTTGATGTCTTCCAGTGCTTTTTAAGTTTCACTCATATTCCTGTGATGTGTTGGAAGAGTAGGGGAGGCCTAAATTCTAAAATCCTCTCTTATGTAAGTTACTGACCTTGGAAACATCATGTAACTCCTGGAAGCTTTAGTTTCTTCATCTCTAAAAGGGCAGGATTGATTCTCTAATGGGAAAAACCCTAGGGATCATTTACCAATCTCTAAATTTTGGTTGTTCTAGGAAATATTTTTAATTCATTATTTTCAGCCTCTTTTAAAGTAGAAACACCTAAATAATCTTCAAAGATAATGGTGAAGGAAACAGTTTAAATTAAAGGATTGCGAGGTAGATCTCTTCGGGACATTGACCTTTTTTTTTTTTTTTTGAAATATTTTATTTGTTTATTTGAAAGAGAGAGAGCACATGCCAAGCAGGGGGCAGAGCAGTGGGAGAAGGAGAAGCAGACTGTGCACTGAGCAGGAGCTTCAATTCCAGGACCCTGAGATCAGGACCTTAGCTGAAGGCAGACACTTAACCCACTGAGCCACCCAGGTGCCTGGCAAATCTTACGCTAAGGTAACTTTTAGATGATGGAGCTAGAACTTCGTTGGAGGGCTTTGCAACCCAAAACCTGAATATTTAGCCACTTTGCTATATGCTTCAAATTAAAATTAGATTAGAAAAAATTTGAATTTCTGCTATGTACAAGGCACCTAGATAGTTTTTATTTTACTGATCATACAAAGTTTCTTGTGAAATGGCAATGAATATTTATATTTTCGGGAAAAAGATCTACCAGCTCTTTCCAGGAGGTTTTTCTGATACAGTACAAATAGGCCTCTGTGTAGAATTACCTTGTTTGTTATGACTTTTTTTGATGTATGTTAATTTCCATTATTTTTCTTGATATTAATATATTCTAGTACAGGTGTTGATAAGAGTAGAATTGGTAGAAAAGGGTAACGGAGAAGGAAAAGTCAACAAAACGAGGGTTGCTGCCTCAGTCTGTGCTATGAAGCCTGGATGCATAGAGCAGTGTGAAAAAAAAGTCTGAATCAGAGATCTGAGTCAGATCTAACAGAAACTATTCAGACTATTAATTCACTGAGCTCTAGCTCAGTTTGTGATAGTTAGTAGTAGATAGTAGTTAGAGGCTAGAGTTTCTAGCCTCTGTTTGTTATGCAGAAAATACAGTACGTGTTATGGAATGGAACTGTTGTTTCTTGTGAATGTTTCTAAGAAATCATTAGAAACATATGTTCTTGCTTCCCACGGATTTTGTTTAGAGGCCACTTGTGCACATGCTAAGCTCTGTGAGTGCAGCAGCTCTGGAATTGGAAGGAGAGCTTTGTGCATTTGCATCATTTCCTTTGGTAAAGTCTCATAGAATTGGAAACTCTTTTTCCTTTCTTTTTTTCTTCCTCTCTTTTTTTTTTTTTTAAATCCTCCCTGGACAAAATTTCAAGCATGTGACCATTTCCTAATGTTTTTTTCTCTTTTAAATAATGTGAACAAAGAGATATGGCATTACATTTGTGTTACTGATTTTTATCTAAAAATAAAAACAAAAAAATCCTCAGCTGATTATATGCTTCCTTCCCTTCATGGTTTGGTTTGGTGGAAATAAACCAGATAAAACCAACGTTCTAATTTTTTTTCTCTAGATTTTCTTCATGGAAGTACAGGTGATTCTTAGTTTGGGGATGTGGATAGGAAGTAAGAAATGTGCATCTGTATGTGTAGTTTGATAAAGCTCCTTGGGTGATCTTCTAGATTTATCCAAGTAGAGAATCATTCTATTAGCTGATCCTCTGCTGGTTGGATATTCAGGTCTTGAAATCTAGAATAATTGATAGTAGATTTGATATACATTTAAGTAGGAGATGTAATCACCTAATCAAATTTGGGGCTATCCCTCCCCCGCCACACACACCTACAGCTGTTACCCTAGATTTAAAGCTATTGAGGTTGTTACTCTGTCCTTTGAGATCCTGAGCAGATTTTGTAACCCCAGTTTCCTAATTTGTATGAAGGACATAAATAATACCTAATCTACAAATTTTGAAACTTCAATGACAAACTATTACCAAGCATTTAAAAAATTTGTTTTGCCAATCTGATAGATGAAAAATGGTATCTTCATTTAACTTTGCATTATTCTACTTAGTGCTGGGATAGAAGTCTTTTTCATTTATTTATTAGCTATTATTTGTATCTTCCTTTCTGTGAATTGCCTATGCATATTGCTCACCATTTTTCTGTTTTCGTTTTTTCTAATTTTTAAATTTTTTAATTAACATATAATGTATTATTAGACCCAGGGGCACAGGTCTGTGAATCGCCAGGTTTACACAGTTCACAGAACTCACCATAGCACATACCTTCCCCAATATCCATAACCCTACCACCCTCTCCCTACTCTCTTCCCCCCGGCAACTCTCAGTTTGTTTTATGAGATTAAGAGTCTCTTAGGGTTTGTCTCCCTACCGATCCCATCTTGTTTCATTTATTCCTTTCCTACCCCATAAGCCCGCCACGTTGCCTTTCAACTTTCTCAGATCATATGATAATTGTCTTTCTCTGATTGACTTATTTCGCTAATCATAATACCCTCTAGGTCCATCCACATGGTCACAAATGGCAAGATTTCATTTCTTTTGATGGCTGCATAGTATTCCATTGTGTGTGTGTGTGTGTGTGTGTGTGTGTGTGTGTGTATACATATATATATATATATATATATGTATGTATATGTATATATATATACATATATATATATATGTATACACACACACACACACACACACACACACACACACACACACACACCACATCTTCTTTATCCATTCATCTTTAATGGACATCTAGGTTCTTTCCAAAGTTCTTTCCAAAGTTTGGCTATTGTGGACATTGCTGCTATAAACATTTGGGTGCATGTGCCCCTTTGGATCACTGCATTTGTATCTTTAGGGTAAGTACCCAGTATTGCAACTGCTGGGTCATAGGATAGCTCCATTTTCAACTTTTTGAGGAACCTCCATGCTGTTTTCCAGAGTGGCTGCACTAGCTTGCATTCCCACCAACAGTGTAGGAGGGTTCCCCTTTCTCCACATCCTCACCAGCATCTGTCATTTCCTGACTTGTTAATTTTAGCCATTCTGACTGGTGTGAGGTGGTATCTCACTGTGATTTTGATTTGTATTTCTCTGATGCCAAGAGATGTGGAGCACTTTTTCATGTGTCTGTTGGCCATCTGGATGTCTTCTTTGCAGAAATGTCGGTTCATGTCCTCTGCCCATTTCATCATTGGATTATTTGTTCTTTGGGTGTTGAGTTTGATAAGTTCTTTATAGATTTTGGATACTAGCCCTTTTTCTGATACGTCGTTTGGCAATATCTTCTCCCATTCTGTCAGTTGTCTTTTGGTTTTGTTAACTGTTTCCTTTGCTGTGCAAAAGCTTTTGATCTTGATGAAGTCCCAGTAGTTCATTGCCCTTGCTTCCCTTGCCTTTGATGATGTTCCTAGGAAGAAGCCACTGCGGCTGAGGTCGAAGGGTTGCTGCCTGTGTTCTCCTTAAGGATTTTAGTGGATACCTTTCTCACATGGAGGTCCTTTATCTATTTGGAGTCTATTTTTGTGTGTGGTGTAAGGAAATGGTCCAGTTTCATTTTTCTGCATGTGGCTGTTCAGTTTTCCCAACACCATTTGTTGAAGACACTGTCTTTTTTCCATTGGACATTCTTTCTTGCTTTATCAAAGATTAGTTGACCATAGAGTTGAGGGTCCATTTCTGGACTCTCTGTTCTGTTCCATTGATCTATGTGTCTGTTTTTATGACTGAACCATACATACTGTCATGATAATGACAGCTTTGTAATAAGCTTGAAATCTGAAATTGTAATGCCACCATCTTTGGCTTTCTTTTTCAACATTCTTCTGGCTATTCAAGGTCTTTTCTGGTTCGACATAGATTTTAGGATTATTTGTTCCATTTCCTTGAAAAAAATTCATGCTATTTTGATAGGGATTGCATTAAACGTGTAGATTGCTTTAGGTAGCATAGACATTTTCACAGTATTTGTTCTTCCAATCCATGAGCATGGAACGCTTTTCCATTTCTTTGTGTCTTCCTCCATTTTTTTCATGAGTACTTTCTACTTTTCTGAATACAGATTCTTTGCCTTTTTGGTTAGGTTTATTCCTAGGTATCTTATGGTTTTGGGTGCAATTATAAATGGGATTGACTCCTTAACTTCTCTTTCTTCTGTCTTATTGTTGGTGTATAGAAATGCAGCTGATATCTGTGCATTGATTTTATATCCTGACACTACTGAATTCCTGTACAAGTTCTAGCAGATTTGGAGTGGAGTCTTTTGGGTTTTCCACATAATGTATCATATCATCTGCAAAGAGTGAGAGTTTGACTTCATCTTTGCCGATTTGGATGCCTTTAATTTCTTTTTGTTGTCTGATTCCTGAGGCTAGGACTTGTAGTACTAGGTTGAATAGCAGTGGTGATAATGGGCATCCCTGCCATGTTCCTGACCTTAGCGGAAAAGTTCTCAGTTTTTCCCCATTGAGAATGATATTCACTGTCGTTTTTCATAGATGGCTTTGATGATATTGAGGTATGTATCCTCTATCCCTACACTTTGAAGAGTTTTGATCAAGAAAGGATGCTGTACTTTGTCAAATGCATTTTCAGCATCTGTTGAGAGTGTCATGTGGTTCTTGTTCTTTCTTTTATTAATGTATTGTATCACCTTGATTGATTTGTGGACGTAGAACCAACCTTGCAGCCCAGGAATAAATCCCACTTGGTCATGGTGAATAACTCTTTTAATGTACTGTTGGATCCTGTTGGCTAGTATTTTGGTGCTCACCATTTTTCTACTGAGATGATATATTCTATTGATATATGGAAATTCCTTGGATATTTTGGTAGTTAATTCTTTATCATTTAGGCTGCAAATATTTTCTCCCCATCTTCAGAGAAACTGTGGCCTTTTGGCTTCTAGAGATTTCAATTTTGATATATTCTTTTTGTCCATCATTTTTATACATGACTTCAACATTTTGTTTCTTAAGGATTTCTTACATAGTCAAAAAGATGTTTTTCTTTTTGTTTCCTCTTTGTTCTTTTATATTTTTTTTTTAACAATTGGATTTTTAGTCTATGTGGAATTTTATTTTTTCCATATGTATGATTTTTCCAACACCACTTACCAGAAAAATCTGTTTTCTTCCCACTGTTTTGAAATGTCTCCTTTATCATATATTGCATTCTTATTTATACTAAGAGTCTATTTCTGGATTCTGTTTAGTGTCAGTGATCTATTCCTGAGCCAGTGCCATATTATTTAATTACTATAGCCTCATAATAAAACATTTGCAAGGCAAATCTTTCTCTTTTAGTTTTACTTTTTCAGACTTGTCTTGGTTTTTCTTGTGCTTTACTCTGTGCAAATTTTGGGATCAAATTGTCAAGGATTTATGCTATCATTAATAAATGTTTGCATCAATGAATATATTTATATATTTTGTCATTTATTCAGGAGTTCTATTATTTCTTTTAGTAAAGTACTTGTAGATTATTGTGAAGATCTTGTTACAATTTATGTTAGATTTGTGTCTAGGTATTTAGCAGTAATTTTTCCAGTACAAGGCTTGTTATAATGCCTGGCATGTTATAGGTGCTCAATAGATTTTTTAAAATTGATGAATAAGTGAATATGCATGTAGTTATTGATAAATAGATAGATGAGTGTATTGAGCAAAATCTGAAAATAATAAATCCAAAATGGGCGAATTTTCACTTATTTTTAAAGGAGAAGATATTTATACTTAAAATTCTGACTTTTCTTTTTTTGGCACTGTCATTACTTTATTGATGCTGATGCCTGTAATTTGCAAATTTTGAGGGACCATTACGCTGAATTGCATCTATCTCTCAAACACAAATTGATTTGTGAAATTTGGGAAACCAGAAGAAACACACACACACACACACACACACAATTTTTTACATTTACCCCCATATTTGCCATGTCCATACCTATATATTTTGTTAAGAAAATGAAAAGAAGCTGAAGACCTGTAGTTTCCATTTGTTGTCATTTATCTTCAACATGAAGAGTTCAGCATTTTTTTGTAGCGCAGTTCTGCTGGTGATGAATTCTCTCCATTTCATTGATCTGATACTGTTTTTTTTCTTGCCTTTGTTTTGAAAGTATAATTTCAATGGATATAGAATTTTGAGTTAAAGAGATTTTTGTAAAGGTGTTCCATTTTCTTTTATTCTCCACTGTTTCTGATAATAAATCAACAGTTAATGTATTATTATCCAGTATATAATGTTTTCCTCAGACTATTTTTATGATTTTCTCTTTTTTTTTTTTTTAGATTTCAGCACTTTTTCTGTGATATGCTAAGCTGTCCTTTCCATTATATTTATCCTGCTTAGGATATATGAACTTTGCAGATTTTCATGTTCATGTTTTTACCACATTTGGGTAAAATCCAAATTACTTACTGTAATCTTTTTTACCCATTCTCTCACCTTCATTCTGAGACTCCTAATACACATATTTTAGACCACTTTCTATTGTCTCACTGGTTCCTAAAGCTCTCTTTATGTCTTTACGGTCTTTATTCCTTGCTCTTCTTCAGACAGGATAATTTTTATTGTTTTTGTCTTCTACTTCTGTGGTTTGTTTGTTTGTTTTTTTTTTTTTGTCAAGTCCAAGTTCTGCTATTAAGCCCATCTGATTTTTCTTTTCATATACTCCCTCATATGGTTCTTTTTTCTGATAGTTGTATAATTTTTCCTCCTTAACTAAAATTTCCACATGTTCAATCCTTCATAATCATATTTTTTTGAATATCCTTGACTGTGTTTGTAATAAGTACTTTAAAATCCTCATTTGCATGGGTCATCTCAGGATTGGTTTCTTTTGGCTGTTTTTTTTCTCTTGATTAAGAGTCCCAGAAATATTCTAGTATGTGCAATAAATCTTATGGTCCTCTTGCTTTTACCTTACCGGTATTTTTGTTCCATATTGAGTCTCCATGGTGCTTATCTTGTTTTTGAGTATTTTTGGCTTTGTGTTTTTAAGTTTTCTATCTCAGTATAGGTAAACCTGAGGGAGTTTGTTGAAACATGAATTCACTGCCTCGATTTTGTCAGAGGTGTCTGTTTTCTATAAAGGGAAGTGCTTCAGATAGTAGGGCATTGCTTTTAATTGATAGATAATGTGTTTAGTGTACTTGAACTGACTGAGTCTCACTTTAGAAATAAAGAAATTTTATGTATATATTTTCCTGTCTGTTCCAGATGTTTTAAAAAATGGTTGTTTAGATTTAACTTAAACATGGTAGAAATGAAAAAACTTTACAAGAACTAAACTGCAGTAATACTAGAAATAAAGGTAAATGTGTTCATCATTAAATAAGAAATTACAAATTCATTTGAGGCCTGAACTTTACCATAAGAAAAAGTATGTCTGGGGGCGCCTGGGTGGCTCAGTGGATTAAGCCGCTGCCTTTGGCTCAGGTCATGATCTCAGTGTCCTGGGATCGAGCCCCGCATCGGGCTCTTTGCTCAGCGGGAGCCTGCTTCTCTCTCTCTCTCTCTGCCTGACTCTCCGCCTACTTGTGATTTCTCTCTCTGTCAAATAAATAAATAAAATCTTTAAAAAAAAAAAAAAAGAAAAGAAAAGAAAAAGTATGTCTGTAGAAAAATGTTATGATTAAGTGTGCATGTGTTTATGTGTGTGTATGTCCAGATGCCTTTCCTGTTATTTTTATTGCTTGTTTACAGTGCTTATATCAATGCCTATCTTCAATTTCTTAGTAGTCATACACATTAAACATCAAATAACTGTCAGTATTAATGAAAATTTTTTCAGTAATTTTCTTAATTATTAGTTCATATTTATTTATTTTTGAGCATGTAAGACTCTAGGTTTGCCTGTGAATATAACTGTGTCTAACATTACATGGAAAAGGCTTTAGGGGATTGGAAGAATTATAATTCTTTTTTTTTTTTAAGATTTTATTATTTATTTGACAGAAGGAGATCACAAGTAGGCAGAGATCACAAGAAAGGCAGGCAGAGAGAGAGGAGGAAGCAGGCTCCCCGCTGAGCAGAGATCCTAATGCGGGACTCGATCCCAGGACCCTGAGATCATGACCTGAGCTCAAGGCAGAGGCTTTAGCCCACTGAGCCACCCAGGCACCCCAGGATTGGAAGAATTATAATTCTTAAGAATTATCCCTTTTTTTTATTAAATGATTTTTAATTTATCTCATTTAATCTTCACAACAACCTTGATTTTGTACATTTTGTGATTGAGGAAACACACAGACTAAGATGATGCACTCTGTGAGTGCCAGAACTGAAGTTTGAACTTAGTGCCATTCCAAATGGGATATTTTTCATAGTTTACCTTATTTCTTCTTGTAAACTTTGAGTGTTCTTATTTTTGTTATTTTCTGAATATTCTTAAGAGTTTTTATTTCCTTTTGGACCAAAAAAGGTTTTCATTAAGTAAATAACAAAGAGTATATTTTCCTTTTTTTGTTTTCAATATCCAATTTTTAGTTATACAAAAAGTTGAGGGGACTGGGTGTGATTCTTTTATGGTAGGCAGGAGAGTTATTTAAAATCTTTTATTGTTGATTTTTGGATTTTTTGTATTGTTTACTGGATTTGTTGTCCTCATTTTCTCATGCTTAAAATTTCTTTATGTTCTGTTTATTTTTAATACATAATTTAATATATCTTCATTTTTAAAGTTCATTATTGCTTTACTGTATCTGTAGATTAAAAGATCTCATAGTTCAGGTATTTCTCACTCTTGATGAGCTCTCTGTATGAAATTAACCTTATCAGCTCAACTTTTCACCTCTTTTACATCATTTGTTTCTGAAATCTAGGTAAAATTGAAGTCTAGGCAAGCACATATGACTAGAAACTCTCCCTTGTGTGAGAGTGTACTTTTAGTAAAAAAGAACAGAAGAAACTTCAATTCACAAACCACTTTTTTTTTCTTTTTGCTTAGTAGATCACAATTTGTGACTTTTTTTAGGTTTTAGAAACAAGTGAATTGGTATATACTGAAAAGAAACCAGATTACAGGAAAATATACCAATATCTCTGATAATGGAAAATGATAAGTTACAAAAATTTCTTTTAAAAAATGTGAAGTATTACGATCCTTTATTGTCTACAGGCAGAATGATGGGTTTTGACTAAGATATTTTAGATTAATTTCTTTGCTTTTATAAATTTCTAACTCAAAATTAGTTAAGAAAAACTAAATTAAACTGGAGATTGCTAAACTTGGAAAAGCCAAATTGAGCTTTAAAATTTGTTATTGTATTGCATCATCATTTTTTGTTTTGCCTTATAGCTAGCATTTAATAAAGAAATTTATAAATATTCCAATGGATTTATATAGAACTATGATTACTTATAAATTAACATATCTTTAGTTTTAATATAAAAATTCTCTTAAGAAAACTCCATTTAATATTTGTTAATTAAACTTTCACGTTTGGAAACAGATTTGTTATAAAGTAAATAATGGCTGTATACTACTTGTAGGAAGTATGACACCTTTTATGGAGCTTTAAAAAATAAACTAGGGTGATAAATATTTAGGTAGCTGCTTTTAATTGTACTATAATTTAAATTGTTACTTAATATTGCCAATTATTCCTTTTTAGTTCTTTGAAACTTTAAATTTTATGTATGTCTGATCTTTACTGGTTTTTGTTTTAAATTTTTTCTTTCATTGGTAATCCCCTCGGTCTGCTTTCTCAAAATACCCCAGTTGACCATATGTCACCACCTTTGCAAAACTGCCATTTATCTAGGCCCTTATCATATTTAATCTGTGTGGCTTCTCTGTGTAGCTTATTGCTTGATTTCCTTCTGCTTCTCCCTTTCTACAGTCTTTTACCTACACAACAAAAAGAGCGAGTTTCCTAAAACCCATACTCCTTAGCCCAGAACCCTCTACTGGCCTCTCATCTCAAAAAGGATGGCCCTTAGAGTCCTTTGTGACTGGCCTGTGGCTGCTCCTCTCATTTCCTCTCCTTACACTCTTTCTTCACTCTGCTCTGAACATAGGGCTTTCTTACTGCCTTCCTTAAACATGTGAAGCACACTCATACTTGAGAGTATTGGTACTTCCTGTCTTCCTCTCAGGACTCCTCTTCTAAATATTTGAGTAAGTTGTTCCTACACTTCATCCAAGAATTTGCTAAAATACATTTTATCAGAGGCTGTCCCTGACCTTTCATATCTAAAATCATTTTTGCAGAGATAGATACATAATTGTAGATTTTTATGTCTTTTTCTCATCTTTAAGTATTTTTTTACTCGGGCCTAATTTGACAACAGGTATTTTTTGCAACACACTTTATTGAATTCTTTCAAAACATTCAAATTACTTTTGCAGAAACAGAATCTTTTTTGTACTGTCAAAATCATTGCCTTATATAATATTTTATTGATTCTCAAGATTTTAACTACTGCTACAGCTGGCATGAATGTTTTGGGCATAAACACGCCCGATGCATGATAAAGCTAAAACATACCTGGTACAAGGAAAGTGTGGACTTCATTCCAGAGTTGTCTACCAGACTCAACATACATACCACTATGGACATCAATCAAGAGTATTTTATAGAAGTGTGAAGTCTTCGTTAATAATCCACAGAGCTGATCAAGTAGATCTCAATTAAAAGAGTTTGATTCGTAATTAAAAACAAACTAAATGTTTGGCTTGATTATGTAAAAGAACTCTTCTGGATTATTCTGATTTTATCGTTCTGTTAGTTGATCTTGAAAATAGGTTGTGTAATTGTATGGAGTTCCTGGGTGGCTCAGTGGGTCAAGCATCTGCCTTTGGCTCAGGTCATGATCCCAGGGTCATGGGATTGAGCCCCGCATCGGCCTCTCTGCTCAGCAGGAAGCCTGCTTTTTCCTCTCTCTCTGCTTGCCTTTCTGCCTACTTGTGATCTGTGTCAAATAAATAAATAAAATCTTAAAAAAAAAAAACTTTTATTTGATGTTAACTCCAAGATTAGTAATAAATGACTTCTAGAGAATTACTGTTTTTCTTAACATATATAGTAAAAAAATGCTATCTAATGAAAAATTCTGCAAGTGTGTGAAAGTGATGGTTACACAATATTGTGGTGAGCTCAATAGTAAATTTTATATTGTGTATATTTTACCACAATAAAACTAAAAAGAACATCTACACTTGCATTCTTTTAACATAAGGAAAACCTGTGACAATGTAACTCTACAGTATAGAAGAAAATCAGAGTGTTCAGATTTTGGACATGACAAAGAACTCTATGACATAAGATACAACATAAAATACTAAAAAGGTCTTAATCTTTTTAGAATTCCCTATCTTTAACATCTTCCATTACTTAGAAGTATGTATTGGAAAGCAGTGTGTATTGACTGTGATTAATAGAGTAAGTGTGCCCTGTATTCAGTTTCAAGTAATTGTTTTTTTCTCTTAGTTGTAATATTTCTGCTGTTTGCCCCAGAATTACTTGAGATAGATGTGTCGCCCATTGATGTATTTTAAAATGTTAAATTTGATTGCCTTAAGGTAGCACACTCAGGTTTTCATTTGCTGTGGTTTCTGCCATTCTTACGCTGTCTGCCTTACCGCACTCATTTCACTTACATGAAACATCTGGCTTCTGGAGACATAATGTAACTATTACAAAACCTTGATGAAACAGGCAAAAGGCAAGCACAGCAAACACAAGCATAATTCCTAACTCATGCCTGCAAAATGCTTACCTTTCCTTATCATGCCTGTGAATGGAGATTCCCACGAGACTTGGATGAGCAGGTCTGAAACCAGTGGTCTTTGAATCATCCCAATGCATTGTGTCATCTATATTTAGTAATAAGTTTCTCATTTTTCAAACGCTGTCATGGCTATAATATTGTGCATAAAGGGCTATGATAAATTTCCCCTAAGTCAAAGTCTGGTGGAGAGTACAGATTGCTAGTTTTACCTAGTTATTCCTCATATTTTATTTAATTAATATTTATTGGGAAGGATACATTCTTTGGAGACCTCTTTTGGAGAAGGGTCTGTTATTAATATAGTAATATTTCCAATTATTTAAATGAATGTCCTCAAAATGTGATGGTTGAGCTGTTCTTGTGGTAATAGAACTTAAATCCTGGAAATCATTACAGAATTTGAAATGAAAAAAACTGAACCATCCAGATATCACTCTGTTTAAAATTGCCATATGCATTCTCTTTTGTACTCTGCTTTATTTTTTCTTCATCAGACTTGTACCACTAAACATTGTATATTTGTCTCTCTGTTTGTTGTCTGTCTCTTCCTACTATATAAACCATGAGTGTAGGGACTTAATTCTGTTTACTGTTCTACTTTACTGCTTAGAACAATGTCTGACACAGAATGAGAAACTTAAGTATTTGGTGTGTAAGTGTGTAAAACCCTTCTTATCTCACTTTAGTGTATCCTCTTCCGGGGACTGCCCTCTCCATTTTATCTTCAGTTGTCCTTTAGCTTAATATTTCCAAAACACAGATCCTGATGTAAATGATCTTACTCTTAAGCCCTTTTGCCTACAAAATGACATCAGTCCTTAAGCATATCTCACTACATTGCTGTTAGTTCTCTTTGCTTTAATTAGACCTCTGAGCTCCTTGAGGAAAAAAACTTTGTTGTCTTCATCTGCTTATCCCCACCCCCCCCACCCCCATGCCTGCCATACTATATGAAGGTGCTTAAGAAATGTTGTAGAGTGAAGGAGTAGTTTTACATGTGAAAAGAATCTCCAGTCCAGAGGTAGTATGGTACATGTTAATGATTATGCTGAAAGTTAGCCCCAGAGGTAGATTCCCTTAGTCCAGTGTTTTACCACTAATGAGAATGGATTTCAGCTTTTAACAAAAAGCATTTTGTTTCTTCACTTGCAGATATTGATGATGTTAAGAAATACAAACCAGGTTACTTGGAAGCTACGCTTAATTGGTTTAGATTTTATAAGGTGCCAGAAGGAAAACCTGAAAACCAGTTTGCTTTTAATGGAGAATTCAAAAACAAGGTGAAAATGATAATCTTTATTTGAAAACGGACCTTGTGATACTTGTACAATACTTCTTTCAGTTTGGGGCATTGCTTATGTGAATATTTTTATGTAACATGGTAACAAAAGCGCTTTATATTGACTTCAATATTTAAGGACATTTTATCATATATATTTAAGAGGATTTTTTTTTCAGGAGATCTAAGTGAATTAATAAGCTTTGATACATATATATATTCATCTCTTTATCTATTGACAACTCCCTCATCTCAGAAAATGAAGGATTTCCATGGTTAGTCTAACTCTGCAAACTGTGTATGAAGAAGCTTCCATTTCCTATCCCGGAGAGGAGAAAGTTATTTACTTTACTTACTGTAAATCCAAAGGGGCGTCCCTCTTAAGAGTTCAGTCTACCATGACTGACTTTTGAATTATTTTACTGTCATAGGATTTTTCTATTAGAATTCCACAGAGTTACCATGAAGTTTGTCTGATACGACACAAATGGAGAAAATGAACCAAAGACATGAAGTCTTAAGTCATGGAATATTTTTTTAAAGTTATCACCATTATTTAAATTACACATACACCAACACTTATGTGGGTACTAATAAGTAAAGTATATGTAAAATAAACAATGTGAATGGAAACTTAAAAATTATAATAAATATCTTGCTATATAAGAATTTATTGCTTGACCTAGTATTTTTGAAGAGGTGCATTCAAAGAATCCTTAGGATCTTGAGCACTTTGTCTAAGACTTAGTAAATGTAGATATAAAATCTGTTTTCAAATAGATACTTTCTTTTCTTTTTTTTTTTTTAAGATTTTATTTATTTATTTGACAGAGATCACAAGTAGGCAGAGAGGCAGGCAGAGAGAGGGGGAAGCAGCAAGCAGCAGAGAGCCCAGTGCGGGGCTGGATCCCATGACCTGAGCAGAAGGCAGAGGCTTAACACTAAGCCACCTAGGTGCCCTGATACTCTTTCTTAAAAAAAAAAAAAAAAAATTTAAAAATTTGTAAGATAAATTATTTTTTTGTTTTTTTTCCTGTAAAAAATTTTATATTTTATATTTTTCATTTGAACTTTTGTGGCTCCTTATTGCCTCAGGGTAAAATTGCTAAATCATGAATTTATAGAATGAGGTAATTTGGGGTGGGTTTTTTTGGTTGTTGTTTTGTCTTACTTTGTTTTCTTTTGCTTGATTTTGATAAATACTAATTTTTTTCTGAGTGAAGACTAGGTCAAATATACAACCTGATTTTGAAGCATAATATCTTATTCATTGCTTTTTACCACTTCTGTATAAAATATAGTGCCTTACTCAGGAAAATTAAATTGTATCTCTTCACCATGTTTTTTTTTTACTATTATGTTATGTTAGTCACCATACAGTACTTAATAGTTCCCCATATAGTTTTCCATGATTCATTGTTTGCCTGTAACACCCAGTGCTCATTGTAATGTGTGCCCTCCTTAATCCCCATCACTAGGCTAACCCATCCCCCTACCCTGCTTCTGTCTGAAACCCTCAGTTTGTTTCCCGGAGTCCAGAGTCGCTCATGGCTTGTCTCCCCCTCCAATTCCCCCCCTTCATTTTTCCCTTCTGATGTCCTCCATGCTATTCTTTGTGTCCCACATAGAAGTGAAACCATATTTGAAAAGATGACACCATGTTTGAAAACGATTTTTCCTGCCAACTCCTTTAAGCAGGTGGAAAAGTGATTCTAAATAATCATAATTATCTGAATGATTTGGTTAAAAATTTTTCTTTGTATTATCTGGACAATAAATTGACTTTTTTGTCCCAGATCTTAAGTGGAACTCCCCGGTACCGTCTCTTTGGGCCATACTCCTGTATCTCAGGCAACAATAGAGCTGAAAGAACTTTTATTTTTCCCCCCAGAAGTACATTTCTCATTATTACATCTTGGTTCCCAAGATTTTTTATTTTCTTCATTTCTTACCATAATGTGTTTAGTTGTCATAGAAAGAGAAAGGAGGTAGTATGAATTAGTTAATATATAAGGACCCTCCTTAAGGAAAATTAGCAACATTAAGAGGAGAAAAATGAAATTTGCTGCTTTGGAATAACAAAGCAAGTGTTCCTTTAGATAGTCTTCTAGATACGGATCTAGCAAGAGGTATATATTGTTGATTTTGCATTTTGGGCCACAGTAGGAATTTATACTAAGAAAAAATTTGAGAATGTTTAAGAGGCTTACTACTTTTAGACCGTGAATATTCTAAAATGATTATACAGTTAGACTGCAGTTTTGATGTTGATGGAATTAATAGGTATATGCTTACTTACAGGCAAGGGGCTAGACTAAGCATTTTGCATACAACTTGTTTATCCTTTCAGCAGCTGGTTAATTTAAATCAGGTGTTGGCAACTTTTTCTGTAAAGCACCAGGTAGTAATATTTTAGATTTTGTAGGCTATTTGGTTTCTGTCACAACTTCTCACCTCTGCCATTGTGGTGCTAAAGCAGTCATAGGCCATGTCACAAATGAATGGGCATGACTATGTTCACTAAAACTTTATTTACAAAAACCCGTGGTGAGCTAGATTTGGCCTTTTTGGGCCTAGTTTACCAACCCCCCAATTACATTATCTCAATTACCTTCTACTTAACAGATGAAGAAGTTGAGAGTTAGATAAAGTAACTTGCTCAAAAGTCACACAGCTGATAAATAAGGATGCCAGAATTATACTCAGGTTTGCCTGACTCCAGAGCTCGTATTCTTAAAAATAAGCTGTCATAGTGAGAATAGTTCCATGTTAGTATAATGATGTGATCTTTATGTCTGTTTTTGGTTTGAAATAGGCTTTTGCTCTTGAAGTTATTAAATCTACTCATGAATGTTGGAAAACATTGCTTATGAAGAAGTGTGATGGAGGGGCTATAAGTTGGTAAGAATTCATCTTTTCTATGTAATGTTATTTTATTATTAATGGTACTAAACAGCTATATTATACTAGTCAGATAAAAAAGGAGAGTTGGATTTTTTTTTTTTTTTCATTTAAAAAATGCTTATGGAGCACCCATTTGGAAAGCAGTACCAAGTGCTGGACACTATCAAAGTAGGAATTGACATGGTCCTTTTCTCAGATTTATAGTTTAGTGGGGGATTCTGTTGAGTAAATAGGCATTTTAATTATAATACGTTGTGATGTATGCAAAGATGGGATTAAAAAAGTGATTTTTCAATATGCAAATAGTTATTTTGTTTATGTGTGACTACTACATCATTTCTTGGTGAAATAGTAATAAGCCTTTTTATCTAACATGATCTGGGTCACTAGCTGATTGATGAAAGGGAATCAAACGATAGTAACATACATAACTCATTTTTTCCTATTTTAAAACATTTAAACATACATTTATTTATTCCTCTTTGGATATAGGGCTAAGACCTTTTCTGTATATGTTCCAAATAAGTTATATATATTCTAACATAATATAGAATAGAAAACCACGATAAGATCCTCTAATCCTTAAACTCCTTACAGTTAAGAACTCTTAAAGATTCTTGGGTTCTGTTTCCTAAACCTTTTTTTACAGTTTTCATACCCACACTACTTTGACACCAGTTATTATAGTGAGTTACCTTTATTGAGGCTTTTTAGCCTTTGTAGTTCTAGAGCCTGCTTAGTGTTTATAGAATCTGTTCTTTTTCCATACTCCCTTCTTTGATGAGCATAATTACCACTTAAATTATGAAATAGTAACAAGGGCAACTCACATCAACAGGTTTAGAAAAAAAAAAAAAACAGTGGGCTCTTGATAAGTCTAACTGTAGGAAGCAAACACAGATAGTCATTTTAGAGAGTAGAATGGCACCCAACTTCATTGTCCCCTTCTCGGAATCAGGAGAAATTCAGAAGTTATTCACTCTTCAACAAATACTGATTTGAAGGTCTTCTGCCAGGGACTCTGCTGATACTAGGATTATTGGTGTGACTATAATAAAAAGAATCCCTGCCCTTCTGGAGCATGAAGTCTGGGAATCAATAGAAGTGTTAAAGCTATCATTATAATAGGGGTGCCTGGGTAGCTTAGTCGGTTCAGTGTACAACTCTTAATTTCACGTCAGGTCATGATCTCAGGGTTGTGAGATCAAACCCCTTGTCAGGCTCTGTGCTGAGCATGGAGCATCCTTGAGACTCTCTGTCTCCCTCTCCCCCTATTCCCTGCTCACATACTCTTTCTCTTAAAAAAAAAAAAAAAAAAAAAAAAGGATGAAATCATTAGAGTAATCAGGTGGAATAAATAATTAGTCTAAAGAAGTAGTTTATCCATGTCATAGAGAGGCTCATCTTGCCTATAACACAAATGCATGGGCATTATACTTCTCTTGTAAGTTCAAGTAACATTGTCAGTTCACTAATCTCCTTATCTCCTTTCTTCTTATGTCTTATGCAGACCACTCTTTTTTAGCATAATCTTAAAATTGACTTGTTTCTACTTTAATTAATACAGTTTATTAACAAAACTGGGTATAACTGAATGCCTTCTGGTCCTGACTATCCTAGTAATTAGTAGACCTAGGTATCCTTCATGATATTCTGAGATATTCTAAGTGAGATACTCATGTGGTGAGCTCCTCTAAAAAGGAGTCTCTCAGTGTCCAGAGAAGTATTTGCTTGCTGTTTGCTTTCATCTCCTTCCTTAATGGTACTTTCTGAAAAGCTTTTGCAGTCCATGTTTTCCAGGTTCCTCAGCTACACAGCTAGAGGCTGTTGATTTGGTTCGCTTTTCTATAGCTTGATGTCATTCCTTCCATGCTGAGTGTAATTATCTTTACTCTGAGGGTAACTTCATTTGTACTCTCTGGAGTCATTTTTCTGTAGTCTCCTAGGTAATGATAAGGATTATGTTAACAGTAAGAATTGTCATTTATTGAACTTTGTGCTATTTTTGGGGTTCAAAGTGTTTAGTATGTGTTATCTTAATTAATAGTCAACAAGAATTCTGTAAGATATGTATCATTGTCTCCATTTTACTCATGAGGAAATTGACAGCACAGAGAGATTAAGTAATCTAAGGTCACACTGAGTAGTAAAGCCAGGTTTTAAGCCAGATTCCAAATGTACTCTTACCTCTGTCTTTTCAAGGAAATACAACTAAATAATTTTTTAGCTTAAGAATTTTCAGGACATAGATTTCTGGGCATAAATTTTATGCATCTAGATACTGTAAAGTCAGAATCTTCAAATTTTAACTCGTTTTGTCCATTATTTTCTTATTTTTATCACTACTTGATTTGTAAAAATATATTCACAATAGTAAAGTTTTTATTCCCTTTGTCTTAGTAAATTTCTTCTTTCTCTTTATTCCTTAAAATATACACTGTTACTGATTAATGACCCTCCGCCCCATTCCTTTTTAGCCTATTTTCCCTACTCAGTTGAGTTTAGGTCCACATTTTTTTTTTTTTTAATCACAACATTTCTCTCAAATCACATATAGTATGTTATATTTACCTAGGAAAACTGGAAAATTCAGGTGCACTGTCTCCTTCTTTAAACCCAGTGAATTAGGCTGAGGAGTAGGGTCTAAGCATCTGTGTTTTAAAGCTTCGTACGTAAGTGCCTCTGATAAGCCTCTCTGCTCAAGAACCACAAAGTCCCAACTTCTCAGAGAAGAATAAACAAGACCTTCTAGGATTTGGCCCCTGCTACCTGTCTGGCCTCATTTTCCATCACTTCTGACCTTGTCATGTTGCAACAACGTAGAAACACTTGTTACTCCACAAACACCATGCTCTGATTGACCTCCAGTCCATCATGCTGTTTCCTTTGCCACTATTTTCTTCTCATTTCTTTCTCTTTTTTTTAAATTAACATATAATGTATTATTTGCTTCAGGGGTACAGGTCTGTGAATTATCAGTCTTAACAATTATCTCTTAACAATTCACAGCACCCACCATAGCACATACCCTCCCCAGTGTCCATCACCCAGTCACCCTATCCCTCCCGCTCCACCTCCCAGCAACCCTCAATTTGTTTGCTGAGATTTGGTTTGTCTCCCTCCCCAGTACCATTTTGTTTCAGTTTTACCCTCCCTACCCTCCACAACCTCCTGCCCTGCCTCTCAAATTCCTTACATCAGGGAGATCAAATGATAATTATCTTTCTCTGTTTGACTTATTTCACTTACCTTCTAGTTCCATCCATCTCATTGCAAATGGCAAGATTTTGTGGGTTTTTGGATGGCTGCATAGTATTTCACTGCCTATATATACACACATCTTATTTATCCATTTATCTGTTAATGGACATTTAGGTTCTTTCCATAGTATGGCTATTGTGGAGATTGCTGCTATAAACATTTGGATGCACATGTCTCTTGGGATCACTACATTTGTATCTCTAGGGTAAATACCCAGTAGTGTGATTGCTGGGTTATAGGGTAGCCCTATTTTCAACTTTTTGAGGAACCTCCATACTGTTTCCCAGAGTGGCTGCACCAGCTTGCATTCCCACCAACAGTGTAGGAGGGGTCCCCTTTCTCCACATCCTCACCAACACCTGTAATTTTTAGCCATTTGACTGGTGTGAGGTGGTGTCTCACTGTGGTTTTGATTGGTATTTCCCTGATGCTGAGTGATATTAAGCACTTTTTCATGTGTCTGTTGGCCATTTGGATGTCTTCTTTGCAGAAATTTCTGTTCATGTCTTCTGCCCATTTCTTGATTGGACTATTTGTTCTTTTCATGTTGAGTTTAATAAGTTCCTTATAGATTTTTGATACTAGCCCTTTACCTGATATGTCATTTGCAAATATCTTCTCCCATTCTTGTCAGTTGTCTTTTGGCTTTGTTGACTGTTTCCTTTGCTGTGCAAAAGGTTTTGATCTTGATGAAGTCTCAGTTCATTTTTGTCCTTGCTTCCCTTACGTTTGGCAATGTTTCTAGGAAGAAGTTGCTGCAGCTGAGGTCAAAGAGTTTGCTGCTTGTGTTCTCCTCAAGGATTTTGATGGATTCCTTTCTCTTATTGAGGTCCTTCCAACCATTTTGAGTCTGTTTTTGTGTGTGGTGTAAGGAAATGGTCCAGTTTCATTCTTCTGCATGTGTCTGTGTAATTTTCCCAGCACCATTTATTGAAGAGACTGTCTTTTTTCCATTGGACATTCTTTGCTGCTTTGTCGAATATTAGATGACCATAGAGTTGAGGGTCTTTTTCTGGGCTCTCTATTCTGTTCCATTGATCTATGTGTCTGTTTTTATGCCCGTACCATACTGTCTTGATAATGACACCTTTGTAATAGAGCTTGAAGTCCGGGATTGGGATGCTACCAACTTTGGTTTTCTTTTTTAACGTTCCTCTGGCCATTTGGGGTCTTTTCTGGGGTTCCACATAGATTTTAGGATTATTTGTTCCATTTCTTTGAAAAACATTGATGGTATTTTGATAAGGATTGCATTAAACGTGTAGATTGCTTTAGGTAGCACAGATATTGTCACAATATTTGTGCTTCCAGTCCATGAGCGTGGAACGTTTTTCCATTTCTTTGTGTCTTTCTCCATTTATTTCATGAGTACTTTCTAGTTTTCTGAGTACAGATTCTTTGCCTCTTTGGTTAGGTTTATTCCTAGGTATATTACGGTTTTGGGTGCACTTGTAAATGGGATTGACTCCTTAATTTCTCTTTCTTCTGTCTTGCTGTTGGTGTATAGAAATGCAACTGATGTCTGTGCATTGATTTTATATCCTAACACTTCACTGAATTCTACGAGTTCTAGCAGTTTTGGAGTGGAGTCTTGAATTTTCCACATAAAGTATCATATCATCTGCAAAGAGTGAGAGATTGACTTCTTGGCCGATTCGGATTCTCATTTCTTGAACTAGCTAACTTACTCCTCTTTTTGAGACTTGGTTTTGACTTTTTACTTTCTATAGGAAGCTTTCCTTCAGATGAGCTGGCATTCGAGGACACTACATTCCCTGTTCCCTGTGAGCTTCTGTCATTGCATTTATAGTTACTGCTTGGTTTATGAATTTGTCTCCTCTTCTGGAACATAAGGTCCTCAAAAGCAGATAAATAAAGATACCTTATTCATCTTTATGTTCCTTATGCCTGACATGTAATACCTGTTGGAGTAAATTGTTTACTGATATTTTAAAACCAACAGGTAGTTGTTGTTTTTCAAATCTGGTTCTGACTCTTCTGCTTCCAGGATCCCTGCATGAATTAAATTCTGTAACTGATACTTTGAATAGTCTTCTTTGTTTTATTTTTATTCTTTTTTTCCATTGCTTAGTACTTACTACTAAGAAAGCTATATATTCTTTTACTACTTTTTCTACTTTCCTACTTTATACTACTACTTTTACTACTATTCTTTACTACTGAGAAAGCTACATATTCTTTTAACAGAGATAATTTGATTATTTTTATTCTTCCATAAAGTAACTTTCTCCTGTGTTGTAGGAGAAATAGTTTTGCCATTTAAGCTTTACTCTTCAGCCCCTCTTAGTCTTTCTTCCACCATGGCTTATTTATCTAATTTTTAAGAAATCAGAGATGTACTGTTTATTTTGCTAGTTTATTTTATTTTACCACTATTTATCCTGACCCATCTATTTTCCAGATTTTTCAATTTTTTCATGTTTTGATTCCCAGATGCACTTCTAGAGCATCTGAATTTTTTTAATTTAATTTTTAATTCAGTTTTACTTAAATTCAGTTACTTGTCATTTATTCATAAGTTGTTTTATGTTACTTTATATTACAACTACTTTCTTATTTAATGTACTCTATATAGTACTGTCAGAATTATCTTTGACAGATACACATGTGATTGTCATTTTTTTGCTTAAAAACTTCTTGTGGCTTCCTTTGATCTTGAATATAATCCAGCTCTTCTGTATATTAAACAGCAGGTCCAGACCTACTTTTCCAGCCTCATGTTCTGTCCCCTCCTATCTCATTGTCTTTCCTCCATGAATACATGCTCATTCTTCAAGAAGCAGTTCTGCAATGAACTTTTATTTCTTTTGAGCAGATTACCCGTGCTCTCAGGTCATTGCTATACACTCCTCTGTGTAGAACTTGGTATGTTTTATTATTTTTTTCAAAGATTTTATTTATTTATTTGACAGAGATCACAAGTAGGCAGAGAGACAGGCAGAGAGAGAGGGGGAAGCAGGCTCCCTGCTGAGCAGAAAGCCCCACGTGGGGCTCTATTCCAGGATCCTGGGATCATGACCTGAGCTGAAGGCAGAGGCTTCACCCACTGAGCCACCCAGGAACCACTGTTTGATTCTTTTTTTTACGCTTTGAGTTTGTATCTCAGCACTTAGTGACAGGACTTGACACATAGTAGGTAATTTACACATGCTCACTGAATAACTCCAAGTATTACAGATATACAGATATGTTCTTCCAAATAGTGTAGGTCTTAAAATTGTTTCTTTTTACCTTTCTAGTGGAAGGTGTGTTTGATCTATGTATGTAGAGCTCCAGTTCTTTTAGCTTTCTATAGATTTACTTCGGTGTCAGTTTTCTTCTGTAAACTCTTGAGGTTATGGTCCAAAATCATTATCATTCTTAGCTCTTTAAATGTTTTCTCTTCTTTTTTCTTGACTACTTTGCTTTAGAATGAAAAGTCTTGGCAAATCTGTATCCTGGACACTGTCTTTGAGGAGTCTAATGAGTGTGAGCCTTTGTCTGTTTTGAGATTGTGTGGAAGAAAATAATTTTCTCTTTACAAAAATGTTCCATATTGCTTGCCTTGTAAATTTCATCTTCTATATGTCTATTTATTATTTGCAGGTATCTTTTTATATAGTCAGTCATTTTGTACTATTATGTATCTATTAACGCACCTTTTTACTATTTTTGATTGAAGTTTGGTTTGTCATCCGCGGCATTTTGGGTATTGCTGATCATCTGATGTCATGTCTGCTTATTTTGGTTAGCAAGATTGTGTATAGACTATATAATGTTTGTAAATTTAGAACAAAATATTTAATATCATATTATAAAAAGGAAAGCAGCAGTCTCCTTAGTCCTTATTTTAAATCTCATTTATTACAGACACCTTCATCTGAGTCATTCCTTCCTTTAAAAGATTATACTGCTTCTTCTTTCGCAGGCCATAATTGTAGTTTAAGACTAAAGAGAATGCCTAAGTATTAGAAACTCCACAGGGGTTCAGTGGTTCAGTATTATATCACCAGCATCTAAACATTTCCCTAACATTTAGTATAAGAATAATTTTTGAACCAGTAAATATGAATCAGTATTAGCTATTTTTACATAAGGGCAATTTACAGAAAATAAAAATGTTTCTGATAACATGCCTTCAAACTTTCAAAGTACATTAAATCCGGAGGGAAATATATTACAACCCAGATTGTATACTTTATTAACTAAAAGGATGTCAGTGAGGAAGTTGGCACTGTTTTTCGCTAATGGTAGTAGAAGAGCCTGTTGGAGAAAAAGTAAGAGGCTTCGTGATCTCTCATCTTTATATTGGTGTACCTTATAAGAATCTCTTAAGTCTATTTGTATATACCTTCCATTTCATTCTTGAAACAGCCGTACACATAATTTGTCCAACATGAAAATGGCAGAATCTCTTGGCTTTCCTCAGTTCCATTGGTTACTTGTCAAGATATTTTACTGGGGCTATTAAAAAGTTACTCAGAATTTTAAAAATTTACATTGTTGGCTTTAATATTGACTCTTTTCTACCATTTCTGTTGATGGTTTGCTTTGTTGTAGCAGCAGAGGGTTACTTTAGAAATAGGTTATCAGATTTAACATAAAATCCTGGATATCCAGTTAAATCTAAATTTTAGAGCGATACATCTTTTAAAAATAAATGTCTCATGCAATATTTGAGACATACTAAAAAATAGTTTGATCTTATTTGAAATTCAAATTTAATTGGGTATTCTGGATTTTATCTGGCAGCCCTGGTTAGAGAAGATTCCCCTGTTTCTTACCATCATTTTCCCAGAATTTCCAAGGTATGTTTTACTTAGGTTTAGTTGTAATGTTAAAAACATTGTAACTAGCATATTTAGCATACCCCGTGCTTTCTTCAGAGGACTAGGACTTAAGACTTTGCAGTGTCTAGTTTTTTGCCCTGTTCTTTTAAAAATGTAGTTTTGACATTCTTTAGGAAACATTTGACTTATACGGCCTTACCTTTTTCAGTTTTTAGCGTACTTAAGTATGGGCTGTGGAGAAGAGAATACAAAATAGTCTTAAAGATAATGCCAACTTGCATCAGATTTTATTCATGCCAAGAATGAAAATAAATCCCACATTGTGAGTCTGGATAGAAAGCAGAACAGCCACTTAACAGTAATTGCTGTATACCCAATGTCTGATTACAGACAGATGTAATTACAAAGATAAATAACTAGACAGATCTTTTTATCCATATATCCCAAAATTTCACAAAAATCATTATGAAAGTGCATTTGATAATATATATCTCTCAGGCCCACTTGGAGGGCAAGTATGTGTGTGTGTTTCATCTTCTTTAGGGATCTGCTAATTACTTTCCCTTTCGTTTTAACTCCTCCACTGCCTCTTTCTGTATCCATTTTAATCTAATTTCTTTGATGAAATTTTTAAAAATCATTCTTAGTATCTTTGGGAGGAATGATGCCTCTGCTTCCCTCCAGGAGATAGGAAATACACAGTGGGAAACATGCTTAAGGGGATAGCCTACCATTCCCCGTTATGTGGGAAGGCCTTGACCGTGGAAGGGGCTCCTCTCTATGCCTCCCTGAGCTTCCCTCCCCGGAAGAAGACTGAGTTTTCTATTCATGTGCCTTCCTCTCACCACCCTTAGCTTAGCCTTCCATACCTAGATGAGGGATTCCATAGCATCTTTCACTGGCCAGTTGTAGTGTTTATCACCTCACCTAGATGAAGATTCTTCCTTATAGTCATCATTCCATGTGTCAGGTTTGGTTTTTCTCACTAAAGTACAAGTATAGTTGTGTTGTACAGTCTTTTATATACCAGGAGATTATTTAGATTTGTATACTATTATTTAAATTTAAAAAAAAATTGAGAATGCATAGTGCTATGGAACACTATGTTTATAACTGCCTGAAAGAATGTGCAAATATCTCAGTTTATATTCATTAGGTCCTTTTTCACTGGCTGGAAATAAATTACTGGAATTCTGCATTCAGTGTAGAGTATTTGGAATTGGTTTTCTTTTTTAGTAATTGCTTCTTTTTTATCCCAATTAATAATAACATTGTCTTTTCCTCTCCAGCACAAATGTGCAGGTATGTGACAGCCCTTTCCATTGCACTCAGGAGGAAGCAAGATCAATAGTTGAACTGGTAAGGGGCAAATACTCAAAGCATCCTTTAACCTTACAAACTTCATGGGGAAATCTAGCAGAAATTCTGAAAAAATCTAGCAATGAAATGTACCAAGTATTTTGAGAAGGACAGTTAAAAAACAACATTAGAATCTATTCTTTTTTAATCTGGAGAATTGAAAGTCTTTTAGTTGAATTTTTAAATTCTGTTTTCTGAAGTACATTAACCACATTGGGGCAGCTGGGTGGCTCAGGCAGTTTAAGTGTCTGACTCTTGCCTTCAGCTCAGGTCATGATCTCCTGGTTGTGGCTCTGTGCTCAGCAGGGAGTCTGCTTGAGGATTCTCTCTCCCTCTGGCCATCCCCCCAGTCATGTTCTCTCTTTCTTTCTGTCAAAAAAAATTTAAAAAATAAGGTACGTTAACCACTTACTTCATATGAAGCTACTTTTCTTAATATCACCAATTCATTGTTTATATGCATTTACTCTCCTGGTACTGTCCTGTTCCCATGAGTGACCTACCATCCAGTGGTATGATTGGCTGCTTGTGCATGTGCATTTTGGCTCAAGAAAAATGAAAGAAAACTATTTCTCCTTTTTTTTCCCATTTAGTTGGGCTGTCTAGCAAGCTTTCCTGCTAGCTAATGATATTCTTCGATTTTTATATATCTTAGTGATAAGGCTGCCCTGAGGCAACTGAATTTTTTAGGAAATTAATGCTTGATTTGGAAACCACTAAATAAGAAAATTCATATTCAGATAACCAGGTAATGTTGCTATATAAAGTGTGTTCAGGAGCTGTCATAGGCTAGAAATCCCATTTATAAATTAAGTTTTTCTTTTTAATCTTAAACCGATTATGAGATTGAAGCTAGTGAATTTAGACCTTTACTTCAGGAACAATAAAAGTGTTTTTGCACTAAGGCTGCTTTGAATTTCTTCCCCCACTAATTCACCAGCTGTTGAATTAGTACCTGCTGGGTTTGTTAAGATTCTAGGTACTAGGGATGCAGTATTAAAGAAAAGACAAGAAAAACCTCTACCCTTATGTAGTTAACATTGTAGTTGGGGAAATGGATAATAAATAAATACGTGATAAATATATACAGCTGATCCTGAACAATGCAGGGGGTGTGGGTTGCTGATTCCCCTGCATAGTCAAAAATCCATGCATAACTTTTGATTCCCAAAAACTTAACTACTAACATCCTACTACTGACCAGAAGCCTTACTGATAACACAAATAGTTAACACATGCTTTGTATGTTATATGAATTATATATTGTGTTATTACAATAAAGTAATCTAGGGAAAAGAAAGAGTTACTAAGAAAATCATATGGAAAATACATTTATGGTATTGTACTATATTTATTGAAAAAAATCCACTTACAAGTGGACTTGTTCAAACCCCTATTGTTCAAGGATGAACCGCAGTGTGTCTGAGTGCAATAAAGGCTAGTATGAAAAATGAGCGGGGCAGAGGGGATGAAGTGCCAGGAGTGGGATTAAAGTTGTAGCTATTAAAAAGGGGTTAGGGGTAGCCTCGCTAGGAGAAGACTGACATGAGTCAAGATTTGTAGAAGGTAAGAGTATTAGCCAAGTAGCCATCTGGAGGAAAAGCATCCCAGGCCACAGTCCGAAAGGCCGTGAGACAAGAGGATTCCTGACATTTCAAGAAATACCCCAGGTATCACAGTGATGGGTAGAGTAGAAGGAGACTAGGGGAGACAGGAGGAGGTAAGATCAGAAATGTTTGGATCTGGATGTGGAAGCTGTGGCAAATTATTATGAAAGACCTTGTAAAATAGTCTGTAAAGACTGTCTTAAGAAATTTGTTTCTTATTCTGAATGAGATATGGAACCACTAGCTAGTTTTAAGTGGAGGAATAATGTGAATTGACTTAGATTTTTCAAGATCACTCTGGCTGCATTGGTGAAGACAGATTATAGGAGGTACGGAAGATCAGGGAAGCCATTATTAGTAATGCAGGGTACAGTATCAGTTTATTTTCCCCATGTTTTCAGTTTTGTATATATGCGTAGGTTATATTCTGAACTTAGTTCTCATCAACATTTATAATTACTTCCTTAAGGAGAAAAATAAAGGAAAACAAAAAACGTTTTATCTTTGTCCAAGTAGTCTCTCTCTCAAATTAAGATTTTTAGTTTGGGATTTATAAATAATAGGTATAGTAGATTCTTGTCTTAAAATTAACTAGGAGATTAAAGTTTCTATCTTATATCCTGTTTTTTATTTGTCTCCTATCATGTTAGTAGGAAAATAATCCTCTTGGAAAAAAGAATAATTGGAGGCTATGGATGTGATTTAGGTAGATCTGAGTAATAAGATTAGAGCAGAAACCCTAACATCCAGGCTTAATTACATGGTATGGTAGCTTTGTTGTGCTTCATAATGAAGAAGGTGCTAAACTGAATTTTCACTGAGAATACCACAGAAAATCCAAATGCAGAGAAATGAGTCTGCCTTCACTACTTCTAATGGAGCATATTGTATATGGGATTTCAGCATTAAGAATGTGTAAGTCAGAGAACTGATCTTTTAGCATCTAGTGATTCCAACCCAGCTTAGATACTACTTTCTTGGGAAATTTTTATTAACTTGTCATAACAGAATTCTTTGTAGTTGGAGTATTCTGACTTGGCATTTCATCTTTTCAGAACCACACTGAGATGTTTGAATCAAAACTATTCTGGTCTATATTCCCAGATCTCCCTGTTTTGCTGTATACTGAGCATTGCATTGATGTCAAAGTGCTATTAGTTTTTGTTTGTCCTTTGGTTACTCAAAATAACTTAAGACATTGAAGTTACCTATCAGACTTGTTCACATTCTGACCACATCAATCCTGGGATTATGTGGAATCAAATTACAACCTCAGAGTTTATTAGTGGGCTTATTAGAATGACTGAACACATTCTAACAAGTTTAATTGACAAGATCTATATTGATAGAATGCTCAGGACGAGTTGATTAGGTGAGATTTTTGGATAAATTAACTGCTTCGGCGAATGGATACTTTCAAATACAAAAAGAAAAGACATGGATTAATTAATAGAACTGTTGCAGGAAGCTTATATTCCTGAATATGTATTGATCAAAGCACAATTAAGTCTAAGTAGCACTGAGATAAAAATCTTAACCAATTACCTGACAATATGTACAGGTCAAGTAGGAAGAATATTGTCATTATAACCAAGACAAAATAAAAGCCAACAGCCTGATGAGTATTATTTGGAAGTATCTGAGAAAGAAAACAGAAAATAGCTACAGAAGTGATTTGTCATGCATAGGTCAGATCTTAAAAAGGATAGTAGATCTGAAGAAGATAAGGAGAATCGAAATGATCAAAAGAATTAGGAGAATTTGTTTATGAATATAGACGTTTGATGATTTATCATCATGAAAGGCAAGGCTGTGTCAAAAGCAAGACTTGTGCAGATCTCTACACACTGGGGACCCACAGAGGCAGAGAACACTACCCTTTTACCCTGGGAGTCTGGGCCACAGCATATGTCTCTGGCAACAGGAGTTAACCGTCTGTAATAGTTCAGCCACAGGACCACCCAATTTCATGTTTGGAGATATTGTGTCTTTCTTTTAACTTTTATGTAAGTTTATAGCCAAAAAAATATGAGACTTTGGCAGTTTCTGAGGATGGTGTGACTATAAATTGGAGTTTTATTTCCAGGAGCAAGATTCAGAGCATTTATAGGGAACAAAGACCGTTTGTGTATATATGTGCACACATCATGTGATTTGCCTTCCAGATCTAATATTAGCTCCTATTGATGGCAATTTATTTGACTGCTGGGATTTAGGATGCTACTTTGAGGATCCTTTACTGTATGTAAATATTTCTTGAAAATATGCTGAGTTGATTGAAATGAAGTTTACAAGTTAATCTAATAGACATAAAATTAGAGAATGCATAGTTTTTTTCTACTACATGTGGACATGTCCAAAAATTGAGTATTCATCCAGAAAAAGAGTTGCAAAAAAAAAAAATGCCAGAGTTGATGTCTTATAGACAACATTCTCTTGTCTATATATAATGAAGTTACTAATCATTTATGAAAACATTAAAAGAAAAAACCTAAACCATATGTTTGGAAACTAACAACACTTCTGGATATGTTATACCTCAAAAAAAAAAAAAATGTAAGGAATCATTAAATACTTAAAATTGAATGACAGCTGAATCACTATATGTCAAAACCTGCACAATACAGCAAAAACAGTTTTTGAAAGCAGTAAAATGATATAGCAGAAATAAAAATAGAGAGGTCAAATACTGAACTCTGTTCTTTTTCTTATATTTTAACATAAAAAAGAAAATTACAAAGAGTAGAGCCATTTTTTTGTTCGTTTGTTTTTTAGTTTGGGGAAGGAGAGAATCTTAAGCAGGTTCCATGCCCAACATAGAGCCTGGCATACTGTTCAGTCTCATGGCCCTGAGACCAATAAAATTGCTACATCTTTAGTCAGAATGATCAAGAGTTGAACGCTTAACCAGCTGAGCCACTCACGCACCCCTACAGCAAATGTTTAATGAAATAAAACATAATAGGGGCACCTGGGTGGCTCAGTGGGTTAAGCTTCTGCCTTCGGCTCGGGTCATGATCTCAGGGTCCTGAGATAGAGCCCCATATCTGGCTCTCTGCTCAGCAGGGAGCCTGCTTCCTCCTCTCTCTCTCTGCCTGCTTGTAATCTCTCTCTCTCTTTGTCGAGTAAATAAATAAAATCTTTAAAAAAAAAAGAAAGAAAGAAAGAAAGAAAACATAATGGCAAGGATCAATTAAAAACAAAAGCTGGGTTTCTTTTTTTAAGAATAAAACTATAGACAAAACTCTTATAGGAAGTATGAGGAAAGAGAAAGTACAAATAAAAATATCAAGAATTAAAATAAAGACATAAATATGGGCATAGGAGATATTTAAATAATCAAGGGAATACTATGATATGCTTTTGTCAATACCTTTCTAAACACAGATGAAGTAACAATTTTTAATTGAACTTGACAAGATGATCCTAAAATTTATATGGAGTATAAAGGGCCTGGAATAACCTAGAAAGATTTGATAAATTTAAGTGAAGTTTAAAAAAAAAAAAAAACCTCTGTAAACAGTTACAAGACACGATAAACTGAGTCAAAACACAAGCCTTTGATTGGGGGAAGATATTTGCATGTAAATGGCAAGATTTAACAGCTTATTCAGATCAACAAGAAAAGGATAATCTAGTAGGGAAAAAAATGGACAAACAATATAAATGGACAGTTCATGAAAAAGGATACTTATCAATGGCCAGTAAATGTGAAAATTTGCTGTATCTCACCAATAATCAGTGAGCTCAAGCTCAGACACAATATAAATTCATAATTACCAGGTTTGCAAATGTGTGAAAGTCTGATTTTTCCAGGTGTTTTTAAGCAAGTGGGGAAAGGAGACCTCTCATACTTGTTGATATGTTTGATGGGAGTGTAAATTGGTACAACTACTTTGAAGAGCAATTAAGTAATTATAAGTAAAGTTGAAGATACTTATAATCCACTACTCTGAAATTGCTCTTCTAAGTTTACATTCTACAGAGGCACTAATATGTGTGTTTATGTGATCAGACATGGCAAAACTGGAAACTGAATAAAAGTCTATGGTAAGAGCTGCGGGAATAAACTATGGTATATTTATATGGTGGAGTGTTATGCCACAGGGAAATGGGAGCTATGCGACTCTACATGGATAAAACCTGAAAGTGCGGTGTGGGGCAGAAAAAGCTTTTGCAGCAAGACATATTGCATAGTATGCAAAACACCCAAAGCAGTACCATATATATATATTTTTTAAGATTTTATTTAGATAGAGATCACAAGTAGGCAGAGAGGAGGAAGCAGGCTCCCTGCTGAGCAGAGAGCCCCATACGGGGCTCTATCCCTGAGCTGAAGGCAGGGGCTTTAACCCACTGAGCCCCCCCAGGCACCCCAGTACCATATATTTTTATGGGTACAAACTGATAGAGTGTTCACATTTTAGAAACATAAATAAGAACAGTAAACACCAGCATTAGAATGGTGGTTACAAGTTACTTGAGAAGGGAAATAAATATGATTTTTATTTCGGATGAGTAGGGAGAAAAAAAGAGACTTCAGTTGTAAAGTTTCTGAAATAAGATTAACTCTTTTAAAAGTGTAGGGAGTTAGGTAGGTGCTACAATAGTCTCTGCATTTTCTGCATGTTTGAAGTATTAATAATTTTAAAAATTTGAACACCTAGGAAAACAGTAGAGAAAATTGGTAAAAGCAAAAGCTAGTTCTTTTGAAATGGTCAATAAAATTGCTACATCTTTAGCCAGAATGATCAGGAAAGGAAAGAAAGAAGACAGATCTTTTGCATCAGCAATCAAGTGACTTACTGCTGGTTCTACAGCTGTTAGTAGAACAATAGGAAAATATTGTGAAAAACTTTATTAAAGTAAATTTGACAACTTGTATGAAATGGACAGTTTTCTTATGATATGTAAATTACCAGAGTTCACTGAAGAAGAAATAGGCATAAACAAATTAAATGTGTACTTAAAGTCTTTCCATAAATACAACGCTTGGCTGAGCTGGCTCTCTCTACTTTTATTCAGCATTGTAGGTTCTACCCAGTGCAATAAGAAGGAAAGGAAAGGGCATTCATCTTACAAAGGAAGATACATGAAAGTCTGTGTAGAATATTCAGTAAAATCTACCTGAAAGCTACCAGAATAAGTGATTTTAACGTTTGTTGCAGATACAGGATCAAAATACAAAAAACCAAGTTCATTTTAATAGGCTAGCAGTAAACAGTTGGAAACTAAAAATAAATATGGTATTTGTAGTGGCATCAAAAGTGCGAAACACCTAGGGATAAATCTGAAAAAAATATAGGAAGAGCCTTTAAACTATAAAGCATTGCCAGCAGAAATCAGAGAACTAAATTAATAGATATATTTGTAAATGTAAATATATCATGGTTGTAGGTTGGAAGACTCAGATAATGATGTTATCAAATTGATCTATAGATTCAGTGGAATGCCAATCAAATTCTAATACACCATTTTATAGATATTAGCAAACTCATGTATATAGAGACCTAGAATAAACTAAACGACTTTATAAAGAAGGAAGTTAGAATAGTAACCTCCTGATTTCGGGACATTTTATAAAACCACAGTAATCAAGATACTTTAGTAATGGTGTAAAACTAGACAAACCAATGAAATCAAATCCAGAAATAGACCTACATATATGTGGACAACTGATTTTCAAAGTGATAATCTTTTCAACAAGCAGTACTTGAACAGTCGGTTATTATTCCATATGGTACCAAAGAAACCTCGCTTCATTCCAAACCTTGCACAGTATATATGATAATTTCCCAACATGTATCCTAGACCAAAGCTTAAAACATAAAACTGTAACCCTATTTTGACCATGGGTTAGATGGGCAAAGTTTTTTAGATATGGCACTAAAAGCATAACTTAATTTTAAAAATGATCAGTTGAATTTCATCCAAATTAAAAATTTCTATAAAAATACTCTTTAGGGAATGAATAGCCACATTCAGTAAGAAGATATTTGAAAATCATATCCCTGACAAAGGGACTTGTACTAGAATATATAAAGAACTCTGACAGGGGCGCCTGGGTGGCTCAGTGGGTTAAGCCGCTGCCTTCGGCTCAGGTCATGATCTCAGGGTCCTGGGATCGAGTCCCGCATCGGGCTCTCTGCTCAGCAGGGAGCCTGCTTCCCTCTCTCTCTCTCTCTGCCTGCCTCTCCATCTACTTGTGATTTCTCTCTGTCAAATAAATAAATAAAATCTTTAAAAAAAAAAAAAAAGAACTCTGACAATTCATTAATAAGAAAATAAAACATCCCCTCACCCCCAAAGGAAATGCACAAAATACTTCGGTGGTCACTGTGCCACAGCAGACGTAATGAAGACATGTGAGATGATGCTCAATTTGACTAGTCTTTGAGGAAATATAAATTAAAAACCACAGTGACATGCTTATGCACACTTTTTAGAATAGCTAAAAATGTAAAAGATTTGTCATTGTTGGTAAGAATGTGGAGGAACTGGTAGTTCCGTAGCCTGCTGGTTGGAATGAAAAATGATACAACCATTGTGGAAAAAAAACAATTTGGCATTGTCTTGAAAAGTTAAGCATATACCTACCATATGATCTAGCCATTCCACTTTTAGATACTTATCCAAAAAAAATGGAAGTTTATGTCCGTACAAAGGCTTGTACACCAGTGTTCATCTCAGCTTTCTTTGTAATAGGCAAAGTGAAAACAACCCAAATGTCCACCAACAGATGAATGGATAAATTGCGGTATATTCAGATTGTGTGTTCAGTGTGGGTATACTGCTCAGCAATAAAAAGAAATGACTGTTTGACACATGCTATAACATGGCTGCATTTAAAAATATATTGAGTGAGAAAAGGCAGACATACATATTATATCATACCATTTATATAAAATTTCAGGAAAGGCAAATGTTCACATATAGCAACACAAAACATCATTGGTTGGAAAGTTTGGGAGAGAGCCAGCAAGGAAAGGTTTCATAATTTCTTCTATAGAGATAGGAGGAAATTGGGGATAGTGGTGAATATGTTTATTATCTTGATTGTGATAATGATATTACGAGTGTGTATATTTGTCAAAACTTAGCGATACTATAAATACAGTGTGCACCATTTATTTTATGTCAGTGTTAGTCCAGTGAGTTTCTTTATGTAAAAAAAAATTTTTTTCCAGAGTCAGACTGTCTAGGTCCAAATATCAGGTCTTTCATTCATAGCTTAAGGCAAATTATTTAACTTATTTATGCCTGGTTTCTTTCTTTATAAAATGGAGCTAAGAATAATATCTTCCTTGTAAGAGTTATTGTAGAGCACTGAATGATATAATGCAGGTAAAATGTGAAACAGCTAGAAAGTATTCAATACACCTTGGGTTTTATCATCACTATTGACATTAATGTTGTTGAATTAAATTGACCACAGAGGGGAAAAAATCCCTTCTATTCCAGCTTCTTGAATACTTCTGGTGATGAGAATATCACTCCTTCATGAGATAGCCCATCCCATTGTTGGAGATTGGAAAAGTCATTGTGACTAATTTAGATTATTCAGTGAGAAGCCATCCTATATTCAGAGACTTAAACAGGAAGAAAGGGAAGAGGAAAGAGAAGAAGTTAGTTTCCACAACATAACAACTTACTCTAATACGTAACCACTTTTCCCATCTGGGAGTTTTTTCCCCAGAATTTTCCCACATGCTTCTATTTAAGCACTTTCCTTGTATTCTGCTCTCTGAGGAAATGGAAAACCTCTAGGCATCATGCGAAGTTAGGGAAAGTTTGAATTAGGTAATTTGTGGGGTTTTTCTAGTATTTGGTGACTGTAGTCATTTTACTGGAGGGGAAGAAAAAAGAATTGACCTTTGTGAGGTTGCGCACACAAACTCAGTGCATGCAGGACTGAGGAAGTACCACACTCATTGCTAAAGAAATTCCCAGACTTTCCTAAGGCCTTACACAGCCTGGTAGCCACAGGGATTAAAATTCCTAGAATTTAGGATCCAGGTTAAGCACACTCCTGCTCAGTTCAAGGACCCAATCTCATGATACTGTGAACCTTTAGCTCACAGGAATGCTGGAAAGCACTAGAAACTTCTGGAACTGTGAGGAGAGAATACCTCCTAGGGAAGTCTCAGCAGCGGCAGTCTGACTTTATGCCCTTGGCAGCCTCAGGAAAACCTGGAGCACCCAGCGCTCAGAGACAGCCATGATGACAGTTCACAGGTTCATGAGCAGTGCGTTGAAGGAGAAGAATAAGGGGGAAATTTCTACTTTAATTAAAAATGTACTGACTGTATTTGGTAGACTTTATTTCTTTAGTAAAGCATTGATATTCACAGTGTTGTATGAAATTTGGGACAGTGATTTTGTGTTTGATGTCAGGACTCCTCAGCTGAATCTTAGAGAACAGTGCACTAGAACCGGATCCTGATTTATCAAGAAAGGACATTTTTAAAAATTTTAATAATGAATTACCATAAAGATGTTCCTTTTTTTTTTTAAGATTTTATTTATTTATTTGACAGAGATCACAATTAGGCAGAGAGGCAAGCAGAGAGAGAGGAGGAAGCAGGCTCTCTGATGTGGGGCTTGATCCCAGGACCCTGGGACCATGACCTGAGCCAAAGGCAGAGGCTTTAACCCACTGAGCCACCCAGATGCCAAAGATGTTCCTTTTTGACTTGAGAGCTCATTCTGCATCACTACTCAAAGGGGAATAAAACAAATGAAAATAAGGTCAATCATTTTGTTAGATTCTAGCCAATTATATACATTATTGAAAAGGAAGTAGATTAAACTTACAGAACCTAAAATATTCTACATTTTTGTCTGTGGATAACTAAGAACTCGTCGTATTTTGTTGGGTTTCTAAAGCAAAAATCAGAAAAGAAATGTAAAAGTAAAACTAATGTACAGCAAATGCCTTATGAACTTTATGAATTGGGACAGAGGCTAGAGTAAGCTTTCTTTGGTGGGTAAAAGAAAGAGGAATACTTTGGTAATGCAAACTCTAGATTAATTGGAAAGAAAAATACGAATATTCATGAGAAGTATTTTTGGAGTGGGAAAAGGAGAGAAGATAGCATTTTTAGAATAAGAGTATAAAATAGTACTGTTTTGCAGAGAATTTATATTAGTTGATTCAAGGGTGCCCAGTTTTTCCCAGTAAGTAACTGAAAATGGTTTCTTCGTTTCTTGCCATGAAAACGTCGTGGTGGTGACTCCTGACAGAGATGGGATTGGGTCACTTCTAGGTGCTCTGTGCTGCTCTTAGTTCTTCCACTTTTTATAAGCAGGTATGGTTTGCTGTTACTTCAGAATCAGGAAGCCATTGACTGTAGGTGAAGAACTGAAGAGCAGATGTGTCTCATGAACCCTTTGTTGTTTACAGATTTAAATGTTGGTTTCTCTTTTGGCATTCTCTTTGGCATTCTTTTGGCATTCTCATTTGGCATAATATGGAGAAATGTTTAAAAAAAAAAAAAAAAAAAGACCTCCAAACCATGAGTTCTTATCTCTGCAGGTTCGACTTATTGGTGATGTTTGTTTTCTTTTTTATAAGGCTTTTTACATACTGGATATATTCTAACCAAGAAATATATTTTAAGATTGGAGAAATAAGGAGGTATCTGGCTGGCTCAGTTGGTAGAGCACATGACTGGTTTTTGTTTTTTTGGTAAAGATTTTATTCATCTATTTGACAGCGAGAGAGAGAATACAAGCAGGGGGAGTGGGAGAGGGAGGAGCAGGCTCCCCGCTGAGTAGGGAGCCTGATGCAAGTCTGGATTGCAGGATCCTGGGATCATGACCTGAGCCAAAGGCAGATGCTTCAGGACTGAGTCACCCAGGTGCCCTGAGCACATGACTCTTGATCTTGGGGTTGAGAGTTTGAGCCCCATGTTGGGTGTGGAAATTAGTTAAAAATAAAAATAATCTTAGAAGAAAAAAATGAAGAAATAACATTCTGGAAAAAAAAGTTAAGATTTTATTTATTTGAGAGGGAGAGGCAGAGGGGGGAGATAGCATGAGCAGTGGGTGGGGAGGGGCAGAGGGAGAGGGAGAAGCAGCTCCTCACTGAGCAGAGAGCCCAATGCGGGACTCCATCCCAGGACCCTGGGATCATGACCTGAGCCAAAGGCCGATGCTTAATGGACTGAACCCCCCAGGTGCCCCTGAGAATTATTTTTTAAATGAAATGTTATGATAAATGTTTCAGCTAGAGTAGTTTTTCATTTCTGTCCTTTTATACTTTTTAGGTTAATGAGAAGTTGCTCAGTTACCCTATTTTATACAGGCATACCTCATTTTATTGCTGTTCACTTTGTTGTGCCTCACAGATGCTGCACTATATACATACTGAGGTTTGTGGTAACTGTTAAGCAAGTCTGTTGGCTCTATGCCACTTTTCTAAAAGCATTTGCTCACTTTGTGTTTCTGTCATGTTTTGGTAATTCTCACAATATTTCAAACTTTTTTATTACCATATTTGTTATGGTGATCTGTGATCAGGGAGCTTTGATGTTACTGTTGTAATTGTTTTGGGCTGCCACAAACCACACTCATAAAAGACAGTGAACGTAGTGGACAGACATTATGTGTTCTGACTGTTCCACTGTCTGGCTGTTCCCCATCTGGCTCAGAGAGGCTTTCCTATTGCCTGAGACACAAAATATTGATTAGGCCAGTTAATAACCTTACAGTGGCCTCTGAGTGTTCAGGTAAGAAAGAGTCCCATGTCTTTCATTTTAAATCAAAAGCTAAAAACAACTGAGAGCCTTCATGGAGAAGGCACATGTCGAAAGCCGGGGCGGGACCAAATCCTAGGGCGCTTCATAAAATGAGCCAGACTGTGAATGCAAAGAAAAGTTCTTGACTACTGCAGTGAACACCCAACTGATAAGAAAACAAAACAGTCTTACTGCTGCTAGGGATATCCAAGTTTGAGTGGTCTGGACAGCTCAAACCAGCCACAGCATTCCCTTAAGCCAAAGCCTAATCCAGAGCAAAGCCCTAACTTTTCTCAGTTCTGTGAAGGCGGAGAGAGGTGAGGAAGCTGCAGAAGAGGAGCTGGAAGCCAGCAGAGGCTGGTTCATGTGGTTTTAGGAAAGAAGCTGTCTCCGTAACACAGAAGTTCAAGGTGAAGCAGCAGGTGCTAATAGAGAAGGAGCTGCAACAAGTCAGCAGAAAGTCTAGCTAAGATAATTAATGAGCGGCAACACCAAACAGTGGATTTTCAGTGTAGATGAAACAGCCTTCTGTTGGAAGAAGATACTATCTACAACTTTCAAAGCTAGAGAGGAGAAGTCAGTGCTTGGCTTCCAAAGCTTCAAAGGACAAGCCAGCTTGTCAGGGGCTCATGTAGCTGGTGACTTCATTGCCATGCAGCAAATCCTTGGACTCAAGAATTCTGCTACCTTTACTCTGTCTGTGCTCTGTAAATGGAACAGCAAAGCCTGTATGACAGCACATCTGTTTACAACATGGTTTACGGAATATTTTAAGCCTACTGTTTGAGACCTACTGCTTAGAAAAAAAGAGTCACTGAAAGCTCAGGTGATGGTTAGCATTTTTTAGCAATAATTTTTATATTAAGGTGTGTACATTGTTATTTTAGATATAACGCTTTGGACACTTAACAGACTAGAGTGTATACGTAGCCTTTAGGAAATCAAAAATTCATTTGACTCACTTTATTGCAATATTTGCATTATGGCAGTGGCAGAACCAAAGTCACAGTCTCTTTGATGTATGCCTGTATACTATATGTTTCTTTCCTCTGAAATGTTTGGCAGCTCCAGCAAGAAGCAGCTGTTCATTTTAAACAGGAACTCTGAACAGCTAACTTTCCAACAAACTTTGTTATAGATGTTTTGCACAATTGAAAGAGCATACCAATTTCAAAGAATAAATAATTTACTCTGTCTTGTTCTCTGTGTGGTTAAACAGCCATCAGATGCCAGAGGCCTACTCTCATGAGTATAATTTTTATACTATGATGTTACTTTCACACCCAGGTTTGCTTAAGTTCCATCTTCCTCCAAACCAATCATCATTAAGCATTTTCTCTGTGCTAGGAAGCTGAATAGAATTTTTTCTTGTTTTGAAGTACTTGGGAATTTCAAAGATGTTTTACATAGAATTCATACAGAGCTTGCTTTATTTACATTGTTACATCATGTTTCTGTGACAGAACAGAAAGTATATTTGATTAGCCTTTTTCTTAAAGAATAGAAAGAAAAATAACTTTAAACTGTTTATGATTCAGAGGAATATTTTAGGGTTCTCCAAAGAAACAGTAGGATGTATAGATATATGTAAACAGTGATCATGGAGGCTTAGTGAGTCCAGAATCTGCTAAGTAGGTCAGGAGCTAGAGACAGAGGGAAGCCAGGGCTGCAGATGAAGTCCAAAGGCAGTTTTCTGGAAAATCTCCTCTTGCTTGGAGAGGCTGGTCTTTTTGTGTGTGCCTTCACCTGGTTGGTTGAGGCCCACCCACATTATGGAGGGCAGTCTGCTTTTCTGAGAGTAAGGCCTATTTAAATGTTAATCTCAACTACGAACACCCTCCACGTTGACACATTAACTGTCACAGGGACTATTTTAATGTTGAAATTTTAAGTTGTTCTTCCTGCTTACTTGTTCTTACTCAGTACTGCCCTTGGACCTAAGCAAGGAAGGCCCTACTTTGCTTTGGCCTTCATCAGTTATATCCATCCTCACAAGGCAAGACCAAAGGACCAAAGCTGTGCCTTCATCAGGAGCCAAGCACCCGATTCCATACCACCCTCTAGCTACTCAGAATCCTGGTATTCTTTGTCCAAATAGCTGCAGGTGTGTTTCCAGGGTCTTATGGGCATCTCCCCAAGTCCATGCTCATTCCTTTGTGAATGGTGTACTCACTGTTACTTCTTTAGGGACCACTGGGAGGCTCTTCAGAGGTAGGGAGTACATAGATATATGGGCTGGAGCTGGAGCCTGCGGATGGGACCTAAGTGCTGCAGGATGAGAGCCATGTGCCTTTTTTCCTTACTTGGCTGTATTCAGGCCGTCTCGGGTGTCTAGAATGCTAAACGAGGGCTTCCAAGTCATTACAAAAGTACATTTCTCAAGATAGGAAGATGGACCTTACTCTAAACTCTACTCATCACTTTTCTTAGCTTGGTTTATAACTCTTAAGTATTCACATGTATGGTATGCAGTCTTCCATTTTGTACCTTTGCACCAGACCTCAAAGGTTGGAAGCAGATCTTTCCTATTGTGGGCAAGCAAAATGAGAGAATTAAAAGTTGATTAATCAGTTTGAATCTCATATGTGTCATAAAATCAGGGTAGTGGTTTCCTGAGGAGAGAAAACATTATGACTGGGGAAGGGCCTGGCCTGTTCCATTTCTCAACTTGGGTGGTGATTAGTAGATGTTTATTCTTGGGCTTTGTGCATTCCTCTCCATGGATGAGGGATCTCTAAATTAAAAGTTTAAAAAATGTATTGTTTTTAATTAGGGAAAAAAACCCTGGTATCTCAGAAAAGCCTTTCTTTCAAACTTGTCTGTCACAGATTATACTACATTTGTTCTAAAAATCTTGGCCCAGTCATGGAAATAAACAGAAAAATTAATTTAAATGCTCTAGATGGCAGCTAAATAAATTGTGTGTGTGTGTGTGTGTGTGTGTGTGTGTGTGTGTGTGTGTGTAGGGTGTGTGTTGGATTTTTGTCTTCTAGTCCTCAGCCAGGGAGGCAACGGAAAGAAAACCTCCCTGTCCTCTTTGCATTCTCAGTATCCCATGGGTTAATGAAAAAAATATTTTTAAGCATGCTTTTTTTATTTGACTCAAAGTCTGTGGTTTGTTTATCCAAAAGAAGCAATGATAATTAAAGGCAAAGAGGAGTACTTACTTTTCTCAGGTTCTAGTTTGTTCTGTAGTTTCATGAAAAAAAACAAAAAACAATGTGGATGTGATATCCACATCCAGATACTCATAACAAGGGTCTCTTCTCTGCTTTTATCTTTCAGGTGTCATCATCACCAAATAAGGGAAGTAAAGAAGAAGGTATGGCTTTTGGTTCTTGAAGAGCCTGCATGTATAAATTTGATTATAGTGGGGGAAAACCAGAAAAAGTATAATAGGTTATTTTAAACATTATATAAACCAAGTAAAATACTTTTTAAAATAGTCATTAAATTTTTCAGATGAAATCAATTTTTTTCTAATTTCAGAAAATGAGAAGGAGCAAATCTATTACTTTTAGGCTAGAAAATAGTTTGTGTCAGTGACTTTTTTGGTGAAGTACTGAGAGGTTTCAGGTAGTTCTAATAAAAATTTTTTTTTTTAAGATTTTATTTTTTTATTTGACAGACAGAGATCACAAGTAGGCAGAGAGGCAGGCAGTGAGAGAAGAGGAAGCAGGCTCTCTGCAGAGCAGGGAGCCCAATGCAGGACTCGATCCCAGGACTCTGGGATCATGACCTGAGCCGAAGGCAGAGGCCTTAACCCACTGAGCCACCCAGGCGCCCAGTTCTGATAAATTTAATGGACTCCATATATCTGTATTTGGGAGATTTTTCTTTATTATCTAACCATTTTAAAGAATCACTCATTTTAAATATCCTAAAATCAAAATTTATAGTAAGTTTGAAAATACTGTATTTTTTGTTACCATTATTTGAAGCTGTTGTGAAAAACAAGTAAAAATGTTGTGTAGTAAAAATTTCAGAATATAAGCATAGGCACAAAGCATTCATCTTTGAAACTTTGCAAGATTTTTGGCCCTTTGTTTTAATATAAAACATTAGAAGAGCATTCAACTTGCAAAACTGGAGGAAAAATGAGAACTATTTACTGTGTCACATTCTGCGACGTGTAGAAAAGAGCAGATCTGTAGACATTCCATGGGAAAGCAAGTTATATTCCTTATATGGGAAACTAACAGACTGTTTCTTTGCAACACTATCCCATTTTGGATATTTGACAGGCAGTCAGATTTTACAGTACAAGGTTTTCCTAGACCTTCCAATCTGTAGCTGGGACACTAACCTCTGTGTTATTAGTAGAGACTAAAATGATCCAAAAAGATGTAGGGAATAAAATGGGAAGGCTCTGGAGTTTTTAAGCACAGTTTTATATAAGGCTTGAGCCAAATGAGAGAACTTAGGATGAGAGTTTAAAGGGGAGTAACTTGAAATAGGGAAATGTGTCATACCAAACTTATGATTGTTTTTCTCTGCCTAAATACTTCCTTCAGGTCTAAATTAAATTTGTCTTCCTTCTTCCCTCTTTCCCTCCCTCCCTCACTCTTCACCCTTTCCCCAACACCCTCTTTCCCATTTCAAACACAGAGCAAGTGTGGCACTTCCTTGGCAAGTGATTTGAACATTTGAAGTTCTGCCATGAAGACTCCAATCTCCAAGGACTCCACAACTCCCTCTTCCCAAGTTCTAGCAACAGGCAGATCTATGAGAATTTACTGACTTCCTGTTGAAACTTTTCCCCCCAGCCTTATTCGAGATACACAATATGTAAATAAAGACCAATATTTTTAAATTGTTTGGATATTTATTGATATGAAAAGATTTAAATCTCATAGCAGAAATTTAGAAGCATTGAGTTTTGACCAGTTCTAATTTCTGTGGCTGAAGGAACCCATCAGTTTTATTAGCTTTCATTTCTATAGGTTAATAAAGAAATTATAAATTTTATAAGTTAATTAGATTGTTATAGATAATTACTCTCATTTTCATACCATATTATCTTCTCCAGGTTGCTGGTGGAAGCTTTCTTAAGTCAAACTCTGTCCTCTTACTAGGGCTGTGTAAATGTGTTTACATTTATTAAGGCTTTTTCCTAGAATTTATTATTGTAGAGGGCCTAAACTCTCTGATTCTCATGCAGTCCCCTTCGTCTCAATTCTCATCTCTCTGGCGATGATGCTGAAGTCTTCATAAGCAGCCCAGCTCTCTCACCTGAGCTCTGTCTCTTGGCTGTCTCTTGGACGTCTGCAGGCCCTCTGGTCCAGAACTGAACTCTCTTTTCTTCATTCTTCAGCAGGGGAATTCACATTCTCCTAGACGCCCACTCAAACCCTTGAAATCACATCGAGCCTTCCCTTCCATCCCCACCATGCTGGTTCCCCCCTGATTTCACTTGGATGCTTGGACCAGCCTCCCAGCCCCTCTCCATGCCTCCCAGATCCAGCCCTCCACCTCAGCCCCATTGCTCTTGCTTCATTGCATATCCTCTTGTCTCCTGAGCGACTTACTCTGTGTCTGCTTCTCTCCCTTTTCATGCCATCCTCCACTTTGCCCATCATTTTCTTAAAGCAAAGGTCTTGCCTTGTAGTATTTTTATTGAACACCTTCAGTGGCTTTCCATGTTCTGGAGAATAAGAATCAGACCCTCTGATTTCCTCAGGAGCCCCACCCTCCAGCCATGCCACACTGCTCACTCCTCTCCAAGCACATCTTGTCTGCTTATGCTCCCCTTACTGAGCTTCTTAGGCCAGTTCTGTTCACATCTTTTCTTCTTTGTTATCATTATAGAATGTTCGATTTGCATAATCTGTTTTGAAGCTGTGGTAGCTGTTACAATAGCTGCCATTTCTTGAGCTCTTCTATCATGTAGTAGGTTTTAGATGCCACGCGTGCATATGCCCTATAAGGTAGAGATTGTCCACTTCATGTTGAGGCTCTGAGATGTTCTATAACTTGCCTTGGGTCACACAGTAACTTTTAGAACCAGAATTAGACCTCTTGACAATATGGCTCTAAATCCTGTGTTTTTCCACCCTGCTATGCATTCTGCTTCCTACATACAGCCTCATTGTGATGTAGGCAGAGCTGAGAGTATGCCTATTTTACAGGTGAGGAGACAGGTATAAGCCCAAGTGACATAGTAAGTAATTTTCACTCAAGACGGTTTTGGGAATGTGGAAACTTTTTTGGAGGACATCCAAGAATGTGAGGAGAGTAACTGTTTTTAAGTTTATTGATACATTGATTTTTTTTTTTTATGTTGTGGGACTAAAGCATAGAGAAAATAAGGAACAACCATTATTGCAGTAGTTGTAAACAATAAGCTGAATTATCAAAGGACAAATTAGTGGGCTTGTGGCATGTCGTGTATTAATCTCCCGAGAGTTGGAAGAGAGAGGCCATGTCTGATGGGGCAGCTCACACCTGTTTACTCTTCTCCTTCTAGAAGTCAGTAGTACTTAGATGCTACTAGTTAGGAAGCCTTCCTCATGACAGTAGGGTTAGTCAAAATTCGCAGAATATGATTTTGCATAGTTAAAATCTTAATAAATACATAATTTTGAATATTAATGTTTCTCTTACAGGCATCTTTCTGTGTTGTTACATGGCCATCATGATAATGGTGACAGTTATATTTAATTGTATGGCTATTTCATGATTGTTTAATAGTGTCTTCCAGACTAGCTGATCTGATCTTTGTCATCCTTTTCCCATGGAACAATTAAATTGAATAGATTTTATACTATATAGTTATAAAGGAAAACTCAAAAAAGTAGAGTAAATCATTGTTAAAATTGCCTACAATTTTAGGCAAAAAATTTCCTGATTTTTTCCTGATTTTTTAGGCAAAAATTTCCTGATTTCCTACAAATCAGGAAACCAAAAGTGAACCATGGATGGATTTAGGTGACACGTACTAGAGCCAGTAACCGTGGATGTGAAAAAGCAAAGAGGTAGACTATTGACGATTCATTTTTCCCAAACTTGCTGTTATTATAAGTGTCTGAAATTTTTTTTATTTTTATTTTTCACATACAGACAGAATCATTTCATACATGGCACATTGAATTTCACTCCATTATTTTGCAGAAGGAACGCACTGAATTTCATAAAATCCATTTCTCCATCAAGGACTACATGTATTTTTAGCTGTTTGTGTACTCATTAACAGCAACATTTGATTTATTCCCAGAAGAGGGATCGTTACATTGTCATAGATGAAGATGCGTCTTGTGACTGCTCATTTATCTTTATTACTTACTACTATCCTATTACAGAGTGGATCACATCTACAGATTCTGGGTAGTGTGTTTTTTCATCCTCCTTGTACATTCTGTCCAAGCTGTGTATCAGGGTTCACCTATGGGGTCTTTGAAACACCAGCTTCAGAATCACTTAGAATGCTTCTTAAAAATCTTTCCAGCTTTCCCTAAAAATCTGTTAAATCAGGATCTTGGCAGAGGGAGCCCCAAACATGTTTTCCCCTCATCCCCATAACGTCTTATGTATTAAAAGTTTTAAATCCATTGGTTTAGATAATCGAGGGCTAGATCATTCTGGGAATTTCTCAGTTGATGTTCTGCTTGAGACTGTTCCCCTAAAAGGCGGAGAATAAAACCAGATGTCTGTCTTTGTAGTGGGCTCGTGCACTGAATGTTAGCATTGCCTCCTCCTAGGAAGAAGAAAGCCAAAAGGAAATAAAGTTAATACCAAATTTAGTGTTAAATATTAAATGTCTTTTCGGCTTCAAATCAGAAAATTTATATCCAATGAGAATAACGTTTGCTTTCTAAGTTATCAAACTGTTTGGATAAAGTAACTGAGCCCCCAAGAACCGGCCACCCCACCATCTGGCACCTGGCACCCTAAGGCGAAGTGACAGAGAAGCCTCTCCTGATGGGACGGCCTCATAGGAGTCGCAGCAGTGAGGTGCTCGGCTGTGCTCTGACAGGAGCAGGAGAAGACCAGGGCGGCGATGAGACGTGAGAGCTTTATACAATGTGTGAGGCCAGCTGCCTGTCAGGGCTTCTGCCAGTTTGCCCTATTTGGATGACCTGTGCGAACAAACTCTACTTCTCAGATTCTTTCCCAACTTAAAGGGAGCCAGGAAGAAAGGCATAAGCTGTTCTTTATTGAGTTCTCTGTGTCAGAACCAACAACACATCTATCGGTCCTACCCTGAATGCCACAACTCTGGAGGTATCCTGGTGCACCCCAAGGGGAAAGCTGTCAGTGCATCTCTTCTCCGTTAAGAATACCTGATACACTGTGAAGTGTGTAAACCTGGTGATTCACAGACCTGTACCCCTGGGGATAAAAATATATGTTTATAAAAAATAAAAAATTAAAAAATAAAAAAATAAAAAAATAAATAAATAAATAAATAAATAAATAGAATACCTGATACATCAAGGAATCTTTCCTCTTTCCAAGTACCTATTTGCAGAGGGTTGAAGCATGCAGAAACATTAGGGGGCTTTAACTACATCAGTCCTGAATGCATCTGGTTGCAGGGATTTTAATTAGCCAACCCTGTATCTAGAAATGCTTCTTTTTTGCTCTTTTAAAATTCAGTTATTTATTGAGTGAGTACCTATATGTATGCCAGGCATTTTCCAAGTCCTTTGGCTATGTCAGTGCAAGACACAAAAAAGCCCCTGCCCTTGTAGACTTTGCACTTGTGTGGGGAAGACGGATCGTGAACATCGTAGGTAATTTGTACAGTATGTAGAAGAACAAGAACAGGGTAAGGTGAACATGGGCATTCCAGCCTGTGTTCAAGGGTAGGAGTGTGGACTGAGGTTCTAAATGGAGTAGGTCAGACGACAGCCAGGCAGAGGGTTGAAGACAAGCAGGAGTGGGCCCACGTGGGTCTCTGGGGGAAGACCACTGAGGCAGAGGGAATATCAAGAACAAAGGGCCCTTAAGCAGGGATGTGGCTGGCTTGCAGGAGGAGCAGCAGGAGTCGCAGACACAGGGACACAGGTCCCACAGGTAACAGGGAGAGAGGGGAAGCAGCCTTGTAGGCCAATGCAAGGATTTGGCCTCACACCCTGATAAAATCAGGAGCCGTGGAGGGTCCTAAGCAGAAGAGTGGGTCACTCTGCTTGCTGTGAGGAAAACAGACTATGCTTGAAGTGAGGGGTTGGGGGCAGTGTAGGGGAAGGATAGAAACAGGAAGATCACTGGGGATGTCTACAGTGATCCCGGACACTGGAAAACAGATTTGCTTTGTTTGAGATCCTTTTCTTAGTGTAAGTTCTATAAGATGTACTCCTAGAATAAGAACACTTTAGGACCAAAAAGATCTTGACAAGGGTTGTTCCATGTTATATTGGCACAACAATATATGAAATTTCTAGTTTCTTTTTTCCTACCCTTCCTGTAACAGGATATTTTGTTATTCTTATTCATAGTAGGCTTAAATTTTTTCCTGCATCTTGTCTAGTAATAGTGTCTTATAATGTTCTGTTTTCTTTATTTACCCACTGGGTCTGAATGTTCTTATCAATGTTTATGATATCCTTAGTCTTCGGTGCAAAAATTGGATCCTCAAAACTGCATCCAAGTTGAAAGAAGCCCATTCAAATACAAACATCCAAATCTGGATCCTGAAAATATTTATGCTGAGCTAACTGTGGAAACGGGGGCATAACAGGCTAATTTTCCTTGTTTCAAGCAGGACTAAATATAGGACTATATTATGTTACTGCTTCCTGATGTCTGTCAAAAGTTAAACATGAAAAGTAAGATAAATTTTTAAGACTCACGCTCTAAGTTAAAATGGACAAAATCTAGTGGAACCAGTACAGTTTTAAGAGAAACATGAAAGAGTGGCAAACAGTGAGGCTTCTCCAGTCAAAGCAGCTGAAACCAGATGGCAGAACAGCATCTGCGGTCGTCCAGCTAGCAGAACTTGGCAGCTGGCAAGATCAGGGATGACCATCCTTCGGCAAGGGTTCTCCCCACTTGGGAAGTAGAACACACACACTGGGATTCCAGCCAGAGTCTCTTACGTCAGGAGCCCTTCTGTGCACAGGTGGATAAGAACAGCTGAGTCCACAGTTAAAGCCACGTACACTTTGCTGCTCCTTCCCGCCTAAACCGACAGCAATGTGGGCAAAGGCACGCGCTCAGAGGCCCCTCTGGGCCGGAGCTGCGTGCAAGTTCGGCGCCTGGGCAGGCAGAAGTAGAATAGAGCTCAGGGTGCTGACTCCATTGTGATGACGTCCTTTCCACTGTATCCAGATGCTGCTTGAGCTCTCTTCCTCACAGCCCAACTCAAACGCTGCCGATTCTGTGAACCCTTCCCCAGCCCGCCTGTTGAAATCAATCATTTTCTCCTCTGTGAGGGCGGAGTGGCACAATTGATTTATTCCTCCTTCCCAGGATTTGGGTCATTCTGGCTTCTATTAGAATTGTTCATATGGTCCCTATTACTGGGTTATAAACTTAGTGAGAGCAGAGATTGGATAATGACAATTTAGGCATTTTTGTTTTTACACATTAACAATTCATGTTTGTTGTCCTATACTGATACAACATCCTGTGAGGAAGACAGATACTCTTTCCATTATACTTACCACACTAAGTAAATTTACAGGTTCCAGATGTCTGGAAATCACAGGCCTTCAGCATCTGCAGTTGGTGTTTATTACTGCAACAAAAGCATTTTGAGGGCTATCTCTGCTCTTTTCTGAAAGCCCATGTAATATCTTTGAAATAGAAGAGTCTATTCCTGGGCCACGTGGGTGGTGCGGTCGTTAGACTTCTGTCTTTGGCTCAGGTCAGGATCGCAGGACGCTGGGATCAAATCCCACGTCGGGCTCTCTGCTTAGCGGGAAGCCTGCTTCTCCCTCTCCCTCTCCCCATGCTTGTGTCCCCTCTCAGTGTCTCTCTCTGTCAAATAAATTTAAAAGTCTTTAAAAAAAGAAAGAAAAAAAATCTATCCCTTTTAAGGATCTCCAAAAGAGGAGATTTAACATACCTAATATAACTACTTTTAATTTAGCTTGTTTTATTTTAAATATATATGGACCTGATCACTGTACTCCGAGAATTCCTCATAAGTCTCAGGCATAAAATTAAGTATTAAATTTTTTCCCCAAGTTCTGTAATTCCTAGTTCCTCAAAGTGTACTCTTCATTGAGAATTTTCTTGAAATCCTTTCCAAATTATTTTGTTATCTTTTATATCCCCCTGTGGAGCCCCCAAATGAATAAACATCTGCCCTGTGTTTAAAAAAAAAAAAAAAGATGAAAAAGAAGAAAACTGATCCTTCATTTTTTAATGCATTCCACATACCTTTTTAATGCAGCCTAGAAAATTTTGTCCTTTCTGAAACAATGACTGGTGTTACCTGTTTTTTTTTTTTTTTTTTTTCTCCTCGGAAGTGAGTAAAGGGTATCCAGAAAGATAAGGATCTTATCTCTGCATTTTGAGAATTTTGAAAAGGATCTTATCTCTTATTGGTATTTAAGGCATTTTGAGAATTTTTACATAAGATTTCTTAACACTTGGGAAGAAAAGTTTAACTTACATAAAAACAATACCTTAATTGTGAAAATATTAAGAGTGATCATCACATGTTTACTGCTACTCTTTTTGAGGATCATGGGACAAAAATAAACATGAAACACTTAAAAATAGGCTCAGGGCCCAAAGGCTAAACTTCTTGTTCCAGAGTGCCTTCCTACATGGGTTTCAGTGTAATTGTTAAGAAAAGAACTTCCGTGTTTGAAACTTGATCTCCCAAACTTGAAAGTATGAAATAACACATTTTTGGTTTTCAAATTAGAAATACTGTGAGTAGCACAGTGCTAGAAGACCTAAATAATCTTGAGAGAGGGACAGAACAAATGAGAATACTATATAGTGAGAAATCAGAAAAATGCAACCCATGTGGATCTCATATAAATAGTTTAGCTGAGGAACTCTCATGAAAAAATAGTTTTAAAGGGCATCTATTGCTCTTAAAATTCCACTTACTTTAAGCTGTATGTCAGAGAACAATTTTCTCACAGAAAATTTTAGTTTTCCTACTTCTTTCTGCAATATCAATGCTCCGCCGAATTCTCCTTTAGTTTTTTATAGCAATTTAAAATTGCTAATTCATTCATGAAGACTTAAGGAGTCCCTGGTACGTTCTCAAACCATAATTCAATTTTTTTAAAAGATTTTATTGATTTATTTGACAGACAGAGATCACAAGTAGGCAGAGAGGCAGGCAGAGAGAGGGGAGGGGGTGAAGCAGGCCCCCTGCTGAGCAGAGAGCCCGACGTGGGGGTCGATCCCAGGACCCTGGGATCATGACCTGAGCCGAAGGCAGAGGCCTAACCCACTGAGCCACCCAGGCGCCCCACCATAATTCAATTTTTACCAATACCCACCCCAGCCTCTCTTCTCCTGTCCTTCAAAACAAGTACTACAAATGTAGTTTTCATTAGTAGCAGCGTCATCTCTAGAATATCCTTAACCACTTACAAATAGATTTTATGTAATTCAGCAATCTGCCAAAAGCACAATAGCTATAGGCTACGAGTTGCTTTTCTGAATCTAAAGGAAGATTTAGAACATAGAACGTTCTGAAAAGGGAAGACTCTTGCATGTAAGATGAGGTGAGTAGAGCCCAGAGAGATTGGTTGCCGAGAGTTATCAAGCAAGCAAGTAGGGAAGACTGACCAGAAAGTAGATTTCCTGAATCCAAGCCTAGAGTTTCGTTTTTGCTCTTGTTTTTTGTCTTGCTTTCCTGTGAACTTTGCCACCTTGAAAGTAGAAGGGTAATCGTTTATCCCTTTGTGAGGATGTGTTTAAAAATCACTGTGCTGGAATACCTGGGGTTCTCCGTCAGTTGAACGTCCAACTCTTGATTTTGGCTCCTGTCATGATCTCCGGGTCCTGGGACAAAGCTCCCAGTCAAGCGCTCTGCTCAGCGGGGAGTACGCTTGAGGATTTTCTCTTGCTCCCTGGCCTCCTGCCCCTCCCCTGCTCATGCTTGCTCTCTTTCTAAAACAAAAAAATAAATCTTTTTTGTTTTTTTAAATTGCATTGTCATGACTGTGGAAATGAAGATAGGCAACATTTTGCCATTCTTCGCTGTAAATTTCTTCCCAACTTAAAGTTATTTGAAATGTCTGTGGTTTTCTTTATATGGAGCTTTTTCATCTTAAGTACTTCCTGGTAGGCTCTCAAACCCTCCTCTGAGTTTTACCACAGCACAAATTTTTATTGACAATTGGAAAATAGTACTCGTTAGTGACTTACAGCCACTTTTTCAGGCAAAATTATGTTCAATCTTTGTATGTGAGTCTGACAATAAGCTCATCTCTGGTGGCCTGTTTTAGTCTGTGGCTCCCAGTATCCCATACTGGGAATGGGAAAGAAAGGAATGCAAATCCGTGGCTCTTTTCCCTTTCACATTTACACTGTAAATGGGCCATGAAACTGTAGACCAGTCTTGAGTTTTTCACAATGTGTCAGTACTCGGAGCAAATGGCAGGAACATAAACCAGCCATGCTATCAAAAAAAGTTGGTCTTTATACTAACATCAGTTTGGGTGGATGTTTTCCCATGATGTAAAACAAAAAGTGCAACAAATTAGGTGTGCCACTCCTTACTGCATTTTTCCAATGTGCAGGGAATGAAAGATTTAAAACAGAACTTCAGAGGAAATAGGTGGCATGGGCGCTGGAATTAATGCTGGCCAAATACTCCGAGGCACAGGTTCATCCTTTCTAACCAATTGTCTGTCTATCCCATGAAAGCTCTTTGTGATTTATTACACAAAACATATTATGTGAGGAGTGTTAAGGGCTGGCCTCAGGGCTGGATACTTGGGAGGACTGTGACGAACAATCACTTGCTGCTACTGACAGGCACATGAGAGTGTCCAGCTTAGAATGCAATTTTAATTTAGATTAGTAGGTTCGTACAAATTTCTTGGTGAGAGATACTTTTTACATGCAAATGGCAATTGGTTTCTTGCCCCCCTTTCTCCCCTGGCAAACATTATTATAACATACGTTATTACAACATATATTTGACCATCTTGGTGTGTGTACCCATAAGTATGATGTTAGGTGGTGCCTCTCAGAGGAAAAAGGGGAGAAACAATGAATCCTTGTTTATTTTTTTCATGAACAGAAATTTGGCTATTGCTCTAATGGGACATAAACCTTTGATGGCACAAACAATAAAAGTTCTGCTCCTCAGGTGGAGAGGGGGGTGCAAGGCACCAGCATTTGCTCTGTCCTCAGCCAGCCTCTTGCTCCCTCATCACTTGCCTCCCCTCACCCCATAGGATATGCTCACTACCCAGGGGCAGCACTTTTCTGCCCCCCCTTGCGTCCTGTCCCTGTGCTTTAATAAACCACTATTTTGCACCAAAAAAAAAAAAAAAAAAAAAAATTCTGCTCCTGAGAACACTGTTCACAAAAGCAATTATCTTCCTGTGATTTGTGAGAACAGGATTCCGGAAACTTCACATGTAAGGAACGAATTTTAATGTCAGGTAGGGAGCGGTGCCCCTTTTTGCTCTTCACTATGGCAGAGAACATGGTCATTAATGCCAGTGTTTTGACAGCATCTTAAGAAGGGGTTGGTAATTTTAATTTCTTCATGACAACTGATAATTTGATTATTTGGCAGTAACTCTGGGATTGATGTTGGAGTCATTATCAGAGCTTAAAGAGAATTTCCCCTGATATTCTCATTTATTCAAGACCTCAGAACTAATATGTGCTATTTTTATATATTGAAATTTAAATCACCATTGTGTGGGATTTAGACAAAGCAATATTACATCACAAGTTTGGTGTAGAAAGGGGTGCCTGGTGGCCTAGTCGGTTTAACATCTGCTTTCAGCTCAGATCATGATCTCAGTGTCCTGGGATCGAGCCCTGCATCAGGCTCCCTGCTCAATGGGGAGTCTGCTTCTCCCTCTCCCTCTGCTCCTCCTTCCCCTGCTCATGTCTCCCTGCCCCCCACCAAATAAATAAATAAAATCTTAAAAAAAAAAAAAAAAGGAGAGAATAAAAACACTGTTGTAGAATGTTAGCCAAGTGACCATTAGTGGAAGTCTATTGAAAGACTTCGATATGAGAACAATTATCTGATTATCTTTAGACTGAGGTGTCCCATGATTATGTTGGAAGTGTGCTTGCTCCCATTTCCAAATGGTGGAGCATGACAAGGGAAACATAGGCTCAGTTTCGCATTTGCCTCCTTCTCTGTTTCTAGCACAGTACACTGAGCGCCATAGACTAATAACACTCTGAGAATGAACATAAACAGCCCTGTTGTCTTAATTAGGTAAAAGTTAAACGGTTATTAAAAAACTGACTTTTTGGGGGGCACCTGGGTGGCTCAGTGGGTTAAAGCCTCTGCTTTCGGCTCAGGTCATGGTCTCAGGGTCCTGGGATCGAGCCCTACATCGATCGGGCTGTCTGCTCAGCAGGGAGCCTGCTTCCCCCTCTCTCTCTGCCTGCCTCTCTGCCTACTTGTGATCTCTCTCTGTGTGTCAAATAAATAAATAAAATATTTTTTTTTAAAAAGCTGACTTTTTGAATTTTGTTACTTTGTTCTGCATAATAAACTATCATAGCATTTGGCAGACTATAACTCATCTCCCTTTCTGTGGGTCACAGTTGCTGAGGGTCAGAAACACAGACAGGGCTTAACTGGGTCCTCCAGCTTGGGGTTATCTTAAGGCTTGACTGTGGAAGGATTTTCTACTATGCTCACATGTTTGTTAGAAGGATTCAGTTTCTTGCCAGCTATTGGCTAGAGGTCACCCTTAGACCCCTGCCATGGAGACCTCTCCAGCATGGCAGCTTGCTTCTCCCATGGGCAAGCCAAGAAGGAAATAGTGCCCCAGCAAGATGGCCATCACCATCTTTTGTAACCTAATCATGGAAGTGACATTACATCACCAATCCTTATCCTATTGGTTAGAAGCAAGTCACTGGGTTCAGCCTACACTTGAGAGAGGGGACTAAACCAAGGAGTAGATACCAGGAGGCAAGCGTCACTGGGCACCATTAAATGCTGCTTACCACAACCACCAACTATAACCAGTAGAAATTCAACACAGGCCAGTAGAAGGTGGTGCGTGATAGGTGGTCAATGCTGCCATATTCCCGGGAAAAATGACTCTGGCAGAGAATTCGTGAGGTTTATCTGAGTTGAATGCCAAGAAAAAAAAGCATTATTCTAGAAAATTAAGGCCCATTATGAGAAAAGATTTTCCTAGAAATAATAACAGGCGTCTGTAAGGGAGGGACATCCAGCCAAGGAAAAGGTGAAGTCTGTTCCGAAGGTCAGCAATCAGTAACGTGCAACTGAAGAACTGTATGCTTGAGATTTTTGCAAGGTGCCCGGTGAGTCATGAAAAACATAGGCAATACAGAGGAATGAATCATTTAAGGGAAGATAGAACAAGCTAATACATTTAATTGCTTTTAAAAAAAAACCTAAACTTTAAACAACTATTAGAGATTTTAACACACAAGTGTCAAGGAACATAACACCATGACCACTGAGGGTCTGGGTGTCACACTTAACTCCAGGTTCCCAGGGGAGTTTCAGAATTCTTAGTGGCTTTAGGGGAATGGCAGTGCCAAGGTTATTCCAGTAGATGCACAAGGTTATTGGAGAGGAATTTGTAGGATATGAGACATCAGAAATATTAAGTAACAAGCATGTTTCAGAAGAAATAAGATAGTATGGCATGATTGTTAAAAGCTTTGGTTCTGAAATGAAACTAATTTAAAATTTCTTGTTAGCACCATTACTTAGTGGCTGTGTGACCTTGGGCAAGTTGTTTAATTTTTTTTAGCCTCAGTCTCCTTTAACTATAATGGCTTCATCAACAGTATCTACCTTTTGGGTTTGTTTTGAGAATTAAGTGCAATAATGTACACACTATTTAGTGGCACACGGTAAATGCCCACTGAATATTAGCTATTACTATTATGTAAACTGATGTCTGCATCACAGAGGAAAGAGAAAGAGATGAGCCATGATGAGTCAAGGCTTTGGCCAGGGATGTGGGAAGTGCTGTTCACCGATGAAGAGTAAAGGCGGGGGTGAGGATGGCATATGATTTGGATGAGAAAGGACAAGGTCAGTTTCAGGCTTGTGAAATCTGAAGTGTTAGAATGTGACAATATCCAGCAATTCTTTATTTACGTACGAGGTTAAGTCTGGAGGTGAGGAATTTGTAGGATACCATGTTAGACTTGGTATCCTACAACTGTTAGACCATGTTACAATTAGAGATACCATGTTCTTCTGCCCATTGGGTAATAGTAGCACCAACCAAAGTAAGCACGTGACCCTCTCCCATTTTGGCACCCCCCAAGTTAAAATGGATTTATTCAAGACATACCCCAAGCTGAGCCAGTCAATATCTTTTCTTAAAGATTTGAAATTGAGACCAAGACATTACAGTCCAGGCTTTCTAGTCTCCTTATCAAAACAGATATAAATTCAGACTGCACAAAGAAGAAGGAAACTGCCATACAGAAAAAGAAAACAAAAGAGGTAAGAAAGGCTACATGTTTTGAGTCCCTGATCTGAGGTGTTTCTGAGGCTCAACTTTAATTTTGCCTAGGATCCCTTAGTTAAATATCTTTTAAATTTTTATGCTGGTTCAAGTTAGGTTGTTATTCCTTGCAACTCCCAGCCAATACCAACAAGCCATATATTGGTGATAACTGCAGGTATTTTGAGTGAATGAACTCCTTGAAAGAATTGGAAGTACCAGGAAGGGAACAGAGAAGATGTGACGAGATTGAGAATGGGTACAAAATTGAGCCAGTGGGGGGTGGGGGGGAACAGAAAATTGAGGCCAGACTGGAGGGACAGGTGGCTGGCCACCCAAATGCAGGAGTGGCCAGTGAGAATGAGGTCGAAGGAAAGCCCAATGAACTTAGTTTTTAATTTTAATTAAAGCTTTTAATTACATTTAGTTCTTTTGACATTACCACTGGTAATTTTCAAGATACCTACCATCCTCAACAGATAAGCTTTAATGAAATCTCTTTGTAAAACTTTTTGGAACTTGGCAAACAGTGTTCCCTCTTTTATGTCATCATAGCACATATGTTTGGTGTATCTGTGTTTAATTCAGAATTGTTGGGTAAAGGGATTGATTGCATTAAATCTACATTGGTTATTGCTCAAATAATCTGATCTTTTAATGGTGAGTGTACTCATCTGGGCTGAGTCACTGAGTCTTGAGCTTAGGAACCAATTCAGAAACAGTGGGGAGGAACATCATGGTGGCCACTACAAAAGGCAGGAGAAGATGGGTATTTCAGGCTGCTAGGAGGACTAGAATGGAGACCTTTGGGGAAAGAAGTGGCCCCGGTCAGAACAAAGTATGACCCAGAAGAATGGAGCTGATGGAAGATAGGCTTCTCTGAGGATCCAGAAAGATTCAGAACAGGTGAGTGAGTACATTGTACAATGTACATTGTAGCTCATGGCAACCGAGTAATAAAGTAGCAAAGCATCTGGCTTCGTAAACACTGAGATTTGATGTAAAATAAGAGTGAATCGCCTTGCAGAAGTAATGCTGAGTGACAGTCCTCATATGTACAGGAAGAAACATAGGATACTTTCTATTCCTCCTGCCCCCTTTTTTTGTTGTATGGTTCCATGTATTTGTGTTTGAAGAGGAAATGAACTGATTTGTTTTGAAAAGTGTGTGTGTGTGGGTATGTGTGTGTTAGGATAAATAGTAGGCTTTTTCTTGCCCAGGTTTACATTTCTCCAGGCTTAAATCACTGTGTCTTCTACTAGCCAAAAGAGGCACACAGGCTTCTAGAGGAAGCACTGACTGAGGGTCTGGATGAGAAACACACAAAGCTGTCCACTAATAGTACTAGAGATGCCTCAAGTCCTTCTGAGTCTCAGCTGGGATCAGAAGGGAGAAAACTACAGCCGAGATTTCTCTGTAATGTATCTGGGACATATTTGGACAGAAGATGGAGGCACATAACTTTAAGTGCTCATAGAAAACATGAATTTCAATTAGGACTGCATGTCCCTGGCTGAACTGCCTTGCCCTTAGGATAAAAGACATCATTGCCATTATCCCCAGTTTCTTTTTCTGTTGCTTTTGGACCCTAAGTTAATTATGAAGAAAACTCTCAAAATCTGCCAAGATTACTGCCAAGGAAGTGATAGACCACGCTTTACCCCCTACCAGGCAAATGATTAACTGATAAGTTCCTGAGACTACCTCCCCTGTTGCTAGTTTGGCCTCCTTTTGCACTTGGCCAGTGCTGGTCCATGCTCATGGTAAGGGGCGGGGGGTGACGATGCGCTTGTCATCTAAAAGGCTAAGTGGTTACCAGATTTAGACTTGCTTGAAGAAGTAACTGGAAACACACAGAGTTTAACATCTAACATTGGTGGGTGTAGCCACTCAGTGATAATTTCAAAAATTAGCACTACCTTCCTGACCAGTTTGGTGAAGGGAAGGTAAATACAAAGTAACACCTGTTATGGTTAAAAGTGGATAAAAGTATACATTTATACAAACAGCACACAAAAGAATGTAGATGCACTGAAGAAGGTGATTTATTAGAGTGGTGGGCATCTGGATAATTTTTAAAAATGCTCATTGATGTTATAGTATTATGAGTGTAACAAATTTAAAGTAACCACAGTTGATGGATTTACAGCAAGTGATGGTTTTTTGCTTGAACTACAATAAAAACATCTTAACCTAAACCATGCACATAATCACTGAATCAGAGTGGCCCAAATCCAGATTTTGTGAGCCAAGCAGTTATATGGGGTGATAGATTGGTGAAGCCTCACATCCTAGGATGAGAGCCAAGAGAGCTCAGAAGGAGTAACAGGATAACTTAAGTGAGCTTTCTTTTTCCATAAAGGAGGGCTAATAGCTAAACTCTAAAGCTGGGCTGTTCAGAAGCTATGTGAGTTACTGAGTTTGCAGCTAGTTACAAAAAGAGAAAAAAATGTATGTCAATTTCTTCTGGGAAATAGTCCATGAAGATAAACAATAAGGATGGTCTAGTGATGATAAATTGTGCATAGAAAATTGACCAGAAGAAAATGAAATTTGTTCACGGGAGGAGATCGGTCTAACTTACTGGAGGTATATATGTTCTGCAAAAGCAATTAGAACTGGAGTCCTTGAAAGAAGGCCAACTCAGCTAGAAAGCAGGAAGTTTCACTTCCCTCAACGTAATGATGTAGATAAAAATATGGACGCTCTTTGCCTATCTGTTTCCAATGAACATTTGTTTTGCATATTAACTTCAAGAAGACATAGCAATAACTTCTGAAAATCACAATGCCTCTCGTTTAGTAGATCCAGACGGCTTTAGCAGTCCTTAATGTATGCTAAAATTTTGAGATCTAAATTAATCTAGTGGTGAAAAGCCCAGACTTAGGAGTCCTATAGAGCTGGGCCTGAATTCTACTCGTCACTATCTGCCTGATCGTGGGCAACGTGCTTAAACTCTCTGAGTCTCCTTCCTCATCAGTAGAGTTGGGGTAAGAATACTCTCTTGGAGACCACTGTGCTGTATTAAATGAAATCCTCTCAAGTTAACTTAAGAAAAAAGGAGAAACGCTTGTAAGGATATGGGTGTCTTATGAGCCCCCGAGGGCAGGAAGAATAGTGGGCCTCATAAGCAAATGAATCTGGTAACCAAAATGCAGTCTGGCGCCAGTGTGACTTAAGGCCAAATGGTCTGTGTATCATTCTTCATTCTCTCCAAAGACTTGTAAATTGGTCCAACATGGCCTCACCAGTAGAACATTTATTGGTTCTAACGTTCAATGGAGACCAACCTCGTTATCTATACACAGCTGCAAATTCTTACCAGTATGAATGTGATTGGCACAGTTTACCTGATGTCAGGTGTCCACCTCTGGTCTCAGCAGTTGTGACCTGGTGAATCAGGATCTTGTCATATGAAGGTCAACCCTTCCTGGAGTGTAACATTAAAGGTGTGGGAGCAAAGAGAAAAAGATAGGCTTCTTAATAACTGAAACTTGACTTGCTAAGGATCAACTGAGATAATGTATGTGAACTATCTAGAATAATGCCCGGCATGTAGGTCAATAAATGTGTGGCAACTGTGAAATAACACAGCTGATAGGCACGGGCCATAGAATCTCATCCACTTAAGCTTTGAAATCGTGTTTTCCTGCACTTGTCATCAGAGAAGGAGGCTCACAGAAATATTATCAAGTGATGTCTCTGAAAATTTCTTTCTTGACCAAAGTGGCCACTATGAAAAGGTGCTACCTCAGCAGCTTTTGTTACTGGGATCAAGTTCTGCCATCTTTCCTTCCCTCTCCGCGGTCTCGTCAGTGCTTCCCATGGATGTTTGCTGTTAAGTAGATGGCTATTTGAAAAACTGGCTAGCAGAATGACCAAATTATTTGGATATTGTCCTTGAGTTTGTGTAAAAGACATGTGGCTATTGACTATCATTTTTTGTGACATAACCTTCTCTTCCTTCATTGATTTTGGTGAGTATAGAGTACCAGAAGCAAGACGTGGGGTCCAAGTGAAAGCTCCTTGTTTTTATTTGTTTGTTTGTTTGGTTTTTGTTTTTAAAGATTTTATTTATTTATTTGACACAGAGAGAGAGACAGTGAGAGAGGGAACACAACCATGGGGGAGTGGGAGAGGAAGAAACAGTCTTCCTGCTGAGCAGGGAGTCTGATGAGGGGCTCCATTGCAGGACCCAGGGGTCGTGACCTGAACTGAAGGCAGATGATTAACAACTGAGCCACCCAGGTGCCCCAAAAGCTCCTTGTTTGAACACTGAAGTGGTATTTAGCCTTCATGATCTCCTTTTTGGCTGTGAGAAAGTATTCCTCAAGCAGAAAGAAGCAGTCAGTCTCCCCTCAAAGCCGAGCCCAACTGAAACACAAACTACGACCCAAGATGTGCTATTTAATTTCTGCTTGAAGCGGTTGTCTATTTTTAGAATTTAAATATCCCTTTTCATTAAAGAGACATTATGGGATAGGGATGAATGCACTTTTTCTCCCACACCTGCAGCAGCTGGATTTTCTAGGTGGGTGCTGTCTATAAAAGAAAAATTGTCCCAATAAACTTGCATTCTATAATTGATATTGTAGAGTAGGTAACTTTTCGAAAAAATTCAAAAATCCAAACACACTGAATCATTTTTCTTTGAGGTGATCTGAATGTATCATTGTACCAAATGAAAGAAGGGCCTTCACTTGCTGGACTATCAGCTTTTAACAACTGAAAAATATGAATGAGGGCAAAACAGTTAACTTTTCTCTGAAAGGTTTCTTAATTATTTCATAGTGGGAGACATGACCTAATACACTTCCTTCTTTTCTCTCTTGCAACTTTCCAGACTTTACCCTTCCGGGCTAGGTTCTACTTTAGTCTAAGACCAATATTTATTTTGGAAGCAAGGGTACAAATGCAGTTGTCAGAAGACACCCTAGAAAACCAGGATGCACAAGGTATCTGAGAAGAAACCTATGTCTTACGTGTGTCGGTGAAGCGGCTGTGGCTACCTCTGGTTTTAGGTGGAGAACTTGGGGGAGAAGTCAAGTCTTTAGCCTGGTTTAGGATAATATCAATAATTTATATTTGCCCTGGCTGGATCCAGTTCACCCTGGTGCAGACTTCCTGCAGCTGCCCCCCAAAGGCCTTGATCAAGTGGACTTAGAAGGCCTTCTCCTGCTGGGGAGTAAAGCTGTGGTTTTGTAGTGGGTACATTACATCTCGCTGACACGTTCAGGATTGCATGGACATTATGGAGAACATCAGAGGTGCCCTTGTTATTAAATGACTAGGACTGAGAACAGATGGATTGAAGGGACCAGTCCTTAATCCCGATGCCGGGGGGAGGCTGCTCTCGGCCTTGCATCAGGGACCCACTATCTTGTCAGCTCAAACATCTGTCCTGAGCCTGACCAGTTGTGTCTAACAGCTTTTTAGGTATCTCTAGTTGGAAAATCCACAGGCGTCGGCATGTCCATAAATTGAAGTCATGGTTTTTCTTTCCAAATTATACACCTCCATTCATGGATGGGTTTCAGCGTCTGTCCCCATGACTAAGCCAGAAATCCAGGAGTTACTCGCAGCAGTTCCCCTTCCATTTGCTTCCACATTTCGTTTCACTCAGTCTGGTCAGTTCTGCCTTCCAGTAAACCTATGACTTGGTGGTTTGCACTATTCCTGGGCTATTTTTAAAGTCCATCATCTAGAGTAATCTCTTCTTTTAATTAAGGGATGGTTCATTTCCTAAAAGTGAATCATTTAAAAAAAATACAAATGAGGGGGCACCTGGGTGACTCAGTCAGTTAAACATCTGCCTTCGGCTGAGGTCATGATCCCGGGGTCCTGGGATGGAGCCCCACATCAGACTCCCTGCTCAGCGAGGAACCTGCTTCTTCCTCTTTCTCTGCCCCTCCCCCTGCTTGTGCTCTCTCTCTCTTGCTCTCTCTGGCTCAAGTAACTAAATAAAAATTTAAAAAAATAAAAATGAATTTTCTGTTAAAAAAGCGGCAGCATCAGAGGTATATATTCAAGTAAGTTAGAATAGTCATATTGTAGTTATGTAAATAACAGAAAGTTTATAGAAAAATGAATGTACCAAGTATTTTTTTTTCCATTAAAAAACATGTTAATGACAGTGCCCCCAACAAAGCACTGATTCAAGCTTGGCTATCTGCAAATGCTAATGCGCTTACAAGTCCCCTGGAGATCTTGATAAAATGTCGATTCTGATCAAGTTGGTCTGGGATAGGGCCCGAGTCTGAGCTCCGCAGTGATGCTCATGTTGCGGGCTAGAAGACCATGCTTACAGTAGCAGGACCTTAGCCTCTCCACCCAAAGTCATGTTCATTTGCATTTCAAGGAATTCGTGCTCCATATCATCTCCATCTTACTGGGTGAAGTTTCAGGCTTGGCTCTTCCATATCCGCAATGCTGTGCCGATGCTTCCTCTCTGGTGAAGGGAGTCCTTCAGAGAGATGACCCTTCACATTTTTCCATGGTGGAGGATAACCTCTATTTTTATACCAGAGGTAAAAAGCTTCAACTTGCATGAATTCCAGTGACATTTTATATTACATTGTACAGACATGTAAACTCTTACAAGATTAAAAAATAAGGAATAAAAACACCATTCTGGGAATACACGTGTTCGCACACTGTGAACCTAGAAGCTTCTCAAGGGCAACTGAGATGTCAATTTCCGGTGTCCTTAGCCACTGTCAGTGCAAGAGCTTCCGTTGCCAGCAAAAGACTCCAAAAATGTCACCAGGCAATATAAGCCATCTTATCCTGGAAAAAATACGGGAGTATTTTCCCTAAAACAATTGTGAAGTTTTTCATCACTTTATTCTGAAATTACAAGGAGATATATATTTTTTTAAGATTTTATTTATTTATTTGAGAGAGAGAGCAAGAGAGAGCATGAGTGCGATGCAGGGGAGGGAGCAGAAGGCAGAGGGAGAGAGAGAAGCAGGCTCCCTGCTGAGCAAAGAGCCCGGTGTGGGGCTCGAATCCCAGGACCCTGAGATCATAACCTGAGCTGAAGGCAGATGCTTAATGACTGAGCCACCCAGGCACCACAAAGATACTTTAAGAGTTGTAAAACTTGATACTTCTCTGAGACAAAATTTTTATATATTTTTTTACACAGAGAAGATCCTGTTGTATGTGCCATCAGCTTGCACTTTTTTCACTTACTGATGATTTGGGGCATCTATGTGTACAAGTACATATGGTTTTTAGCATCTGCTTTTTGATACCTGAGCAATCCTTTCTTTTGCGTATTTGTCCGTATTCTGAAATTATAGTTAAAATCCTTTTGGCCTGAGGTAGAGGGTTCATACTCATTAATTGAAAACAATTAATTAGTTGTAGACTTTGAATTGGATTATATTGCCAACACTTTCTGAATGCTATACCAGATACCACACCAACTGCTTTACAAGCATTATTGCATTGCATTCTTTTTAAAAAAAATTTTAATTTTCATTTATTTTTAAATATCTTTACTGTTATGTTAGTCACCATACAGTCGATCATTATTTTTTGATGTAGTGTCCCATGATTCATTGTTTGCATATGACACGCAACGCTCCATGCAATCTGTGCCCTCCTTAACCCATCACCGGGGGGGGGGGGGGGTCCCATCCTCCCACCCCCTCCCTTCTAAAACCCTCATTTTGTTTCCCAGAGTCCATAGTCTGTCATGGTTCATCTCCCCCTCTGACTCTCCAGTCTTCATTCTTCCCTTCCTTCTCCTAATGTCCTCCATGCTATTCTTTATGTCCCGCATATAAGTGAAACCACATGATAATTGACTTTCTCTGTTTGACTGACTTCACTCAGCATAATCCTCTCCAGTCCCATCCAAGTTGATCCAAAAGTTGGGTGTTCATCCTTTCTGGTGGCTGAGTAATATTCCATTCTGAGGCAAAATTTAATGTAGGATCTTGTCAGGCTAATATGTAGGAGCAGATCACTGAGCAATCTGCCCAAACCACCTTGCCTTCAATTTTGTGTTTCCTTATTTTTTCTAGTATTTACAGTGACAAAAGCAAAACTTTACTTCCTATGAACTATGATCCTCGTTAGAACTTAATGCTTAACTACCTATTGCTAATGACGAAAATGAAGAGAAAGATAAGACAATCTAAAGGAAATCATTTGGATGGATGAATCAGTAGAGTGTCCTATATGGCAGTGGTTCAGGTCAGCACCATAACCAACTTCATCATTGTGAAGGAAATGTAGTGAGTTTCCCTTTGAAGTGCAAGACCACTCAAGTGGAAGAGCAGGAGTTAACGAAAAATTAAAAATTATTTAATTACAGGATAGGAAGCCTTAAGCAGAAATGGAAAGTTATGTGGAAGAAAGCCAGGCACTTCTGTAGACACTGCCATGGCCATCAGATGGGGCATTAACAAGGACCAATCTCTTGTGAATATCAGAGACCTGCTGTACCAGATCTTGTGAACTGGCCTTCTCTCTGTCCCCTCTGGCACTAATCTAGTTCAAATTTTTGTAATTCTCATCTGGGTGATTACAGGAAACGCCCATTTGGTCTCGCTGCCCACCCCCCCAATTCATTTCCCACACTGGTGACAGACCACCTTGGAAAATGCAGATCTGACTTCCTCTACAAATCCTTCAGGGTTGCTGCATCAAAGATGGTGATTGAAGTCTCAGCACCTTTCTTGGCACGTGAGTTCTCCACAGCCTGGCCTCTCTTTGCTTTTCACTCCCTCCCTCTGCCCTAACCCTTGACTCTATGCGCCAGAAATACCATGTTACATTCATTTCCCCACAATATTCTAGGCTACCTCATTCCTCAGGGACCATTGCATCTGCCACTTTTTTCATCTGGAACCTCTGGCCACTGTGGGCATCTTGAATGCATGTATCATCTATTTCGCTTACTTCTTATTCTCAGAACCTAGCATGGCACTTACATTATGGGTGGAATAAATGTCCCTTTATTTCCTCTCCAACCTTCGCTGTGTGAACTATTAAACCTAGAACACACCTCAGGTCATGTAATTTTTGTTCATCATATTGCAATTTTTTATATCCTTGTCTTCTCACACCAGGACAGTGAAGGGATTTAAGTTTGTAACTGAAGGAAATTTCCCATTCCTCTTTGTGGAGTAGGCATTTAGGACAGAACCAGAGCCCATCGTTTTTTGGCTTGTTTGTTTGTTTAGACATGAATTTCAGTATATGACTATTTCTTCTATAGAGTTATTCATTTTCAGACACATTCTTTGAGGTGGGATCTCTCGGCCAAAAGGTATAAACATATTTTTAGTTCTTAATACATATGACCAGATTGCTCTCAGGGTGTCACCAGTTAAGTTTTTTATTACTTGGGAATGCCAGCAGTACCATATTGAATGCGCTCAATGTTACCACAACTTCATCTATATCCATTGAATGGTTTTAATATTTATTATTTTTAAAAATAATCTAGTAGGATTATGTGCACGGCAAATGGCATGGCAGATTGTTTTTAGAGAGATTTCCTTCAGCTTTTCTAAGCTGCTTACTTCAAAAAGAAAAGGCAGGCTCTGGAAGTGTGCAGAGGAGGAGAGAGCTCCAGGGTGTGCTGGGATTGCCTCCAGGAATTTCAGCACATTTCTCTGCAGTGCTCCCCACTTCCATCACATTGGCTTGTTTCAAGAGTTTAAAAGTCCAACCCGAGGCATGCATCGAACAGGTTACTATTCCAAAAGGAGCTGAACTTTCGTTATAGAGGAGATTAATCTAGAAAACAAGTTATTCTATATTAGGATGAGTAATTGAGGCAAAATCTCTTTTTCCACTTTCCCAGCTCTCACTAGGCAGCTTTCCAGTGTTTTCTCATGTTCGTGGATGATTTCCGACTTTTAGACATTTTAGTTCGCTGGAGCAACGTTCATTTGGTAATTTGTAAGTCCTCTGGGTCTCTCTTCCTCATCCTCATCTTCTACTTTGTGAACCCTTTGGGGTAGGAAATACCTCTGAGTGACAGTCTCGCACACGCACGGAAAACATACCTACTAGGTGACTGATTGAGGTTCGCACCTTTCTGACGCGGCAGAATCTGCGGCAGAGCCTCCTGCTATTCACGTGCACACGGATCACGGATCACGGGATGGGAATTCAGCGTGCAGGAGGTGGGTGGAAAAGGAGAAGTCCCAAGGAGGGGAAGAGGAAGCACACATGGCCCCTACTGCCGTCCTCATCAGACTTTCTGTTTGGATAGCGCATCGCATTTGGCTAGGGCTGAAAAGCAAAATTCTGTATTTAATGAGCCAGTAAAATGCCTGGAGCACCAGTGGGCTTGGGGAGGCTTGACTTTCCATGAAGCTAAAAGCCGATAATTGAGCCGGTGCGCCAGCTGGGACCTGGAGGTTTCTACTCAAAGAGCCGTGGCTTGAACATCTTTTTTTCTTCTTCCCCTCTCATGTGCAGCCAGCTTCTGATGAGGACTCCGATTCTCCCGAGAGTTAACTGCTATCACCTCAATTATTTTGATTAACCCTTAACTCTGAGAGTCTCAATTTACTGACATGCCACATTAACGGCAATCCTCCCGCGTAAATGCCTGCCAGGGGGTGGGAGTGGTGGGGGTGGGGTGGGGGGAGGGCTGCGTGATAAACCAGGTCTGCTGCCAGGAGGAGGAGGTTGAGCCTTTTTCTTTTTTTTAAGCTCAAAATAGAACTGTAATTGTTTCTGCCTCAGAAACACATAAGGGAGATGAAAAGGTAAGCAGGAAAGTCCATTTTATATCATTTTAAGCTAAACTCCCCCTTCAAGGGACAGTTTTAGTTGTGAGATTGCTTTCTTGGGGATCTTTTAAAAACAAATGGAAGGGCGCCCACTCCTCCATCGTGTGCTTCAACAATTTGCACGACATGTTTGACCTCTCATTCCCAAAGTCTTGACTACTTATGCCCTGAGTCAGAGTTGAATCTGTAGGGAGTCTCACACAAACACTTTGGGGAGATTTGGGGGCTGGTGGTGGAGGATTGTCTTGGGTATTTAGGAAACATAAGCAACAACCAAACAAAACATTATTGTCTTAGTCTACACAGGCTGCTGTAACAGAATGCCACAGACTGGATGCCTCCAAACAACAGAGATTTATGTCAGAGTTCTGGAGGCTGGCAAGTCCAGATCAAGTCACCAGCATGGTAAGCGTCTGGCGGGGGCCAGACTCCTGGTTCATAGAGGACTGTCTTCTTAGTGCCCGCACATTTGGGGTCTCTTTTATAAGGGTACTAATCCCATTCACGGGGGTCCTATCCTTGGAAGCCAATCACTTCCCAAAGACTCCACCTCCTAATGTCATGAAGATGGGCATTAGGGATTAATACAGGAATGTTGGGGGTACCTAGACCTTCAGTCTCCAGCAATTCTGATAGACTAGCTTAACCGCAGTCATGGACTTAGAAGGCTAATGTCATGGCCTTTGAGCTTGATCCAGTACCTAGATCCTAGGGTGTGAGAGAGGATAAAAGATGAAAGATAAAAGAAGCAGTTGTATGTCCAAAATCCACTGAGGTTTTGGTTGATTTCTCAAGGTGTATGGAAAGAAGTTCAAGGAAATGTTCTATAATGATTTATATGTCAAGTTTAATACATACTATGATTTCTCACTCCCAAACTTTAGAGACAATGGGCAAATTTAAGTGAAGATGAGTCATTACAATTTAGGGAAGTATATTCTGTTACAGGCGAGAGCAGCTATGCCAATCTTTTGCCATTTCATTTGCAAAGATGTTTCAAGCCACATTATTCTTCTTTCATTTAAAAATGTCTTTAGAGCATGTAATATAACTTTAGTGTAGTTATATAGGATAAAAGGTCTGTTTAGCATATTTTAGTCAGGAAATAATTGCCTTCTGGCCTACATTTGCAAACTGTCTGTACACACAATCCGGCCAATTGGGAAACCAACTTATAGATTCATTTTCTTTCTTTATTTTTAAAAAAGATTTTATTTATTTATTTGAGTGAGGATGAGAATGAGCTGTGAGGAAAAGCAGAGGCCTAGAGAGAAGCAGACTCTTTGCTGAACAGGGAGCCCAGTGCGGGGCTTGATCCCAGGACTCAGGGATCACAACCTGAGCCAAAGGCTGATGCTTAACACACTGAGCCACCTAGGCGCCCCAAGACACTCATTTTCTAGAAACAACTTTTGTCCTCTTTTTGTTTTTGTTTTAGAGGGAGGGGTGGGGCAGAGGGAGAGAGAGAGAGAGAATGCCGAACAGGTTCCACATCCCACACAGAGCCCAGTGCAGGATTCAGTCTCACAACCCTGAGATCATAACCTGAGCTGATTCAAGTGTGGGGCATTAACCGACTGAGCCATCCAGGTGTCCTGCTTTTGTTTTCCTCCTGTTGTCTCTTGCTGCTGCCCCTCGGAACAATTTGTTACTTAAACTGTAACCCCTGGAGGATTTTACTAGTTGCCAAGCACATTTAGATATGGCCTTAAGAAATACATATACTGACAACAGGTCTTTGGGGAGAAGGACGATGTACGACCGTGAAGCTGGGGATGCCCGGCTCGCTCAGGGCGGAAGGCCGCCCCTTCTCAGAAGCCGGGCAGCCGGGAAAGCCCGGTCCGGCCAGGGCGGAAGGAAAACCGCCTGCTTCCCTTTTTTCGTTGTCGCACCTTTCTCTTCCCAGAAGTGCCCGTTATTAGTTAGATGAGTCCTTTGAATGTGCTTGGTTAACTATAAACCTTACCCTCCTCCTTGCTTGTCAGCAAGACGGGATTAACGTTTGACCTTCATCAATCCTTCTGTTGGCTATTGTTTTCTATCCAATAAAAGTGAGACTGTGGAGTTGCTCGTGGCAGCCGTCCTTTTCGGCTGTTGTCCCCTGCTCCCAGTCTCTTGCAGCTGACTTGTTTGTGCCTAATTCTTCTCTCGTCGCCGATTGGAAGCGGCAGTCTCTTGTACCCCAATTCTTCTGCATTAATCTCACTTCATTTTGAGAATTAGAATTGAGATTTCAGAGGAAGCTAAGAAGAAATAAGAAAAAATTGCAAATCAAGGAGGTAAATAACGAATAAATGGTGAGAAATGCCTGAAAGTCTTGCTCAGATGCCACCCCCCCCAACTAAACAGAGTAAAAGGGGTTTCTAGACTCCTGTATGCAGTTTCTCATGTGTTCTTAATTACATATCATCCTCATGCTTAATACTTTCCTCCATAAACCAGACTCTTTCAAGAACGTACATACACAGAAAACTTCCTTGCTTGGGGAAGTAAAAATTTCATTTGTATCAATTAAACTTCAATTAAGATCCATCACTATTGGGGCGCCTGGGTGGCTCAGTGGGTTAAAGCCTCTGCCTTCAGCTCAGGTCATGATCCCAGGGTCCTGGGATCGAGCCCCGCATCGGGCTCTCTGCTCAGTAGGGAGCCTGCTTCCTCCTCTCTCTCTGCCTGTCTCTCTGCCTCCTTGTGATCTCTGTCTGTCAAAAAAATAAATAAAATCTTTAAAAAAAAAAAAGATCCATCACTATTGAGTAAAACTAAAATCATAAATAGCTGATAAAATTAATATGTCCATGTCCTATACACTAATTTATTAAAGTATGTTCCAGAGATTCACTTTAAAATTGAGAACAGATTTCGTTGGCTTTAAGTTTTGAAATCAAACCAGATGCTTTAATCCTTCCACTTATCTCAATTGTTCTCAAATGTTGGCGTGCATGAATCAGAAGCAGTTGAAGGGCTCGTTAAACCCATATTGGTGGACCCCACTCTGAGAGTCCTGATTCAGGAAGGCTAGGTTAGAGCCAGAGAATTTGAATTCCTAAAAGCTCCCAGGTGTGATGGCAAAACTCTTAAAGACATCCCACCAGGAATCCCATTCCCTGGTTACACAATCAAATACCAGTCTGGGAAATGCTGTGAAGGGTCTTTGCAAGTGGGATTCAGGTTGTTAATCAACTGACTGCAAAATAGATTATCTAGGTTTATCTGGGTGGACCCGGTGTAATCACAGGAGAAGGGAAAGGGTAGGTCAGAGAGAGGTCAAGCTCGGGAAGCATTCACTCCGTCCTTGCTGGCTTTGGAAATGGAGGAAGGGGGCTGCAAGCCAAGGATGTGCTTGGCTCTTGGAAACTGAGAAGAGCTTCAAACACCTTAAGGGAACAGAGACTTCAGTCCTACATGGAACTGAATTCTGACAACACAAATGAGCTAGAAAGTGGATTCATTCCCAGAACTTCTAGAAAGGAGTGCAGCCCTGATGACTCCTCGATTTTGGACTTGTGAAACTAAACAGAGAACCAGCTGAGCCATGCTATGCCCAGAACTCTGACCTACAGAAACTGTGAGATAATACATTTCTGTTATTTTCATCATTAAATTGTTGATAGTACATTGCAGTGGCAATAGCAGATTCACACACATGGTAATACTGATGTTGCTGGTTCCAGGAACACAACTGGAGAATCACTGGCTTTCGTAAGTCTTGTTACTAACTTACAGCCTTCTGAAAAAGTTTCATCATTTTCTTTTTCTTCAGAGAGTGAACACTAAGAGGAAGGTTGCTATTTTTATTATTTAAACTGAAAAAACATGTAAAATGTTTAGAAGAGTGCTTAGCCCTTGCTGAGTGTTCAATGAGTAGTTATAATAATAACTTATATGAGTAGATAGCATTTCCTAAAATGCTCTCTGCCAGTCATTTTGCTAATTATTTATTCTGAATTTGCCTGATATATCCTCATATTAGCTCCATGAGGTAGACACAATTATTGTTCTCATTTTATAGACATGCAAACTGAGGTTCCCAGGAAACTTGCCCAGAATCAGGCAATCAGAAAAGAATGGAGGTGATATACAAACGTAGGGGTTTGATTCTAGAGCCTAAACTCTTCATTGCTATTGATTTCTTCTGTTTTTTTTTTTTCTTACAGCTGATCAAGTTTTCATGTCTTGTTTACCACTTTAGTTAAACATTCCTACATAATTTTACAAAACAATAAAGCTTAAGCTATATAATTTTGTCTTTATCAAACTTTGCTAACATAACAAAGCATTATCAGTCCCTGAGCCAGAATCCATTGAACAGCTCCTGGAGGGCAAGCTCTCTGCTGGGATTGAGTTGTGAGTCGACCCTAACCCTATCGAATTTATAAAATCAGCATCATTAAAGTACTTAGAGAAATACTGTAGAGTATTTCTAGTAAAATCAGACACAGTACATCAACTCTATAATCACTTACTTGGCATGACTCTTGTACTAGCAATGTAACCAGGTTTGTCAGATAGAGTGAAAAAAAATTTAGGGCAACCAGTTAAATGTGACATTCAGAAAAATAAAATATTTTTTTGGTATTGATATTTCTAAAATATTGGATGGGAGATACTTAGGAGTTATCTGTTGTTTAGCTGAACAAATAGAATTTTTTGTTTCTGTTTTTTGTTTTCGTCTGGCTGCCCTAAATGCAGCTTTATAAGAAGACTAATGATATATGACTATAATTTGCAACTAATCAACTGAAAAACTATTAGTACCAATATAAGATAAGTTAAATGACTGGTTATAAAATATAAAAGTCAATGGCTTTTGCATACACTAACCATAATTAGTTGGAAAACATAACAGATAATAGCACTTTTTAAACTTATTTGTTAAATTGAGGTATAATGGACATAATATACTGAATTAGTTTTAAGTGTACAACATAATGACTTGATATATGCATATATTATGATATAATTCCATAACAAGTTTTTAATTAACAACCATAACATAACATAACATAACACACGTAGTTACAATTTTTGTCTTGTGATGAAAACTTTTTAGATCTTTTCTCTTGGCAACTTTCAAATAACTAAACCATATTTTTAATTATAGTTACAATGCTACATGTTATGTCCCTAGTACTTTTTAATCTTATAACTACAAGTTTATACCTTTTGACCACCTTCACCCATTTCTTCCACTCCCCACCTTCCAACCCCTGCGTCTGGCAACCACCAGTCTTTTCTCTGTATCTCTGAATTTGGTGTTTTTTTTTTGTTTGTTTGTTTTTTTTGGATTTTACATATAAATGAGATCATTTGTATCTTCTTTATTTCATCAGTGTGTTATAGTTTTCAGTGTACAAGTCTGTCACCTCCTTGGTTAAAGTTACTCCCAGGCATTTTTTTTGCAATATTTTTATGCAATTGTAAATAGCATTGTTTTCTTAATTTCTCTGTCTAAGAGTTTATTATTAGTGTATACAAATACAACTATTTTTCCACATTGATTTTTTTGTTTGTATTCCACAGCTGAGTTTATTAGTTTCAACAGAGTTTGTGGTATCTTTAGGGTTTTCCATACATAATATGTCATCTGTAAACAGTTTTACTTGTCTTTCCCAAATTGGGTACCTTTTTATTTTTAGTCTCTTTCTTCCTCCTTCCCTTAAACCTCCCCTTCCTTCTCCCACTCTTCTCTCCATTTATTTATTTATTTATTTTTGCCTTATTGCTCTGGCTAGGACTTCTAATACTATGTTGAAGAAAAGTAGTGAGTGGACATCCTCATCTTGTTCATGATCTTAGAAGAAAAGCTTTGAAATGTTCATTGTTAGAGTATGATGTTAGCTGTGAACTTGTCATATGTGACCTCTATTGTGTTGGAGTATGTTCCTTCTACACTTGGCTTGTTAGGAGTTTTTATCAGGGATGTTGAAATTTGTGAAGTGTTTTTTCTGCATCTGTTGAAATGATCATATAATTTTCTTCCTTTGTTTTATTTTTTAATCAAAGTATAATTAACATAGAGTATTAGTTTCAGGTGTATAATTTAATGATTGGCAATTCTATATATTACTCTGTGCTCATCACAATGAGTGTATTCTTAATCCCCTTTATCTATTTCATCCATCCCCTCATCTACCTTCCCTTTGGCAACCACCAGTTTGTTCTCTGTATTTAAGGATCTATTTTTCTGTTTCTCTTTCTCTCTCTGTCTCTCTTTTTGTTTAGTTTCTTAAATTCACATATGAGTAAAATCATATGCTATTTGCTTTTCTTTATCTGACATATTGCACTTGGCATTATGTCCCCCAGGTCCATCCATGTTATTACAAATGACAAAATCTCATTCATTTTATGGCTGAGTGATATTCCATTGTATATATTTACCTGTATAGTTACCATGTCTTTAGCTATCCATCTATGAATGGACACTGGGTTGCTTCCATATCTTGGCTATGGTAAATAATGCTGCACTTAACAAAGGGGTGCATATATCTTTTCAAATTAGTGTTTTCACTTTCTTTGGATGAATATCCAGTAGCAGAATTACTAGGTCATATCGTATTTCCATTTTCAATGTTTTTAGGAACCTCCATAATATTTTCCACAGTGGCTGTACCAATTTGCATTCTCACCGACACTGCATAAGCATTCCTCTTTTTTTTTCCCCCACATCCTCACCAACATTTGTTATTTTTTGTCTTTTTTATTTTAGCCATTGTGACAGGTATGAGGTGCTTTCTCATTGTGATTTTGATTTCTATTTCCTTGATGATTAAAGATGTTGAGCATCTTTTCATTTGTCTGTTTGCCATTGTATGTCTTCTTTGGGAAAATATCTATTAAGGTTTTCTGCTCATTTGTAATTGGATTATTTTATTATTTTTGTGGTGTTGAATTGTATAAGTTCCTTATACACTTTGGATATTAAGTCCTTATCAGATACATCATTTGCAAATATCTTCTCCTATTTGGTGGGTTGCCTTTTTATTTTGTTGATGGATTTCTTCACTATGCAGTTTTTCATGTTGGTGTAGTCCAATAGTTTAATTTTGCTTTTGTTTCCCTTGCTTGAGGAGACACCTAGAAAAATGTTTCTACAGCCAATGTCAAATTGCTGCCTATGTTTTCTTCTAGGAATTTTATAATTTCAGGTCTCATATTTATAGATTTTCTCTAGTATGCTTAGACTCCTTACTCATTATCTTTTGTGTATCTACCATAAATTTTTGCTTTGTAGTTACCATGAAGCTTACATAAAACATTTATATGTCTATTTTAAGTTAATAACAGCCTAAGTTTGAACATATTCTCAACTTCTACATTTTTATTCTCTTCTCCCACCTTTTATGTTTTTGATGTTACCATTACCTCTTTATCTTGTATATCCATTAATAATTGTTATTCTTACTACTTTTGTCTTTTAACTTTCATATTAAATTTATAAGCAATTGACTCACCACCATTACATTAGAGTATTCTAAATTTAACTATATATTTATCTTTATTATTAAGATTTATACTTTCATATATTTTCCTGTTACTAATTAGCATTCTATTGTTTCAGCTTGTGGAAGTCCCTTTAATAATTCTTATAAGACTGGTCTAATGTGATGAATTCCCTTAGCTTTTGTTTGTCTGGAAAACTGTTCATCCAGTTTTAAAGAACAGTTTTCCAGATGGAGTATTCTTGGTTGGCAGTGGTTTTCTTTCAGTATTTTTTCTGCTGAAACAAATTTTCTGCTGAAAAAAATCTGCTGATAGTCTTGTGAGGGTTGCCTTGTACATTACAAGGTTTTTTTGTCTGTTTTTTTGTTTTGCTGCTTTTAAGACTCTCTTGTTGTCTTTAACATTTGACAGTTTAATTTTTTGTCTTGGTGTGGGTCTCCGTGGGTTTACTTTATTTGGTACTCTGGACTCTCTGGATCTGGTATCTCTGCCTTCTACAGGTTAGGGAAGTTTTCTTCTTCTGTTTTTCGTTCAAATGAGTTTTCTACCTCTTTCTTCTTTTTGGGGGGCCCTCCATAAAATGAATGTTGATTGTTTTGATGGTATCCCATAAGTCCCTTAAGCTATCTTCATTTATTTTTTCATTATTTTTCCTTTTTGCTCCTCTGATTGGGTAAATTCCACTGCCCTGTCTTTGATTTCACCCATCTTTTCTTCTACTTCATCTAGTCTATTATAGAACTCCTCCAATAAATTTTTCAGTTTAGTTTTTATATTCTTAGATCTTTGATTTTTTGTTTGGCAATTTATTATGTTTTCTCTTTGTTGAAATTCTCACTTTATTCATGCATTGTTCTCCTGACTTCTGTGAACATTCTTATGAACATTGTTTTGAACTCCTTTTTAGGTAAAGCATTTGTCTCCATTTTATTAAGATCTTTTTCTGTGTTTTATCTTGTTATTTTATTTGAAACCTATTCCTCTGTTTCTTCATTTTCCTCAACTCTCTTTTGGTTTCTATGCATTTCATAAAGCAACTGCCTCTTCTAGTATTGAAATAGTTTTGTGTAGGTGAACCTTTCTATTCAACCCTGCCCTAGCTCTTAGCTGTCTCCCAAATCTTTTGACTGAGCAGGCTTCTTTACTTTTAGTGGCTTGCAGTAGTTGAGGGTGTGCCAAGACCTGTCAGTGTCCCAAGGTGGAGGATCTCAGTCAGTGCCTAGATTCACACTGACTGGAAGCCAGATTCCCAGGCAGCACTTTTAAAATATGCAAATAGACCTCTTTCAGAGGAGACTGGGTGATGAGTGTTTCTGTCTGTTCCTTCTGCACTGAGCTCTGGGGGGGACTAGTTGAAAACTATTTGTTTGCTACTTTCTTGTTGAAACTTTGAACTTAAGCCCCACTGGCCATCAAATCCAGGCAATCAAGGGATTCATCCCCTTGATGGCAGTCACAAAACTCAGGGTGTCAGTCAAGTGCACAATTTCCTTCCCAGGAGATAACTGGCACATGGAATAAGGCAAAATGAGATCATGAAAATGACAACTGCCAGCCTCTGTGGTCTCTGGAGATTATTAAAGTTGCCCCTAAATGTGTGTTGAATTAGATGCCTTCCCCTCAGATCAAAGCTTGTAAGATAAGCAAATAGGCCTCTTTCACAGGATGGCTGGGCCCATTTTCGTCTGCTGCCTCTGCACTGTGCCCTGCGGAGATAGTGTCAGTGAGTCCACGGGAGTCTTTTAAGGACTGCTTCATAGTCCACTGTAGCCTTGTAGACCTCATGGATTCAAGTCCCACTGACTTTCAAAACTAAATATTTTGGGGGTTCTTCTCTAAATGTGAAGTCTGAAGTGTTGGGGTATCTGATGTAAAGTCTAAACCCTTAAGACTCCTCATGGAGCCCCTGGGAGTTGTGAGTTTCTTTCTGGCCATGTGTTGCTGCATTAGAGGTGAGGTTTTTTGGAGAGTTTCGCTTCCTCTTCTAGCTGTTTTAATGTAGGTGTTTGCTTGCTTAACCAATGTGTAGGAGTCTTTCATTTAGTTTTCGGTTTTCTTCAAGTGGGATTTGTTCTCTATATAGCTGTAGATTCAGTGTGTTCATAGGAGGAGGTAAGTTCAGAAGCCTCCTCTGTCACCATCTTGATCCAAAGCTACTTAAATTAGCAGTCAACAATAAAAAAATAAAGATCAAGCTATCAAGATATGTATAGAATAATATGGAGAAAATTGTAAAATGTGAAGGGCATGAAAGGATTCTTGGGAAAAAGAAAGTATAGCCAGATACAATATGTTCAGAAGTCATTTTTTCTTAAAATGGTATATTTAATGTAATCATAATTAAAGTCTTAGTAGTGTTAGGGGTTGGAAGTGAAATGGAGATGTTTGAAAAATGAAATCTAAAATTTTCTAGACAAATAAAAGTAAGAGAATAGCTTAATTCTCTGAAAGGGAATTAAAAGGGATGAAGATGTGGCTAAACTGAATTTTGGTGCAAGAGATCTGGGTCTTGGTAAGTGTAATTAAGTTCAGGAATTGTTTATGTAAGTCTTCTGAAATGGGATGTAACTTCAAGTATTAGAGAATTAGGCTTAGTGTGGTACCCCAGCATAGACAGAATAGTGTCACTGGGCACCCTGTAATTAGCATATTGTGGTGTGGGCGGAGATAAGCTGTACTAAGATACGAAGTATTTGCTTCTGCTTTGGACCGTTACCTCATGTTCACCAAATTAGATGAATAAATCAGGAAGTATGTGTGTGTGTGTGTGTGTGTGTGTGTGTGTGTGTTGTACACTCTTTCCGGTAATCTGTGTCCCTCTTGAATTTCTAGAGAGGCATAAATCAATGTGCATGTATTTTGTGAAGTAGAGGACATGACACAAAGATGAAAATCCACAAGATAAAACATGCTTAGATTTTATTAAAAAATAAAACACACATTTAAATACTTATAATACTTACAGTTTCTTTTAGCCTATCAGACAAAAGGCCAATATTCCTCATGAACCAAGAAGTCTTCCACTTTTATAAAAAAAAAAAAAAGACACAGTAGAAAACTTAGTATTTACTAAAATGATAGAAATGCCCAGTAAATCTATAAAAATCACAAATAAAACAAGATTCTACTATTGTAAAACTATTAGCCATATGAGGCTTGAGGTAGAGAATGCTCTACATTAGCAAGGGTAATGGATGCTGTCATAAATTGTGGTAAAAATGTGTCAAGAGTAGGAAAGCATCTGAGATTCTACATTCCTGGCAAAAGCAGCGAGTTAGGTCGTCATAGTTCATGAGTACCTGGGTCAGAAACAGAAGACTGTATTACCCACATCAGTGACAACAGCCAGAACAACCACATCTTTTGTATCAATTTCCCAAGCCTCATTTCCCACAGGGACACTTGGGAATTTATCATAAGAAAATTGTTGGAAAGAGTGTAAACATACATATACATATAATACATGTGTTTTCATTGCAGCATTTTTTACAGTAGCAAGATAAAAGAAACAACACAATTGTGTAATTGTTTAAATGATAATCCTTCCATACAAGGGAATAGTAGGAAACCCTTAAAATGATCATATAGATCTATATTTATTGATGTGAATTTAAATATCTCTAAAATTTTTATAGGGGATGTTATAGACTGAACTGTATCTTTCCAAAATTCATATGTTGAAGGCTTTATCCCCTATGTGACTGTATTTGCAGATAAGGCCTTTACAGAAGTAATTAAAATTAAGTAAGGTAGCTAGGGTTGGTCCCTAATTTCGTAGGCCTAGTATCCTTTTAAGAAGAGGAAGAGATGCCAGAACTTTCTCTTGGCATGCAGAGAGGAAAAGCCATGTGAGGGCACAGTGAGAAGTTAGTAGTCTACAAGCCAGAAGGAAGAATCTCACTAGAAGCTGGTCTTTATCTCCTCTTGGATCTTGGACTTCTAGTAGCCTCCATACTTTGAGAAAATAAATTTCTCTTGAGCCACCCAATCTGTGATATTTTATGATAGCAGCCTAAACAGACAAAGAACGGGATAAAGTAGCTCACATGAATTGTGAACTTATTTATATATAATTTTATAATGATGTCTTTGCATAAAGAGATGTTTAAAGGATGTTCACCAATGACACTCACAGTGGTCATCTTTGGTAGATTTGGGTTGACATTTAAATTTTTTACTGATTCTCTTCTATACTGATTAGCTTTCTATAGCAAACATGTTATCTTTACTGTTCTAGGGGAAAAATTTAAAAGCTAACTTCAGCATAACTCCGTTAAAAAAAAAAAAATTCTGGCTTGTCACCTCCTAGCCACTTATATGATTTTACCCTTTCAAGTTAACGATTTCACTGATAAGTCAAGTGTATCCTGAGATGAACAATCTTAAATGTTATGATTAATGGTCCTGATAAAAAAGTGGTTAGAATGGGGCACCTGGGTGGCTCAGTGGGTTAAAGCCTCTGCCTTTGGTTCAGGTCATGATCCCAGGGTCCTGGGATCGAACCCCCCATCGGGCTCTCTGCTCAATGGGGAGTCTGCTTCCCCCTCTCCCTCTCTGCCTGCCTCTCTGCCTACTTGTAATCTCTGTCAAATAAATAAATAAAATCTTTTTTTAAAAAAAAAAGAAAGAACAAAAAAGTGGTTAGAAGTGTGGGGCTAATTCTACACAGAATTATGTTAGATCTCCCTTTGAATGTAAACTTGAGCTGGCTGAAAACTGCCCAGGAATTAGATGGATGAACATCTTTTGCTTCAATCTCTCTGTTCCTCAAAATAATGCTGACCTATTTAAGTGGTTCTTTTATGGTTTTCTCTTTTTCATAGCTTTGGTTCAGATGTTATTGGTATTGGTAAAAATTTAAAAGGCAGAGATCTGGAGTTAACTTTTTAAAATTTTAGTTAGTATTTTTGGGTAGGCGTAAAAGCAAGTGCAGGGGGCGCCTGGGTGGCTTAGTTGGTTAAGCATTGCTTTTGGCTCAGGTCATGATCCCAGGGGCCTGGGATGGAGCCCCATGACGGGGTCCCCACTCAGCTGGGGGCCTGCTTCTCCTCCTCCCTGCTCTTGTTCTTTCTCACTATCTTTGTCTCTCTCTCAATAAATAAATAAAATCTAAAAAAAAAAATACAATTTTATTTATCAAGGTAAGGCTACTTCTTTCTTGTTTGTTTCCAAGTTTTTATTTAAATTAAGTTAGTTAACCTATTGTGTAATATTGGTTTCAGGAGTAGAATTTAGTGATTCATCACTTATATATAATACCCAGTGCTCATCACAAGTGCCCTCCTTAATGCCCATCACCCATTTAGTCCATCCTCCTGCCACCTCCCCTCCAGCAACCCTCAGTTTTTTCTCTATAATTAAGAGTCCCTCATGGCTTACCTCCCTTTGTTTTCATCTTATTTTATTTTCCTTCCTTTCCACTATGTTAATCTGTTTTGTTTTGTAAATTCCACATGTGAATGAAATCATGTGGCATTCGTCTTTCTCTGACTGACTTGTTTCACGTAGCATTATACCCTCTAGTTCCATCATCGCAAATGGCAAGGGTTCACTCTTTTTGATGACGGAGTAATATTCTGTGTGTGTGTGTGTACATGTACACATGCCACACATCTTTATCCATTCAACAACTGAAGGACACTTTGGCTCTTTTTTTTCAGCATGTAGAAGAGGCTTGTTTTCTTCCCCCCCCCCCCCCCCCGGTATGTAGAAGAGGCTTGTTTTCATTAGTTGTATCATTAGGCATTCTGCCTTATTCAGTGGAACTATTTCCATTATAATTGGTTTTGGTCTAATTATAATATCCTGCCTTTTGTATATAATTTTGATGTATTAGCTCCTTATAATTAATCACACTTCTTAAATAATAGTCAAGAGATATATTTGTGCCTATTATTGAAAGTGAAATTAATATCTAACCCAGATTTCAGTTGGGGCTTCTGGTTCCTGAAGATTTAGGTAAATTTGGTTCAGACCTTCAATCTCAGTTATTTTGTACACAGAATTCACCACAAAATTTCTGTGACTTCTTATACTTCTTCCTTCCTTCCAAGATTAATTTCAGAGAAAGAGTGTGCAGGTGGGTGGGAGGGGCATAAGGATAGGGACAGAGAGTCTCAAACAGACTCCACGCTGAGTGTGGAGTGCAGCACCGGGCTCGATCTCATGATCCCGATCTGGAGATAATGAGCTGAAATCAAGAGTAGGACATTCAACCGACTGTGCCACCCAGGCATCCCTTCCCATACTTATTTCTAAGGGTCACTCCTCTTTATCATCCATCCTAGCATATTTTCCCATTATAATCTAGCCTACACCAGCCAGTAGGAACACCTTCATCATTTCATTTTATTTTCCATGACAAAATCCAATCAGTTATGATTTTGTGAATTAAGTAGCATTACTGAAAACTTGAAGAGCTGTTAGGAGAGATCACATCCCACAATCTTTGATCAGTTTCCTTGCCCACTTGTCAGGCTCTGCCTCCTTTTAAATCCCCATGCCTCTAACAAAGACCTTTCTTATGATATGCAGACCTTGGAAAAGTATAATCTATTCCTATCAGTTTTACTCTGTCTTTAATGGGAAACATCCTCTTCAGTTTATTCTGCCTGCCTCTGACACCTGGAGTTATGGAAAATATTATACTTTCTATTTTGTAATATTTCACTTTTTCTATTTCACCACTATGATGACATTAAAATGTAATGTTGCTGACACTTATTCCACTCATCAGTGGCTGGAGAGATACTCTGATTCAACAAGCAAGTATTTATTAGACAACCTCCAAGTACTGAATACTGTGCTAAGTACTAGGGATAGAAAGACATAGTAATGAGAAAAATATCTTTTAAAACCTTTTGCAGTTGAAGAAAATATAAAATTATAGAAAGTTATGGGATGTTTCCATAGAAAATAGAAAGTTATAGAACTAAGAAGGTGCTTGGTGGTCACCTGTTCGAACTCTTTATCCTTATACAGATTAGAAAATTAAGGAATAGATTGCAGAACTTATTGGTGGCAGATCTGGGACTGGTAGCTGTGTTTCCTGTTTCTCGGTCTGGTTATTTTTCCTAGACATCTTGTATTATGGGGGATTTTGACCAAGTGAGGATATAGGTGAGATATGTTGGGGAAACACCAAGGGAAAAAATGTAGTATCTACACAGGGAAAAAAGAGTAAAACAAACTGGACCTTATGATGAGAAAAAGTGAGAGAGGATATGCCAAGTGACAAGGCAGCACTGGGTTCATTCAAGTAGGAGTGGTTCATCAGCAAAGTGAGGTGTTTGAAAAGGAAATGAACTTAGGTGTATGCATTAGTAGGTGGGAAAGAAGGGAGAAATGTGAAACCAGAGATTCCTGAAGCTTGCTAATGTTTCATATCATTTATCTGACTGTCTGATGGTACCCAAAATTTCCTCTGATGTCAACTTTTTTATGTGGGGTATCAGAGTAGGAGTTGGCAAATTTTTGAAAAATCAGGACCCCTTTGTGGGATTCTCAAAGGGTTGGAAAATAAACCGAGTAATTTTTTTTTTTTAAGTTTTATTTAGGGGTGCCTGGGTGGCTCATTGGGTTAAGCCTCTTCAGCTCTGGTCATGATCTCAGGATCCTGGGATCGAGCCCCACGTCGGGCTCTCTGCTCAGGAGGGACCCTGCTTCCCCCTCTCTCTCTGCCTGCCTCTCTGCCTACTTGTGATCTCTCTCTGTCAAGTAGATAAATAGAAGCTTAAAAAAATAAAGTTTTATTTATTTATTTGAATGAGAGAGGTAGAGCATGATAGAGAGCACAGCAGGGAGTGTGGGAGAGGAAGGAGCAGCCTCCCAGCTGAGCAGGGAGCTTGATGTGGGGCTCAATCCCAGGACCTGGGATCATGACCTGAGCCAAAGGCAGACATTCAACTGACTGAATCACCAAGTGCCCCAAAATGAATGTTTAAAAAAGGAAAAGAAACTCTCTTCTCTTAGATTTATTGGTATCCCTGGTGTAGACCAAATGGTTCCAAATAATAAAATTAAATGTGACGGTGTTAACCAAAGAACCTAGATACAGACACAAATACATGATTTCTGTGGTCCAGAAGCTACACAACACCAGACTGCTTAGGAGCGGTGATAGGGAGAGGATGGAAATACCGCTGAAGACCTGGTTTGTTCCTGAGTACAGCAGAAAGGGGAGCACCCATCATGCTCAGGAATGATTTTCTTTGACCTCTCTGTTGTATGGCGTTTTCATTCTCAATCAGCACACAATTTGACCTTGCGTTTGAATTGGTAAACTAGGCCAGTTAGAACCTTTTTATTTTTTTAAAGTTTACTGTTTATAAGACTAAATATCCACTTAAATTAGGGTAGACATAAACATTTAGGAATAGAAAACCAAGCAGAGCAAGGCCATGCTGGAACTAGACCTGAAAATGCAGCAAGTGATGTACTTCCTCTGTAGTTTCAGTCTGGGATAATCTTTTTATCCCTGTTTCTGAATGTCTCTTTGCAAACTTAAATGGTTTTTATAGACGCCTGGCCCAATGTGGCTTCCTTGGTCCAATTCTACATGATCATTCTTATAATTCTTCTATCCATGATCATATTATTATGTATTACATGGGTTTCCTAGTTCAAATATATTTTTTAAAGTATAGCTGACCTACAATATTCTATTAGCTGCAGGTGTACAACACAGGAACTTGACATTTATTTACATTATGAAATTCTCACCACTGTAAGTCTAGTTACCATCTGTCAGTATATAAAGTTATTATAATATTGACTATTCCCTGTGCTATACTTTGTATTCCTGTGACTTATTTTACAACTAGAAGTTTGTACCTCTTAATCCCTTTCACCTATTTCACCCATCCACCTACCCTCCTACCATCAGTTTGTCTTTTGTATTTATGAGTCTATTTCTGTTTTGTTTTGTTCATTTTCTTTTTTTTTACATTCCATGTACAAGTGGATTTTTCAGTATTTGTCTTTCTGTCTAATTCATTTCACTTAGTATAATGCCTCTGGGTCCATCCAATGTTGTCACAAATGACAAGAGTTCATTCCTTTTTTCTGGCTATGTAATATTCCATTGTATACATACTATATTTCTTTATCCATTTATCTACTGATGGATGCTTACACTGCTTCAATATCTTGGCTTACAGATAGTAGTTCTGGAGTGAACATGAAGGGAACATATGTCTTTTCAAACTAGTGTTTTTGTTTACCTTGGATAAATACCGTTAGTGGAATTTCTGAATTCTGTGGTATTTCTATTTTTAATTTCATTGAAGAATATCTATACTGTTTTCCATAGTGACTGCACCAGTTTATATTCCCATCGACAATGCATGGGGGTTCCCTCTTCTCACATCCTCACCAATACTTCTTATTTCTTGTCTGTTTGATTCTAGCTATTCTGTGAGATGGTATCTCCTTGTGATATTGCAAAACCTTATTATGAGGGTTTGATTTGCATTTTCCTGATGATTAGTGATTTTGAGCATCTTTGCATGTATCTGTTTTACCATCTATAGGTCTTCTTTTGAAAAAAAATGTCTATTCGGGTCCTCCACCCATTTTTAAAAATTGGATTATTTTTTAAATTTTTGTTTTTGTTTTTGGTATTGAGTTGTATAATTCCATTATATATTTTTGACATTAACCCCTTATGGATGTATCATTTGCAAATAGCTTTTCCCATTTGATAGGTTGCTTTTTCATTTTGTTGATGATTTTCTTCACTGTGTAAAACCTTTTTAATTTGATGTAGTCCCAGTTGTTTGATTTTGCTTTTATTTCCCTTGCCTGAGGAGACAGATCCATAGAAATATTACTAGGACTAATATCAAAAAAAAATACTGCCTCTATTTTCTTCTAGAAGATCTGTGGTTTCAGATCTTACATTTAAATCTTTAACCCATTTTGAGTTTCTTTTTTGTGTATAGTGTAAGAAAGTGGCCTATTTTCATTCTTTTGCAGCTTGTCCAGTTTTCCTGACACTATGAAGAGAATATCTTTTCCCCATTATATATTGTTGCCTTCTCTTGATTAATTGCTTCCTTGTAGATTAATTGACTATATAAACCTAGGTTTGAAAAAAAAAAAAAGCCAACCTAGGTTTGTTTCTGGGCTCTATATTCTCTTATATTAAAGTGAGCGTGTTTTCATACCAGTGCCATACTGTGTGTGTGTGTTTTAAAGATTTTTTATTTACTTATTAGAGAGAGAGATCACAAGCAGGCAGACAGGCAAGCAGAGAGAGAGAGGGAAGCAGGCTCTGCGCTGAGCAGAGAGCCAGATGTAGGGCTCAATCCCAGGACCCGAGACCATGACCTGAGCTGAAGGCAAAGGCCTAACCCACTGAGCCACCCAGGCGCCCCTGCCATACTGTTTTGATTACTATGATTGGTAGTGTAGTTTGAAATCTGGGAGCATGATACCTTCAGCTTTGTTCTTTCCCATGTCTATTGGCTATTTGGGGTCTTTTGTGGTTCTGTGCAAATTTTGTGTTTTTACAAATTTTTATGTTCTAGTTCTGTGAAAAATACCATTGGTATTTTGATAGAGCTTGTACTGAATCTGTATATTGCTTTAGGTAGTGTGGCCATTTTTAATGGTGTATTTCTTCCAGTTCATGAGCATGATATATCTTTCCATTATTTTGTATTACCCTCAGTTTCTTTTATCAATTTCTTATAGTTTTTAGAGTATAGTTCTTGCACTTCCTTGGTTAAATTTATTTCTAGTTTGTTTTTTTTTTAAACTAACATATAATGTATTATTAGCCCCAAGCATACAGGTCTGTGAATCGCCAGGTTTACACACTTCACAGCACTCACCTTAGCACATACCCTCCCCAATGTCCATAACCCAACCACCCTTTCCCTAACCTCCTCCCCCTATTTCTAGGTATTTTTTAAATGCTGTTGTAAATAAGACTGTTAATTTCTCTTTCAGATAGTTCATTATTAGTATGTAGAAATGCAATTGATGTTGAATCAAAGTGGCAAGAGTGGCATCCTTGTCTTGTTCCTGATCTTAGAGGAAAAGCCAAAAACCTTTCACTGTTAAATAGGATGTTTGCTGTGGGTTTGTCATTATACAGCCTTTATTATATTGAGGTATGTTCACTTCATGCTTTTGTTCACTCCATACATACTGTGTGAAAGTTTGCACAATATGGATGTTGTTTTTGTCAAATATTTTTCTGCAATCTATTGAAATGATCATTAGATTTTATCATTGATTTTGTTAATTTGATATATCAAATTATTGATTTGTGAATGTTGAACCTTCTTGCATCCCTGAATAAATCCCAGCTGATCATGGTATATGATACTTTTAGTGTGTTTTTTAATTTGGTTGTTAATATTTTGTTGAGAATTTTTCTATCTGTGTTCATCCCAGGTACAAGGCTATAATTTTATTTTTGTAGTGTCTTTGTCCAACTTTGGTTCAGGATAATGCTGGCTTCATAGAATGAATTTGGAATGATCTCTTCTTCTTCAGGTTTTTGAAATAGTTTGAAAAGTCTAGGTATTAATCTTTTTTTAAATGTCTGGTAGAATTCAGTGAAGCCATTTTGTCCTGAATTTTTGTTTGTTGGAAATTTTTTGATTAGAGGTTCAGTTTCATGACCTGTAATCAGTCTATTCAGATTATCTATTTCCTCCTTATTTAGTCTTAGAAGATTATATGTTTCTAGGAAATTACCCATTTCTTCTAGGTTATGCCATTTGTTGGTTTATAATTGTTTATAGTAATGTTTTATAATGCTTTATATTTCTGTGGTGTCAGCTGTGACTTCTCTTTCATTTTGACTTATTTGGTTTATCTCTCTTCTTGGTGAGTCTACCTAAAGGTTCATCAATTTTGTTTATCTTTTCAAAAAACCAGCTTTTGGTTTTATTAATGTCTTTTTTTTTTAGTCTTTATTTATTTCCATACTGATTTTTATTATTTCCTTCTTTATTAATTTTGGGCTTTGTTTATTCTTTTTTGGGTTTTCTTTAGGTATAAAGTTAGATTGTTTGAGATTCTTCTTCTTCTTCTTTTTTTTTTTTGAGATAGGCCTATAGTGCTACAGAACTGTATCTCTTCTTCAATTCTGAATGATACCCTCACTAGGTAGTGTATTTTTAGTTGTTTCCTTTCAGCACTTTGAGTATATTGTGCCACTCTCTTTTGGGCTGCAAAGTTTTTGCTGAAAAAACAGGTGATAGCCTTATGCATATTTCCTTATATATAAGTAGTTGCTTTCCTCTTGCTGTTTTTAAGATTGTCTCATCTTTAAATTTGGACATTTTAATTATTACATGTCTTGGTGTGACTTTTTGAGTTCATATTATTTGGGGGTTCTCTCTGGACATGGATTTGATTTCTGTTTCCTTTCCCAGGTTAGGGAAGTTTATAGCTATATTTCTTCAAATAAGTTTTTTTTCCACTTTCTCTCTCCCTCCTCCTGGGACCACCTATAGTGTGAATATTGGTATTCTTGATGTTGTCCTTAAACTATTCTCATTTTTAAAAATTTGCCTTTCTTTTGCTATTCAGCTTGGGTGATTTCCACTACCCTTCAGATTGGTGATCTGTTCTTTTGCATCATCTAATCTGCTACTGATTCCTCTAATGTATTTTTATTCAATTATTGAATTCTTTCACTCTAAGTTGTTCTTTTTTATATTTTCTGTCTTTCTGGTAAAATGTTCACTGTGTTTATCCATTCTTCTGCCAACTTTGGTGGGCATCTTTGTGACCATTATTTTGAACTCTGAACAGGTAGATTGCTTATCTTCATTTCATTTTTTCTTATATTTTGTCTTAGGTTTGGAACATATTCCTCTGTCTTCTCATTTACCAGATGCTCTATTTTTGTAGTAAGTAGATCAGCTGTATCTCCCAGTCTTGTAGGAGTGGCTTTATGTAGAAGAAAAGCCCATTTCCATCCTCCCAGTCACCAGAGCTAGGCACTCCATAGGTGTCCCCTTGTGGTTTGTATGAACTCTCCTATTGTGACTGGGCCATGGTTACTACAGGAATTATGGCCCAGGAATGCTGGTGGACAGGACTAACCCTCTGTGTGCCAGCTTTGTGGTGGGAGTGATGGTCTTATTTGGGCTTCCTGCTGGGTATGGACAGTATGGGAGCTTCTTTGAAGGGGCAATCCCTGGGGCAAATGGGTTGGGCAAGAATGCGCCTGCTCATAGCTCAAATTCTTGAGAGAGAATCTGGTTCATTGTGCTCAGCTTATATCTTGGTTTCCTTTTGAAAAGTGTCCACTGTTGGTCAACTCAGCTATGGCTAAAGAGGAAGGAAGGAATGATGAAAGCCCCTTTCTTCAGTAAGGGAATATGGTTTCCTGTTTTTAGAGAACGTTCATATGCTTGGTCCTGTGATCTATTTTTTTCTTTTTTCAGGCTCATCATTTTGAAAAGTGTGATTTATTTGTTCTTCAACTCATTAAGCATTTCTCAATAGTATTTTGGTCTGGGATTCAGGTTTTATTAAGGAGTACTTAGGAAGTTTAGAATTAGGATTTGAGATCTCATCAGGAAAGGTGAGAAAATGTTAAAATTATGGGAAATGTGGGGCTTTGCTTCCTTAGGCTGTAAATGGCAATAGTTAAAATGGAGTATAATTTTCTCCATGTTCTTGATTCTTTCACATGGCCCAAGTTTAAAATAAAATGAGGGTAGATTTTTAAAGAAATATATATTTGACATGGTGGCCCAACACTCCTTTAAAAATAAAAGTCAATTTGAGAGATTAAATAAAATTGGACTGTAGTGGGAAGATTGGGGTAGGGTAGATTTTTTTTTTTCTTTTTCTTGTCCATAGATTTTGATCAGTGGTGAAACCATAGAATTCCATTTGCTCTTTTGTAAAGATCTGAGACCCCAATGCAAAGCATCATTCATATCTCCTAGTAATGTCTGCAGGATTTGGTGGGTCACAATGAAGCATCTTATTGATTACATTATGAGAAATCCATTCAAAACTCACCTAGAACTTTAGTTTCAGGATGCATTCTGTGCATGCAATGGCAGAGGCTGCTTATTCATCATTGTGGTTAAAACCGAGTACTATAGGGTGCTCAATTACAGCCCTGGCAAGAGGATCTTCGGGGAAGTAATTGTGGTTTTTTTCATTGCCTTTATGCAGCCTCTGAGTGAGGAGCCTTATGATTCTTTTCCAGGCTGGGACAGCAAGAGAGCTAATATGACTGTAATTTTGACTTCCCCTGTCCACTAGATCAAATCAATACTCCCCCATCCCTTTAATAAAACCATTTCCCACAGATGTTGAGCAGCTGTCCTTGTCTGAAGATGCTTTGAGAAAGAAAAGGGCTAGAAACCCTTAATTTCCTGTGTTGATAATAAGCAGACTTGTTTATTGAAAATAAAACTTTCCCCTAGTTAAGGAGGAGAGCAAGAAGACACGAGTAGAAGAGTGAGCCAGAGAGGATGGAGGAGTGTAAAGGAGGAGTTTTCAGAAGCCCTCTTATGAAGGTTATATTCTTAAGGTCATCTGCATTCGTTCTGCATCCTATAATTGAAAATGGTTAATAAAGTGCTTTGGATCAAGTAAGTTACTTAAAGAGAATATAGGACATAGAAATTATTTCTGTTAGGATTGAAGTCACCTTCCAAAAAGAAAAAAAAAAAAATACCAGAGCAGTTTGGGCAGTTTATGACAAGTCTTATCTACCATATATTGACTTACTTTGATAACTTTTTTTTTTTTGGCTTCACATGTATAGAAGTGCCATCAGTATATGATAAAGGGAACCATGTTATTCTGTCTTTCAAGAAAAGATTTCGTTTTCTCTTGTTTCCCCATCATCTCCCTTAGTCTGGAATGAAACCTAGCAAGAAGAGAACAGTAGATAATAATGTCAAGAAGTTGGGCCTGGGTGGGGATAGTAGAAGACTCAGAGTCAAAGATGGGCTGCTTAATCCACACCTAAACTATAGGGGATTGGTAGGTCTGTTCCTTTGCAAATTTGATAGGCAAACTCTAATACTGTCAGTTACTGGATTTTTATAATTTTTTCCAGTTGTAGCTAATCTTTTGAATTTTCATGATGAAAGAGATATCCTCAATGACTAAGTCCTGAATATTTTTATCCTTCTCAAAAGAAATACATTAGGCTTTCTTAGCGATTCTGTGTGGGAACCATTCCTGTAATGCAATCAACACATCTTCTGCATCAAAATAAACCACCATCCAAGTTCCTAACAGTGGCAATAGAGAACAGCTGATGAAAACAGGTGGTATGCACAAGTCAGCTATGAGGAATTATTTGTCTCTGTTGTCAAAAGCAAACCCTTCTAGACTCATTTTTCTTTTATTGAAAGATAGCAAAAAATAATGTTTGGGGAAAGGCTGCTATCTTAAAAGTAGGAAAATATTTAAGCTACATTATCTTAGCTGCATTGAGTTTTGGTGGTGACTGATGGGTACAATTCTGTCAGCTTTGTTTTCTCAAGAAAAATTGTCAATCTAAACTGTGGAAGAAAAAATTGTCAGCTATGTCTGGATGAGCAAAATTATTGGTTGCGTCTCAGGAAGGTGAAAGTTCTGGGGAGTAAGAGAAAATTGTCAGATGCATATTTCCAAGACAGAATTGTTGGCCATGTCAGTTAAATAACAGGTTATTATTATTTTACTGCTGAACTGTGAAATTTACCATTTTTATCCCCTTTGGCATTTGAAGTGACGAAGTGAACTCCACCCAAATTGTCATGTGCATTGGTACTTAGGAAGGACAGACATGACACACGTGCCTTTGTGCTGTGGCTGGAAAGATAGATATGTATAGGCAGCCAACCAGATAGTATATGATAAAATGTTGCCTGTATGAACGGAGAAAGAACCATTCTGGATTCCTTTAATGGGTACTTTAATTCAAAATGAAAGGCAGCTGGGTCAGTGGGAGGTGGGACAAAGGCGCAGGGAGTGGGCAGTCATTATGAGAGCACTATACTTAATAGCATGGCTGGTGACAGGTTTGTACTAAGTCAATAATTCTTTTCTGAGTCACAGTTGGTTCTGGGGGTGTGTGCTGGGGAGGATGAAGAGAGAGAGGCAGAGAGAGAGTGAGGGATGGAGATGAGGAGACAGAGACTGAGACTGACTATATTTCTAAAGTGGCTTCCATTCAACTGGCAAGAGTATTTCTGACAGAGGAAGGTAACCTTAAGATTAAGGAGCAAAGACATGAGAATATCTTGTGTACACCTATAAAACACATTATATAATAAGACTTGTTTATTTAAGATTTATTTATTTAGAGAAAGTGAGCGCAAGTAGGGGAGGGGCAGAGATAGGGGGAGAGAAGAAGCAGACCTCTGCTGACAGGGAAGTCTAAAGCAGGGCTTGATCCTAGGACCCTGAGATCATGACCTGAGCTGAAATCAAGAGTCTGACACTTAACTAACTGAACCACCCAGGTGCCCCTAATAAGTGTTACAAGAGGTAACTCATGTTTGAAAAACTAGCCTGAATGACGCTGAAAAAATGAGGTTGATTAAATTTCATTACCAGAAGAATGGTAATTCCCTTCCCAATTACTGAAACGCTAATACTGGGCACATTTTATTTTTTTAGACCTCAATGGTTGGCTTCAATTCTGAAGGAAATCTCTGGGATAGCCCCAGAAATTTGTTGTCTGTTTTATTTTTATTCTGTGGGTTTGTGATTGTGGTTTTGGAAGGCAGGTCTTGTTTTGAGTCTAAATTAAAGAAGTTGAAAATGTTGAGTTTTAGGATTCCTAAGGTTTGTTCGTTAGCAAAACTAATTTGCTTACCTGTTTTATCATATACTCTGGCTCACAACGTTTAATGGCTTCCTGATGCCTGCAGGATAAAGTAAATATGCCCTAGACTAGACCTGAAGACCTTTATAATGTGGACCCCCTTGGTCTTTTCAGTTCTGTTGCAAGTCCTTATGTACACCCTGTAGACAAATTGCTCCAAACATTTTTGGGCAATGTGCACAAAATGTGCAATCCTGAGCCCCATCCTGTTGTTAATCTAATCCTAACCTTAACTCTAATCCTGACCTTGCCTCTTCTTATTGGAGTTCTTTGGGACCTAGAGCAAATATATCTTTAGTGATGTCTAATGCATCTGAAGAGCACTCTTACTCCTTTGTACCTTAGGCAGATATTGTTACTCTGTACTACTAATTTGGCACTGCATATATACTGTTTTTACTTAAATATTTTTAAGGGTTAACTGTGTGTATTATACCTGATGTGAGAGGTAGGCACTTCTTATTTCCCATTCCATCTCTTTGGCTCTTGTAGTTCAGCAGGGAATCAGAGAAGAAAATAGGTGGTTCTGAGAGGGTGCATTAAGTGCTGTGAAGGGGAAGCCCAGCGCACAATGAGAACAGACAGGAAGAACTCCTTACCTAGACTTAGGGTTCTGAAGGGGAAATCTTCACTGTGGCAGTGGCATTTTGGCTGTTACCTGAAGGAAGGGGAAGAGTCCGAGAGGTGCACAGGTGTGAGATCCTAGCTCCTGCAAGGAAATCATGGCAGGGTCCTTTATTGAACTAATAAATAGAGTTAATGTTCTTTATCTCTTTTCCTTTCTCCTTATGCCAAGCAAGTGGACTCCATGTGAGATGAGGGGACGAATGATGAGGGAGATGCATATCCCGGAAGACACTGTGGGCTATCCCAAGGGGTTTAACATCATCCTATAAAGAGCCATTGAAGAGAAGGGTAAAAGGGGAGAGACCAGGTCGAATTTGCATTTCAGACACATGACTCTGGCTTTTAGTGGAAGAAGATTGTCAAGTTGGATAACCATACAGTCTGGTCTGCCTGTTATAGTGTTGCGCTCATTGTAGCATATGTCTTAGATTTTTCATTTTTTTAAAATAATTAGGAACTCTATACTTCTAGCTTCTGCCATTGACTGTTCTTCTAGTATTTGAAATATATGTCAGGGAACAGAATTCCCATCTTAACATGTGATTAAGTCTAAAATATACCTCCCTTTCAAGGACAGCACGCAAAGCAGTCATGATAAAAGAGCCAATGGATAACTAGATTCTAAGTCCTTTAGGTCTTGACTAGTGGTGGGGGTAGTACATAAAACGCTTTCCTACTTCTGTACCAGCTAGTTGTGTCAACCTGTGATATGCTGGAAACTATAATGTTCAGCAGAAAATGAGGGACAGAAAAGGTGAAATGCACGTGAAACAATGAGCAGAAAACAAATTGGGTGTTCTTGTAGCATATAAAAGGAGAAGTCCCACTATTGTAGTTTTGTTATTTATCATATGTTATACATCCACAACTATTTGCTTGGTTTTATTATTTGATAGCCTTTTATTTACCAATAAAAGCTTTCACCAGCTGTGAGTTCAAAAAAATCAAAAGCACATGTTCAGTGAAAAATTAGGTGCTGAGTTATTGTTTCTTGAGAAAGTTGATGTTCATCAACAAAATGATTAAACAAGATGGCTTCCTTTACCAAATGAAAAGCAGTAGATAGAAGTCACTGAGAGCCAATCTATTACAGAATTTAGTATTTGTAAGAAAGCTGTGTATGACTATAACAATTTAGTATGTACAGTTGCAGAAAGTATGTTTTCTTACCACTCTGTAAACATAACTTTTCAATAGATCAAATAACGCTCTGTTTATCTTCAATTCCTAGTCTTCTAGCGCATCTGTGAAAGGTGAGGGATAACCATTGTCTCCATTAGCAGGAGAGAAATTCTCAATCATTGATGCCGGTAATGTATCAATATTATCAGATGCTTCAATTAGAAAATCCATTATTTCCAATAATCGTCCTTTTCCTAAACAAGTATCATACATGGAACTAAAGTAAGCCTTTTGGAAGTTTATTTGATTGCCACTGTGACTGTTATTGCAAGTTTAGTTTAAAGAGAAGTTCAACTTTGAATAAGAAATTATTTTGTGATAATATAGATTTTGGTGAAGCACAGACATGAAGTTATGAATGTTGCTTTTATACTGAATTAAGAAACGTATGGAGCGGAAATGTACTTGGATTTTGCACTACACACTTTATAACACCAGAACCATTCTTGGGAGGAACATGAGCCAAGCTCCAAGTTCCCAGCACACTTTCCATTGTCCCACCAGGCTTCATTTACAAAAAGAAAAAGAAAAGAAGAAACTTTTAAAAGAATTTCAAGGGCTTCAACTTCAAGAAAGTAACAGCAAGAGCATTAAACCCTAAGCATGGGGCCTTCTGCTCATGGGGCCCTGGTTATGTGCATGCCTGTGAAGCTGGCCTGGGATGTAATCAGCTTAGCAGAAAATGAAACAGTTGTTGGGTTTATATGGCTTTGTGCATTCCAGGCCCTTGACTCCACCCTACCTTTTTCAGAGAACCAGGAGTATGATCTCCCTCACTTTGATGGTGAACATAAACATGCACAGTCCCATCTGGGAGAAAGTCCAGCTGAAATGAGAAGGGGTTATTCTAAACTGAAAATGAATGCCCCTCCTCGGTCAAGTCTTTCCAGGCCCCTTACTGAGAAGAAAACTCCTGGCACCCTCAGAGCCTGATGCAGAACCCCTCAGGAGGTTGAATCTACACAGTGGAACAGATGCGTGTTCACACCCACATGTCTCTTTTTCCCTTTATTACTTTTTATTTTTTCCTAGTGGGGAAAATATAAACAAACCAAAAACACACACACGCACAAATGTGAATGTGTTTAGTCTAGACTAATCTTTGTATTTGGTTCTGGTTTTCCTTTGGGTGGAATGCAGGGCTGGGGAAAGAATATGAAGGCTTCATTTGGCTCGGGAAAAGAAACTTCTGGAATAAGAACTACTTTTTAAAATAATTTTTTAAAAGATTTTTATTTATTTGACACACAGAAATCACAAGTAGGAGGAGAGGCAGGCAGAGAAAGAGCTGAGCAGGGAGCCCGATGCAGAACTCAATCCCAGGACCCTGAGATCATGACCTGAGCTGGAGGCAGAGGCTTAATCCACTGAGCCACCCAGGCACCCTGGAATAAGAACTACTTTAATATGTAGTGAACTTCACATCATCTTGTTTGCTTCTGTTAACCAATACGCAAGATAACCATCATTATTCTTATTCTCTGGGCTGAAGACAATAAGGCTCAGAAAAGTTAAATAACGTGTTCAAGGTCAGACATGGCAAAATCAGAGTTTGAATTCATGTCTCTCTGACTGAAAAGCTGTGGTCTTTCTCTGGAGATTAGATTCTTGTCCTCATGCAGCAGTGATCTTTTTCCCCAACAGGGTGTGCTTAAGTTCCTGGCTTTCCAGGGAGGAAAGAATGCTATTCCTCCCTTCTCAGTTCCCTCAATAATCCTGGTAGCCACACTGGTACACTGAGCCCATGTCTATGAGAGGGGAGAGAAAAAAGGGGGAGGAGTTTTCCTTGCCCAGTTAATTTTTTTTTTTAAGATTTTATTTATTTATTTAACAGACAGAGATCACAAGTAGGCAGAGAGGCAGGCAGAGAGAGAGGGGGAAGCAGGCTCCCTGCCAAGCAGAGAGCCCGATGCGGGGCTTGATCCCAGGACCCTGGGATCATGACCTGAGCTGAAAGCAGAGGCTTAACCCACTGAGCCACCCAGGTGCCTCTCGCCCAGTTAATTTTCCTCTCTCCAGTGTTCAGATGTAGATGCTGCACCCACTGGATTGTGAAGTCAAGTTCTTTCCTTTCTGGGCTCTCTGAAACTCTGAGGTAGATGGCAATCTGCCACTTTTGCGTCTCTGACCTTTTGAAAGCACTGATGTCATGATTAAATATTTGAAAAGAGCACTAACTTTGAGGAAATGTGCTTCTCATGTCCCCTCCTTCAAACTTACCCTCAGCCCTTGCTCTACCTTCCATTCTTTGACCCCATTTCCAGGACAGGTAGTGCTCTCTTGAGTCATTCTTTCTGTTTCTGGATGGCTCACATTAATAGTGACTCAGAATAGCTCAACAGCTCTCTCTTCTCTGAAAGATCTCATGGTTAGATTCAGTCAGTGGCTTCTGGGTGTCTTTCTGTCCTTCCGTTGTCATTCTGCACAGCCTTTGGGGTTTTCCCTCTTTAAACATTCTGGTTATGAATGGTTATCATGACAGCGAGTGACTCACCACTATTTAATTTATCAAGGGGTAGGTGAGGTACTGTGACATCAGCTGCCGGCGTGTCTTTGGAACCAGACACATGCCCACCCACACCCACACTACTTTGCTTTTGTCATTTAGAGCTGGAAGTGCTAAATAGGGCAGGATCCCAGTATTGTAATATCACCGTCTAATGTTTTCCACTGACGCTTTTCAGAGTCAGGTGCACGACCCAGCTAGAATGAGGGAGTGGAGGCAGGGGACGGACTTGTGTAGGGGATGCGCATCACCACCCTAAGCTGTCTTTGGATCTGAGGTCATTTTTGTCCCTTTCACTCCTCTTTTCCCACTGACCACCCAGACCACTTTGCCAGGGAACAAAGAAATAGTGGGGCAGTGCCTCTTAGCCGGTTCATCGATGGGGCCCAGACACAATCCACAGGACTCTATTGACAGTCCTAGATGAGGTTAATATATATGTGATCACCTGGAAATTCTTTTAAAAATTGGACAGCTGGGTCAAAGGCTAACCTACTGGGCCTCGGACTGGTCAGCCAAAGATCTGCTACCCAGATAAAGCAGAATTTCTCACATCTGCCTTACTGGCTGCCAGACTCCACAGCCACTTAATAAGTAGCTCTATGACCTTGAGAAAATTACTTTAATTCTGTATCTCAGTTTTGTCAAGTCTAAAATGCAGATAATAGCATTACCTCCCTTAAAGGGTGGTTAGCCAGGGTTGAGAGAGTTAATCCATGTAAAGTACTTGGATCAAAGTTTGACACATAGTAAAATTCTCTAGGGGTTAGTAATCATTATTATCCTTATTAAGCCTCCAGTTTGGGAACTTCTCAAGCTACAAATGTATAAGTAATATCATAGCCTACCTGGGAGATGAAAGCATCGTTTTTGGAAGGTTCTGTGTCTCAGCCAAAAAGTATCTCGACTGGCTGTCAGAATCTTCCGGATCCATAAGTACATTGATGCCCCATGCATAGGATGCTCTCTGCTTGCACTTACAGTAAAAGGAAGCATGTAGGGACTTGGGGCTGAGTTGGATGTATCCTTACTTCCAGCCCTTTTTGTGGTTCTTCATACAGGCTGATGTGTCGTAGATGCTCAGTGGAATCGGCACTGAGGGCTCTGCCCAGGACCCTTTATCATGAAAATGCTACTCTTACTCAGGCAGAACTGGCTGATCAGTGGCAGAGAGGAGGGTGGTTTCAGGTACTGCAAACTCTGTGTACCAGTACTGCAACTCTATGCACTGCAAACTCAAGGACTATGATGGAAGTGTCCTGAGAACACAGAGATTGGTTTCAAGTATGGTATTGCCAGCCTCTAGAACAATGCTTAGCTCATGGGCCATGAATAAATATTTGTTGGAGGTGAAACTAAACGAAAAACATTGGAAGAGCTTTGGGAGGTGATGTGTTTAGAAGGGGCCACAAAGGGACTGACTTAAAGCCTGTGCTTGTAGAGCTACCATGTTTTCAACTTAGGTTTTATTTTTTAATCCTTTTTTTTTTTTGTTTGGTGATAAAACATGCAGAAAATGAAGTTCACTATTTTAAACATTTTTAGGTGTATGATCTAGTGATGTTAAGTACATTCACATCTCTGTAGAGATATCTACCTTGCATCTCCAGGAATTTTTCAACTTTGCAGAATAAAGTACCCATTAAACACTAGTTCTGCATTCCCTTTTACTCCCAGCTCCGGCAACAACTACTCTGTTTTCTGTTTCTATGAAGTGGACTGTGCTGGGCACCTCAAACCAGTGAAATCTTGCAGTATTTGTCATTTTGTGTCTGGCTTATTTCGCTTAGCACAATGCCCTTAAGGTTTATTTACATTAGAGCATGCATTAGAATTTCATTTCTTTTTGTGGCTGAATAATATTATGATCAGTTGATCTATCTGTCTTTCTCTCCCACATTTTCCTTATCCATCTGTCTTAGTAACTTTGGGCTGCTGTAATAGATTACCATAAACTGGGGGTTGAAACAACAAACTTTCTTATGCTCTTTGAATCTGGGGAGTCAGAGATAAAGGTACCAACAGATACTAGGTCTTCTGAGGGTCCACTTCCTGGTATGCAGATGGCTGTCTTCCCCTTGTATCCCCACATGGTGGTGAGTATAGAGCAGGAGCAAACTCTAGTGTCTCTTCCTATAACTAGTCTCATTCACGAGGGTTTTATCTTCATGACCTAATTACTTCCCAAGGGTCTCACCTAATATCATTGCTTCTGGGTTAGGATTTCAACATATGAATTTAGTTGGGGGGGCACAAATATTCAATTTTTAAATACTAGTCCTCCATCTATGGACATTTGGATTCCTTCCACCTATTGCAAATAATGCTTTTAGGAACATGGATGTGCATATACCTGAGTCCCTGCTTTTAGTTCCTTTGGGTGTGTACCCAGAATCGGAATTCCTAGATCTTATGGTACCTCAGTGTTTGATTTTTTTTTTTCCCTTTGAGGAACCACTGTACTGTTTTCCTTAGTGATTACACCATTTTATAGTCCCACCAGCAATGCTCAAGAGTTCCAGTTTCTTCACATCCTAACTAACCTTGTCACTACTATCCCATTGGGTGTGAAGTGATATCTGGTTGTGGTTTGATTTACATTTCTGTAACGATTAGTGGTGTTGAGCATGTTTTCATGTACTTCTGGATCATTTGTATATTTTCTTTGTAAAAATATCTGTTCAGGTCCTTTACCCCTTTTTTAATTTGGTTGTGTATGGTTTTATTGTAGAGTAGGATAGTTATTTTAAATTCTTTGTGTAGTAAATGTGATGTCTGTATTTTTTAAGGGACACTTTGTGCCAGTTTATTTTCTTTAGAATGGGCATGTTTTCCTCTTTCTTTGTCTACCTTGTCATGTTGTTGTTGTTGTTGCTGAAAATTGGGCATTTGGGAAAAGTGCAATCTCTCTCAGTCTGTGTAGACTGGCTTTGTTCTAGAGTAGTAATCTCTTGCCCCATGCATGCACTTGTCTTACTCTTCAGGCAGCTTTCTTGAGGTGTTCCCACTCTTTTTCCCCACTTGAGCTCCAAGTTAAGTGAGATGGAGACCAGATAGATATTCAGGCAGACCCGAGACAGATCAGAACATTGCATGACCCTCTGACCTTCTGGTTCATGGGAGAGAATCGAAAGCTAACATACTGCCTTTTCTAGACCAAGAATGTGCCTCACCCAAGAGATGGTGGGTAAGGACAAATAGAAACACCACAGAATTCCTAATATTTTGAAAGTAGCTTTTTCTTGGGTGGATGTTCCCTTGGTTGCTGGTAGACTTTTGACTTTGACTTTGTCAAGGGCTAAGGTTATTTTGACCAATCTGTGTGTGCGTGTGTGTGTGTGTATGTGTGTATTTAATGTTTTCATAGGACTTAGAGACTTCTGGTCCACCACTATGTTGATATCTCTCCTCAGGTTAGGTTTTATGGCTTCTTTTAGAGTATTTTTGGGGGAGTATTGATGGAAATTGATATTTCTTGAGTGACCTCTCCATTAAAGTTACTCTTCTTTTTAATTTTTGATTTTTTAAAGTTAGTTTCAGGGGTAGAATTTAGTGATTCATCAGTTGCATATAACATCCAGTGCTCATTACAGCAAGTGCCCTCCTTAATTCCCATCGCTCGGTTACCCCATCCTCCCACCAGCAACCCTCAGCTTGTTTCCTATAGTTAAGAGTCTCTTATGGTTTGCCTCCCTCTCTGTTTTTGACTCATTTTGTTTTTCCTTCCCCTTCCCCGTCCCTTCCCTTTCTTTCTTTTCCTTCCTTCCCTTCCTTCCTTTTCCTTCTTGGGTGAAATCATATGGTATTTGTCTTTCTCTGACTGATTTATTTTGCTTAACATAATACTTTCTAGTTCCACCCACATCATTGCAAATGGCAAGATTTCATTCTTTTTTATGACTGAGTAATATTCCATTATGTATTTTATTCCATAAAATTTATAATTCCATTATATACAATGTAATATACAACTCCATTTTATATACACACACATACACACCACATCTTTATCCATCTGTCAGTGGGCAACTGGGCTCTTCCCATATTTTGTCTGTTGTGGACATTGTTTCTATAAACATTGGGGTGAATGTTCCCCTTCAAACTACAGTTTGTATCCTTTGGATAGTACCTAGTAGTGCAATTCCTGGCTTATAGGGTAGCTCTATTTTTAACTTTGTAAGGAACCTCCATTCTAGGCATATGGATTGGAAGAACAAATACTGTTAAAATGTCTATGATACCCAAAGCAACCTACAAATTTAATGCAATCCCTTTCAAAATACCATCAGCATTTTTCATAGAGCTGGAATAAACAATCCTAAAACATGTATGGAGCCAGAAAAGACCCCAAATAGCCAAAGTAATGTTGAAAAAGAAAACCAAAGCTGGAAGTATCACAATTCCAGACTTAAGCTTATCACGTAGCTGCAATGATCAAGACAGTATGGTTCTGGCACAAAAATAGACATAGATTAATGGAACAGAATAGAGAACCCAGAAATGGACCATCAAATCTATGGTCAGCTAATATTTGACAAAGCAGGAAAGAACATCCAAAGGAAAAAAGACAATCTCTTCAACAAACAGTGTTAGGAAAATGGGACAGCCACAGGCAGAAGAACCAAACTGGATTATTTTCTAACATGGTGCACGAAAACAAACTCAAAATGGATGAAAGTCTTAAATGTGAGAGAGGAATCCATCAAAATCCTAGAGGAGAACTCAGACAGCAACCTCTTTGAGCTTAGTCACAGCAACTTCCTGCTAGACACATCTCCAAAGGCAAGGGAAACAAAAGGAAAAAAGAACTATCAAAGGACTTCATCAAGGTAAAATCTTTTGCACAGCAAAAGGAACAGTGAACAAAACTAAAAGTCACCCTACAGAATGGGAGAAGATATTTACAAATGTCTCATTAGTTAAAGGGCTAGGTATCTAGAGTCTATAAAGGACTTACCAAACTCAACACCCCCCAAACCCCCAAAAATCCAGTCAAGAAATGGGTAGAGGACATGAACAGACAAATGTCCAAAGAAGACATCCAGATGGCCAACAGACACATGGAAGAAAGTGCTCAACATCACTCAGCATCAGGAAAATACTTATCAAAACCACAATGAGATACCACCTCACACTGGTTGGAATGGCTAAAATTAACTCAGGAAACAACTGATGTTGGCGAGGATGTAGAGAAAGAGGAACCCACTAAAGTTACTCTTAGGCACCATCCCAGATTTCTGGATTTTGAAACCATGGGTAAGTAGAAACTCTTATGAGAAATCAGAGTAAAGAGGATATGGACAGTCATGTGTGGAGTGTAAAGAAAGCCTTTCTAACCTCTGCTATGAGGATGTGATTGAGGGCATTATTCACATGATTTGTGTGTGTTCTTTATGAGATCCCAGAGGAGAAGTTTTTCTTTCTCCTGATAGGTTGTGAAATATGTAAATATTCCCTGAAAAGTAGGCAAGAAATTTATCATGCCTATTTGCTTCATGAAGAAACTAAACATTAATAGAATTTTAGCCAGAGTTTTTCTTCCTACTTTACTAAGCTGTCTCCCCACCCTCCCTGAATATTGAAGATTCCTTTGTAGTTGAAAGCAAGATCTCTGTCTTATTTAATGATGTATCCTATCCATCTAGAATGGTACCTGGCATTTAGCAAGTGTTCAATAAATATATGTGGAGTGAATGAATGAAAGGGAGGAGCCAGTTTTCTATAGAAAATGAGAGGAAAAATGAGGACTTTCTTTTCAAAACTTTGTTTAGTGAACTTCATCAGGAAGTATAACATACATACAGAAAAGGGTGCCTACATTAAATATATAGGTCAGTGAGTTTTCACATGAACACATTTGGGTAACCAGCTCCCAGATGCAGAAACTGTATGCCCTCTGCTTGCTGGTCAATACCCACCACCAACCCCTATCTTCTCTCTAAACAGTAACAACTACCCTGATTTTCCTAACCCCAAAGGATTTGATTTGCCTATTTTTGAACTTCCCATAAATTAAATAATGTAATCTGTACTCTTTCATGTTTAGCCTATTTTTTTCAACATGTCATGAGATTTATCCATGTTGTTGAATGAAATTGTAGTTGAACTTTGTTACTTTTTGAAACTTTAGAAACATTTAATTCAAACATTTAGTTTGAAATCAATGTCAGGTAAAATCTCGGATTTATACAACAATAGCCTTTAATAGCCATCATTTACTGAGAACCTAGTAACAGACACTATGCTGAGAACGGGAATTCATGAATGATTTTACTTAATTAACTCTCTTGACAGGTTTCCTGATGTGTAGGCATCATTCTCTCTTGATAAAGAAACTTAAGCATGAAGAAGTTAACTAGCTTGCCAGTAAAAAACAGGCTTGTAATTGATGAAGCCCTCATCTGAACCCTGACCCCGCATCAACCATGCCCAGGCTTTTATTAACTACTACTCTGATTTACCTCCCCATATAAGACTCCTTTAAGACATCACTTTAAATGAATATACATTTAGGGCGCCTGGGTGGCTCAGTGGCTTAGGCCGCTGCCTTCGGCTCAGGTCATGATCTCGGGGTCCTGGGATCGAGTCCCGCATCGGGCTCTCTGCTCAGCAGGGAGCCTGCTTCCTCCTCTCTCTGCCTGCCTCTCTGCCTACTTGTGATCTCTGTCAAATAAATAAATAAAATCTTAAAAAAAAATAAATAAATGAATATACATTTAGGTAAAACTAGGTGGAAGAGTGGGCTTGTCCTCCTAATTTGGATATGGCTGCCTTTTAGTCATCTGCTCTGTGTGATAGGATAGTTTCCCAGGCCTCTTTTTTGTCCTGAATGGTATATATGTCGACTGTTGGGTCCTTTGCCTTCTGGTCACCAAGGCTGACTGAGGGACCTGAGCCCAGGAGAAGAAGAATGGAGCTGGCCTCCAGCCTGTTCAGAACAGATTTGGGCCTTGGGATAAAGTCAGCAAGGACCATCTCTAGCCATGTCTTGTTTCTTTGGACCGCAATAGTCATGGGTCGCAGACCCAGCTAGAGGTCAACTCCATACCAGCTGTTCTCAATTTCTGTGTAAGAGGTGGTGACCTTGGCTTAAATCAAGTCCCAGTTGAGAACTGGCTTTCTCTCAAGTGAACTGTATCTGTGGAACTTGTCCCCAGAGGCTAACTCTCCCAGCCTGGGATTTACTGTGTTTACCTCCTAGCCGGTCTTAACACACCATTCAGAATGATGCAAGTTTTTTCTTGTTAGATCTTCCTTGGGCCAACATTTGAGTGTCTTCATTTTCACAGCCTTAAATACTCCAGGCTCACTTTGACTGTTGCTTTTGCATTTGTTTGTAGAAGTTATCCACGTGCAAGGACAGACGCATCCACTTGGCACCAGGAAAGGCTCTACTCATACGTTACATCCTGTCTCACCATGACCTATCATTTCGTGAGGCAGCACACACCCTAACAGTCCATTCTCCTTTTATGTTTGATTTTTTTTTTTTTTTTAAGATCTCTATTTGCTGATTTTGCAGACTTAGCTAGCATTTAACTCTTGGTTTAGAGTTTTCACTTCCCCAGTCTAGGGAGAATGTACATGGCTCTCTTTTAGTCCCTTTCCTTAATTCTTATATTTCAAGCTCCCCCCTTTGTGGGGAGTCTTTCTAGTGCCATCAGCTCCCTTTGGTAGCTCAGCATGTCATCTCTGTGCTGCGTTTGAAGTTCTCTACTCTCTGGGGTTCTGTGATGGTGGCCTTTACCTATTTCGTCTGCTGAGCCAACTCTTTAAAAGGCATCTTTCTCCGGGCTCTCCCTTTTCTGTTCTACTTCCTCTGGTCTCAGAGAGTGATGTTTTAAGGTGGTAAGTACAAATGCATACTCCTGCGGCCTCTCTGAACGGTCTGGAAGAGCGAGCTTGATTTTTATGCCAGGCACAATACTGGACGCAATCCCAGGCATAGCCCATGGGAGCCTCATGGCCACCTTTGCAAGAGAGAGAGAGAGAGAGAGAGAGAGAGAGAGAGAGAGAGATGCTATTGCCATTTAATAAGAGATGAGGAAGTTGTGCCTAAAAGCACAGGGCTGGGAATCAAACTCAGGTTTATTCAAGCAAAAATGTTGTCTGCTTTACCCTAGTGGCTCCAGATCCTTTTCCTTTTGTTAATTATAAAAGAATACTGTCCAGAGGCAAAGGATGACCACATAATATAGTCTGTGGAGGCGCTTCCTAAAACAGAAGGCCAATCCAGTGGTATTTCTCTGCCCATTCACCTTGTCCTTCGAAGCCCAGCTCAGATCTGCCCTGTTCTGCCCAGCCTTCCCCGGGAATGCTTCCTCCTGGTGCCCTTTCCTTCCTCCGAATAACTCTGAGGCCTGTTTGCTCTTGTACTTGGCACCTACTTCTTTCACCCTTTCATGGTCTTCTTTGCACCATGATCCATCCACACTCCCCATCACCATCCTCGTATGGGGCACAGTTCTTTTGTATATTTTGTTTTATCTTCCAAACTGCCCTGAACGGCTTATACCCCCAAAATATATTTGGATGAACTGAGTAGACCACATCTCTGGATTATCGTGTAGGGTCTGGCTATTGTTTCAGTTCATATTTTGTCTTTTCTTTTTTTCCCCCTCAAGTCCAAGGACTTGCTCTTGTTTCTCCCCTACCTTGCTACTCATAAAAGTGCTTGTGTGTTTCCAGGCCATTTGTGTCACCTTCCCAGGCTGCTTCTGGTCTCTGGTGGTGGCTCCCTCCTTTAGACTCCATATATTCTAACAGCAGCCTTCCTTGTGTGTGGAGCCTATGCAGCCTTGTATTAATATACTTTCCTAATTTATTTCAGGGGACTGTTCAATATCATTTGAATTCCTTTTACTTGCCAGGCATAGATCGAGTGGGAGGGAGTAAAGCCAGGGTCCAAGGAGACCTCAGTCCCTGTTCCTGAGGAGCTGAGCAAGCTGTTGTAGTGGTGTGAGAGGGGAGACAGGCCCTGCCAGGGGGAGGAGTTGGAGTATGTTCCCTCCCGTGAAGTGGGGCTGCAATGGGGGAACTAAAATGAGTTCAGTCTGAAGAGCCTGGGTGGCTCAGTCAGTTAAGCATCTGCCCTCAGCTCAGGTGATGATTTCAGGGTCCTGGGATCAAGCCCCACACTAGGTCTCTCAGCTCATTGGGGAATCTGCTTCTCCCTCTCCCTCTGCCCACACCTCCCACCTCCACTTGTGCTTTCTCTCTCTCAAATAAATATCTTTTAAAAAATAAAAAAATAAAGAGTTCAGTCTGATGAGACCCTGAAATGGGACTGGAGATGGGGGAGTGGCAAGAGATGTGGCCAGAACCCAGAGCGGTAGCCCTTCTGGAAGACCTGGCCAGAAGGTTGAGCTTGAGTCTGAGAACAGTGAGAAGCCCCTGAAAGAATTGGGTCAAGGGTGGGTCCAAGGCTGTCTCCCTGAACATGTGGCTGAAGTCTGTGAAGGCAGACAGCTCGTGCTGCTTTCTGTCACTGGAGATCGCTCAGCACTTCCTTGCTTAGCTGTTGACAGTTGATAGGGCTGGTGTTCCTCCTCCCAGCCCTATTGTCTGACCCAGAATTGCAGGAGGAGGAAAGTGGGGCCACGCTCGAGTGCTCACTCTGTTCTGGTCATTGGCTGCACCCTGTGTATGTAAATAATTTTATTTAATCTCTACCAATACATTATCTTCATTTATCAGATGTGTAAACAAAGCTGATTTGATCAGTAACAATATCTAATAACAACTACCAGAAAAACTAAGTTACTGCAATTGAATTGGCCAAGAAGGAACCAAAGAATCCCATCGCAGTGTACACTCAGTGCCTGGTTAAACCTCATTTCATGGAGGTCTTTACTGAAAACGCCCTGAATGAAATTTTCTCCCTCAAATGTGTGTCTTCCTAAAGTTCACGATGGCATCATACTAGGAAAAAAAAAATGAAACAGAAATAAAGCTCTGCAAAGCTACCCTTATCTAGGTTCTTCCATAACAGACTAGACAGCATTGTGACTGTGTTGGACGTAACGGGCCTGGTGAAAAAGAGCAGGTACTTCTTTGAGGTAAGATTGGTAGGCATTTGCCTACTTGTGATTCACAAATTATCTTTCTAGCATTTGGGACATGAACTGGCAACTATATAAAACTTTGTAACAATTATGAATGAACTTGATATATGAAAAGAACTACCAGCACCTCTGCTCCAGAAAAATCCCCACTTCAGTTAGAAATGGGATGTGATTATAATTAAATGCTATTTATCTAAAGCAGCAGTGGAATTTCTCAAGTCAGGGGGTTTTACCTGCTACTTTTTTTCGACCTTTACTTATGGGACCTGCCGCTGTGATGGTGGGACCAGTCTTAAAGGAAATGGAGGGAGGCCTGGGCCACCCCTTACTGCTCTGTGATCTCAGCCAAGTTGCTTTACTTCCCTAGGCCTCAATTTCTTCATCTGTTTCTTAACTTAAAGAAGCCTCTTGCCTACTCAAGTACACCATGCCAGAAAATTTCCCCTCATGCTTTCTCTAGCATGATCAGGTCCCCATCCCGACTGGATCACTGTATCTGCGTATTGAGATTTTCGATGGTATCCCACCTTAGGAAGCATTTTCCTTGACTCCTTGTGCCCTTCAGATGTCACCTTATTTCTTTTTTCTCCTCCTAGCGAAATTTTGACAGAACTACCTATGCTCACTGACCGAAATTCCCCTTCTCCGCTTCTTGAACTCTCTCAGGCGGTAACCTTTGCCATTCCAGCAAAACCACTCCTGAGGAACTCAGGTTTGCCAATCATGTGTCTAACTCCAGCTGTCCACATTCAGGCCTCCTTTAACACAGCTGATCATGACTATCTTCTCAAAGCCTTTTCTTCACTTGGTTTCTAGAAAACCTCTCCTCCCCACGCCCACCTGCTTCATTCCTTGCTCTTCCTCTGTGGGTCGTCTTTGTGGTTTCTTTTTCACTTCTCAGTCCCTGAAAATTGGAATGGCCCAGAGTTCAGGCTCAGTCCTTGGGCGTCTATTCTCTAAGTATACTCCTTAGATAATTTCTTCTAGTCTGATGGTGTTAGTACCATCTGACACTGAGGATGCCCACGTGTGTATCTCCAGCCACGTTTCTTCCCCAAGTCCAGATTTTGTTTCCAATCAGCTTGTCAGTCCTCCACTGCAATGTCGAGTAGGCATTTTATTTTTATTTATTTATTTTTTTTTTAAGATTTTATTTATTTATTTGACAGAGAGAGATCACAAGTAGGCAGAGAGGCAGGCAGAGAGAGAGGAGGAAGCAGGCTCCCCATTGAGCAGAGAGCCCAATGCGGGACTCGATCCCAGGACCCTGAGATCATGACCTGAGCCAAAGGCAGCAGCTTAACCCACTGAGCCATCCAGGCGCCCTCGAGTAGGCATTTTAAATTCAGCATCTCAGAAACTGAACTCCTAACTCGTCCCACCCCAGTGCCCCCAAGCCTCCTCTTTCTACAATCTCTTCATTTGAATTTCATGCTTCTCCCTGAATAGATGGCCGTTTCAATCTTCCACATCCTTGGTACAACCAGTCATTATGTCTACCACTCTCGTCTCTTACTTGCCTCAGTACAGTGGCCTCCGATCTAGTCTCCTTATTTCCATCTTTGTCTTTATTTCCCAGCTTTAATGAGACAAAACAAAACTTACAACAGGGTGTTGATTTGATATTTGTATCCAGAAAAAGGATGACCACCATAGCATTAGCTAACACCCCCATCCTGGCATTCTGTTAACATTTCTTTTTGTGGTGAAACACTTAAGATCTACTCTCCTGGCAGCATTCAAGTATATGATAAAAATCACCGTGCTGTACATGAGATCCCCAGACTTGTTAAACTTGTAAAGTTTGTACCCGGCAACCAGTTTCCCTAACTCCCTAGCCCCTGGTAGCCACCACTCTCCTCTTCGTTTCTGAGTCTGACTTTTAGAGTCCATAGAGAAGTGTTATCATACCGTGTCTTGGGATCTTCCTCTGTCTCACTTACTTCTCTTCGCATGATGCCCTCAAAGTTCATCCAAGTTAGTGGAAATGGCAGGATTTCCTTTCTCCTCATGGCAGAATATTAGTCATTTATATATATATATACACACACACACACACACACACACGTATATATACACACACATATGTATATGATAAAGATTATAGAAATATATATATCTATAGAGATATATATCTATATCTAGATTGCTATATAATATATTTATATTTATTATATTATATTTTATATTATATTTTATATTATATTTAGTATTTATATATTATATTATATTTTATATTATATTTAGTATTATTATATTTATAATACTAGTTTGCTATATAATATATTTAAGGGTTTATCTCTGGCTCTTGATTATGTTTCATTGGTCTTTGTGTCTGTGTTTATGGTAGTACCATACTGTTTTGATAACTATAGTTTTGTAAGTATAGCTTGAAATCAGGAAATGTGATGTCGCTGCCTTATCTCTATAGATATATATCTATATCTAGATATAGATATATATCTCTTCTTTATCAGTTCATCTGTTGATGGACACTTAGGTATTTTCCATATCTTGGTTATTGTGGGTACTTTTGTAATGAACATGGGAATGCAAACATCTCTAAGAGATCCTGATTTCAGCTCCTTTGGATATATACCCAGAAGTGGAGTTGCTAGATTATAAGGTAGTTCTATTTTTAATTTTTTGAGGAAACTCTACATGTTGTTTTACACAGTGGCTGCACCAATTCTTAGTCTGCCAACAGTACACAAGGCTTCCCTTTTCTCCACGTCCTCACCAACACTCATCATATCTTGTCTTTTTGATACTAGCCATTCTGACCAATGTGAGGTGGTATCTCATTGTGGTTTTGATTTGCATTTCTCTGATAATTAGTAATACCAAGCACATTCTCACATACCTGTTGGCCATTTGTATTTCTTCTTTGGAAAGCTGTTTATTCGATTCTTCTGCCCTTTTACGCTGTTGAGTTCTATTAGTTTGTCATATATTTTGTGTATTAACCCCTTATCACATACATGATTTACAAGTATTTTCTTCCATGCCATAGATTGCCTTTTCATTTGCAAAGGTTTTTAGTTTGTTGTAGTCACACTGGTTTGTTTTTGCTTTATTGATTGTGCTTTGGCTGTCTTATCTAGGAAATCACTGTTAAGACTAATGTCAGGGAACTTTGTTTTCTGCTAGCAGTATTACAGTTTCAGGTCTTACATTTAAGTCTTTATTTTGAGTTAACTTTTTGAGTGGTCTAAGATAAGCAGGCAGTCTCATTTTTCTGTATGTGATTATCTGATTTTTGCAACGTAATTTATTGAAGAGATTATCTTTTCCCCATTGAGTATTCTTGGTGTCCTTGTCAAATACTAGTTTGCTATATAATATATTTAAGGGTTTATCTCTGTCTCTTGATTATGTTTCATTAGTCTTTGTGTCTGTGTTTATGGTAGTACCATACTGTTCTGATAACTATAGTTTTGTTAAGTATAGCTTGAAATCAGGAAATGTGATGTCGCTGCCTTTTTCCTCTGGATTGCTTTGGCTATTCAGAAACTTTAGTGGCTCCACACAAATTTTAGGATTGTTTTCCTCATTTCTGTGAAAATGCCATTGGAATTTTGATATGATTGCATTGAATCTATTGAGGGCTTTGGGTAATATGGACATTTAAAAATTTATTTATTTATTTTTTAAATTTCTTTTCAGTCTTCCCGAGTTCACTGTGTATGCACCACACCCAGTGCTCCATGCAGTCTATGTACTTCATAATGCCCACTACCAGGCTCACCCAACCCCTGACCCCACTCCCCTCCAGAACCCTCAGTTTGTTTCTCAGAGTCCACAGTCTCTCATGGTTTGTCTCCCACTCCAATTTCCCCCAACTCAGTTCTCCTCTACATCTCCCAATGTCCTCTGCATTATTCCTTATGCTCCACAGTAAGTGAAACCATAAGATAATTGACTTATTTCACTCAGCATAATCTCCTCCAGTCCCGTCCATGTTAATACAAAAGTTGGGTATTCATCCTTTCTGATGGAGGCATAATACTTCATAATGTATATGGACCACATCTTTATCCATTCATCTGTTGAAGGGCATCTTGGTTCTTTCCACAGTTTGGCGACTGTGGCCATTGCTGCTATGAACATTGGGGTACAGATAGTCCTTCTTTTCACTATGTCTGTATCTTTGGGGTAAATGCCCAGTCATGCAATTGCAGGATCATAAGGTAGCTCTATTTTTTAAATTTCTTAACAATCTCCACACTGTTTTCCAAAGTGGCTGCACCAACCAGCATTCCCACCAACAGTGTAAGAGGGTTCATTCCCCTTTTTCCACATCCTCCCCAACACTTGTTGTTGGACATTTTAACAATAGTCTTCTGATATACAAATATGCAATATATTTCCAATTGTTTGTGTCTTCTTCAGTTTTTTCTATCATAGTCTTGTAGTTTTCATTGTATAGATCTTCAGCTCCTTGGTTAAATTTATTTCTAAGTATTTTATTTTTTTGCTGCTGTTGTGAACGAGGTTGTCTGTTTATTTTCCAGGTATTTTATTTTTAGTGTATAGAAATGCAGCTGTTTTCTACATGTTGATTTTGTATCCAGCTTGACTGAGTTCATCAATCAGGGCTAGCAGTTTTTTGGTGGAGTCTTTAGGATTCTCTCTATATAAGATTATATCATCCATAAGCAAAATAATTTTACATCTTCCTTTTCTATTTGGATGCCTTTTTCAAAACCTTGAGATACAATGCCATAGAGCATTATATTAGTTTGAGATGTACAACATAATGATCTGATATTTATATATATCACAAATGACCACAACAGTCTAGTTAACATCTATCACCACACATTAGTCATACATTATTTTTACCCCTGTGATGAGCATTTTAAGATGCACTCTTAGTAACCTTCAAACATACAATACTGTATTATTACCAAGAGTCACCATATTGTACACTACATGCCCAGGACTTACTTATTTTATAAATGAAAGTTTGTACCTTTTGTGTACCTGTATGCCTTTCACCCATCCTCCACACCTGCCTCTGGCAATCACCAATCTGTTATCTGTATCTTTTGGTTTTGTTTTTGCTTTGATATTTCATGTATAAATGAGATCATATGGTATTTGTCTTCTCTGTCTCACTTACTTCACTTAGCATAATGCCCTAAAGTTTCATACACGTTGTTATAAATGATGGGATATTCTTATATGTTCAGGATTGAGTAATATTTCATTACACACACACACACACACACACACACACACACACACACACACATTTTATCCACTCGTCCATTGATAGACACTTTGGTTGCTTCCATGTTTTGGCTATTGTGGGTTATACTGTAGTGAACATAGGTGTACAGGTATCTTTTATTAGTTAGTAAATACCTGGAATTAGAATTTCTAGATCATATGGTGGTTCTGTTTTTAATTTTTTGAGGAATCTCCATAGTTTTCTATAGTGATTGCACCAAATTGCATTCCTATCAATAGTAAAAAAGCTCCACATCTTCACCAACACTTGTTATCTCTTCTTGATGTTTGATACCATTCTAATAGGTATGAAGTGATACCTCATTGTGGTTTGATTTCCATTTCCCTGATCATTAAGGATATTGAGCACTTTTCATGTACCTGTTGTCTGTATGTATGCCCTTGTTGAAAAAACCTCTATTAAGGTCCTCTGCCCATTTTGTAATCATATTGGTTTTTTGTAATCAAGTCATCTGTAAGTCCTTCATAAATTTTTGGATATTAACTCCCTATTAGTTATATGATCAGCAATTATTTCCTTTCATTGGTTACCTTTCATTTTGTTGATGAGTTCCTTTGCTGTGCAGAAGCTTTGCTGGTTGATGTAGGCCCACTTGTTTATGTTGATTTTGTTGCCTCTACCATTGGTGTCAAATCCAAAAAGTTGTCTCCAAGACTGATGTCAAGGAAACTACCACCTATATTTTTTTTCATAGAACTTTTATGGCTTCAAGTCTTTTGTTTAAGGTTTTATTCCATTTTGAGTTAATTTTTGTGTATGGTGTAAGATAGTGATTCAATATCTTTATTTTGCATGTGGATATCCTGTTTTCTTACTGTTATTTGAAGATAACTATCTTTTCCCCATTGTATATTCTTGGCTTCTTTATCATGAATGAATTGACCATATATACATGTGTTTATTTCTGGTCCCTTTATTCTGTTCTGTTAATCAATGTGTCTTTTAATGTCAATACCATATTGTTTTGATTACTATAGCTTTGCAGTGTAGTTTGAAATTAGGAATTTTTTGCCTCCAACTTTCTTATTGCTCAAGGCTTGGCTATTTGGAGTCTTTTGTGGTTCCATACAAGTTTTAAAATTCTTTTCTGTTTTTGTGAAAAATACCCTTGGAATTTCAATAGGGATAGCATGGAATATGTAGATTGCTTTAGGTGGTATGGACATTTTAACAATATTCTTCCAATCCATGAGCACAGAATATCTTTTCATTTATTTTTTTCAATTTCTTTCATCCTGCCTTATATTTTCAAAGTATGGATCTTTCACCTCCTTGGTTAAACTTACTCCTAGATACTGTATTCTTACTTTTTTAAATTAAATTTTTTAAATTAAATTTAATTAACATATACTGTATTATTAGTTTCAGAGGTAGAATTTAGTGATTCATCAGTTTCATACAATACCCAGTGCTCACTACATCAAGTGTCTTCCTTAATGCCCATCACACAGTTACCCCATCCTTCCACCAGCAACCCTCAGTTTGTTTCCTATAGTTAAGAGTCTCTTATGGTTTACCTCCCTCTCTGTTTTTGTCTTATTTATTTTTCCTTCCCTTCCTCTATGTTCCTCCGCTTTGTTTCTTAAATTCCACATATGGGTGAAGTCATATGGTATTTGTCTTTCTGTATTTGACTTATTTTGCTTATCATAATACTCTAGTTCCATCCACATAATTTCAAATGGCAAGATTCATTCTTTTTGATGGCTGAGTGTCTCTGTCTCTGTCTCTGTCTCTCTCTCTCTATATATATACCACATCTTTTTTTTTTAAGATTTTATTTATTTATTGACACAGAGAGAGAGGGAACACAAGCAGGGAGAGTGGGAGAGGGAGAAGCAGGCTACCTGCTGAGTAGGCAGCCCGATGCAGGGCTCGATCCCAGGACCCAGGGATCATGACCTGAGCTGAAGACAGACGCTTAACGACTGAGCCACCCAGGTGCCCCTATATACCACATCTTTATCCATTCATCTGTTGATGGACATCTGAGCTCTTTCTTTTCAACAATTTTTGTGATTGTTACTAGATACTGTATTCTTTCTGATGCAGTTGTAAATGGAACTGATTTCTTAATTTCTCTTTCTGATAGTTTATTGTTAGTGTATAGAACACAACTGATTTTTCTATTTTGATTTTTGTATCCTGAAACTTTACTGAATTTTTAAATCAGTTTTAACATTTATGGTAGAGTCTTTAGGGTTTTTTACATCTAATGTGTCATCTGTGATAGTAATACTTTTCCTTCTTTCTTTTTGATTTGAATGCTCTTTTTTCCCTTGCCTAATTGCCCTGGTTAGAATTTTCAATACTATATTGAATGAAAGTGGTGAGAATGGGCATCCTTATCTTCTTCCTGATCTTCGAGGAAAAGCTTTGAGGTTTTCATCATTGAGTATGATGATAGCTGGGGGCTTATCTTATATGGCCTTTATCATGATGAGATACATCCTTTTTCACTCAATTTATTGTAAAATTTTAATCATAAATGGATCTTGAAATTTGTTGTAAGCTTTTTCTTCATCTATTGAAATGATCATATGATTTTTATCATTCATTTTGTTGATGTGGTGTATCACATTGTTGATTAGCAGGTTTTGAACCATTCTGTATCCCTCAATAAATCCTACTTTGATCATGGTTTATGATCCTTTTATTGTACTTTTGAATGGGGTTTGCTATTATTTTGTTGAGTGTTTTTAAAATTTATGTCCATCAGGAATATTGTCCAGTAATTTTCTTGGAGTGTCCTTGTTTATCTTCAGAGCTATGCTGACCTTGTAAAATGAATTTGGAGGTGTTCTACCCTCTTTAACTTTTTGGAAATGTTTGAGAAGAACCATTGTTAATTCTTCTTTAAATGCTTGGTAGAATTCACCAACGTGAGGCTGTCTGGTGCTAGACTTTTGTTTATTGGGAAGTTTGATTACTAATTCATTCTCCTTACTCATTACTGGATTGTTCAGATTTTCTCTTTTTTAATATACTAGTCTTAGCCAATTATATGTTTCTAGGAATTTATCCATTCCTTCTAAGTTATCTAGTTTTTTGGTATAAAGTATTTTTAGTAATATCTCATGGTATTTTGTATTTCTGTGGTTGTCAGTTGTAATTTTTCCTTCTTCACTTGTGATTGGGTTCTCAGCCCTCTTTCTCTTCTTCTGAGTTAGTCTCTAGCTAAAGGTTTGTCAATTTTGTTTATCTTTTCAAAAAAGCAGCTCTGGTATCTATTTTATTTATTTCTGTCCTGATCTTTGTTATTGCCTTCCATTCTGCTAACTTGGGTTTAATTATTTTCTTCCTTTTTTAGTTTCTTGAGTTGCAATGCTAGGTTGTTTGAGATCTTTCCATTTTCTTAATGTGCATTTAACACTATGAATTTCCCTATTATTACTGCTCTTGCAACATCTTACAGGTTTTAATATGTTGTACTTCATTTTCATTTCTTTCAATGTATTTTTTGTTTTCCCTTTTGATTTTTTAGTTTGATCTGTTGGATGTTCAGGAGCATATTGTTGAATCTGCACATATTTGTGAATTTTCCAGCTTTCCTCTTATTACTGATTTCTAGTTTCATACCACTGTGGCTGGAAAAGACACTTGTTATGATTGGATTTCAATATTCTTAAATTTGTTAAAACTTGTTCTGTGGAATATCTTGTGGTCTTTCCTTAGAGAAGTTCTGTGTGCTCTGGAGATGACTATACATTCTGCTAGTGTTGGATCAATATGCATGTCTATTAGTTTCATTTGGTCTAACATTTGGTTCAAGTCTAAAATTTCCTTGTTGATTTTCTACCTGGATGATCTCTCCATTGTTAAAAATGGAATATATAAATCCACCACTGTTATTATTGTACCATATCTATCCTCAGATCTGTTTGTATTTGCTTAATACATTTAGGTACTTCAGTGTTGAGGGCATATATATTTATAATTGTTATATCTTCTTGATGAATCCATCTCCTTATTATATAAAGTCCACCTTTTTCTCTTGTTAGCATTATTGGCTTGGAGTGTATTTTTTCTGATGTGAGTCTAGTTTCCTACTCCTATTATTTCTTGGTTTCCACTTACAGGGAATATTTTTTTTTTTTAAGATTTTATTTATTTATTTGAGGGAGAGAGAGACAGTGAGAGAGAGCATGAGAGGGGAGAAGGTCAGAGGGAGAAGCAGACACCCTGTGGAGCTGGTAGCCCGATGTGGGACTTGATCCCAGGACTCTAGGATCATGACCTGAGCCGAAGGCGGAGGCTTAACCAACTGAGCCACCCAGGTGCCCGGGAGTATGTTTCTTATCCCTTCATTTGAACATATGTGTGTCATTTAAGCTGAAGTAAGACTCTTGTAGACAGCATATAGTCTTTTTTTTTTTTTAATCCATTGTTACTTTTCATTAGAGAAATTAATCTATTAACACTTTGAGTAATTATTGCTAGGTAAGGATGTACTAATGCCATATTATTAATTCTTTTCTAGCTGTTTTGAAGTTCCATTTTTCTTAATTTCTGGCTTCCTTCCTTTGTAAGTTGATGATTCTCCAGAGTGGAGTATTTTGATTCTTTCTTTTTTGTTTTTATCTTTGTGTATCTATTCTATATTTTGGCTTTGTAGTTCCCATGAGGTTTATATAAAACACTTTACATATTAGGTCTGTTTGATGCTAATATCAATTTAACTTCAGGTGCATACAAAAACACTATCCTTTTATCCCCTTTTTAAAATAAAATTTTACCATTTTTTAAATCATGTATTCAACAAATTTTTGATGCTATAGTTATTTGTATGCTTTCATGTGTGTGTTTTTAAAAGATTGTATTTATTTATTTGACAGACAGAGATCACAAGTAGGCAGAGAAGCGGGCACAGAGAGAGAGAGAGAGAGAAGGAGGAGGAGGAAACAAGCTCCCTGCAGAGCAGGGAGCCCATTGTCAGGCTTGATCCCAGGACCCTGGGATCATGACCTGAACTGAAAGCAGAGGCTTTAATCCACTGAGCCACCCAGGTGTCCCTGCTTTCATGTTTTAACCTTTATTCTAGAGGTAAGTAGTTAACACATTACCATATGACAGTATTAGGGTATTCTGAATCCTGTGTATGCTTACCTTTACCAATGTGTTGTATATTTTCATGTTTTCATATTACTAATTTGCATCATTTTGTTTCAACTTGAACTCATTTTAGCCTATCTTGTAATGCAGATTTAGTGATGGTGAATTGCCTCAACTTTTGTTTATTACAAAGGTCTTCATTTTACCTGCAATTCTGAAGGAAAACTTTGCTGGGTAAAGTATTCTTAGTTGGCAGTTTTTTTTTTTTTTTTTTTTCTCTTTTAGTGCCTCCAATATATAATCTCATTCTCTCTTGGCCTGTAAGGTCTCTGCTAAGAAAGCCACTGTTGGCTTTATGGGGGTTCCTTTGTATGAGAGATTGTTTTTTTCTCTTGTCTCTTTTTAAAATGTTTTCTTTGTCTTTGGTTTTAGAGTTTTGTTGTTAGTGTCTTGAGGAAGAATGTTGTAGATTAAAATATTGAGATGACCTATTAAGATAAGTATTGAAGGGGAGGAGATGAAGGAATAGATAAAATAGGTGAAGGGGATTAAGAAGTGCAAACTTGTAGTTATTAAATAAATAAATTATGGGAATGTACAGTATTAGGAAATATAGTCAGCAGTATTATAATAACTTTATATGGTGAAAGATGGTGACTACACTTATGGTAATCATTTCATAATGTATATAACTATCAAATTGCTATATTGTATAGCTGAAACTAATATAATACTGTAAATTATACTTCAACAAAAATTCATCATTGTCACAGTTATCCATTATCCATTAAGACACAAATCAGCTAACGTTCCTCCTCTGGTGAGAACCAGCACTCTCTTTCCTTATCCCTTTTCTTTTCCTCGTGGCTTTTATCTCCATATTTACTTTATTCTTTGTCTCTCTCTCCCAAGTAGAAGATAAGCACAAGAAGATAGGGTCTATTGGGATTCCAGAAGAAGAAGAGAGAGAGAGGGGAGCAGGAGGTATACTGGAGAGAATTATTGGGGAGAATTTCCCCAATATGGCAAAGGGAACGAGCATCAAAATTCAGGAGGTTCAGAGAACGCCCCTCAAAATCAATAAGAATAGGCCCACACCCCGTCACCTAATAGTAAAATTTACAAGTCTCAGTGACAAAGAGAAAATCCTGAAAGCAGCCCGGGAAAAGAAGTCTGTAACATACAATGGTAAAAATATTAGATTGGCAGCTGACTTATCCACAGAGACCTGGCAGGCCAGAAAGAGCTGGCATGATATTTTCAGAGCACTAAACGAGAAAAACATGCAGCCAAGAATACTATATCCAGCTAGGCTATCATTGAAAATAGAAGGAGAGATTAAAAGCTTCCAGGACAAACAAAAACTGAAAGAATTTGCAAACACCAAACCAGCTCTACAGGAAATATTGAAAGGGGTCCTCTAAGCAAAGAGAGAGCCTACAAGTGGTAGATCAGAAAGGAACAGAGACCATATACAGTAACAGTCACCTTACAGGCAATACAAAGGCACTAAATTCATATCTCTCAATAGTTACCCTGAATGTGAATGGGCTAAATGCCCCTGTCAAAAGACACAGGGTATCAGAATGGATAAAAAAACAAAACCCATCTATATGTTGCCTCCAAGAAACTCATTTTAAGCCCGAAGACACCTCCAGATTTAAAGTGAGGGGGTGGAAAAGAATTTACCATGCTAATGGACATCAGAAGAAAGCACGAGTGGAAATCCTTATATCAGATCAATTAGATTTTAAGCCAAAGACTATAATAAGAGATGAGGAAGGACACCATATCATACTCAAAGGGTCTGTCCAACAAGAAGATTTAACAATTTTAAATATCTATGCCCCCAACATGGGAGCAGCCAACTATATAAACCAATTAATAACAAAATCAAAGAAACACATCAACAATAATACAATAATAGTAGGGGACTTTAACACTCCCCTCACTGAAATGGACAGATCATCCAAGCAAAAGATCAGCAAGGAAATAAAGGCCTTAAACGACACACTGGACCAGATGGACATCACAGATATATTCAGAACATTTCATCCCAAAGCAACAGAATACACATTCTTCTCTAGTGCACATGGAACATTCTCCAGAATAGATCACATCCTCGGTCCTAAATCAGGACTCAACCGGTATCAAAAGATTGGGATCATTCCCTGCATATTTTCAGACCACAATGCTCTAAAGCTAGAACTCAACCACAAAAGGAAGTTTGAAAAGAACCCAAATACATGGAGACTAAACAGCATCCTTCTAAAGAATGAATGGGTCAACCGGGAAATTAAAGAAGAATTGAAAAAAATCATGGAAACAAATGACAATGAAAATACAACGGTTCAAAATCTGTGGGACACAACAAAGGCAGTCCTGAGAGGAAAATATATAGCGGTACAAGCCTTTCTCAAGAAACAAGAAGGGTCTCAGGTACACAACCTAACCCTACACCTAAAGGAGCTGGAGAAAGAACAAGAAAGAAACCCTAAGCCAAGCAGGAGAAGAGAAATCATAAAGATCAGAGCAGAAATCAATGAAATAGAAACCAAAAAGACAATAGAGCAAATCAACGAAACTAGGAGCTGGTTCTTTGAAAGAATTAATAAAATTGATAAACCCCTGGCCAGACTTATCAAAAAGAAAAGAGAAAGGACCCAAATAAATAAAATCATGAATGAAAGAGGAGAGATCACAACTAACACCAAAGAAATACAAACTATTATAAGAACATACTATGAGCAACTCTACGCCAACAAATTTGACAATCTGGAAGAAATGGATGCATTCCTAGAAACATATAAACTACCACAACTGAACCAGGAAGAAGTAGAAAGCCTGAACAGACCCATAACCAGTAAGGAGATTGAAACAGTCATTAAAAATCTCCAAACAAACAAAAGCCCAGGGCCAGACGGCTTCCTGGGGGAATTCTACCAAACATTTAAAGAAGAACTAATTCCTATTCTCCTGAAACTGTTCCAAAAAGTAGAAATGGAAGGAAAACTTCCAAACTCATTTTATGAGGCCAGCATCACCTTGATCCCAAAACCAGACAAGGATCCCATCAAAAAAGAGAGCTATAGACCAATATCCTTGATGAACACAGATGCGAAAATACTCAACAAAATACTAGCCAATAGAATTCAACAGTACATTAAAAGGATTATTCACCACGACCAAGTGGGATTTATTCCAGGGCTGCAAGGTTGGTTCAACATCTGCAAATCAGTCAATGTGATACAACACATCAATAAAAGAAAGAACAAGAACCATATGATACTCTCAATAGATGCTGAAAAAGCATTTGACAAAGTACAGCATCCCTTCCTGATCAAAGCTCTTCAACGTGTAGGGATAGAGGGGACATACCTCAATATCATCAAAGCCATCTATGAAAAACCCACCGCAAATATCATTCTCAATGGAGAAAAATTGAAAGCTTTGCCGCTAAGGTCAGGAACACGGCAGGGATGTCCATTATCACCACTGCTATTCAACATAGTACTAGAGGTCCTAGCCTCAGCAATCAGACAACAAAAGGAAATTAAAGGCATCCAAATCGGCAAAGAAGAAGTCAAATTATCACTCTTCGCAGATGATATGATACTATATGTGGAAAACCCAAAAGACTCCACTCCAAAACTGCTAGAACTTATACAGGAATTCAGTAAAGTGTCAGGATATAAAATCAATGCCCAGACATCAGTTGCATTTCTCTACACCAACAGCAAGACAGAAGAAAGAGAAATTAAGGAGTCAATCCCATTTACAATTGCACCCAAAACCATAAGATACCTAGGAATAAACCTAACCAAAGAGGCACAGAATCTATACTCAGAAAACTATAAAGTACTCATGAAAGAAATTGAGGAAGACACAAAGAAATGGAAAAATGGTCCATGCTCCTGGATTGGAAGAATAAATATTGTGAAAATGTCTATGCTACCTAAAGCAATCTACACATTTAATGCAATTCCTATCAAAGTACCATCCATGTTTTTCAAAGAAATGGAACAAATAATTCCAAAATTTATATGGAACCAGAAAAGACCTCGAATAGCCAAAGGGATATTGAAAAAGAAAGCCAACGTTGGTGGCATCACAATTCCGGACTTCAAGCTCTATTACAAAGCTGTCATCATCAAGACAGCATGGTACTGGCACAAAAACAGACACATAGATCAATGGAACAGAATAGAGAGCCCAGAAATAGACCCTTAACTCTACTGTCAACTAATCTTCGACAAAGCAGGAAAGAATGTCCAATGGAAAAAAGACAGCCTCTTCAATAAATGGTGCTGGGAAAATTGGACAGCCACATGCAGAAAAATGAAATTGGACCATTTCCTTACACCACACACAAAAATAGACTCAAAATGGATGAAGGACCTCAATGTGCGAAAGGAATCCATCAAAATCCTTGAGGAGAACACAGGCAGCAACCTCTTCGACCTCAGCCGCAGCAACATCTTCCTAGGAACAACGCCAAAGGCAAGGGAAGCAAGGGCAAAAATGAACTATTGGGATTTCATCAAGATCAAAAGCTTTTGCACAGCAAAGGAAACAGTTAACAAAATCAAAAGACAACTGACAGAATGGGAGAAGATATTTGCAAACGACATATCAGATAAAGGACTAGTGTCCAGAATCTATAAAGAACTTAGCAAACTCAACACCCAAAGAACAAATAATCCAATCAAGAAATGGGCAGAGGACATGAACAGACATTTCTGCAAAGAAGACATCCAGATGGCCAACAGACACATGAAAAAGTGCTCCATATCACTCGGCATCAGGGAAATACAAATCAAAACCACAATGAGGCACCACCTCACACCAGTCAGAATGGCTAAAATCAACAAGTCAGGAAATGACAGATGCTGGCGAGGATGTGGAGAAAGGGGAACCCTCCTACACTGTTGGTGGGAATGCAAGCTGGTGCAGCCACTCTGGAAAACAGCATGGAGGTTCCTCAAAATGTTGAAAATAGAACTGCCCTATGACCCAGCAATTGCACTATTGGGTATTTACCCTAAAGATACAAACGTAGTGATCCAAAGGGGCACATGCACCCGAATGTTTATAGCAGCAATGTCCACAATAGCCCAACTATGGAAAGAACCTAGATGTCCATCAACAGATGAATGGATCAAGAAGATGTGGTATATATACACAATGGAATACTATGCAGCCATCAAAAGAAATGAAATCTTGCCATTTGCGACAACATGGATGGAACTAGAGCGTATCATGCTTAGTGAAATAAGTCAAGCAGAGAAAGATAACTATCATATGATCTCCCTGATATGAGGAAGTGGTGATGCAACATGGGGGCTTAAGTGGGTAGGAGAAGAATCAATGAAACAAGATGGGATTGGGAGGGAGACAAACCATAAGTGACTCTTAATCTCACAAAACAAACTGAGGGTTGCTGGGGGGAGGGGGGTTGGGAGAAGGGGGTGGGATTATGGACATTGGGGAGGGTATGTGCTTTGGTGAGTGCTGTGAAGTGTGTAAACCTGGTGATTCACAGACCTGTACCCCTGGGGATAAAAATATATGTTTATAAAAAATAAAAAATTAAAAAAAAAAAAAAGAAGATAGGGTCTTACTGGTTTGCTTATTGTTACCTGCCTAACTCCCAGAAATGTACCTGGCACCATTTTTCAGAGTGGGAGCTTAAAAATATTTGTGAATGAACTAGTAAATGAGTGACAAAGTGGGGGTGTGGGAAAGGTGATTTCTAAGGTCTTATTCAAATCTGCTTATCCATGATTTTGTGCAGTGAATAAGTTTTTCCTTTCTCACTAATGACTTGGAAATATATAAAATAAAACTTATAAAGTAAAAAGCAAACAACAACTTCAACCTAACTAATTAACATAATAATTATTATTATATATAATTATTATTAACATAATAGCTGTTTTTTAAAGTTCTTTTGATTTGCTTTAAATAAATTCATTTAAAGCATAACAGCCTTGTGAGGTAGGTATTAATTTTCATTCTCCAGATGCAGAAATTGAGGAAAGATGGAACATACTGGCACCTAGCCTAAAGACCCACAGCTAGTAGCCAGCAGGGCCAGAATTTGAACACAGAGCTGTAGTTCTTTATTGTGTGGCCTAGGGAATATGAAATATTGCTGGCCTAGGAAATATGAAATTGAAGTTTTTTTTTAAAGTTAGTGAAATACAATATTTAAAACAGCCAGTGTCTCCCTTCCATTGTAGCATACTCTGCCTTAAAAATATTTTGTAATATGCATATTTGAGACATGGATATTATAAACATTGATTTCATGGAACATAAATAATAGAAATTAAAATACTATAGTTTCCTTAATTTATTTTTTTCTCTGGTTGGTTTTTCTTTTCTTCTCTCTTAACTTTTTTTTTTTTTTAAGGTTTGTAAAATTTGAGAAAGAGAGAGGGAGAGGGAGCATGAACAGGGGGAGGAGCAGAAGCAGACTCCCTACTGAGCAGGGAGCCCAAATGGGGCTCAATCCCAGATCCTTGGGATCATGACCCTAGCCCAAGGCGCTGAACTAACTGAGCCTCCCAGGTGCCCCTCTTTTCTCTTAATGCTTAAGTTGTTTGGAGGTTTATTTATTTATTTATTTATTTATTTATTTATTTATTGTCTTTATGTATTTGGTGTATTAGAAATTGTGACATCATTTCAACTATAGGAGTCACAATAACTAGAGGATCGTTAATTTATATGAAAAGCAGTGTGAGTCTTTATGAGATTACCAGACAGGGGATTATTTCCTCATTTGCCACTGTCTCTCTAGCTTTGAGGTTCTAGTGATGCTTCATCAAGAGGCTTTATACCGTTACCTAAACCCATTTTGTCAGGTGAGGTAATTTGGGCTCCCGCCCTTAGGGAAAGAGGAGTGAGGCAGCAGGAGTTTGCTAGGTGAGCACTGACGTATGCTCAGTGGACTGAATCTCCTAGCAGTAAGCAAAGGAGGTTCATTCTTGACAGTATTTGCAGAGGTGGCAAGGGGCAGGGAGAGCTTCACGAGTGCTGGCTCATTGTTATTTCCAGCTTTCTCTGCCATTCAAGTTCACCTGCAGGCCCCAAAGCAGCAGGGAGGGAGATGTAAAAGTTTGTGAGAATGGCTGTTTATTCTAGTTTGTGCTTACAGCTTTACATTCTCATTAATCCTCGTCACATTTCCGTGAGGGATGTATTATTTTACTCATTTTTACAGATGAGGCTTGATGGCAAACAACTAGTGAAAATGCAAGGCCGAATCCCAAACCAGGTCCCTTCTACTATGCTGTTACTTGTACTTCATTGTATTCTTTCGAGCCATATCAAAAGCTACCCATAAGGGAAGGGTTAGGGCACCACAGACATCTTAAGTTTCAAGCAACAATACCCAGATTTCTATTGATGTGACTATTCTGTGTAAGGAATAAAAGCAAGTGCTCAGTGAATATGCCCACAAATTCTTAAATTAGTGGTTTAAATGCTGTGGATTCATTCTTATGGGGGTAAGGAAGAAATAGAGTGTCTTTATGTAACTATTTTATTCTTACTACCCAAGCAGAAATCTCATTTCAGTTTGAATTAAGAATTGGTTAGAGAGTAAAATGTCAAATTGGGTAGAGAAATTCCTTTTGAAACAGTATAAAAGGAAGTCCCAAAGAAAGCATATTTGTTGAGTGTGTTTCTGGGAAAAATAACTGATCCTTTCAGGAGTGTGTTGGACTAGACAAACATAGGATTTGTGAGAAATTTCTGGGTAAGAGAGGGAAGTGTAGGCAGGTGGCCGCCAATATATGGAAACAAAAGTATCTTTGTTCTTTGAAACTGAAGAGTGCTGGTAACACTGAAACAATCTCTAATTGCAGCTAATTCTTTTCTAAGCCACTTTTGTGAACTCTTAACAGCTAGAGAGTGTGCTCCCAGGGGAAGGAGGGGAAGGAGGTGGTGAGTCCAGTGACTGGTTCGTGAGCAAGTGTCTTCACCCAGCAAGTACTCTCCCCTCGTATTGATTGTGGGAAGAAAAGATGCTCCTCTGGCCATGCTTTTTTTCTGTATCCTCAACTCCAGATGCCCTCCAGCCCAACAAAACCAATTTCAAATTCTCAGCAGCTTGAGGAGAAGGTCCATGATAAATAAGGCCTTTCCTTGCAGAGTCTAGTTGTCACACAGGTGATGGAGTCCAGAATCAGAGCATCAGAAAGGGGTCAAAGCTAAGCTAGAATTACCCTAAACAGGGAAGAGGGTAATGACAAACCAGCTGAAGAGACTGAGGCCAGGAAGAAGCGCCACAGTGGGGAGGGCAGCTGTGTGCCTGTCTGCCTGCCTGCCCATAGAGGTTCATTCTTGACAGTATTTGCAGAGGTGGCAAGGGGCAGGGAGAGCTTCACGAGTGCTGGCTCATTGTTATTTCCAGCTTTCTCTCCCATTCAAGTTCACCTGCAGGCTCCAAAGCAGCAAGTCTTCCTCCACCTTCATTTTACAGCGTCACCAGCCCCTGCCAGCCCAGGGCAGGATGGAGCCCTAGCAAGAGAAACTTTTGAGCTCATAGATTTTCTAATTTCCCTCACCCTGGGAAATGACTAGCAAAATTTGAAATGTGGGAGGTTCTCAAGCTTTGTCCAGAGGATAGATGGTGAAATGAGGGTTGACAATATCCCCCGAGAACTGAAATTATGAAAAAAAAAAAAATCCAGTCACTGGATTACTGCTTTTTAACAACACCACTGCTTCTTCTCTTAATATCCTGGCTTTGAGCTAAATGCTGGAGGAATCACCAGTCAAACTCAAAGGTTACATCATAGGGCAGTCATTTCTCCGGCTCAGGAATAACTATTTAAATCAAATCCCATGGGGGCAGGGGGTGGTTCCTGGCTGGCTTAGTCAGGGAGCAAGCAACTCTTGATCTCAGGGTTGTAAATTTCAGCCCCTCGTTGGGTGGAGAGAGTCCTTAAAAATAAAATCTTCAAAAAAAAAAAAAACAAAACCCCAAACCAAAACAAAAAAAACCCCCAAAGTTGGCCCAAGTTGAATAGAGATAGAAATATGGGGAAAGGGAATTCCCTTGAGTTCTCTGGCAGTTTAGGAAGGACTGGCGGGGAGTGGGGAGGAATGTGGTGGTGGCTCTGGGTGGCAGGGACGTGGCAGGGGTTAGGTTCGAAGTCTCCTGTAATTGTAGGAAGACTCATGTAATTGTCATCAGTGTTTAGTAGCTCATGTTTCTAAAAAGTGTTTCCCACTGATGGTGGGAAACACACTGGTGCTGCGTGAGGGCTGACCAAGGGGAGGAGAGGAGGACAATCCAACTTGCGGCTCCCGGAAGCCACGTGTTAGGGATGAGGACTGGCACGTTTGTCTGGTGCCTCCTGGGCCACCTCTCCCCACTCTGCTTGCCTAACACCGCCTGCCTTTCAGATACATAGGAAGACGAATCTTCCTTGGGAAGAGTGGATGTGAAGAGGGAGAGGAGTCTGAGAACTGGGCTGGTCTCAGATCGAAGCCATTGTGAGCTCAGCTCCGTGAACCTGCTGCATCTCGAGAAGCCTTCACAGGCCACACACCAGAAGAGACAACCGTTTAAGGTCGTTAGAAGTGCTGTTGCCCATCCCTAGTACTGGCTACACACACACAGAGTGCACAAGCTAAAGTGGGCTGGGGGGAAAAAAGTTGAATGTATATAGGCTATTCCACTAGAGATAAACTTTGGCTTTAGTTATCCAGATACTACTTTAGGTACAGTTTAACAAATAACCATCTAAAAAGTATCTTTAAAAAGCAATTTCTTTTCATTCTCTTTGGCCTCATTGAAGTAGCAGTGGTTCAGGCAGTAAACAGAAACTTCAACAAGACAGTACTTAGAGTGCATTAAATAAATATAAATTTTATTAAAAACACTCACATAGCGTTATCAGGAATGATATAATAATAAACGCTTTTCAAATAACCTGCATTCATAACATTACAATACTTACAGTATTTATAACCATCCTCAGGTTTTATAGACAAACCAAACATGAAAATGAAATGAAACTAAGTTTTAAAAAAAGCACAGAAAAATGCACACAGAGTTCATTATCTTAGTGTCAAACTGCAAAAATTTCCTACACAAGTTAACCACTAGCTTGAGAAGTGAACTGTACACCACTGTGCGTCAATCAAGATGAAAAATTCATTCAAGTAAAGTTGACACCACTCAGAAGCATTTTCAAGTATGGCTATATAGTTAACCTGATATTCCTATATAAGCAAATTGGAGATCTGCTTCCATTCATTCTAACTGAGGCAGGTTTGATATTTACAATTATAGATCTGATATTTACAATATGCCACTCAATTTCCTCTCCTCCTCCCTCCCTCCCTCTCTCTAAAGCAAACCCCAAACTACACTTCTTGCTCGTTGGCCAGCAGTTTGACAAATGACAGTGGGTGACACAGAAACCAAATATTCACAGAGGGATGGCTGACTCAAAACCAACAGATGTGCCTGTAGTAGCCAAATATCTGGGGTTAGATACATGGTAAATGCAAAATATTTAAATCATGTGGTTTGACATACGCAAAGCAGACGTTTCTGAAATGTCTGTAAATTGGTCACAGCCAAAGACTGTGGGGCGATTTTTTAAAAAATCGAAAGCCATGTTATAAAGACTTGACCAGTAAAACTCAAAGGCCTCATTTAAGAATTTATTTGAAATGTCAGTAAGCACAAATGTACTCAGACCAAAATGTAACTGTACAGTCGATTGCACGCCACACCCTTATGTGTTCTGCCTGTGGAGGGAAGTCATTGTGGCCCTCTACTGTATTGGCTGCGGGATCAAAAACTCTGAAGAGTGTCAAGAGACTCTAGCCAACGGCCACTTGCCAAACTCCTGCCTTACAATCTTCCCTTTATCAACTCAGTGCATTCTATTTTCATGTAATTTTTTTTTTCCTGCTTGAAACAGTCAAAAGATTTCCCCAAACTTTTAAAATGCTTTTCTTTACAATAAAAAGAGCCAACAGATTTTTACAAAATTAGTTTTAGTTACATCAGGACATATACAAGTAAAATAGGAGGGATTCAAAGTAAAAGGGTTAAATCCCTGAAAAAAGAATATATTTATTAACCTACAACAATTTTACATAAACACAGGTGACATGTTGGCATAAGGAGAACATGAGCTGAAATATCCCTGAATTTTTAGAACAAAAAGGTTGAAGTTCAAGTTATACTTGCTAAGAAATCAAGTATTGAAAAACAGGTATGCTTTTTTAATAATAATAATAACAATAATAAAAAGACTTGGAAAAAAAATGATGGTACATGATGCTCTAAGCTTTCACTCTCAGTTCAATATCCTATTGCCAAACTAGTGTTGAGGTATATGACAAGTAGGAACATCACTCAAACCTTTAATGAATTCTTAGCTCACATTATGATATATTTGTAGCAGGCTGAGTAGCACCATCATGATGTGAATTCTGCTTCAAATCCATATATATATATATATATATATATATATACACATATATATGTATATATTTAAATTTTTTTACAGTACTAAAATACTAAAGCATTGCGTTAAAAAAGTTTTGTTTACAATTTAATTTACTTACTATACATCTCTTTCACCACTTCTTTATACAAATTAATGATTTAAAACCACCACAGCAAACCAGCTGCCCGTTTTTTTCTTTTTAATTAACAGATTCACATGGAACTAACCCTGTTTATTCATCTTATGCAGGCATCAGTCTGCTCAATCTTCCTGGAAAAGAGGACACTTCAGCTAAGAAATGACAACATCACAATATACAATTATCAACACAAAAGCAGACTGCCATTCGGTTTGCTGAAGAGCGTACAGATCCATAAAATAACATCAGCTTAAGTGAACTAGCTTTGTTAAATCTGTAGCATGTCGTTAATAATTACCTGCAGTTAAGAGAAATTCCTAAAACTACATATTTGAGCAATGAACTTGTCATACAATGTTTTATAAAACTGTTTTACAGTATAGCATGTGAGATGAGCACCAGAAAACACGTGTTGTGGATTAATGTATTCCCTTGAATCCAGTAAGCCCCGTTGAGGATTTAACTGGCTGAATTAAAAATGGACACATTGCTCATCAGCAGATGCATGGCTAAAAGCAAAAATATTTTAAAAGCTTTCCTTGTTTCCTTAAAAAAAAAAAAATCAACTTTGCATTCTAAAATGAAAGTAAACTTTTTTTTTTTTTTAAACGTCTCAGTACCTTAGCATTGTTCAAGTTGTCAAAGCTTAGGTAGACAAAGTGCTTCTAAAACACCATTTAAAATATTTATACATATACGTGTGTGCACATATACATATGTGTATACATATATGTACATATATAAGTTTATTGTCCTACAAGGACTTCACTGGATGAGCAAAATCCAGAGGCCTTTAAATGTCCACATTAAAAAAAAAAAACCTCATGTAAGAATAGGTAATTATGCTAAAAACTTGAATGAAAAGGTACCCCTATTATTCAAGGGCATTGGAGTACACTGATAGCATCTTGATGATATAAAGGCATTAAATTTTCAATTGTTAAAGACACCATTTTCTTAGCACCATTTCTTAGAACATCCGAACAAATTCAGTGTTTTGCTCTCTATTTATTTATGCTTCCTGTAGCTATTTTGATAAATAAAAGTTAATATTAAGATTACAGTAAAAACTGCATGTTAAAAAGCCGTAATTCCAGTATTTCAGTACATTGTATATTCAGCACCAGATGGTATTTTAAAATTCCTGCCACTGTAATACTACAGTACTTGTTTAACTTGTGTTCCATGACTATGCAAACTTGGTATTATTAAAAGTGGTCACAGATGTGTAGAGTTCTAAGGGGGAAAAAATCACATTTACATATCATCTCGTCCAATAATAGAACCAGTGTTTAAAAATGTAAATTGTGGAACACTTTCTTCCCCACCTTCTTTTTGCATAGAATGCTTTGGTCTTTTTGCCTAGATGCCATCTGCGACCACTTAGGAGTCAGTGGAAATTAAGTGCTATGGTAGGATGACCTCTTCTTTTGCTGGTGAGCTGAGGTTCCTCCTACCACATTTGTCATAAATCCTGTATCCTTTCCCCACTGCCCCCGTCATGAGAACTATACTACGGACAGGTTGGTTGTGGTCTTTTCAAATGAGGTACCCACCACAAGGGGTGACATCATATGTATCTGTTGTAAGGCCCTGTGACCCGAGTGAAGGCATATGGAGATGTAGTTACTGTGGAGTCTGTGGTCACGGACATGGTCCTTTCAGCAAGGGACTTGATAAAGCGCAGGTAAGTGGGCTCGGAAGGTTCATGCGGCTCAGTGGGCTCCCGTTTCACTTTTTTGCCGTGGGTTTTCTGAGGCACATAGTCCGGGCCATACTTCTCACACTCTTCCTCTTTCTCTCGGGCTTTCTCAGCCATTTTGGCTTCCCAGAGCGCCAAGCCATGTTTTGGCTCATTCATGCTCTTATGCTGGTAAAAGACAAGTGAGATCCTGGTGGGGTGATTCCTATTGGGATTCTTTAAAGGGGTGGTGGCGTGAAGCTCGCGCTTGGCACACTCAATGAGAATTGACCCGTGAGTTGGAGCCACAGCCACTCCCCCAATGTCAGGATCTAGAAAGCTCTGCTCACTGTCTGACCAGACTTCATCATTGTCCTCGGTGGCAGATGGCTGCTTTTCCTGGTTACCAGCCTCCTGTAGCTTGTGTAAGCCTTCTTGGACAGAAGCGGTTCTATCATGGCTAAGACCTGGAAGCATCTTAGAGAACCCATTAGCTGTGTGGGCAAGCATGTCATTTTCCTTGTTTTGGAGGTGCAGGGCATGGAGAGAGCTGTTGAACATGCCTGGAGCGGCACCGTAGTTATGGATTATATGAGAAGATGGGGGATGTTCACCATTCTTATAGTCTATGTTTGGATTGCTCACACTGGGTGGTAATCTAGAGGCGGCTCCCATGAAGTGGCCATCCATCTCATGAGTGGAATAAGGAGTAAATGTCCCTACATGGTGTACATTTGTTTTAAGGGTACAACTGCTGAAGGCATCTCCCTGCATAGTTTGGTTTCCATAACCCAAGTACTTAGAAGAAAAATTCTGGCTATTTCCAAACCTCGGCTGGTAAAGTGTATGGATGGGTGGTAAATTTAGTTTAGAGAGAGGGTCTTGATTTGGATACCTGTATAGATCCATGGGTTGAGGCTGTGGAGAATAAGAACCCAGATATGGGGAGCAGTTATCCACCGATACATTTCCATTGCATTGATAGGATGGATATTGGTTATTCTGGTTGAGAAGCCCGGTGTAGGGATTCATGGGATTAGAAGAATTCAAATATGAACCTGTAGCTTGGGATGGTGTGGAATAGAGGTTCATAGGGCTGGCACTCCCATAAACATCTGAAGTGTGTGAAGAGCTCGGGTAAGCCTGGATCACTGGATTGGGCCGTCTGATGTACAGGTTGGCAGATCCAGAGGAAGAGTAGGAGTTGACAGGCTCTGACTGAGGGTTATTCGTCACTGGGTGATGCTGGGGTGGGTGCTGGGGTGGCTGCTTCTGTGGCTGTGGAGGTTGCTTCTGCAGCGGCGGGGGTGCGGGCTGCTGGGGCTGCTGCATGACTGGTCCTGAAAGTCGCAAAAGCTCTGTGGACAGGAGAGGAGAAAGCACACACATGTGTCCAGTTATTATTTTACAGGAGCTAGCAAGGATGCTTAAATGGATTGGAGAACCCCGCTAAGATTATGCAATACCCATTAAACAAGGATAAGAGCAAAGTCAGGGTTCTGATCATTGTCTGTGGTGTAATTTTTTGTCTAAAGCATTAGATAAAACAGCAGATCTCTACAACAGTACAATTTGGTAAGTGAAGAAAAATGTCGCAAACATCCCCAAGCTGTTTCACTGAGAGCACCATGTTTTCTGGAGCTTCTGTGCGTCTGATGATACCACACTCTCCCTGAAGTGCCCATCTCCCTCCATCCCATCTCCCTGCCCTTCCTGAGTCCCCCCTTCCTCAAGGAAGCCTGCTCTGACCTCATCTCCTAGTGCATATATAATACCCACTGCAGACATCAGTGAGATAGAAAAATGTGTCATAATGTATGGTAATTATGCATTTTTAGTCCTCTTCTCCCGCTGGTGCAAAGGAGTTCCTTGAAGGAAGGGCCCAGGTCTTATTTTACTTATTTCTCCATTGCCTGGTGTGCAATAACATTTGTTAAATAGTTGGAAGTAGCATAAAATTTGTTACAGGAGACAAATTTGTTCAGCAATGCTATAGAAAAAGAATGACATTCATTTAAATACCCCAAGCATATCTTCTATAATTGGCAAACCCTATCTACAGAGTTGTCAATAAAACTTTAAAGTAATTTTCAGCTTTGTAAGTGAAAATTTTGTCATATGTCTGTTTCATGACCTCGCTTAAAAATCTATATATAAGAACAGAACAAATAAATGGAGCTGTAATGGCAATCCTAAGCATTGAAATGATTATTACACAGACCAGTTAGAAAAGACTGGAGGCAGAGTTCTGATTATACTTTGCAGCTCACTTAAAGGAGAGATTAAGAGTGAACAGGATTTACTTCTCTCTCTCTCTCTCTTTTTTTTTTTGTCATGAGATGCCTTTATTATTATTTTTTTAATTTATTTTTTATTTATTTTCGGCATAACAGTATTCATTGTTTTTGCACCACACCCAGTGCTCCATGCAATCCGTGCCCTCTCTAATACCCACCACCTGGTTCCCCCAACCTCCCACCCACCCGCCAATTCAAACTCCTCAGATTATTTTTCAGAGTCCATAGTCTCTCATGGTTCACCTCCCCTTCCAATTTCCCCCAACTCCCTTCTCCTCACTTCTCTTAGTGTAAGTCAGCCAATCAACACATTTTTGTTGAGCATCTTTAGCATATTATTATTCTAAATTACTTAGTTTCTCTAGGTTTTGAGATGAATTGGTAGGGGAATTTGACTTGGTGAAGATAGTTGGCTCTAAGCAAACTAGTAGACTAAACTTAAAAAATAAGCCTTTTTCTTTTGTTAATGCCAGGCTAATATCATCTGTAAGATGTGGATATGGATATTACATGGTATGGTGTTTTGTAGAAATTAACTGAAGACAAAAGCAAGGGGCTTTGACAATCTTCTCCTGCCCCTTCACCATAATTCCCATTTTCAAAGTTCTTATTTCAACAAATAGTACTGTTTTAGTTACCTAGGCTTAAAATGTTGAAATCAATCTTAAATTTTTCTTTTGTCTTTGTTCCAGTGTTTGGTCATCCATGAATTGAGAATCATTTTAGGAGTATTTGCTTCCATAATTTTTGCTGTATCTTCATTGCTACCACCCAAACTCAAGCTTTTCTCTTGGTTTATTGCATCGATCTCCAAACTCATAGCTCCTCAGCCTCTAATCTGCCCTCCTGTCACTGCTAGATTAACCCTAATTTCACTATATTACCTGCCTATCATAAAACTGCCATCTATTATAGAACAGAACCCAAACTTCTCCATTAAGCTGGGGTTAAGGGTGCCATATCTCATTATCATCTCCAAGAGCAAAGCCTAGTCCTTGGGACTTCAGAGATTTTGGTACAAAACTAAGACCATGACTGAATATAATCATCTGAAATAACTGATACTCATTTTTAATGTAAGTTTCCGATAACACAGATGCACAATGCTTTACATTAAAGTTACCTGCCAACTGTTTAGCCTGGCTTGCATTTTCAGTCTGTTTTGTACGAGATGAGGCTGACTTTTCCTTTTCATTCTTATTTGCGCTGTTCTCCAGAGAGGAAAGCTTTTCAGCTGCAGCTTTCTTGGCTTCTAGTTTCCTTTGTCGGCATGTCTTGACTGGTTCCGCTAACATCCTGACTTTCCGCCGAAAAGAACTCAGCACCTGAATCGCACCATTTTGTTTCTTCTTCTCTTGAGCTTCCACACTCCCAAACTCATCCACATCAGAGACTTTGTAGAGAGGCAGAACATGCAGCTGCTCATCCTCAGGTTTTCCTCCGATTTCTCGATTGTCTTCTCTAGTGAGGGTGCATACCTGTAGGGAAATAAGACAGTACTCAGTTTCAGTCCAAAAGAAATGTCAGTGTGTGTGTGTAACTTTTCCCCTGTCAGTATTTAGATTTGTGGTGGTGGTCTCCTGGACCAGATCAGTGACAGGCATATTACCATGAATCACGTCTATCTGTTCTTAAGGGAGGTGCCATTAAAATGGTACAGGGAAAAGACAGTCCATGTTAACTTTTTTTTTCCCCTTTTCTTTTTTTGAGTTTATCAGGAACTGTTGCCCATGGTGACTTTCTTCTTCACATATATTTCTGATTCTAGGAAGAACCAAAATGAAGCAATCTCCCACCTTTCACACTTGAAACATAAATGCAAGAGATGTGAAACCTCTTTAAGAAGAGGCTATAAGTTTCTTCCACCAAATGATTTCCTGTTTTGCTAGTTATCAGTCACCTAATCTCATACTTCTGTACATAAAGACATTTCACATCTTCCCCCACACCAGACTCTTAACTCTCCTTCATTGTGCTTAAGAAATTTCCACAAAATACCAAAGTGAAATCTAAATAATGTAAAATTGGGCCCCCTAGGTGGCTCAGTTGGTTAAGCAACTGCCTCCAGCTCAGGTCATGATCCTGGAGTCCTGGCATCAAGTCCCACATCAGGCTCCCTGTTTGGTGGGGAGTCTGCTTCTCCCACTCACCTCTCCCCTCTCATGCTGTCAATCTCTCATTCTCTCTCAAATAAGTAAATAAAATCTTAAAAAAAATAATGTAATAATGTGAAATTGAAGATGTAGTTGCTATAGGGAATATATAACTAGACACTGTGTCTATCTTCCTCTTCTTCCGTCTCTGTACTTGTTAAGACAGACTAACTATCGTTCCTCTCTTGTTTCTCTTCTAAGCTGTCATACCATACGAGAGGCTGTTCCAAAAAGGGGAAAAGTCTACTTCTCTTGCTTTGCTAATTTAATTGTACTTTTTCTCTTTTGTTAGCCACAATCCTATTGGTGTTGATGAGATATTATTTGTTGGCTGGAACATATTAGCTTTTAGTAGCTCGTGTTTTTTTTTTTTTTTTTAATTTTTTATTTATTATAAACATATATTTTTATCCCCAGGGGTACAGGTCTGTGAATCGCCAGGTTTGCACACTTCACAGCACTCACCAAAGCACATTCCCTGCCCAATGTCCATAACCCCACCCCCCTTCTCCCAAAGTAGCTCGTGTTTTTGACTGATGCAGAAAACAATGTGATCATAGTTATTTAAAGTGCAGGTAAAATAAAATTACTGGAAGAGACTCTTGAAAGGAATGTGAGCCTAACAGACTTAACTTGAAAGACAGATTCAACATGAGATGGGACTAAAATGAGTTTTTCACTTCCTGTACATAAAAGTCTTCCAAATCCACATCTTTTGGGCACCTGCCACCTTTTCTCACGTTTGTCCCTATTCCATTCTTCTTACCTCGTGTTGCTTTCCTTTCTACCTCGTGAAAACCGTGACCTATTAGACGCAAAGTCCCCTTTATGTGGAACCCTTATCATCTCTGTCTTCTCTCCATCACCTTGCTAGAGTGAAACATGGCTATGGTTAGACCTATTATGGCTCTGATTATCATTTATTTCTCCCCAAATCTAGCCTAGCCTTCTAATAGTAAGCAAGTGTTCAACACATGATTAATGATGATTTTAGATATTGTGGATGATAAGCCTCCTTGTTGGTCCTCCTGGGTCAGAAGTCTGCAAGCCAAACTGTCTCAGAGCCAGTTTCTACATGGCCAGTGAACTGAATGGTTTTTTTTTTGCATTTTTAATTAAAAAAAAAAAAACCAAAAAACAAAATAAAGAATGTGGTCTAAGATACTATGTAAGCCTAAAATATTTACCATCTTTCCTTTAATAAAAAAACCTTTCTGACCTCTGCTTTAAACCATTAAACCAATACCTTTTCTGCCTCTCAAAAACTTCATACCAGGTTCCGTGAATTACTTCCACTATAGCTTACCACCTCCCTGGGTTCTTTTCTACCCTAGACTATGACTTTGGTCTCTGTATTCTATTTTTCAACTTAAGTCTCATTGGTCATCTTTCTCAACTACACTAATATATCCATGTTGATGACTCACTAGGTGGATTAATTTATAATTTCTTCACTTGAACTTTTTCATTCTTTATCTCCACTCTGGTTTCTCTCTCTCCATGCAAGGCCACACCATGGAAACTATCAGTGTTGAACACTGTTCTACCCTCAGCCCATATTCATTTTCTCCACTTACCAAAACCTCCAATTATACAGCCCAATCCACTTCACCCACTGTACTATGTAGTTATAGTGGGCTCTTTTGTACTTTGAATTTTCTACAGTAGTCACTGTGCCACAGATGATGTATTTTTCATTTGCACTTCTCTCTGCAAGGTGGACTGGTGCCTTGGCTTGTATATGGCTTTCTACTATACTGATTATAACCTACCAGATACCTGACTCTGAATTTTGAAGGAACTTTTGGTAGCTAATGGTAGCTGGCAATGCACAGTCACTGGTTTAGTTAGCATCAACATTTCCATGATTTTCCTGTGATTGTCAACAGATTTCCAGGAATATGCCAACCCAGTATGAGAGTACTAGATATGCCAAATATGGCCACCTTTGCAACAGCAACTCATTCATGAAAACACTTGTGCAATGACACCTGCAGAGAATACATTACTCTAATCACATGCTACTAACTTTCAGCTTTCCACTATTTCACAGGATGTGCTGCTAACCAGCACACTTACCAATGTGCTGCCATTCTGCATGTTGTGTAAGTCCCTGTGGGCATGAGCACAGAAGTCCAAACATGCAGTGACCCCTGAGAATGGCCGGCCTTCCTTCAGACCCAGTCGGCACTCTGGTGCTCTGTGTTCATATTCAATCTGAAAAATAAAAGCGTGTGTGTGAATGGGGATGTACTTAGGCATCTGAAATTCTCAGGCATACATTTGAGAAAAAGTGTAAGACCTGTGCACTGAAAAGGTCAAAAAGACTCCTTAGTATTTTTGGCTATTAAGAACTTAAAAAAAATGTTGCATATTTTATATCCAGAAATACAATGGAGTGACACAAAACTCTGATCTTTTGATATATAATGGTGTGTTGGGAGGTATGTTGTATATGCCAATATCACTATCCTGATTACTAGTAAATATGGATCTTTAGTAATCTTAAAATCAGGCAGTAGAAATCATCAAATTCTGATCTTTTTGAAAATTCTCTATTCTAAATCCTTTGCATTTCTCTCTCTATATTTTAGAATGTCAATTCCTTCAAAACACTTGGCAACGTTTTGACAGATAAGGTACTGAATTCATTGATTGCCTTGGGGAAAACTGACATCTTAAAAATATTTAGTCCTGTGATCCATAAACACAGTATATCTTTCCAGTTTGGGTCTTTTTAAATTTCACCAAGTTTGTAGTTTTCAGTGCACAGGTCTTGTACATTTTTGTCAAATGTCAAATTTTTATGCCCAAGAATTTCATATACTTGATTTTGCCTTTACTTTTGAGAGTTGTTTTTACTGGGAGAGATTTCTAGGTTGACAGTTTTTTTTCTCTTTCAGTACTTAAAAGATGTTTCTCCTCTTTTTTTCTTACATTTTTCTCTGATGAGAAGTTTAACTTTAGAAATGAGACTTTACAAAATCAAGGAATAAAGCCAGGGAAGAGCACAGAGATGAGAAATGAGGATAATATATTCAGTTGGGGGAGGAGATAAAAATCAAATGGTAGGTTTTGACAGCATCCATAAATTTAACAGGTCTTCCCCTGTACTGTGTGGAAAGATCACAAGGCTATTTTTTGGATCTCTAAACCATATTAAAACATATGGATGAGCATTACTAATAGGAACTACCATGCAATACAGAAAACACCTTATCCATTCACAGCTATTGACTGATTTAATTTAGGTAGATCTTACATCTATTTTTTTACGTATTTTTTTTTAATGTATATGTATGTATTTAAATTTTAATTTTTTTTTCCTTTATTTAAATTGTAGTTAACATAGATGGTAAAATTGGTTTCAGGAGTAGAATTTAGTGATTCATCACTTACATATAACATATGTTACATGTAACATCCAGCGCTCATCGCAAGTGCCCTCCTTAATACCCATCACCCATTCAGTCCACTGCCCACCCACCTCCTTCCATCAACCCTCAGTTTGTTCTCTATAGTTAAGAGTCTCTTATGGTTTGCTTCTCTCTTTTTTTTTTCCTTTCCATATGTTTATCCATTTTGTTTTTTCAATTCCATATATGAGTGAAATCATAAGGTGTTTGTCTTTCTCTGACTTATTTTACTTATTTTACTCTAGCTCCATTCACATCACTGCAAATGGCAAGATTTCATTCTTTTTGATGGCTGAGTAGTATCCCATGATGTGCACACATTTATATTTTATGGTAAGAATGCATAACACGAGATCGATCGTTAAAGTGTCCAATACATTACTGTTGACTGTAGGTACACATGTTGCAAAGCAGATCTCTAGAGCTTATTCATCTTGCTTAAATGAAACTTTGCCCATTTATCAGTACATTTATTCATATACAAATACTGAAACACACGTGAAGAGTCATATCTAATCATCTTGTTATAACTAAAATTTGGGGTACTGTTGTATTTTGGATATTCTAGGTTTAGGTCATACATAAAATACTCCAAACATAATGTAACTGGGTGGAATATCAATGCTTAGAAAATCACATGTGTATGACACCATCTATAATAAAAATAAAAGGAGCAGAGTGAAAAGAACATTAATGCTTTGTTATTCTGTCCTCTTTCCCTGCTAAAGCCATTTGATTAATAGCACCTATAAAAAAATTTATTCAACAGAAAATGGTCAAACTTGAAATCCAGCAACATAGACTTTACTCATTTTCTTTTTATAGCTTGATCTATTGTGTTTCTCACTCACAATTATTTTACAACAGTACCAAAGCATCCCATATATTTTTCTGTGATGCTTACCAAAGTAGATAAGGTTGTAAAATAACAGTATTAATCCAACTACTATTAACAGCATTTAAAATATTTTTCATAGACAACATACACATTTCTAAAAATCTAAGTTGTGACATGAAACAACTTTATAAACAGATCATCATTATTTAATTTGCCTCTTTTGCTCCCACTTAAAAAAGAAAGAGTTCAGGTTTGAGGAAAGTGTTAAAAGTCCATAATTGAAACAAGAGTAGCCAAATCATTAAATTAGTATTGGTGTCCCCATCTGTCTCTGCTACATAAACTAATCTAATCCCATTAGTCTTTAATGTCATTAAATGACAATTGTTTGCTAAACACACTCTTCTTCATACTTCCCTGTACCCCCTGCTATTGTGTACTCCTCTCTGGCTACCTTCATCACTTCCAGCTTTCCTCCATCTATCAGTCTCTCTCTTTCCCTTAAATCTTTAACTTCTTTTACTATATTGTGCCGACCCCCAGCATTTACTTTACTGGTTTCTCATCTTCCACTCCTAAAATGTCCATGTGTTCCAGAATGCCATCAGCAGCCCCTTCGCTTTATAACCTCCACTTTGAAAAACTGTATTCACTCTTATGTATTCAGTTTCAACTACTTGCATTTTGATAAGTCTCAAATCTACAGTGCTAGTTTGGATTTTTCTCCTGATTTTCTATCCAATTATTCCAGAATTATGTCAAACATAGTTGTCCAAAATAAAATGTATCATTTCCCCCTATTTGCCCCCAAACTTACTTTTCCTCATTGACTCCAAATACTAAATAGAACCATCTGTCCAAGCCAGAAATTTGGTGAATCCTGAACCTCTCCCTTTTGCTTATCCTCAAATCCAATCGGTCACTAAGTTCTGTAAGTTCTACCTCAAATATTTCACACATTTTATTTTCTTTATTCTATCACTACTGCCATCTCTTTAATTTAGGACTTTAACATCTCTTGCTCAATGACTACACTAGCTTACTTCTCCGATTTAATCTTATGCCAACGTACATTGTATTTTAATTTGGCTTATTGGGTATTTATTTATTTATTTATTTTATGCTTTTTTGTATTATGTTATGTCACCACATCGTACTTCATTAGTTCTTTTTCTTACTGTGTCATGTCAGTCACCATACAATACATCATTAGTTTTTTTTTTTTTTTTAACTACAAAGCTGTGATCATCAAGACAGCATGGCACTGGGATAAAAACAGACACATATACAGTGGGAAAAAGACAGTCTCTTCAGTAAATGGTGCTGGGAAAATTGGACAGCTATGTGTAGAAGAATGAAACTCAACCATTCTCTTACACTATACACAAAGATAAACTTGAAATGGATAAAAGACCTCAACATGAGGCAGGAATTCATCAGAATCCTAGAGGAGAACATAGGCAGTAACCTCTTCAACATAGGCCACAGCAACTTCTTTCAAGATATGTCTCCAAAGACAAAGGAAATAAAAGTGAAAATGAACTTTTGGGACTTCATCAAGATCAAAAGCTTCTGCACAGCAAAGGAAACAGTCAACAAAACAAAGAGGCAACCCACGGAATGGGAGAAGATATTTATAAATGACAGTATAGACAAAGGGCTGACATCCAAGATGTATAAAGAACTCCTCAAAGTCAACACACACAAAACATAATCATGTCAAAGAATGGGCAAAAGACATGAACAGACACTTCTCCAAAGAAGACATACAAATGGCTAACAGACACATGAAAAAAATGTTTATCATCACTAGCCATCAGGGAGATTCAAATCAAAACCACATTGAGATACCACCTTATACCAGTCAGAATGGCTAAAATTAACAAGACTGTAAACAATATGTGTTGGAGAGGATGTGGAGAAAGGGGAATCCTCTTACACTGCTGGTGGGAATGTAAGTTGGTACAGCCACTTTGGGAAAAAGTGTGGAGAGTCCTCAAGAAATTAAATATAGATCTACCCTGCAATTGCACATCATTAGTTTTCGATGCAGTGTTCTTTATAAATTAAATCACCCTCCTCTGCCCCCAACACACACTTAAAATGCCCCAATGGTAGCCTTCTTAAGTACAGGGTCAAGTTCAAACATTTTTATATGGTCTCCAAGGCCATTTGTGACCTTAATTCTTAATTCTCTACTTTTAGGGAGAACTTTTTTGTTCCTTCAGAAATGTGCATACCTCTATTCCAGCTGTTATCATATTATTCTATAATTGCTATTTTACATATCTCTGTATCCTCTAAGGACAGAAACCTTATATTGCTTACCTTTATGTCCACAGTGACTAAATATTTAGTTTATAACATAAATATATATATATTTAATATATATAACATATACTAAATATGGTATCTAGCTTATATCCATTTAATGCTCCAGTTGTTGATGTTATAATGACAGGGAAGACTTCACAGTTTTTTTTTCCCCTTCATGAGCATTTCTGAACAAATCACCCAGCCTTCCAAATAGGTACAGTCTACAACACACCCAAAAAATAGGAAAAAGATGTTTTTACTTGGTTCATGGAGCTAAGGCCAATTAAAAAGAAGAGAATCCAGCAAAATCTGACATATTTGGACATTTCTATGTACACTTACAAAGCAGTACACTCACAGCTTAATATATATAGACATATATGTGAAAACAGTTAATAGGTGGTTAGAACCTATAGTTTGCGCCACATAATTTTAATTAACCACCAAAGTCTGATTACAGAAGAGATATGAAAACAAGATTAGTGGATAGAACAGCTTGTGAGACTTAAAAGCTCATTATCTTTACAGATTAAAAGACCAAAAATATGCTCTTTTGGATGATATAATTCTTATGTACCAGAAACAGAACACTGTGGGTTCTCTAATTGGGAAGAGGAAAAATTAGAAAAATAAAGGAAAATCATTGCTTCAAAAATAATTTTGGAAGTAGGTAGGTCATCAATAATAAGTAAACTGTTCCAGTCATTGTCAATGATTTTTTTATAAACTTACCTGATTATTATATGCATCAGGTGCAAGTTTCTTGTATGTTGGTGCCATAAGAGTGGACAGGTTTTGTAAGTGGGACTCCAGTTTCTCTTCCTGTATAAAATGAATAATTCTATGTATTAAATCCTAAATCCTTTCCATATGTAAGAGAGGCTATCAGTTAAATTTTTCTCACTACATCTTAGATCAAAATGACAATAGTGTCTTTCTTATTAAATAACGTTCCTTAACACAACTATTTCTAAATAAAAAGTATAAACCATACATCATCTATTTTTGTATGTGTTATTAGAATGTCTAGCTCTTTGGTGTTTTATATTAATCAATTTTGTACTCCCCATGTGGATATGTGGCATTTTATAAATGTAAGACTATGCTAGTAGTGGGATAAGGAGAATAAAGCCATATGGTTTTAAAGAGGTCACATTCTCCACTCTTTCTCCAGTCAGCTGCCATGGAAGATGAGCTATTGAAAGGATTTGTTTGGTTCATCTATTTTCAATCTTCATATTTTTAAATGTTTATAAAAATAGCATTCAAAATTTGAGAAGATCTTTCCGCTGATCTAAAAGTTAGTAGACGCTTCACATATGGATAAAACTCTCAGAACTAGAAATGTTGAGAGTTTATATGCAGAACTTTGTAAATTTACTTTAAAGGAGAAATGTTCAGTTACACTCCTTCCTTCCTCCCTACAAAAGAAAGATTTTCTAGGTAAGATACTTGTAAAATGGTAGGTGATAATACCTAGTTATTCCATTCATATTTAGAAGTTCTCATTTCACAGTAACATTTTTCTTTTCTCCAAAACTGTAGAAGATGTAACTACCTGGAGGAGTTATACTTATTTATAATTTAGAAGATGAGGAGGTTTCTAAGCCAACCTCTCCTACCTACCTGAGGGAGGATGTTCCTAGCTATCCGTTGGATTTGCTTTATGTTAAATCTAGTAAAAGCGATAAACATTTATAAAATAGTAGTAAAAAAGCTCCACAGTGTGGAAAATTAAAGTGGCTTATCAGCTATGTAAAACTGCTACACTTCATTAGGCTTATTGTTTGTATTTTCTTCTTATGAAGAGGGATATGTAGCCCATTTACTATAGTTTATTAAAAATGCAATCCTGTGAAAAAAATTTTATCATCATTTCAAGAGTTTTTGTACTTTACTAAATTTCCACTTACTATTATAGTCACAAATAATAACACTAGCACATTGTTCATTTAGAGGGACACATCAATAATATATATAGTATAACTGTATTTCAATTGCACTTAAAGTTTGACTGTATTTCAATTACACTTAAAGTTTGAAAAAATTATAAGGTTCACAGAGTCACTAAAAATTTGGTCATATCTAAATGGTAAGCATTCAGGGGTTTTTTGATTATTCAATTAGCATACACTAGAAGCTATACCCAAAAGTTATTAAAATTGATATCCATTTTTAAGTTATATTTTGAGAAATATATAATATCAATTAAAATTTTATATTAACATCTAAATATGTTTTAGTTACTTGAATGCATTCGTTATGATAACTTTATCAAATATCACGGTATGACAATGTGATGAGAAATGGTCTTTATTGAATGGGATAGTGATGAACATGACTTCTGCAACTCAGGTTTGAGAAAAATGGAAGTTTTAACAATGAAATGTTAATACTTGGTTTTAATACCATAGTGATGGCTGCTTAAAACTCTGCAGTTAACATAAAAGGTAAGTACGAAAGGCCATAGGTATGAGTAGTTTATGTTCAGACTTTACTACTTTGGTAAACATAGTTATTATTATACTAATTTTATCAAATATATAATGTATACCTACAGTTCAGCGAAAATTTTGATGTACCTCTGAGATGAAATTCTCTATGTTAATGAGAATTTAACAGTATGTTATACTGTTTACTTCATCTGTACTCATCAATTCTCCATGAAAATCAAAGAGATTATATATCAAGAAGTAAACAAACCTCTTTTGGGTCATCCCCAAGCAGCTTAAATTTTCTTGGGATCTTGCTTCTGGCAAACTTACATCCATTGTAGTACATGCTCCATGAACAACCAAAAGAAAAGGAGGCACCACAGGTCTCAGGATCCAGCCCTTGACAGGCACAGGTTCTCCTGAGGAATCAAAGGACCAAGTTCATAGATAACGATATCGAACATTTCTCTAGGCTACCAATCTTGTATTCGGGATGTCTGCATGCAAAAACGAGTGCAAATTAGTTTTAACAGAAGTTCATTTTAAGCTTGCCATAATCACATCAGAAAAGAACTATTTTAACTCATTTTAAAACAAACCAATTTAAACAAACTTTTTACTATAGCGTAATACATAGAAATTTTATAGCTTACAAATGCTCACCAAAAAAACCCCCCAAAAAACACAAATAAGTAACACCCAGAGTAAGAAACAAATATATACTATCAACTATAGTCTCCATGTTATATATTAAATCCATAGACCTTATTCATTTTATTTATTTAAGATTTTATTTATTTATTTGATACAGAGAGAAGACAGAGAGAGAGGGACTACAAGCAGGGGGAGAGGGAGAATCAAGCTTCCCACTGAGCAGGGAGCCCAATGCAGGGCTCTATCCCAGGACCCTGACCTGAGCTGAAGGGAGATGCTTAATGACTGAGCCACCAAGGCATCCCTCCTTATTCATTTTATTTTATTTTTTAAAAAGATTTTATTTATTTATTTGACAGATGGAGATCACAAGTAGGCAGAGGCAGGCAGAGAGAGGAGGAAGCAGGCTCCCTGCTGAGCAGAGTCCGATGTGTGGCTTGATCCCAGGACCCTGGGATCATGACCTGAGCTGAAAGAGAGGCTTTAACCCACTGAGCCACCCAGGCACCCCCTCCTTATTCATTTTATAATGAAAGATTGTACACTTTTTTTTAAAATTTTTTTATAAACATATAATGTATTATTAGCCCCAGGGGTACAGGTCTGTGAATCGCCAGGTTTACACACTTCACAGCACTCACCACAGCACATACAAGATTGTACACTTCTATAAACCTTTCCCTATTTCCCTTACCCCCAAGTCTCCCAACAACCTTATTTTTTAGGTTATTTTTTAAAGATTTATTTGTTGGAGAGAAAGAGCAAGAGAAAGAGCACACAAGTTGGGGGAGGGGCAGGAGGTAGGGAGAGGAAGAGGGAAACAATCCCAAGCAGACTTCATGGTGAGTGTGCAGAGCCCCATGTGGGGTTCAATTTCATGACCCATGAGGTCATAACCTGACAGAAACCGAGAGTCGGATACTCAACAGACTGACCACTCAGGTGCCCTCACGATCCCTTCTCTACTGTTTCAGAGTTCAACTTTTTTGTTTCTTTTTTTGATTCCACGTAAAAGTGGAATCATGCAGTATTTGTCTTTCTCTGGCTTATTTCACTTAGCACAGTGTCCTCTAGGTGCATCCATGTTGTTACAAATGACAAGATTCCACCTCCCTTTTTAGGCTGAATAAAAACTTTTTTCCCCTCTCCCTCCATAACACATTTTCTTTATCCACTTACCACTGGTGGACACCTAGGTTGTCTTTACACCTTGGTTATTATGAATAATGCTAATGATAATGATTTCATTTCTTTTGGATATATACTCAGAAGTGGGATTGCTGGATCATATGGAAGTTCTATTACTAACTTTTTGAGGAATCTCTATACTATTTTCCATAGCAGTTATAACAGTTTATGCTCTAATAGGATTTTTCTTTTCTCCACTTTCATGTTAACATTCTTGTCTTTTTGGTATTAGACAATCTAACAGGGTCAGGTGATAGGAGATATCTCAACTGTGGTTTTGATTTATATTTCCTCAATGATTAGTGGTGTTGAGCACCTTTTCATGTACCCGTTTGCCATCTGCATGCATTCTCTATAAAAATGTCTACTTAGGCCCTTTACCTAATTTTTTTCTCTATTGAGTTTTATAGATTTCTTGTGTATTTGGGATTTTAACCTCTTTTAGATACTTTATTTGCAAATATTTTCTCCCATCCAGTAGATTGCCTCTTCATTTTGTTGATGGTTTCCTCTACTGTTCAGTTTTTGGTTTGATGTAGTCCTGCTTATTTTGCTTTTGGTGCCTTTGCTTTTGGAATGCAAAAAAATAATTGTTAAGATCAATTCCAAGAAGTTTACCCCTATGTTTTTTCTGGGAGTTTTAGTTTCAGGTCTTGTGTTCAAAACTTTAGTCCACTTTGAGTTGATTTTTGTGTATAGTGTGAGAGAGGCCTGATTTCATTCTTTTAGGTGAGATCCCTCTTTTCTCAATACCATTTATTGAAGAAATGATCTTTCCCCCATTGTATAGTTTTGGTTATTAGAATTTTTTTTTTTTACCATATTTGCATACATGTATTTGTTGGTTCTGCATTTTGCTCCATTAATCTGTTTGTTTTGTTGTCAGTACCATGTTATTTTAATTACTATAGCTTTGTGATATAGTTTGAAATCAGAAAATATGAGGACTCTAACTTTGTTTTTTGTTCTCAAGACTGCTTTGACTATTGGGGTCATTTGTGACTCCATATAAATTTAGGATTATTTTTTTCTATTAGCATGAAAAATGCCATTGGAATTTTGATAGGGATTGCACTGAATTTGCAGACTGCTTTGGGTACTGTGGGAATGTTAACAATATTGATTCTTCCAGTCCATGAACATAGACCATCTTTACATTTATTTGTGTCTTTTTTTCTTTCATCAGTCTTTTCTTGAGACATCAATCTTTTGTGGTTTTCAGTATATGGATTTTTCATCTCCTTGCTTAAATTTATTCCTAGGTATTTTGTTTCTTTTGTAAATGGGATTATTTCCTTACTTTCTCTGTTAGTTCACTGTTAGTATATAGAAACACAACTGATTTTTGTATATGGATGTATCCTGCAACTTTACTAAATTTGTTTATTAGTTCTAACACTTTTTGGAGTCTTTAGAATTTTCTGTATATAAGTTACCTGCAAATAGTGAAAGCTTTTCTTTTTTCCTTCCTGATTTGGATCCCCGTTATTTTATTTTCTTGCCTGATTGTTCGATCTAGTATGTCAAATAACATATCGAATGAAAGTTTTGAGAGTAGGCCTTTTTTGTATTGTTCTTGATCTTAGAGAGCTGTTCATCACTGAGAATGATGTTAGCTGTGGCTTACTCATATATGGCCTTTATTATGTTGAGGTGCTTTCCTTCTATACTCAGTTTTTATTATGGAAGGATGTTGAACTTTGTCATATACTTTTTTCTGGACTTCATGGATGATCATACCATTTTTATGCTTAATTTTGTTCATGTGGAATATTGCATTGATTGGGAATACTGAACTATTCTTACAACTGTGGAGTAAATCCCACTTGATTATAGTATATGATCCTTTTAATGTACTATTGGACTTGGTTTGCTAATACTATGTTGAATGTTTTTGCATTTAACTTTTCATCAGGGATACTGGCAGATAATTTTCTTTTTTTGTAGTGTCTGTCTGGCTTTGATATCATTATAATGCTGGCCTTGTAAAATGAGTTTGGAAATAATTCATTTTCTTCAAGTTTTCGAAAGAGTTTGAGAAGGATTGCTAATCCATCTTCAGATGTTTGGTAGAAATGACCACTAAAGCCATCTGATCCCAGGCTTTTCTTTGTTGGGAGATTTTTGATTACTGACTCAATCTCCTTACTAGTAATTGGTCTATTCAGATTTTCTATTTCTTCATGATTCAGTCTTGGTAAGTTGAATGTGTCTAGGAATTTAGCCACTTTCTCTAGGTTGTTCAACCTGTGGATGTACAATCGTTCATAGTATTTGCTTATAACATTTTGTATTTGTGTGGTACCTGTTGAAATGCCTTCTCTTTCATTTGTAGTTGTATTTCTTTGAGTCCTCCTTTTTTCTTGGTAAAAAGGTTTACTATTTTGTTTATATTTTCAAAATGTAGCTTAGTTTTATTAATCTTTTCTATTGTGTTTTTAGTCACTATTTCATTTATTTCCACTCTGATTCTTGTTATTTCCTTCCTTCTGCTAACTTTAGGCTTTGTTCGTTCATTAGGTTCCTTGAGGTAAAAAGTTAGGTTATTTATGTGAAAATTTTCTTTCTTTTTTTTTTTAAAATGTTGATATTTATTATTATGAAGTCTTGTAAAACTGCTTTTGCTATAGTCCACAAATTTTGGTATTTTTGTTTCAAGATTTTTTTTATTTTTTTGGTTTGTTATTTCTTGAATAAGCTTTCTGCACCTCTCTCTTTTGTTTCCTTCTAGGACCTTTATATTGTGTATATTGGTCCTCTTAGGGTGTCCCATAAATTCCTTAAGCTAGTAGCTTCACTCTTTTTCATTCACTTGAACCCCTCTAGAGGATTTTTTAGTTTAGTTATTCTTCAGCTCTGTGACTTATGTTTGATACTTTAAAAATATTTTCTTTTTGTTAAAATTGTTTTGTTTATATACTGCTGTTCTGACCTCAGTGAACATCACAATCTTAGGAGTAGTATTTTGAAATTATTTATGTATATTGTGACATGAAGAAGTTATTGTTAATGTCAAAAAAATTTCAATGTAAGGTAAGTGGATATCCTATAACCTTAATTACAAGTAGGAAATAACAATATAAACTCATGATTTAATAGCCCCAATTGTAAAAAATTGTAAAAAATAATTACTATATCTGCCACTGAAAATGTCATAAAGTAACAATATCTCAGTGGTAATGAATATATCTTGGCACAAAGAGTGACCTCTAAAAGCGCTTCTCATCAAAAGGAAATAGGTTAAAACCTCCAAGTTAATAATGATACCAAAAAGAAAGAATTGACGAATTGGTCATTTTGGGTAATTACTAAGATACCAAATCCCCATTCTCAAATTTCACAACTCAAGATATGTACCATATATTTATCTATTAATTTGCTTACAAACTATACTTAATGGTAATCAGTTTATAAGAAAAAAATCTTTAAAGAACTCTAGCTAATAAATGCAGAAGGAATGTTATAATTAGAAATTGTCATTTTAGAGATGTCAGCAAAAATGGCAGAAAAAGGATCTCTGAAATTTCACTCCTCCATAAAAGCACTTACAATACTGACTGGTAAATACTGTCAAAATTAACTTTTCAGAAACTTGCAAATTAACAACGACTTGCAGCATTCCAGGAATATTTATTCAAGAAAAGCAATGGAATTTCAATTAGAAGAGTAAGCTTCATAGTGTTTTCATTTGCCCTATTCCCACTGTTCCCAGAACTCTATGACAGCTTTCAAAACCAACAACCCACATTTATAGTAAAAATCAGCAACCTGGGGACCACTGGAAGGGGAAGAATTAGGCTAGATATCCTTTAATGCTCCATTCCCAGAAAAGTATCATTATTTTACCTATTTGATAGTTCTCTACAAGACCTTACTAGCAAAGCTGTCTTCATTTACCTGACCTGGAGTCAGGAGGTGTTAATTGTTAACCACTGTGGCTGCCTGAGGTAGCAGATAACAGGTGGCTATTAAAAAAAAAAAAAAAAAAAAGGCTATTCAAAAGCTTAAAATTAAAAGATGGGAAATAAGATGTCTGTAGGAAGCTTTAAAAAGTTCTGACATGTGCCTGGGAATCCAGAAAGCCATGTACATACCTAAGGCTGTATGCTCACTCACAAAAGACATAAGCTCTAAACTGGCTAACTTTGAAGCTCTGCACAAGCAGGGAGTAAAGGGGTAAGGCAGAATTGTAAATTGCCTTGCTGACTGTTGAGGGCACGCTCTAATATACATACAGAGATCCTTTGCCCAAGACTGGGAGACTTACTGATTTTAAGTAAGGATCTATGTATAATCATTAGGTGACCACTAAGCTAACCAAGCACAGACTTCCGCAACTGCTCATGAGAAAAATATAGATTTTACTGAAACAGTTTAGAAGAGTCACTAAACTAACAAACAGTACCAGTAACAATAACAAATCCTGGGTAGGGCAGAGAATCTAGCCTTGTAACTAACTATATAATTCTAACAATTATAAAACATACAACAAAACAAAGTATGGTTAATACACAGGAAGAAAGCTGTCAGTGAGGAAGTCCAGGTGTCAGACTACTAAGCAAAGACTTTGAGTTATGATTTCAAGTATGTTTAAAGAACTGAAGGAAGTCATGCTTAAAGAACTAAAAGTATGAAAACAATGTCTTTTCAGATAGATGAGATATAAGAAGTAGAAAACATAATAATAAAACAAGTGGCAATTCTGGAACTAACAAGTAAAAATCACTGAAATTTAAAAAAAACTCCATTACAAGGATTCAATGGTAGATATGAGGAAGGGACAGAAAAAGCAGTGGAGAGAGAAGTTGAAGTCAATTGAGATCATACATTCCAAGAAACAGAAAAAGAATGAAGAAAAAAATAACACAACCTCAGAGACCTGTGGGGATAAAGTCAAACATACCAACATGTTCATAATGAGCATCCCCAAAGTAAAGGAGGAAGAGTAAGAGAGTATGAAGCCCAAACTCCTCAAATTTGATGAACATTCAAGAAGCTCAGATAACTCCCAGTAGCATAAAAAGGTGCTCCACACCTAGAGTAATTATAACAGACAGCCAAAGAGAAAGAATCTTGAAAGCAGCAAAAAACTCTTTTGAGTACGATTAACAGCTGACAATGGAGGTCAGCTGACGATAAGACTGTCAACTAAAAAATTCTGTATTTAGTAAAGCTATGCTTTAAGAGTGAATAATAAACTAAGGTATGCCCTGATAAATAATCTGAGAGTGTTTATTGTTTTAGGCCTGCTCTGTAATAAATGCTAAATGAAGTCCTTCGGACTGAAAGCAAAGGATGCTGGATAGTAACTCGAATCCATATGAAAAGATGAGCACCAGTAAAAGTAAATACATAGTTAAACAAAAAGACCTTATATGTGTATTGTTTTTAACTCTTTATATCTGATTTAAAGGCAACTGTAGATTGACACTTGAAGGAGGAGTAAAGATGGCGGAGGAGTAGCAGACCGACATCAGGTCACAGTTTAGTTAGATAGTTATCAAACCGAACAATCCTGAACACCTACAAATCCAACAGGTGATTGAAGAGAAGAGCAGCAGCAATTCTAGAAACAGAAAATCAACCACTTTCTGAAAGGTAAGATGTGGGGAGAAGTGAATCCAAAGCCACGGGAAGACAGACTTTGGGGGAGGGGTTGGCTCCCAGCAAGCGGCAGAGCAGCAGAGCACAAAATCAGAACTTTTAAAAGTCTGCTCCACTGAGGGACATTGCTCCAGAGGCTCAGCGGGGATGGAGCTATCATAGGGAGAGCTCTCAGAGGTCTCAGATTCTGCAAGGTCACAGAGGGATCGGGGGTGTCTGCGTGTAGCAGAGCTTCCCGGTATTATTAGAGCAATGAAGCCAGCTATAGAGACGGAGCTGAGGAGTGAGCTCTCAGCTTGGGGTTACCTTAAACTGTGATCGAGGCATAGTCAGACCACTGCTCTTTGAGCAAGGACCAACAAGTGGCAGATCCGGGGAGACCCACCAGAAGAGCAGAAGGAATCTGCTGGGTTTGGAGACTCCAAAAGGGGCTGTGTGCCAGAGACAGAAAAGTTTGGTCACAGGCCGGGCGAGCTCGGAATGCGACTGGAGAACAAGGAGATGGGAATGACTGAGTGCTTTTCTCCAAGGGCGTACTAAGGAATGGGGCCCTGAGCTCTCGGCTTCTCCAGGCTGGAGACTGGGAGGCTGCCATTTTCATTCCCATCCTCTAGAGCTCTATGGAAAGCGCTCAGGGAACAAAAGTTCTGGAGAGCAAACCTGAGCAGATTACATGGCTTGGCCCCTGGCAAGAGCAGTGCAGTTCTGCCTCAGGCAAAGACACTTGAGAATCACTACAACAGGCCCCTCCCCCAGAAGATCAATAAGAACATCCAGGGAAGATCAAGCTCACTGATCAAGGAGAACAGTGGAATTCCAGAGGAGGGGAAAGCAAAGCATGGAATTCATGGCTTTCTCCCCATGATTCATTCGTCTTGCGAAGTTAATTAATTAAAACAATTTTTTTCTTAATTTTTTAACTTTTACTCTTTCTTTTTATGTTTTTTAAACTAGTTTATCTTAACAATACCTTAAAAAATCTTTTTAAACCTTCATTATTATAGTCATATTTTATCCTTCATTGTATCTAATTTTATTTTTTGTACACATACAAGGTTTTTTCTTCTGAAAAAGGTTGGGAACAACTTCTTTTAATAGATCAAAATATACCCTAAATCTAGCACTCCAGCCTAAGTAAATTATTCTAGTCTCCAGCCTAAGCAAATTATCTCCACTTTCTTTTTCTTTTTTTTCCCACCCAACTTATCACTCCTTTTTAGAATTTTTTTAAAAATTTCATTTTTACAGTCATATTGCATCCCTTCATCATGTTTACCCTTATTTTTGTGTACACATAAGTTCTGCTTTCTTTAAAATTTTGGGAGGTAGTTTCTTCTAAGAGACTAAAATACACCCAAAATCAAGGGGGCGGTTCTGTTCTATTTAGCAGTCTAATATATATATTCTTTAAATGTTTTTAAAAAAATTCTTGTTTAAACTTCTTTTTATCCTCTTTCTTCTCCCCCCAATTTGGGGTCTCTTCTGATTTGGTTAACACACATTTTTCTGGGGTCTTTGTCACCCTTTTAGTATTTTATTCTCTCATTCATATATATATATATATTTTTTTTTAAGATTTTATTTACTTATTTGACAGAGAGAGAGAGATCACAAGCAGGAAGAGAGGCAGATAGAGAGAGAGAGGAGGAAGCAAGTGACTGGCTGAGCAGAGAGCCTGATGTGGGACTTGATCCCAGGACCCTGAGATCATGACCTGAGTGGAAGGCAGAGACTTAACCCACTGAGCCACCCAAGCGCCCCATCTCTTGTTCATATATTCTTATCTGGATAAATGACAAGGTGGAAAAACTCACCACAAAAAACAAAAAAAACAGAAAAACAAAAAAACAAGACAAACAAAAACAAACAAACAAACACAACAAGAGGCAGTACCAAAGGCTAAGGACCTACTCAATACGGACATTGGTAATAGATCTAGAGTTTAGAATGATGATTCTCAAGTGCTAGCTGGGCTCAAAAAAGGCATGGTAGATATTAGAGAAAAACCCTGTCTGGAGAAATAAAAGGCCTTTGTGGGGAAATAAAAGAACTAAAATCTAACCAAGCTGAAATTTAAAAAAGCTATCAATGAGGTGCAGTAAAAAATGGAGGCTCTTACAGCTAGGATAAATGAGGCAGAAGAGAGAATTAGTGATACAGAAGACCAGATGATGGAGAATGAGGAAGCTGAGCAAAGGAGAAGCAAACAACTATGGACCACAAGGGGAGAATTTGAGAGATAAATGATACTATAAGATGAAAAAATATTAGAATAATTGGAATGCCAGAAGAAGAAGAAAGAGAGAGGGGGGCAAAAGTATATTGGAGAGAATTATTGTAGAGAATTTCCCTAATATGGCAAAGGGAACAAGCATCAAAATACTGGAGGCACAGAGAATCCACCTCAAAATCAATAGTAAGTCCACACCCTGTCATCTAATAGTTAAAATTACATGTCTTAGTGACAAAGAGAAAATCCTGAAAGCAGCCCTGGACAAGAAGTCTGTAACATACAATGGTAAAAAATATTAGATTGGCAGCAAACTTATCCAGAGACCTGGTAGTCCAGAAAGAACTGGCATGATATATTCAGAGCAGGAAATGAGAAAAACATGCAGCCAAGAATATTATATCCAGCTAGGCTATCACTGAAAATAGAAGGAGAGATAAAAAGCTTCCAGGACAAACAAAAACTGAAAGAATTTGTAAACAACAAACTAGCTCTACAGAAAATATTGAAAGGGGTCCTCCAAGCAAAGAGAGACTCTAAAAGTAGTAGACCAGAAAGGAACAAAGACAATATACAGTAACAGTCACCTTACGGGCAATACAATGGCACTAAATTCATATCTCTCAATAGTTACCTGAATGTAAATGGGCTAAATGCCCCCAATCAAAAGACAGGATATCAGAATGGATAAACCCGCCCCCCCAAAAAAATCAATATACTGTCTACAAGACTCATTATAGACCCAAAGACACCTCCAGATTTAAAGTGAGAGTGGTGGAAAACAATTTACCATGCTAACAGACATCAAAAGAAATCTGGGGTGGCAATCCCTGTATCAGACCAATTAGATTTTAAGCCAAAGACTATAATAAGAGATGAGGAAGGACACTATATCATACATAAAGGGTCTGTCCAATAAGAAGATCTAACTATTTTCAATATCTATGCCCCTAACATGGGAACAGCCAACTATATAAACCAATTAATAAAAAAATCAGAGAAACACCTCGACAATAATACAATAATAATAAAGGACTTTAACACCCTCCTCACTGAAATGGACAGATCATCCACGCAAAAGATCAACAAGGAAATAAAGGCCTTCAATGACACACTGGACCAGATGGACATCACAGATATATTCAGAACATTCCATTCCAAAGCAACAGAATTAACATTCTTCTCTAGTGCACATGGTACATTCTCCAGAATAGATCACATCCTGGGTCACAAATCAGGTCTCAACCAGTATCAAAAGATTGGGATCATTCCCTGCATATTTTCAGACCACACTGCTATGAAGCTAGAACTCAAGCACAAGAGGAAAGTTGGAAAGAACCCAAATATATGGAGACTAAAGAGCATCCTACTAAAGAATGAATGGGTCAAACAGGAAATTAAAGAAGAATTCAAAAAATTCATGGAAACAAATGATAATGAAAACACAACTGTTCGAAATACGTGGGACAGAGCAAACGCAGTCCTGAGAGGAAAATATATAGTGATACAAGCCTTTGTCAAGAAATAAGAAAGGTCTCAAATATACAACCTAATCCTACACCTAAAGAGGCTGGAGAAAGAATAGCAAAGAAAGCCTAAACCCAGCAGGAGAAGAGAAATAATAAAGATCTAAGCAGAAATCAATGAAATGGAAACAACAACAACAAAAAACAGTAGAACAAATCAATGAAACTAGGAGGTGGTTCTTTGAAAGAATTAACTGATAACTCCTTGCCAGACTTATCAAAAAGAAAAGAGAAAGGACCCAAATTAATTAAATCATGAATGAAAGAGGAGAGATCACAACCAACACCAAAGAAATACAAACTATAAGCACATATTATAAGCAACTATATACCAGCAAATTTGACAATCTGGAAGAAATGGATGCATTCCTAGAGATGTATAAACTACCAAAACTGAACCAGGAAGAAATAGAAAACCTGAACAGACCTATAACCAGTAAGAAGATTGAAGCAGTCAACAAAAATCTCCCAACAAACAAGAGCCCAGGGCCAGATGGCTTCCCAGGGGAACTCTACCAAGCATTTAAAGAAGAATTAACTCCGATTCTCCTGAAACTGTTTTAGAATTAGAAATGGAAGGAAAACGTCCAAACTCATTTTATGAGGCCAGCATTACCTTCATCCCCAAACCAGAAAAAGACCCCATCATAAAAGAGAATTTCAGACGAATATCCTTGATGAGCATAGATGCGAAAATTCTCACCACAATAATAGCCAGTAGGATCCAATGGTAAATTAAAAGGATTATTCACCATGACCAAGTGGGATTTATTCCTGGGTTCCATGGTTGGTTCAACATCCACAAATCAATCAATGTGATACAATACATTAATAAAAGAAAGACCAAGAACCATACAATACTCTCAACAGATGTTGGAAAAGCATTTGACAAAGTACAGCATCCTTTCTTGATCAAGACTCCTCACAGTGTAGGGATAGAGGGTACATACCTCAATATCATCAAAGCCAACTATGAAAAACCCAAAGCAAGTATCACTCTCAATGGAGAAAAACTGACAGCCTTTCCCCTAAGGTCAGGAACACAGCAGGGATGTCTACTATCACTACTGCAATTCAACATAGTTCTAGAAGTCCTAGCCTCAGCAATCAGACAACAAAAAGAAAGAAAAGGCCTTCAAATTGGCAAAGACAAAGTCAAACTCTCACTTTTTGCAGATGCTATGATACTTTGTGTAGAAAACCCAAAAGACTTCAATCCAAATCTGCTTGAACTTGTACAGGAATTCTGTAAAGTGTCAGGATATAAAATCAATGCACAGACATCAGTTCCATTTCTACAAACCAACAAGACAGAAGAAAGAGAAATTAAGGAGTCAATCCCATTTGCAATAGCACCCCAAACCATAAGATACCTAGGAATTAACCTAACCAGAGAAGCAAAGAATTTGTACTCAGAAAACTAGAAAGTAGTCATGAAAGAAATGTAGGAAGACACAAAGAAATGGAAAAACATTCCATGCTCATGGATTGGAAGCACAAATATTGTGAAAATATCTATGCTACCTAAAGCAATCTACACGTTTAATGTAATCCTTATCAAAATACCATCAATGTTTTTCAAGGAAATGGAAGAAATAATCCCAAAATTTATATGGAACCAGAAAAGACCTCGAAAAACCAGAGGAATGTTGAAAAAGAAAGCAAGAGTTGGTGGCATCACAATTCCAGACTTCAAGCTCTACTACAAAGCTGTCATCATCAAGACAGTATGGTACTGGCACACAAACAGACACATAGATCAATGGAACAGAAAAGCGAGCTCAGAATAGACCTTCAAATCTATGGTCAACTAATCTTTGATGAAGTAGAAAAGAATGTTCAATAAAAAAAAGACAGTCTCTTCAATAAATGGTGTTGGGAAAATTGGGACAGCCACATGCAGAAAAATGAAACTGGACCATTTCCTTACACCACACATGAAAATAGACTCCAAAATGGATGAAGGACTTCAGTGGGGGAAAGGAATCCATCAAAGTATTTGAAGAGAACACAGGCAGCAACCTCTTTGACATCAGCCACAGCAACTCCTTTCTAGAAACATCGCCAAAGGCAAGGGAAGCAAGGGCAAAAATGAACTATTGGGGACTTCATCAAGATCAAAAGCTTTTACACAGCAAAGGAAACAGTCAACAAAACCAAAAGACAACTGACAGAATGGGAGAAGATATTTGCAAATGACATATCAGACAAAGGGCTAGTATCCAAAATCTATAAAGAACTTATCAAACTCAACACCCAAAGAACAAATAATCCAATCAAGGAATGGGCAGAGGACATGAACAACATTTCTGTGAAGAAGACATCCTGATGGCCAACAGACATATGAAAAATTGCTCCACATCACTCGGTATCAGGGAAATACAAATCAAAACCACAATGAGATACCACCTCATACCAGTCAGAATGGTTAAAATTAACAAGTCAGAAAACAATAGATGGTGGTGAGGATGGAGAGAATGGGGAACCCTCCAGCCACTCTGGAAAACAGCATGGAGGTTCCTCAAAAAGTTGAAAATAGAGCTACCCTATGACCCAGCAATCACACTACTGGGTATTTACCCTAAAGATACAAAGGTAGTGATCCAAAGAGGCATGTGCACCCTAATGTTTATAGTAGCAATGTCCACAATAGCCAAACTATGGAAAGAACCTAGATGTCTGTCACCAGATGAATGGATAAAGAAGAAGTGGTATGTATGTATGTGTGTATGTATATATATATATATATATATATATATATATATATATATATATATATATATATATGAATACTATGCAGCCATCAAAAGAAATGAAATCTTGCCTTTTTCAATGATGTGGATGGAACTAGAGGGTATTATGCTGAGCAAAATAAGTCAATCAGAGAAAGACAATTATCAAATGATCTTCTTGATATGAGAATTTGAGAGGCAATGTATGGGGTTTGGGTGGTAGGGAAGGAAAAAAATGAAAGAAGATGGGGTCAGGAGGGAGACAAACTATAAGAGACTCTTAATCTCACAAAAGAAACTAGGGCTGCCAGGAGGAGGGGGGTAGGGAGAGAGTGGTTGGGTTATTGACATTGGGGAGGTATGTGCTATGGTGAGTGCTGTGAAGTGTGAAGCCTGATGATTTACAGACCTGTACCCCTGGGGCTATTAATACATTATATGTTAATTAAAAAAAATTTAAACAAAAAGCATAAAAAAGAGAACTATAAAGCAGTAATTATAAATGTTAATGTATATACAATGCATAAAACTGTATGACAATAAAAGCCCAAAGGAAAAGGAGTGAATGCAACTATATAGTAATAAAATTACTGTACAGTATTATAATTAAATTGGTATTACTCTAATTTAGATTGTTATAACTCCAAGAAATATTGTAAAAGAGTGACAAGGGAGTGGAAATGGTACACTACAAAACATCTATTGAACACAAAATAATGCCTTAAGGAAGAATAGTGTAATGAAATACATAAAGAAACCAATAATAAATTGGCAAATATAAATCCTACTTCGACAATAGTTACATCTACTGTATATGGTTTAAATAATACAACTAAAAGGCAAAAACTGGAAAATGAATTAAAATTTCAACTATGTGTCATTTTTAAGAGACATGACTTAGTTTTAAAGATACAAATGGGCTGAAACTAAGTGGACAGAAAAATATGAATCATGTAATAGTGATCAAAAGAGAACTGGAATGGCTATACTAATATCAGATAGAGTAGGATTTAAGAAAATATTATTACAAGAAACAAGTACTTTTTTTTTTTTAAGATTTCATTTATTTATTTGACAGAGAGAGAGAGAGATCACAAGTAGGCAGAGAGGCAGGCAGAGAGAGGGGGAAGCAGGCTCCCCGCTGGGTAGAGAGCCGGATGCGAGGCTCGATCCCAGGACCCAGAGATCAGAACCTGAGCCAAAGGCAGAGACTCAACCCACTAGCCACCCAGGCGCCCCACAAGTACTTTTGTTTTAAACAAGTACATTTTTATAAAAGGGTCACTCCTTAAGATGTAACAATTATAAATATGTATGAGCCTAAAAATAGAGCACCAAAATACATAAAGTAAAAAATGACAGAACTAAAAGGAAAAGCAGATTATTTAATAATCCACTTTCAATAACGTATATAACAACTAGAAACAATTGTATATAACAACTAGAAACACTGGAAATCAACTGAGCTAAACAATATCTAGAGAACACTCTGCCAAATAGCAGAATGCATTCTCAAGTGTGCATGGAATATTCTCCAGACAGACTGTATGTTCTATCATAAACAAGCCTATCTAAATTTAAATGTTTAAAATGAATGGGATGAAATTATAAATGGGGTAGAAGCAAATTTGGGTAATTAATAAATATGTATATACAACACACTGCTAAACAGTGGGTTAAATAAAATTGTAAGGGATGTTAGAAAATATTTTCTGACAAATGAAAATGAAAAATCAAAATATTAAGATTTTATGTGATGCATCTAAAGCAGATTAGAAGAAAATTTATAGCTTTACAGGCCTATATTTAGTAAGTCCTCAAACCAATAAAATAATCTTCTGCTTTAAAAATCTCAAAAAAGAGAAAACTAAATACAACACAAATGAAGGAAATACTAAAGATTAGAGTGGAAATTAATCAAATAAAGAATAGAAAAACAATAGAGTTAAATCAAAGGAATCCAAAGTTCTTTGGAAGGATCCAAGCTTGAGAAAGCTACATACATGGAATCAGAAAAAAGAGAAGACCCAAAAATATTAAAATTAGGCATTAAAAAAGAAAACATACCTTATAAACATACAATAGAAATGATGTATCATCTAAGTAGATAACCTAGAAGAAATGGACAAATGCTTAGACATGAACTACTGAAACTGACTCAAAAAGAAATAGAGATTAATAGAACTATAACTAATAAAAGACTGAGTTAATAATCAAAAAACTGCCAGTAAAGATAAGCCCAGAAGTACATGACTTTGTTGCCTAATTCTACCAAACATTTAAAGAATTAGCACTGGGGTGCCTGGCTGGCTCAGTTGGTTAAGTGTCTGCCTTCAGCTCAGGTCATGATCCCAGGTCCTGGGATTGAGCCCCACTTCTTCCTCTCCCCACTGCTCATGCTTTCTCAAATAAATATATGAAACATTTTTTAAAAAATAAAGAATTAACCCCTATCCATTACAAATTCTTCCAAAAAATAGAAGGCAAACTTTTCAATGGATTCTATGAAGGAGGTATGAACCTAATACCAAAAACAAAGAGATCACAAGAATGCAATATATCAATATCCTTTATTAACATAAATGCAGGAATCCTCAGTAAAATCTAGCAAAGAGATTTGCACATACAAAAGATCTGTACATTACAGCCAAGGGTGATTTATCTCAGAAATGCAATGTTGGGCCAACATGCAAAAATCAAAGTAATATACTACATGATCACCTCATTAGAAGCAGAAAAAGTATTTGCAAAAATTTCAACATCTTTTCATAATAAAAATAACAAGCTAGAATAGGGAAAAAGAAAAAAAAAAACCCACCTCACCCTGATAAAGAAGATCTATAAAATCTACAGGTAGCATCATACTTAATGGTGAAAAACTGAGTTTTTTTCCTAAAATCAGGAACAAGACAAAAATGTTTGCTTTTGTCAATTTTATTCAATAGCTACTACAAGTTCTAGCAAGGAAAATTAAGCAAGAAAAAGAAATAAAGGCACCAAGATTCAAAAAGAAAAAATTAGATTATCGCTATTTGTAGATGACATAGTCTTGTATGTAGTAAATCCTAAAGAATCTACGAAAAGAGAAAAAATATAACACTAATAAAACTAGTTCAGGAAATTTGCAGAATACAAGATGAATACATAAAAATCAACTGTTCCATGAAGACTAATGAGGAGCTAAATGAAACAAAAGCAATATGCCTTATAAAAAATTCAAAGTAATGGTCATAGATATTGGACTTGAAAAAAGGGCGCATGAAGTCAGTGAGAACACCAAAAACAAAGAAAATATTAAAAAATCATGTCATGGGGCACCTGGGTGGCTCAGTGGGTTAAGCCTCTGCCTTTGGCTCAGGTCATGATCTCAGGGTCCTGGAATCGAGCCCCACATTGGGCTCTCTGCTCAACAGGGAGCCTGCTTCCCCCTCTCTCTCTGCCTGCGTCTCTGCCTACTTGTGATCCCTCCCTCTCTCTCTGTCAAATAAATAAATAAAATCTTTAAAAAAATAATAACCAGTCATACCGAATCATACTGAATACTTAAGTATTCGGTAGCTAAAATGAAAAATATCCTAGAAGGAATCCACAGCAGACTAAAGGGTGCAGAAGAACAGATCAGTGATCTGGAAGGCAGGAGATGGAAAGCAACCAAGCTGAATAGCAAAAAGGAAAAAGCATTTTAAAAATGAGAATAACTTAAAAGACTTTGCAACATCATCAAGCATGATAACATTCATGTTGTTAGGGATATGAAGGGAATCCCAGAGGGAGAAGAAAGAAGGGGGCAGAAAATGTATTTGAAAAAAATAAGAGCTGTAAACATCCCTAAATCTGGGGAAGGAGACAGAATCCAGGTCAGAAAGCACAGAGAGTGCCTAAAAGGTGAACCAAAGAAGTTCTATACTAGGATACATAAAAACTAAACAGGCAAAAAGTAATTATAATGAGAAAAATTCAAAAGTAGCAAGAGAAAAGTTACATACAAAGAAAACCCCATAAGGCTATGAGAGGATATTTTAGCAGAAACTTTGCAGGCAAGCACAGAATGGCATGATACATTCTAAGGGCTGAAAGGATAAAGCCTACAATCAATAATACTCTACCTACTCTACCCAGCAAGATTATCACTCAGAATTGAAGAGACAGAGTTTCCCAAACAATAAAGTAGTTCATCACCACTAAACCAGCCTTACAAAAGAGGTTAAAGGGAATTCTTTAAGTGGAAAGAAAAGGCCATAACTAGAAGAAAATTATGAAAGGCAAAATTTCACAAGTAAAAGCAGACAGGAATCACTCATAAAGTCAGTGTGGTGGTGAAAACTGAACTAGTAAAATCAATTGTATCTACAAAAATTAGTCAAGTGATAAAATAAAAAGATGTAAAATATGATATCATATACATAAAATATGGAAGGGGAACAAGAATTTAGTGCTTTTATGTGTTCAAATTTAAGTGACATCAACATAATATAGACTGCAATACACACAAGATGTTCTATATGAACCCAATGGTAACCACAAATAAAAAACCCGTAATAGATATACAAAAAAATAAAGTGAAACTAATCCAAGCATAACATTAAAGAAAGCCATCAAACCACATGGGAAGAAAGCAAAAGAAGAAAAAAGGAACAAAGAAGAACTATGAAAACACCAGGAAACATTAACAAAGTGGCATTAAGCACATACCTATTAACAATCACTTTAAATGTAAATGGACTAAATGCTCTAATCAAAAGATACAGGGTGACTGGCCAAAAAACAAGCTAAAGACACACACAGACTGAAAGTGAAGGGATGGAAAAAGATAACCCATGGAAATGGAAGTGGAAAAAAAGAAAAAAAACTGGGGTAGCAATACTTATGTCAGACAAAACACTTTAAAGCAAAGACTGTAGAAAGACACAAAGAAGGGCACTACATAATGATAAAGGTCAATCCTTTGACCTATGGGTCAATCCCATAAAAAGTACAACAATTATAAATATCTATGCACCCAACACAGGAGGACCACAATACAGGATACACATAAAGGGAGCCAATACTAATACACATAAAGGGAGAAACTGACAGTTATACAGTAATAGTAACTCTACTTGCATAAACAGATAGATCAAGGAAACAGTGGCTTTGACACATTAGACCAGATAGACCTAACAGATATATACAGAACATTCCATCCAAAACTACAGAACAATTCTTTTCTCAAGTGTGGATATTATCCATGGAACATTTTCCAGGATAAATCACATGTGAGGCCAGAAAACAAATCTAAATACATTTAAGAAGGCTGAAATCGTATCAAGTACCTTTTGACCACAATGGTATGAAATGAAATCTACTGTAAGAAAAAACACAAACCTCACAAACAGGTGGAAACTAAATAACATACTATTAAATAATTGATGGTGCGGCAGCTGGGTGGCTCAGTTGGTTAAATGACTGGCTTTCTTGATTTCGGCTCAGGTCATAATTTGGGGTTATGAGATCAAGTCCCACATTGTGCTCTATACTCAGTGGGGAGTCTGCTTGATATTCTCTCTCTCCTTCTGTCCCTCCCCCAACTCATGTGTGCACATGCTATCTCTCTCTCTCAAATAGATATTAAAAGAAAATCTAATGGATTAACAAGAAAATCAAAGGGAAGATTAAAAAATACATGGAGACAAATGAAAATTAATACACAATAGTCCAAAATCATTGGGACACAGTTAAAGCAGTTCTTAGAGGGACATTTATGACATTACAAACTTACCTCAAAAAATAAAAATCTCAAACAATTTACCCTCATACGTAAATGAATTAGAAAAAGAAAAAAGCCCAAAGCTAGTAGAAGGAAGAAATAAGGAGGTTAGAGCTGAAATGGATGAAATAGAGACTAAAGAATAATAGAAAATATCAATGAAACAAGGAGCTGATTCTTTGAAAAGAGAAATTAAATTGATAAACCGTTAGGCTGATAAGTAAAAGGAGAGTGAGGACTCAAATAAAAACAGAAATGAAGGAGAAATAACTGAAATAAGAGATACAAAAAATCATGACAATTTTACAAAAATTATATGCAAACAATCTGGACAACCTTGAAGAAATGGATAAATATCTAGAAATATACAATCTTCCCAAATTGCATCAGAAAGAAATAGAAAATACGAAGAAACCAATTACTAGCAACAAAACTGAATCAGTAATAAACTCCCATCAAAAATCTAGGACCAGGTGGCTTCATACATGAATTCTAGCAAACATTTAAAAAAGAGTTAACACTTATCCTTCTCAAACTATTCCAAAGAAATAGCAGAGGAAGAAAAGTTTCCAAATTCAAACTATGAGGCCTACATTATTCTGATACTAAAACAAAGACACTATTAAAAAAAAAAAAAGAAAAACGTAGGTCAATATCTCTGATGATAACAGATGCAAAAATCCTCAACAAAACATTAGCAAACCAATTTCAACAATACATTAAAAGGTTCATTCAACATGATCAAGGGGACTTATTCCAGGGATTCAAGGGTAGTTAATCACCACAAATCAATAAATGTTATATATCATATTAATAAGAGAGAGAATAAAAGCCATATGATCATCTCAATACATGCAGAAAAATAATTTGACAAAATACAATATCTATTCATGATAACAACTCAACTTAAGTAGATTTAGTGGGAATACACCTCAACATAATAAAGGCCTTATAGAACAAACCCTATTAGGGAAAACTGAAGCTTTTCCCCCTCAGATCAGGAACAAGACAAGGATGTTCACTCTCACAACTTTCATTCAACATAGCACTGAAAGTCCTACCTGCAGCAATCAGACAAGGAAAAATTTTTTTAAAAAATTCAAGTTTTAAGGAAGAAGTGAAACGGTCACTATTTGCAGATATGATACTATATAGAGAAAATCCTAAGGAATCCACCAAAACAACTATTAGAACAAATAAATGAATTTGGTAAAGTTACAGGATATGAAATTAGTATACAGAAATGTGTTGTGTTTTTGTACACTAATAATGAAGTACCAGAAAGAGAAATTAAAGAGACAATTCCATTTACAACTGCACTAAAAATAATAAAACACTTAGGAATCTATTTAACTAAAGAAGTGGAAGGCTTATACCCTGGAAATTATAAGATGTTAATGAAAACATTGACAACAACACAAAGAAGGCTCATGAATTGGAAGAATTAATGTTAAATTGTCCATACTACCCAAAGCAATGTAGGGATTCAATGTAATTCCTGTCAAAATAACAATGGCATTTTTCACAGAAGTAGAACACATAATCCTGAAATTGTTATGGAACCACAAAATACCACAAATAGCTAAAGTATTCTTGAGAAGAAAGGTAGAGCTATCACAATCCCAGATTTCAAGACATACTACAGATAACCATAATCATCAAAATAGTATGGAACTGGCACAAAAAATAGACATAGAGATCAATGGAATAGGATACAGAACACAGAAATAAAACCATATATACATAGTCAATCTATGAAAAGGAGGCAAGAATATACACTAGGAAAAAGACTTCCTTTTCAATAAATGGACAGCTACAGGCAAAAGAATGAAATGATTTTCTTACAGCATACACAAAAATAAACTCAAAATGAACTGAGGACCTAAATGTGAGACTGAAATGATGAAATCCTTAAAAGAAAAAAATGAGCAATAATCTTTTGGACATCAGCCTTAGCAATATTTTTCTATGTCTATTTCTATTTTTCTATGTCTTCTCAGGCAAGGGAAATAAAAACAAAACTAAACTATTGGGACTACTTCAAACTAATAAGGTTTGCACAGTAAAGGACACCATCAAGAAAACAAAACAAAAGAACCTCTATGGAATGGGAGAAGATATTTGCAATGACATATACAATAAGAGGTTAATATCCAAAATATATAAAGAACTTATATAACTCAAAACAAAAAAAAGTTAAAAATTGGGCAGAGGACCTAAATAGAGATTTTTCCAAAGAAGACATAGCGATGACCAACAGATATTTGAAAAGATGCTCAACATTGTAAGTCATCAGGAAAATGCTAATCAGAACCACAATAAGATATCAGTTTGCACCAGTCAGGTGGTTAGAATAAAAAACACAAACAAATGGTGCAGATGTGGGGGAAAGGGAGCTCTCATGCACTGTTGGTGGGAATGTAAATTGGTACTATCCCTACGGAAAAAAGCATGAAGTTATGTCAAAAATAGAACTAGAAATACCATATGATCCAGTAATTCCACTACTGGGTACCTGCCCAAATAGCCAAGATATGAAAGCAACCTAAGTGTCCATTAATAGATGAATCAATGATGAAATGCGGCATATATATATACAATGGAATATTATTCAGCCACAAAAAGAATGAGACTTTGCCATTTGTGACAACATGGAGAAACCTAGATGGTATTATGCTAGGTGAAATGCATCAGATAAAGACAAATACCATATGACTTTATTTATATATAAAATCTAAAACACAAAACAAATGAGTAAACAAACCCCAAGGAAACAGAATCGTAAATACAGAGAAGAAACTGATTGCCAGGGGTGGGGAGAAGTGGAAGGATGGGTGAAATAGATGAAGGGGATTAAGAGGTATACACTTTTAGTTATAAAATAAGTCATGGGGATGAAAAGTATAGCATGGGAATAGTCAGTAATACTATAATAATATTGTATGGTGATAAATGGTAATTACATTTTTCCTGGTGGGTATAGCTTAATATTTAGAACTGTCAAATCACTATGTTATATACCTGAAACATAACATTGTATGTCAACTATACCTCAATAAAAAAACTATAAGAAACAACTGTCTAAGTGTATGCTAACAATGAATAATACAATAATGGAATCAAAATAATTACATTTAATAGCATCAAAAAGAATACTTAGAAATTTAATGTGTGTAGGACTTGCATACTGAAAACTATAACACATCACTAAAAGAAATTAAAGTCCTAAGTAAATTTAAAGGCATCCTTAGTTAACCAATTGGAAGACTTAATATTGTTAAGCTGACAAGCCTTGGTCTTTTGGTCTACTGATTTAACAGAGCCCCTGTCAAATCCCAGATGAGAAAATTGATCTTAAAATTCTCAAGGACATGAAAAGAATTTGGATTAGAAAAAAAAAAAATCTTGTAAAACACTGGGGGACTTACATAAATACAGAGTAGTGGTTGCCAGAGGGGTGGTGATGGAGAGAATGGGCAAAAGAGGTGAATTCCAATTTCAGAACTTACCTCAAAACTATAGTAATCAACTTTGTATAGTACTGCCATAAGGACAGATTAATGGAGTCGAGTCTCAAAATAACCCATACATCTTTGTCAATTAATTTTCAACAAGAGTGACAAGCCCATTTAATGGAGAAAATAATCTCTTCAACAAATGGGGCTGAGCCACATGTGGAAGAATGGTACTAGACTCTTAAAATCATAAAATTAACTCAGCAGTGATCAAAGAACTGAATGTAAGAGCTAAAACTCTAATACGCTGGAAAGAAAACAGATGTAAATACTCAAGACCTTGGATTGTGCAATGGTTTCTTAGATAAAAGTACAACAAAAAAATATATAAATTTGATTTCACCAAAATTGAAAAATTCTGTGCTGCAAGGACATGATCAAGAAAGAGAACCTACAGCGTAAGATAAAATATCTAGAAGACAGAGTTCAAGAATTTGGAGTCTATAAAAAACTCTTACAACTCAAAAAAACAATGAACTCCAAAATGAGCAAAGAATCAAGTAGGCATTTTCCAAAGAAGATATTTAAATAGCCAATAGTACAGAAAATAATGGCTAACATCATCAGTTATTAGGGAAAAGCAAATCAAAACCACAAGATACTCTTCACACCCACTGGGAGGGCTATAATAAAAAAGATAAACAGACAATAAATAGTTTTGATGAGGATATGGAGACTTTGGAACCTCTGTATACTGCTGGTAGGAATGAAAAATGGTACAGCTATTCTGGAAAACAGTTTGGCAGTTCCTCAAAAAGTTAAACACAGAATAACCTTATGACTAACAATGTCACTCAAAGAGAACTGAAAACATGTGTCTGTACAAAAACTTGTACACAGATGTTCACAGCAGTAGCATTCATAATAGCCCTAAAGTAGAAACTATCCAAGTGTCCATTAACTGATGAATGGATAAAGAAAATGTGGTACATATACACAATGGAATATTATTCAGCCACAAAAAATAATAAAATACTGATTAACATTAGGACATTAAAAACCTGTAAAACATTACGCTAAGTGAAAGAGGCCAGACAGAAAGGCCAAATATTGTATAATTCCACTAACACAAAATTCACTGTATAGGCAGATCTATGGAGACAGAAAGTTGATTAGTAGTTGCCATTTTAGGGGAGAGGAAAATGGGAATCGACTGTCTAATAGGTATGGGATTTTCTTCTGGGAGTGAAAAAACATTGCACAACTTTGTGAATATACTAAACCACTGACTGTATAAAATGGTGAATTTTAGGGGCGCCTGGGTGGCTCAGTGGGTTAAGCCGCTGCTTTCGGCTCAGGTCATGATCTCAGGGTCCTGGGATCGAGCCCCACATCGGGCTCTCTGCTCAGCGGGGAGCCTGCTTCCCTCTCTCTCTCTCTCTGCCTGCCTCTCTGTCTACTTGTGATCTCTCTCTGCCAAATAAATAAATAAGATCTTTAAAAAAAAAATGGTGAATTTTATGGTATGTGAATTATATCTCAAAAAAATCCCTGCAGGGGCACCTGGGTGCCTCAGTGGCTTAAGCCTCTGCCTTCAGCTCAGGTCATGATCTCAGGGTCCTGGGATCGATTCCCACACTGGGCTCTCTGCTCAGCAGGGAGCCTGCTTCCCTTCCTCTCTCTGCCTGCCTCTCTGCCTACTTGTGATCTCACTCTGTCAAATAAATAAATAAAATCTTAAAAAAAATCCCTGCATAATACGGTGGAGCAACTTCAAGATGATTTCCCACATGAAATGGCTACTAAAAGACATTATTATTTCTATAGGGTCCTTTCAAATAATATTAGAATTAGCACACGGCAGCCTCATTTAACATGACTCAATTTGGCTCATGGTTAAATGACAAATCATAAAGCAACTATAATCAAAATATTCATCTATATAACAGATTTTTACAAACATTCTCAACCTTTGAGTTACCATCTGGACTTCTAACGGAAAAAAACAAACACATTTTAAACTAAAAATTAGTTCACATATTCAACCTTATGTAAGTTTAGAAACACCAGCAAAAACTTGTCAAACCTGACCAATAAATGTATACTTCAAAAAATAAGAAAATTATCAATTTGCAAACAAAATAACGGAAACAGGCAATAATCCTCAATGAATATGCTGCACCATTAGGTGAAAGTTTTCTGGGAAAACTGATGATAGACAGATCAAGCTGGCAACTCCTGAACTCACTAAACACTCTTAACACCATTAAGAATGAAACAAAGCAGACATTATAACCCTCATGCTGGATATGAAGAACTAAGATTATTTCATCACCACTTATGAAGCACATCTGCCAATATATACATATATGTATACACACGTAACTTGCTTAGGTCTCGTAATGTCAGTGTACAAAAGACAGCTGGGATAGATGAGTAAGGTGAACAAAATGAGTGTGCAATCAACCAAATCCAGAATGCCAGAAATTTTGTAGAGCAAATGATATCATCTGTTTTAACAGTAAATTCATAAAAGAGAAGGGGAACTGTTATAAACAAAAAGAGGCTTATGAATCAATCATATAGTTTTTCTTCCAAACGAGGATACTTTTGAGAGTGAAAAGGAAGTTCTATTTTTTTTTTAAAGGAAGTTCTATTAATAATTATGCTAGACAACAGGCATGATCCGGGACCACTCCAAAGTCTCAAATACAAGGTATGGGCTTTCATGTTGTCAATATCTTTTTATTTATTTATTATTATTATTATTTTGAAAGAAGATCCAGTTAGGGAATCTGAACATGAAATGATATTAAAGAATCACTGACATGACACTGTAACTAGGTTTTGTATTTTAAAAAAAAGTCCTTATCTGTTAGACACACACTGAAATGTACATAGGCGAGACGGTATCTGTGCTTTGCTCTAAAACACTGGTAGGGGTGGCGGTGGGGGTAGGATGTAGGGGAAATATGTGAAACAATATTGATAAAATGTTAGTACGCACTGGAGCTGCATAATGGGTCCATGGGGATTTATTACACTGCACTCCTCCAATTTAAGCATGTTTGAAAATTTTTGTAATATAATGTTAACTTAAAAAATTTAGCATCACCCAGCATGGCAGAACATGTTTCTGGCTTTGGCTTCCTATAATGACAGATACACTCCCATAACTCTTACTTGCCAAAAAAATATTGGTTAGGCTTAGTCATAAAATGGAAATCTCAAAGGGAAATCTTTAAAGAAGAAACAGCTGCTTAGGCTCAAAGGAAACGTAAAAATCTGTTTTTGACTTTCCCACTGAAAGATGCTCTCAGAGTTCTTTTCTGGACTCACAGTGGGGTGGTTATGGAGCAGGCACTGGGATTTGTAAGAACTCGGAGATGAGGTTCACACAGCTTTGAATATTAAACTGAGTCAGCAGCCCCAATTTGAGATTATCCTCTGTTCTTGGCAAAGTCATGAGTTTAACTTCTGCCAGACATAAAATTTATTTTATGGGGTATTAGTAACTTTAAAAACTACATCTGAATGAAGTCTCTATTGCCACTGGTAAGTGTATGTTTTAATTGTGCAAGTTTTGTTTTTGGAGAATTGTTTAAATATGCATAGCCCAAATCTAAAACTTCATCTAAATAATTACCCTTACCTTTTGAAATTCCAGACAAAGAGAAGCAAAAGTATGCAGATTGGCTTTTAAAATGTCTTAATATTTGAAACACGTCTTTTAACGGTTTTGTACTCACCTCCTGTTTAGACCAGTTAAACTAAAATTTTTCTTAGACCCTGGCCCAACCATTACTCATGGATTTTAAATGCAAAATAATACAAAAGTTCTTAAAATAGAATTTCTTTCTATATGTCAGACTCCATTTCAGGCAACAGCATTTATAGAAATTATAGAAAAGCCTATAGGGGAAAAATACCAGAGATATAGAATAACTGAAAATTAAATCAGTTATGAAGAATGTGAAATAAAGTTTGCATGAAACCTCAAGAAATTTAAATAAACAACTGTTATTTTCACAAGAAGTTCTTCCATGGTTCAGAAGTTCAAGCCATCAAGTCTAAGAGGAAGTCTGCTTAAAACAAACAAACAAGGCAGATACTTAATTCCTGAGGAAAATGCTGTCACCAACATCATCTCAAGGTGCCTTAACTTTCATTTTCTTTCTGATTAAAGGCATTTAAATATATCTTTTAAAGAAGGAACAAGGAAAATTAGGATACACTGAATAGTATTATATACCTAAAGCCGTCCATTGTGAGTTTATAAGTCATGTGTTAGATTTATAGAAGTGGGTTTACAGTGAGGTACACACCATGACATTTTTGGATCATAACTACCACAGGAAGCCAAGTCACACTTTCATATATGAAAAGTAAGTTTCCTAGACATAATATTTATAGTTTATTTGCGCACACCCCATGACCCAGAGAAAACCCACATCAACATGAAGTTAGCAAAGCAGTACCAGTCAGAGTAATAGTCAGCAAAGGAACAAATTAGGGTAGTAATAGGCTGTTGCAAAGAGCAGCACAGTGTTTCCATAAATTCAGTTAACTATATTGTAGTTTGGTGAATGCAGAGGAAAAGAGACTAAAGGAAGAAGTGCAAAATTAAAATTATTTTAGGATCAATTTGAGTAAAATAACTCCTGTAGGATTCACTATGAATCCTTCTGTATTCTAATGTTACACAGGAATAGCATAGCAGAGGAACATTAGTAATGAAGCTTTTTCCAAGTGAAGAGTTAAATACCCTAAACTGGATGAGGTTAACAAACAAAAACATAGTAGCACTTGGATGCACTAAATATGTTTAACTGGATACCCCTGCTCTCCTATGCCACATGTTAATAGTCCTTGAAAACAGTGCATGTCTATAGCCACTAACTTCTTGCTTATATAGTAGCAGTAAAAATGAAAGCGATCTTTATTATTATTGTGTTCATAATAAAAGAGATTGAACTGATGTATGAATCAGTTTGTTTCTACAGAAATTCTGTAAGCCTTCTATTTTGATGTTTGTTACCTTACAATTATGTATCTGTTTCAGATACTGCAACACAGAAATGGTGTCAATACTTACTAGTGTGGTGGCCAGGCATACAAGACTTCTCACTGTAGCAAGTGGACACACAGATATTTTCAAGTTTATGGCAGGATCGAATTCATGATATGGTACAGACATTCAGACTTTCAGCAAGCTGCTCCTAACGAAATGTCTACACTGCCCGAAGGTATGAAATGGTTAGCGAAATCACCTCAAATTACACACGTTAGCAAATCCAACTTCCTTCTGCTTGACTGTGAAACAGGCGTTTTGGTCCTCATTGTATAAATAAATGTAAAAATGCAGGTTCGACTCCCATGAGTCAGACCCATGATCAGGTTTTGCTGTCAGTGAAACGAGAGGGGAGGCTTCACTTACTCTTCATTCAGGGCACACCGGCGATTGGTGAGAGTGCCGTATTTCCTCAGGGTTTCAGTGAGTTCGGAGTAGAGTTTGTCAGCCAGGGACAATGGGATTCCTTCCCACACCAGGATGAGAATCACAATCACTGCAGCCTCACAGGTGTGGCCAGCTCGCTCCCGCACCAAGCACAGCAGTTTCTCTTCACTGCAGCTTCTGCGAACCACCTGTGTGGGTCCCCATTCCACCCCAACACCCCCACCCCAACCAAAACAAAACAAGGGTCACTTGTGGCAGAGGAGAGCAACGATTTATGTATGCATATTTTTCATGTCTGGGTCACAATTAGGGCAACATTTGTCAGCACGTGCAACTTGCCTTTTGCTACCCATCTGTAAAATGGGTAGAGAGAGAGGCAAAACTGCTCAATGTTTAGCAGACTATACCAGTGCAGAGAGGGGCAATGACCCCTGCATTAAACCTAGAGCTATATGGAAGACAAGCAGGTCTTTTTCACAAACTTCAAGGTTTTCAAAAATGACAATATAAAGATTAATGGAAGGTATTTAAAAGATTATGGATTACTTCACATTCCAGGAAGAATCATACTTTTTATCAATTTGAATGGACCTTCTCCTCTCCATTAAATTCTTTCAATTAAATATAGTTTGTATGTACTTTCAAAGCTAATCTGCCTTTTTCTTAAGAGCTAACACAAAATAAAAATAAGCAATATTCATTTCAACCATCATAAATGACTCTTTTATCTGGTAACCCAATTCTCAGGGTTAGATTAATGAATCAAAACTCCCAAGACTGAAGACCAAAGGCCTTGTCAGGTCACACTTACCCATTTAGCAATAGGACATCCCTGAGAACTTTTGCCTTCTTTACCAGTATAGATGACTCTTTCAATCCTAATAGCTTTACCCTTCTGTCCAAACCTTAAAAGAAATCCACAGAAACACACACACATAAAATTAGCAAATGAAACTGAGGCAAACAAAATACTGAACATTTGAGCATAATTTTATTCTATGACCACACCCTGAGAAATGAATGGTTTAATTCATTTTTAAAAAATAAGTCTAAGCCAAGCAAACAGGATAACAGACTTTAAGCTTTGTATTTCTTTGGTATCAAAATATATTGATAACCATAATGAACTATTTTGAAATTATATGTTGGGTGAAAATAAATGGGAAAGCTTATTTTTAAACAATTTCACAAAGCACAAAACTTTTTTAAGTTTGTTAAATTCAGTCTTCCAAGATAGATACTATTTGATTTTTGTCCTCTACTAAATTTAGCTATTTTAAAACTTGGGGAATCACAACAGATTTTAGTTAGAACTGTTCCTCACAGACTCTCTACCATTTTTTAAAGATGGCTTGCAAATAACTAGTATTCAGCAATTTTGAAAATACAGGACAGTTCTAGAGATAGATTATATTTTCCCTTATGACCATTTACTACTTGTTAATAACAAAAGGCATTTAGGGAAATCTACTGTATCTGCCAGGCTACTAGAGGATTATTTAGTGAATTTCTACACACTAATTTAGAAATGGGTAACTTGTAAATTGGGCAAGAATGATATAAAATATGTCCTTGCTGCCCACAATGTCTAACATATTTTAATGATAACACTGCCTACTTCCTACCATAGTTAACAGCTAACATCTGTGGATACCTATTTGAAAGTCTCTCTCTGCATCAACTGTCTCACTCCTAAGAGTCTTCTACATGCAAGACTAACTGTGTAGATTGAGGTAAATACTTGCCTACCTGTGACTGACAGTAAAAAAAAATGTAGCTATAAATAGAATCTGTCTCTATTTCTATTCAGCATCTCACACTTACCCTCTGCTTATACTAAGGGACAACTTCCTTAGCGGTAACTACTCATTTACAGCTCTAGGTGCATTTAACTCGATGATTCCTTTCTTAAACCACATCTCCCCTCTCTTTCTTCTCTGACACTTTATCATCAAGTGGGAAAGCCAGAGTGGGGCCTCTCTTTGCAGCCTGTGCCAGCACCCCTGTGCCTGGCAGGCGGGCTGGCTGGTTCTCGTGCGTGCCTGGGTTTTCTGGCATCCATCTCAAAGTGGGCAGCCTGTGCCAGCTCGCAGACTATTAGTCCTGTCAAATATTGTGACTCTCTGGTGAATAGCACAGTGTGGAGTGCTGGCAACCCTAGAATAGCTAAGCCTACTAATAATTACTCAATTTACAATTGTTTACTGCTTTGTATGTGAAAGCTGAAAAAATTCTGACATATACAAAAGGATAAACGTTAATCTGCCCTGTGCCTTTGCGTTAATTACCTTTCTTCCATGATTTCTCTAATAGCTGCCACATTAGGACCTGCTCCTAGATGGGTATAAAAAGGACCTTCATCTTTTTCAATAATTTGCTCTGTTGAGATAATAGAAGATTATTATTTTAGACCTCAATTATACTAAATATAAAGGCTACATCCACAAAGCTTATCCCCCAACTGCACATTAAGGGCCCTAAATGTGACTTTAAACATTTTTTTTCTTTAAAATGAATAAATTGATGGACTAATCTATTAGAAATGTGCCAAATAATTAAGTATATGTACATGCTGGCTGTTGGATAAAAAATATTAAATTACATTTCAGATACGGAATAAGAAATTATTTATTTTAAACAAAATAAGTGGAACTAAACAAAACGGCGAGGGAATTAGAATATATTATATGTAATACCAACTACAATCCCGTTTTTTTGAACTGAAAAAAAAAAATTATAGCTGACTAGAAGCCTGCCTGATACTTGGATGTTAAAAGATTAAAAATAAAGCTTCCTGTTTTATCATATCCCCAGGATATTGCTGTTTTTATTGTGAAGGTACCCTTTTCTCCTCCTGTTTCTCCCCAACATTTAATTGTTGTGTTTTGAAAATAAAAATATTAATTCCAGACCCATATTTGTATGTACTTTAAGAAAAATTTATGATGAGAGAAAATACTGGAGAGAGGGTCCGGTAAGAGGAAGAGTAGACTACTGAAGATGGAAGTGGGAAGAGAAGTTAGAGTCCGTGGAGAAGAGACTGTAGAGGATTAGAACTTACCTAATGTTATCTATGACATGTGTGGTATGGCGCCCCTAAGGCAACCTAAAATTAACCACACAAAGGGGCGGTATGACTCCTCCCTCCATTCTTCTATAAAGTGTGGGGTGTCTGTTGTAAGAGGAAGAACATGAGGTGGGTGGACCACTGGCCACATCGGTTTAATATTTGTCTTTTCAAATGTCTTCTACTGTATCCACACTGAGGGACTCTAATTATAAAGTCTTTATATATATTTTATCTGTATTATATATATACATGTGCATCTATCAGCAAAATGTTTCCCTATCACGTATCTTGAATTTTAACAAAAAAGTGTTTGAGATAAAAGAAAAAAACATATTGCATATTTTCTATCAAAAAGATGACACTTTAAAGAGAAAACAGAATCAAAATGAATATAAATCACACAATATTTCAAGCGTGTAAATGAGGGCAATGTCGTGAGTATTTCGAACTTCAGCATTACAATTTTCCCCAACTCACCAAGACTGAAGGTAAAGTCCCCCCACTGAGAAATTAATGTTGTAAAACCACTAATACGTTCAACCTTGAATTAATACATATGAAAAAGCTCCCACATTAAGTTGCAGATAGCAGTTATTTTTCTCATTTTAACAGATGTTTTTAGAGATGCCTAGGTGTCTCTCCAGAAGATGATATACAAAGAGTTAAACAGATTGATTAATCTAAAACAGAAACCTTTACATTTTAAAGGGTTTGATTAGAGGAAGATATGAGCATGCACATTGTTTTATTTATTTATTTATTTTTTGGGGGGAAAAACTGAATGTAAGTGAAGTTCTCTCTCGCACAGCACAAGCATCTGTAATTTAAAGACAAGAAATGTAAGCTTCAGGTTTTTTATGAGCCTTTACAAATTGCTGCCAGACTCAGGGTTTCTTTCTTTTTTTTTTTTAAAGAAAGAAAATCCCATATCAGAAGATGAATTTGCTAATTCTGGATAAACACCATGTGTCTCAGTACATTTCTAGCACTTACCTACACATCTGCATGATGGGAAATCATACTGAGTCTTGACAGGTGTATCCAATAAATTTTTTATAGGAGTATCTAGTAATTTGGAAGGTGACTCTAAAAAATTATTGAGAACAGAGCCAGCTGTTCTTTTGGTTGGTGTCTTTTCTGAAGAAGGAGTTGCTTGCTGTTCTAGAGCTTGGGTGTGGCTATCGAGTTCTGCAGCTGTGGTCTGTCTAGTTAAAACTGTGACCGGCCCTGACATTTCAACTTTTACTTGCTTCTGTGATTTGAGAGTCAAAGCCCTATGGTCAAATAATGATTTGACCTGAAACTGCTTCAGATGTTGCTCCATGGTCTCAAGGATGCTCCTTTGCTGCACATTATCACAACTTGGAGGTGGAATCTCTTGCTTAGTTATCTTTTTCCACGTTTTGCTTTCTGGCTGTGCTGACGTGGAGCGCATACAGGTATGGGGCTTGGATCCAGGTTCAACCTTTATTGGTCTGTGCATCTGACTATGACAAGACTCAGTATGGGCGTGTTGTGTTTGCTGCTGCTCTTGCTTTTGCAAGAGGTGCCACCTTAGAGCAGCATGCTTTTGAAGGTCCTTCTGGGGAGGAGTCTGAATGTGACTTCCTCCCTGGTCAGACACAGGGAAAGCATTTGCCTGGTTTTGCATCAGGTACCTTTGCTGAGGGAGCTGTGCTGCTTGCTGGCCAGGCATATCTTGGTTTCTACTTCTATATCCCTGTAGAACTGAAGCTTGTTGAGGCTTCTGCTCTTGTTCTTGAAAGCACCTATGAAGAACGTCTTGCTTTGGAGTCACATTATTTGGAAAATATTGCCTGTGATGCAAGTTTTGGGTCTTGTTTCCTGCAAAGAGTTCAGGATTTATAGTCTGTTCTTTATTTTCTGGAACTAGGTGTGTATTGTTTGAACAAGGAATCTGTAGTTTGCTTGGATTTGATTTCAAGATCTGACCATAGGGGGGGTTTCTACTATTCATATTCTGTACTTGCTCCAATCCCATTTGAGCAGCAGGAGTCTGGAACTCACTTGATTTCAAATACTGATTTTCACCATGGAAACATTCCTCCACTTTAATCTGGCTAAAGAATGATCCTTCTCTTTGCTGATCATTGTTGCCTTGGGGATGAGAAAAAGTCTGGGGCATCTGTTCTTTATTCTTCATTTGTAATTTTTGCTGCTGCTGCTGGTTTTGAGAGATAAGCGAGTTCTGGGATGGTTGTGTTTGTGTTTGTGCTGCCTGCTTATGAGGCTTGTGTTGTAAAATGTGTGAGTTTGAGAATGGCTCAGTCTCTGAAGCCTGCTGATTCAAGTGCTGTTTTAACGATGCAGGTAGGAGTTTCTCAGTTTGGGAATCTGGTCTTTGTTCAAAATAAAACCTGTGGGTGCACAATGACTGCATGTGAGCTTTGGATGAAGGGTCTGTCTTGGAGAAGTGCACCTGGAGTGAAGGTTTTTGGAACTGGAGCTGCTGGTCCAATGTACCTTGAGACTGCTCTCGATTCATCTCACCTTGGTACCTTTGTGGCCTCTGCTCTGGCTGCATTATTTTCTGGATGTAAGCCTGCCCTGGGAGTCCCCCAGGCAGGCTGGAATTTCCAGTGTATTGTTTGGAGGTCATTTGATTGGCGGGGTTGGACTGATACTGAAGAACTGACCGCAGTGATGCCTCAGGACATTTTGGGTGGGATTCTGCTTGATGAAAATGAGGGGGCTTCAGTTCAATCCACCCCGGTTTCAGAGAGGGCTGTGCTGGGAGCACAAGACCTCGTGTTTGTTCCTTGTCTCGACCCTTCGGAATATCTTGCTCTTTGTGTCCCATCAACCGCTGGCAGTGGTCTTGTGGATCCCCACTGCTACCCAGCATTGGTGGGTTATGCATGATGTGTTCTGATATTTGTCTCGCTTTCTCAGAACATGCTGGAACTGTCATTGTCCCTGGAGTTTGTATGTCATTCTGGTTAACACAATTATTCTGAGGCCTTTCTGGAAGCATCAGAGAGTGGTTGGATGCACGTGTAGATGGATTAGGACTTGGGGATGGCCGTGCCTCGGGTTGACCCTCTATTTTTACTTCCCTTAAAAGAGCTGTGTTACTTTGGTTGGGGTAGTGATGGTGTTCTTCTAAAACTCCATCGTTCAGAGTGCTTTTTCCTTCTGAAGGAAGCTGTGAAACCTCTGGAAGAGGAGGAGGGGGAGAAAGACGCAATTGTGATGGTGGTGGTGGTGTGGTAGGGGCAGAAAAGGAATCCTTAGAGAACACTGAGCTTTGCTTGAAGTAAGCACCATTTGTTTCATTTTGCTTTAAATATCGTTCAGAGCTGCCACCAGGAGCCTGCAAATTGCTGCTGGAACCTGAACAGAATTCTTCACCAGATACCAGCTCTGTGGTTCCTTGGATGGTACTGTTTTCGGCACGTGACGGGCATCTGTCAAAAACTGATTTTTGTTTTTCTGGTTTCTGAAAGGAACAGGTCCCTATCACTGCACCTGTCTTACTGGCTTTGTCAGCATCACAGGCCTCAGTCACCACTGCAACTGGCTCGGGAGGCAGCTCAGAGTTCGAGGTCTGTGGGACATTGATCTGCCCTGAGGTATGCGATGGGTGAGTGATCTCACAGGACAACTCGTTAGTAGCCTGACTGTTAATGGCATGTATGTGAGATGTGGTTTTCTGCACCGCAACGGAAACACAATCTGGATAATATTGAGACAGTGTTTTTTCCAGGAGTTCACCATGTGTGTTTTCCATGGAAGAGGCAGAAACTGTAGCACCATTAGGCATTAGCACTGCCTTGTTTTTAAGAAGTAATACAATATTCTTGTCATGGTAGTTAGCATTTTTCTCTTCTTGCTCATTCAGAATCTGAAGCTCTGGTTTTTCAGACCTACTGCAGTTATGTGCTGAAAAACCGATGAAATCTTTAACTGCATTTTCTTGAGCTACAGAGCTCACAGATTCTCTCTTATCACTCAAATCGGAGACATTCATTTGACTGCTGCCTTTGCCTGGATTTCTTTCTTGGCTTTCCCCGAAGTTATTTCTTTCTCCATTAGCCTTTTGGTCTTGTCTCAATTTCTTGCTCTGGTGAAGCCCAGAGAGGGAAGGTTCACTAACTGTGCGCTTGATTCCTCCGTTTTGTAAGCATCTGGAATACCCTCTACCTTCTTGTATAAAGTCCGGACTCCCGCGACTGTTCTGGCTTCTCTTCATAGGGGGTATTCCATAGTAACTTTTGAAAGACTGCCACTTGGTGTCTCCATTTACTTCTGAATAAGGTCGCTCAGTTAATGGGCTTCCATTCTGGAGCTTTAGAACCAGAGGTTCTGTCTGGCATAAGGGAGAAGGAGATGGTGTCAGGAATGGACTTAGTCTGTTGCCCTCAACATGGTTGGTTCTGTCCTGTTCCATCAGGCTTGCTTCGGGGCCATCCACGAGGCTGCCCTCTGAATGAATTCTAAAGAGCAGGGAAACAGAAATTGAAGTTCATTAATACCTATTAGCACTAATAATAAATCTGGAAGAATAATGATGGCATTGATGATACTGAAATTCCTAGACACAGCAAACTGAGATACTCATTTTCATGTTTCAGAGTGAAAACCAATAGCTCCTCAGGAACTGATTACTCTTGTCTTCTGAGCAACTCTCAAATATTAATGGTCGTGGAGAAGAAATATGATCAAAATCACGAGCTAATGTGGGAAGTTCATACTGTATTAGTAAAGAGAATCAGCTTCCTTCTCAAATAATTCTTTCTGTCAAAATGCTAAGAAGAATAGAGAAGGATTACCTCCTTTCTACCTTCTCTAGTATCTTATACATCCAATCACTTGCTAAGGTTTATCAATCCCATTTCCTATATGTCCCTTGAATTATCCCCACTGATACTTGGTAACCAGACCTACATTATTTTGCTTATTTGTTACAGTAGCTTTTTAGAGGGTCTCTTCCCCAGCCCAGCCTGTCCTCTCCCTAGTCCTTCAAGGTTCCTTCAAATTATTACCAAAGGGAATGTTCTCAATGCAAATCTGATGTCATATCCTCCTTAACATGCTTTTCTGGCTCCATATTTCCTGTATTAGGAGTTCTCAAACTCTTTCATCCACATGCCTGGAAGACAAGAGGTGCTCCCTGAAGTGTTAATATTCCAGCAAATGGAATGGGGTGAGAAGTGCTGTTTAAATAAGATGGGACCGGGAAGGGAGACAAACCGTAAGAGACTCTTAATCTCAGGAAACAAAATGAGGGTTGCTGGAGGGGAGGGGCATCAGAGGGATGGGGTGGCTGGTGATGGACCCTGGGGAAGGTATGTGTCACGGTGAGTGCTATGAATTGTGTTAAGACTGATGAGACACAGACCTGTACCCCTGAAACAAATACATTATAGTATTAATTAAAAAAAAGAAGTATCATTTATAAAATGTCACTTCTAGGTGATTCTGTGTCTTCCTCCATAGGGGCTGACTGCCCACTTCTACTGAGAATTCCTACTTGATCCAAATGGTTTTTCATAGGCAGATTTCTGTTCTTCTTTCCTTCTATATCCTCTCACAGCTTAAACTCCAAATATGACAACAGCTTATAAATACCCAAACATGGTAAATGGTTTCAGGCTTCCATGCTGTTGTTTTGTCCGGCTAGAATGTCTTCTTAGTCCCCTGATTTGCCCAGTGACTCATATGTGTCTGAAACAGTCTCAGGTTATTATTTCCCTTATGATTCCTTCTTTGATTTTTCAAAACAATTAATCACTCCCATTTCTATGTTATTTCTATGTCTTGTATAAGGTTTGCTGCTGAATATATCATACTTGAATTTATTTTGTTTATACTCTCTGGGATGTGAACTTCTTAATACTCTACTGTGTTTTATATAGAGTGAGCATCCAATCAGTTTCACAAAACTGATATGAACTTGCTCATCTTACAATCATTTCTTCATTCACTCATTAATTCAAGTATTTTGGAGACCAATACTGATGGAGATTTCAAAGTCTAAGTGATTGGAGTGCAGGGAGAAATGGGCACTCAAAAACATAAATAATCTATAAAGTGAATGCTGCCTCATTCACGGTATAGTCATGTTTTATTTTCCCACAGTTTTTCTCATCACATTTATTTTAAGGATGTAAATAAAAAATCTAGGCTATTTTCCTTTTGGGCTATAAAAAACTATTAAAATAGCCATCGCTTACTAACCAAGACAAGTGAAAAAGAGGAAGAAATAAGACATAAACATTGGAAAGCCACAATAAAGTTATCATTTACAGATAATAAGATTGTATTGGTCAACCAAGAGAATCAACTGAACAACTGTTAAACTTATGAGAAAAGTACTTAAAGTTATGAGAAAAGTACTCAATAGCTTTGATACATAAAAGCAACAACCAGTCAGAAACTTTAGTGGAATAAAATACTGTAACAGAAAAAAATATTCTTAAAACAGTAGGAATAAATTTAGCAAGAAACACGGAAGGACTATTTAAATCTTTAAGACAGTATTGACAGATACACAAAAGCAAAACAAGGAGATAGGTACACTATTTTTTGGATAGTTGTCAAATGAATTTATTAATTTAGTATATTCTCAATGAAAACACTGGCAGAATGTTGTGAAGAATTAAAGAACCTGACTCTAAAGTTTATGTGGAAAAATAAACAAACTGGATAACCAGGAATAACCTGAAAAAGAATTGTAAAGGGGCCTGGGCAGGGCAGTAACCAAGTTAAAAGATACTAAAAAGGAACAAAGGCTACTGTACTTCACACAGCTTGTACTTGGAAATCAGTAAATGAAAGAGTGTTAATAAGACCAATGAAACAGAAAAGAATGTACAGAAATCAATTCTAACACAGAAATGTGGCATCCTGACGGCACTGCCAATCAATATGACATTGGAACTGGACAGTCTTCTGAAAAAATGATAAAGTTGGATCTACCCCTAACATCTTATACCAGAATGAATTTTGGTAGATTTAACAGTTAAATATGTAAAACAAAACCCTAAAACATCTGTAACAGTCTGAGAAAACTTTTTAAAAAAATAATCTAATGACTAGGTAAATTCTTTATGACACAAATTCTAGAAGTCATAAAAAATGAGAAAGTTCAGTAAAATATATGCATGCAAAAATAAACCCATAAGTAAAATTAAAAATCATATAAACCTTTCTTAGTATACAGAACTCTGACAGATCGACAAGGGAAAAACCAATCATTGAATAGAAAAATGAGCGAAGGACATGGACAGTTCACAGAAAATGAAATGCAAGTGGCCTTTAAATGTTTAAAAAGATGTCTAGTACAACTCATAAAAAGAAATGTAAATTAAAACCTCAGCAAGATACAGTGTTTTTTTTTTTCCCTCAAATTAGCAAAGATCAAAAAGTTTGATAATATGAAATACTGGTAAGCACATAATGAAAGAGACACTCCCTTGTATGGTTCAGGGGAGTGAAAACAAGTACAAATACCATGGAGGACAATTAAGTAATAATCTACAGAGTTTCAAAGAAACCTTCTTTGACCCTTCAGTTTTAAGAAGTTATCTAACAAATACTCATATATATGTTAAGTGATGTATGAACAATCTCCTGTAATAGTAAATGGTTGGAAACAACCTACATTTTCAGGTGTAAGTATTTTCCACATAATTAAATGAAATACAGCAAGCTACAGAACAGTATGTGTAAGAATGCTACAACTGGGGGGCGCCTGGGTGGCTCAGTCAGTCAAATGTCTGACTTTGGCTCAGATCATGGTCTCAGGATCAAGCACTCAGCTTCATACTGAATGCGTTGTCTACTTCTCCCTCTCTCTCCCCTACCCCTCCCTTGCTCATGCTCACTGGCCCTCTCTCTCTTTCAAATGAATAAATAAAATCCTTTAAAAAATGCTACAACTGTGCATTTACAAAAATAAATATAAAATCAGCTCTGGGCGGATATACAACACAACTGTAATAGCATTTTACATCCAGAAAAAAGACTGAAGAGTCTGGAGGATAGCACTGGGAAAGAAACTACATTTTATTAATATATTTGTAACTTTTAGGCATGTATATTACTTAATTAGTAAATAAAACTTAAACTGCAAAGTCACAATTCCTATTGGACAAAGAAAACAAAAGAGCAAAGTGATTAATTTCTGCTAGACCAACTTCCTACAGATGTTAAGAGTTGGGTTAGGTGTGCATAGCCACTAGTTACATATGGCTCTGGGGCCCTTTAAATGTGGTGAGCACAAATGAAGATGTACCCTAAGTGTAAATACATGCTGGATTTCAAAGCCTTTAGTGTGGATAAAAACAAAAACCAAAAACCAAAACAAAACAAAAAAACCCCTGGATTTTAAAAATCATTTATTATATGTTGAAAGAATACTATTTTGGATATTTTAAATAAAATATATCATTAAAGTAATTTTATTTACTCCTAAATTTTTACTTGTTTTAGTGTAAGTAGTGGAAAATTTTAGATTTCATATATGGCTTATGTTGTATTTCTATTGGACAGCTCTGAGCTAGACTAATATTCTTAATCATCAATAATCCTTAATAATAAAAAAACTTAAGGTTCTGGAATCATGAGTGAAAATTGATTTGTAGTCCTTAATGTAAGGGGTTTCTGCAAGATCAGGGTCACTACCACTTTTTAAAAATAAGGAGGACAGAAATAAGCCTAGATAAATTCTTTAGGGACCAGGCCAATTAGCTTTCCAAATACTGTAACAGAAAAATGCTTTCTTTTGGCAACTGTAAAATCATTTCACACTCATACCAATCAAAATATTTACATATACACATATACGTACATTTATGTTATATATAAAACTTGCAGGCTCCATATGCAGTATATATTGTTCAACTTAGTTTTCTAGATATAAAATACTATAAGCATTTAACACATTATTCTCTATTATGGTCCTTTCCACATAATTTGGACATTCTTTAAAGTGTCAAGGGCAGAATTACAATAGATGGAGCTTGCAAATCTTTTATGAGCATAATAGCGCCTAAGAACAAATGAAGCTGACTTAAGATGAAATTTATTTCAATATGGAACTTTAAACACAATACCCATCTTTAAATACTAATTTAAACTATTAACAGAACTATTCTGTCCATGACAGCAATTTCCTTACTGAGTACAACCATTGGATGTGAAAAGCTAAAGGGTTAACTTTTTTAAGGAGAGCAGGAAAATTATGTATTATCTTTTTATTTTAGGATGAGGATAGTTTTTTTTGAGGATCACTCGTTACTGGTTTATGGATCTGATTCAGAAAATTTTAACCAATAAAGTGCCATTGAAGGGGTGCCTGGGTGGCTCAGTGGGTTAAAGCCTCTGCTTTCGGCTCAGGTCATGATCCCAGCATCCTGGGATTGAGCCCCACATCGGGCTCTCTGCTCAGCAGGGAGCCTGCTTTCCTTCCTCTCTCTCTCTGCCTGCCTCTCTGCCTACTTGTGATCTCCGTCTGTCAAATAAATTAAAAAAAAAAATTAAAAAAAAGTGCCATTGAAGAGGAATGTATTCTATATATTCTAATATATTCTATAATTAATATATTATAAACCACTTTTTGTGTACATAGCCCAGAAAATTACATGATCCAGTAATTTAGTTGTTAGAAAGCACACTTTTAATTTTATACTGACACTTGTAATTTTATACTGACACTAGCAAGCATTATTTATTTTTAATAAAAGGAAGAAAGAAAGAAATGAGACTTGTTTATGTTGCTCATTATAGAAATATTTTAAAAAGCATTGATGCTATCATCTTTACAGTGTCCTTTATGTAGCTTTCCCAAGCTTATAAAAATCATAATTTGTATATAAAAGAAAAAAATCCAAGATAATTTTTGTAGGTGTCTATGCACTGATCAGTGAAATTAGAATTAATAAGGTTGTTTTCACAAGCTGAGGGAAAAAAACAAAACTTTTTCAAAGTTAAACTGTTTTTTGAATGAATGTAAATTTTTGCTATAGAGATTTTTGTGTGACATTCCTTTTGCTTTTCAGATACTAGGAGTAGAAATTGTTTTTATTCATTCATATGTGCTCTTATAAGTAAGTAATATCAGAAATATTTTGAATTTTCACAGCTGAGTGTTTTGAGATTGATATTAAATATCTTTTATTTTGTCCTATACTAGAGAACACTTAATTACTATAATGTACAGTACCAATCAGGATACTATTCCCTTGGGCAATTGAATATTCAAATTTTTTTTAAAGTAATGCTAGCTCTTGGGAGGTTTGTGTATGGTAATTTATGCCAAATAAAACTGTATCTGTAAAAATCAGGAGAGAGAATTTTTATTTTAGGAGTCTCAATTTTTCACTAGGGATACGACTCACTTAAGAGGATACTGTCAGATCAAAATTAAGGCAATTTTCCCCCTAAAACTGTTATGAAGTTTATATGCAAGAGTAAAGGCAGAAGAGCTTTTGGTAAACCTGGTAAGAATGACTGGTTAGGCTTACCCAGGAATGTTTATCATGGTGCCAACACTTCATGTTGCAGTAATTAGCTACAACTTAAAAATGAATAAATGAGCTTTTAATACATTCCTAAAAAGACGCTCTTATGGGTCATGGCTGATTTCAAGCTATCAACCTTCGGCTCACAAAATTCCTGAAAATTTTACAATCTGCTCTCACAAACTGTTACAAGCTGGTTCCAACACACTACTGATTAGAGCTACCCAAATATTAACAAATCATATTCCTTTCTTTTCTTTTTATAAAAAATGAAACAGAATGAAAGCTCCCTAAGATCAAGTACATGCCATATCATATTGATAGTCTTCAATCCAGAGTCATACTGGACAACAAAACTCCTGTTCACAGAATTAGTGAATAGCATTTTATTATTATTTTTTTTTAAGATTTTATTTATTTATTTGACAGAGAGAGATCACAAGTAGGCAGAGAGGCAGGCAGAGAGAGAGGAAGGGAAGCAGGCTCCCTGCTGAGCAGAGAGCCCGACGCGGGACTCGATCCCAGGACCCTGAGATCATGACCTGAGCCGAAGGCAGCGGCTTAACCCACTGAGCCATGCAGGCGCCCCAGTGAATAGCATTTTAAACTAAGAAATTTTACAGTGACATATGTGATATGTGATATCATAATATCATATGATGATATGTGACGATGATGGTCCTAATAATATATAAAACATTTCAGAGTATAAGAAAGGATCTAGTTCCATTCTCTCACTTTATAGATGTAAGAACTGAGCAATTTGCTTGAGGTTAGGCATCAAAATACTCTCTCCCACAAGGGCTAGACTGGTGGCTCCGTAACATCAAGAAAAACGCATAATTCAAGGAAAATGTTTTATTTTACTAATAAATTCACTTTGCCCACATTTGAGTCTTTAGTTCATTTGTGCATTCAGTCAAGCATTAGTTGAATCTCTGCTCAGAGCAAGTGTTATGGAATAAAGCTAACACAAAGATGTACAGATCCTGCACTGCCTTGGACGGTGGAAAGGCCATGTGACTGTTTAAGAGCCAAGGAACTACAGGAGAGAGGAAACACGCTCTTAGCTGTCAAGGTCTGGATACCATCAACTGAAATCTTTCATGAAATTTAGCTTCATTCCATCTTGCCTTAGTAAGAGACAAATAGATATCTCACTAAGTCAAAGTTAGTTTTAAAAGGTTAGTAATCAATTAAACATGTCTATCAATATCACTGAGGCAGAAGGACTAGAAGAATATAACAGCAGTCATCAAGTACAGAGAAGACTATGCAAAAAATCTGGTAGCATACATTAAAAAAAAAAACAACTAATGATACTCAACAAATGACTTATGGAAACTTTTCTAACTACTGAACTCTTAACCTAGGAAAAGACATGGCATATGCTTATCTGCTTCAATAGTTATCTTTGCTCATCAAAATGCAGTAAGTAGCTCATTATTTAAATTGTGCATGTGTGTGTGGGCACACACAGGATTTTTGATTATGTGGTACAGTATGAGGTTACTTCATCCCTAAAAAGGCAACAATGTGACTTAAATGTTAAGAATCCACAAAATATAACACTCAAATTCTAAAACCAGATTTGGAACTTTTAATAAAAATTTATTTATTTATTTTTGAGGAAGAGAGAGAGCATGAGCGAGAGGGGCAGAGGGAAAGGGAGAGAGAATCTCAAGCAGACTCTGCACTGAACACGGAGCCTGACACAGGGCTTGCTCTCATAACCCTGAGATCAATATCTGATCCAAAACCAAGAGTTGGATGCTTAGCCAACTTTACTCCACAGGTGCCCCTGGCATTTTTTTAAAGACTAAAGAGACAAACTCAGAAATTATTTACTTAAATGACAGATGTCAATTAAACCACAACTTAGAATGTTGTAATTTAGATCCTATTAGTCATATTATTTACACTTATCCTTTTATTTTAAAGACTTTATTTATTTGATAGAGAGAGATCACAAGTGGGCAGAGAGAGAGAGAGGAGGAAGCAGGCTCCCCACTGAGCAGAGAGCCCGATGTGGGACTCAATCCCAGGACCCTGAGATCAGGACTTGAGCTGACGGCAGAGGCTTAACCCACTGAGCCACCCAGGCGCCCATATCCCTTTATTTTAATAGTCCAATTATTTCCTATAAAGTATGGCTTTCTAAGGAATGAAAAAGAATAGTTCTATCAGCCATAAATATCACCAATTTTGCTTGAAATTCTTAAGGTCAAATTATAACCAGATAATGTAATATATAGAGGAACACACAAAAATATGTTTCGGTCACCGTACTGATTTCAGCTAATGTCCCAAAATAATTTTTCATAAGCTATGAGAGTGAATGAGTGAGAAAAGATAGAGAGACAGACAGAAAGAAAGAGAGAAAGAGAGAGGAAGGGAGGGAGGTAGGAAAGGAAAGAAAGATATTGAGACCGAGATTGAGAACTTTTTGTTTTTTTGTTTTTTTTTTTGATTGAGAACTTTAAATAAAAAACGCCAAATATGTCAACCTTCATCCTCTATGTCAGAGGTACAAATTTATACTCAGCTGCAAATACTGTCTTTTGACTAGCGGCTAATATTTTGGTTTCCTAAAGCCCAAACAGGTTTAGCCACAGCAGTTTTCCTTTGGTAGCCACAGCAGTTTTCCTTTGGTGTTTGATTTTGCTCCTTCTCCCGCCTCTCTGACATAATTTATTATGAATTCAAGTCACACTGGCAGCATCTGTGAAACAATTACTGCATCGAGGACTGACTCTGCAGTCTAATCCATCATAATTATGACAGGCCTCTTTGAAGATGCTATGATGCATGACTTAAAAATAGCACATTAGTGTGCAAATGGATCAGCATCTCACTTCACCAATATGCATTTAGGGCTGTAATTTAGCTCAACACCATTTGACTCCTTTTGAATCCCTCAAGAATGGGAGCTCTATCTCTCATCACAGAAAGCTGTAGATGGTGCTCAAAATTTGTGAAGAGGGCTTTTTGTTTTTGCTTTTATTTTTTGGTTTATTGATTTTGTTGGTGGTGTGTCTTTTACTGTTCCAAGAGAGAAAAACACATCATTTAAATCTCATGTCAGTTTTTTTTCTTCAAGGAGACAAGAGTCAATTTATAGATCTGCATAGTTGCCATAGTATAAAACAGTACAGAAAAAATCTATAGAAAGGCTTTTTCTATAAAAAACCTTTGACTTCATGAACTCGTATCAAAAGTACGTAAAATATTCTGCTATTATCAGATGAGTCCTATTTACTGATATAAGCAAATTATTGGAGGTAAATACTTAAAAGCAGTACTTGTAAGGATTGTATCTATTGAAGTCCGTGTTTCAGCATCAACCTTAGGAGATGACTGGACTTGTTTCCAATACCTTCACTGGCAGGTTCTGCAAACCCTATAGGTAATTCTGGTGGTAAGAAATTAATTCGTTCTTGATATAGAAAATGCTGAATAAAGATGAGGCATTTGACTCTACTTGCATAGATGGTACTATCTCCAGATCTATTTTAGAATCTTTCTACCAAAATGGGACATAATTTGTGTCAATTATACATTTATTTCAGGATATGAGGACAATGGGCCCCAGTATTGTCTATTAAAATATCTGTATGCATAGGGCTCTAAAATCCTAACCATAATGTTGGTTTCAGTTCCTATCTTCTTGCACTTATGACATTCTATTCAGCTTGACTTTCTTCCTTCACAGACAATGTTGGTACGGTTAAGTACCACTCGGGTAGTAAGCAAAGTGTTTTTTGTTTTTTTTTAAATATCTTATTTATTTATTTGACAGAGATCACAGGTAGGCAGAGAGGCAAGAAGAGAGAGAGGGAGAGAGCAAGAGAAGCAGGCTTCCCGCTGAGCAGTGAGCCCGATGTGGAACTTGATCCCAGGACCCTGGGATCATGACCTGAGCCAAAGGCAGAGGCTTTAACCCACTGAGCGACCCAGATGCCCCAAGCAATGTGTCTTTTATAGGGCTTTACTAATAAATTAAAAACTATTCTTTATTAACTTAATGTTAATTCAATAGTAAAACAAAAAATTCGAAGGCAAATAGCCAATCCAAAATATACACTTCCAAGAGCAAAATTAATGTGTCCACACAATACAGTTAAGACTGGAATACAGTGCTTCCTATATGCATTAAGTACGGAAAAAAAGAGATGAATTAGTATTTTCATGGTAAAAATGATTTTTATATTTTTCATCTTTTAAGAACTTTCAATCTTCATACTAAGAAATCTGTGAAGATACACTTCACATTTTTTGAAAAAGGACCCAAGAACATAGAAGCATATAAAAATTGCAAAGAAAGTTCTCACTTTTCTGGAAGTGCATCAGTGAGGACCGTACGTACCCCTCTGACAAGCACGTGCGTTGCTCCTGCAGTGTACTGTCTGCTCAGAGGGGAGACCTTGTCAAGTTTTTCATAATCCTCAGTGGAGACTATCTAATTCCAATGTCTGAAGTTTTAAAATTTGTTCCTTATCTTAAAATAACAGTGGAGACAAAATTTAATAATGTATAGATTATTTGAGGGAGGAGACTCAGGAGGAATGTCACTGATGATTACAGAAGAGGCTTACAGACAGAAGTCTACATTTAAGATGTAGAGACAACTACAGTTTAGAAACATCTGCTTACAGTTTGCAACTCTAGTCAACCTGGTTCCCAGTGAGTAAAATGGGCATCGTCTTGTCAGTTTCCAAATATCCACATTCTGGGATTTTCTCAAATTTAGGCTCAAATTGGGGCTCCTGATCTCTAACTCTCACCAAATTAATAGGTGCTGAGGGAGAAGATCCCCAAACAGAATTCAAAATGTAATTTGTCACAAGCATTATCTGTTTCTCCTAAGTTATAAAAAAACTATTCAGATTTTCCAGTTTCAGTCCATTCCTATCACTGAAATGGCTACCTGTGAGCTGACTGTTTCTACTAGGATACCCTCCAGAGTACACTTACTCTACTTACTCTAACTTACTAGGTTACACACTATCCCAAGCTTGACACTTTCAGTTAAAAACAGACACACGACAGAAACTGTAGTTGTTTGGGCTTGACCTCACATGTAGAATCTGTGCAGTGGGCAAGTGATCCAGCAGAAGGAGGCTGCAGGATAGACTGTAGGCAAAGTAGAAGTGGGTGAGGTGAGAGCAGAGATGAAAGGAGGGAGCTGTGCAGTAAGAGCCCACATCCCCTCTGAAGAACCCATATGTGTCAAGAGAGAACCAGTATGTGAATGCTTGCCCCAAAGAGGGTATCCCACGGCCAGTCAACGTTGGCTACCAAAATAGCAGGACCAAAAAGTCGCAGCCTTATTCACTCAATAAGGAGCCCTAGTGCCTTAAGCTTTTTTCATTCTTCCCAGCCCTGCTCAACCTTCCAGTGGCTGGAATTAAGTAGGTGGCAGGGGGAGTGAGACTCTCCTACTCTCAACTGCAAGTGTTGGAACCTGAGGTCAAGCCTGTGCTGGGGAAGAAGAAGACCGAATCCGGCTTGACTTGAGGGGTTTAGGATGAACAGGACTGAGTTTCAAATACTGGAATGAAATTGTTCCAATAACCAAAAGATGCTATAAAAATCATGGAATCTAGTCAAGAACACACCATAGGGAGAGTACGTTAGGGAGAGACTATCATAATATATCTCAGGGCCAATTACAGGGGAAAATGCTTTCCTTTTTATACTCTGAGGTATGGCTTTTCCAATAAAATGGTTACATAAATCCAATAAAACCATTTCTAGTAACATATAAATTTTATGTAAATTCTGACAGTTCATAATCATTCAATGTTTTTACACAATGACAGTGGTACAGTCATGAAAATAACATGTCAATTTATTCATTCTTCTTTTCAACAAATACTTACTGAACACATCCTATGTGCTAGTCACTATTGTAGCCAACAATTACATTACCCTGAACAAAGGAAACAAACACCCTTGGTGTTACTCTCTTCTTTGATCATCTGTGTTCTGCTAAAAGATCTGATAAATACTTTAGATTGCCCAAAATTACAATGCACACTTTAAATGTTATCAAAATAAAAGGAGAAAGACTATTAAATTTCTTTTTCCTCAAAAAAGTTTCTTACTTCTGGAAGCACAATCTATGGGATCCAGAAGTAGTATCAAACATGGTCTCCATCCCTAAGGATTTTTAAAAGTATTTAAACGGCAAGACAAGACATATACATATGGGAATGGCTATTCAGAATAAGAAAGCTGGTTTCTAGGCCTGGATATGGATTTCTGTGCAAATCACAACCTCTACACTTCACAATTAAAAAAAGAAGTCTATAATGTAATTTGAAGGAAAGGAACAAGATTATATCTAAGGTCTTTTTGAGTTCCAAAATGCTACAACCTCTAAAATTGGCAATGACAAATGCCAATGACTGGCGTCTTACTGAAATAAGTCATCACAAAGACTACTTTTGGTCTGGAAGGCGTAATTGTCTTCTCATTTACACATAAGTAAACAGAAGGTAAAAGAGTAAAGTAGATTTGCATTGCTGATATGAGGCAGAGGTGAATAAGAAATGCAGACCTGTTTCAACTTCTAAGCCAGTGTGAACAGATGGAGGGGTGGTCAGTTCAGGGCAGAGAAGCAGATTCGTTACTCTTTATCAATACTGTCTTGGGAAGTGAAACACCGCATTGGCTGATATGAGTACAGTCAATAGGCCAGCAAACTCTTCTGTGGGACAGGGATGATTAAGAAGCTGTCATTGCTAAAGGCTAGATAAGAAAATATTCCTTAAGTCTCTCCACCTCCAAGAAACACTGAGTACCCTTAATGCAAGCACTTTGGATAGTGGATGTAAATCGTATTTTGATCACTGGAAATATGAGTTCCTGATTATGAATTGACAAATATATAAATCTGTTTAAACACTAACTTCATTTGAATCTGATAAAAACAAATCCCATTCCTTCAATCCAATCAACTCTCAGGAGAAGATAAAACTGAATTACTGGATTTTCAAATTAAGACACAGATCTTGGGTAACGGTGTCCACCCCAAAGTTAGATCTTCCTGATATCCCTATGAAGTCTCTTTCTAAACGTACTGCTGATAACCTAAAGATGAGTCTGTAAGTACAGCCGGGTGAGCACAAATACATATCCTGTTACTGGAATAGAGTCACATCCCATGGATTTCAAATGTATTTGTAAAAAGAGAGAGCCAGGCTGAGGGAGAACAAGTAGAGAAATAAAGTTAAAAGTACGTTAAAACTTTCTTTAATGAAAATCTTCAAAGACTTTAATACGATGATGGGATCTCTAAAAAGGCACTGTGATATGTGCCATTTTTGAGTATCTTATAAACCAGCATCCCATGGAATAGCACATAGTGGAAAACCCTAATTCAGATGCATATGATATGCAGATTTAATATGTACATGGATCTTGAGGCTTTGGTGAGAACCTTTGGCCTGGGAGAATATAAATTCATGTCACCACTCATAATTTAGCTATAAAGAGCTCTGAGTCCATCTTCGAGAGCCAAGGACATGTATATATGCCAGTCTTGCTTTCACTTGAAATTAAACATATAAACACTGAACTATTTTCTTCCTCTTATTTCTTCCAATTATATTACCATTCATATTATTCAAACTCTTCCTTAGAAATGGCTCTTGTTTTTACCTTAAAACCTCTTCTGTACTGGCAGAAATGTACAAAGTGGTAATAAAGTCTCAAACTGAAATAAGAGTTTTAAAACAGTAACTCATTCTGTAATTATTAGTAACATTTTTCCTTGATAATTCTAAGAGTGGCAGCCATTTAATTAATGCCAAAAATGATTTTCATCATATATTCTTATTTTAAGAGACAAATGAGCACTTAGTTTTAAATTTTTTAAAAACAGCTTTTGTGATCTCTATGTTCCCACCTGCCACATTAAGAAAACTACTCTTAATTGTCCAATACCAGATCACATCAAAATGGAATGGAAGCATAAGGATTAGCATAAGGTAAATTTTTATATACTAAGTATAAATAATAGAAATAAAAATCAGATTAGAGTTGAGAAAATACAATGATATAAAGGGTACTACTGAATAAAATAGGAAGAGAAAACAGCTTTTTATGAATTTTTAAAAAGATTTTATTTATTTGACAGAGAGAGAGATCACAAGTAGGCAGAGCAGCAGGCAGAGAGAGAGGAGGAAGCAGGCTCCCCGCTGGGCAGGAGCCTAATGTGGGGCTCGATCCCAGGACCCTGAGATCATGACCTGAGCTGAAGGCAGAGGCTTAACCTACTGAGCCACCCAGGCACCCCTATGATTATTTTTTGAATCAGAAATGCTACTATTCTCATATATGAAAGAGAAATAAATTTCTATCAAAGATTTTGTCAGCCTTGAAGTAAATGATTAAATTTCTTTCTTCTAAATCTTTCCAAATACACCATATATTAGATAAAACAGTATTTAGCGCTAGTGTTGAATATAATATAAAATAATCCTGAAGCATAATTTTTTGAAAAGATTTTTATTTATTTATTTGACAGACAGATCACAAGTAGGCAGAGAGGCAGGCAGAGAGAGAGGAGGAAGAAGGCTCCCTGCTGAGCAGAGAGCCTGATATAGGGCTCGATCCCAGGACCCTGAGATCATGACCTGAGCTGAAGGCAGAGGCTTTAACCCACTGAGCAACCCAGGCGCCCCTGAAGCATAATTTTTAAAATGAAATTAAGAGAAACAGGGAAATTTAGATTCACAGCAGAAATTTTATTCATATTAAACTATCCCATGTAACTCTTTACTTTGCCCAAATACATAAGAAATTGTTAAAAACATTTTTTATCTGAGAAAAATAAGCCATTTAAGTTATATTTTTAAAGTTAAGAGAAAGGTTTCTCTCAGGGTGTAATCTAAGTGATCATTCCTTTGATATACCATTACAATGATATATCTTCATAAAGTATACAGGAAAGAAAAAGAAGAAAAAAAATAATGTCTTTTAAAAAAATTATTTTTTTTTGAAAAAAAATGTTAAAAAAAGGATTATAAACTCACTAAATCTAAGCATTAAGAAAAACTAAAAATATCCTTCCAAACATGTCTATATTAAAAATACCATTTGAATTCAAAATAAGACCCAATTACCCGCAAGTAATCCTTGCAAAGAATTAAAGAGAAATAAACACATTTGAAACATTCATTTGTTTAGCTCTTTGGCTTTAAAAATATTAACTTCTACTCTACCTGTCCTCTTCCATCTGCCCCAGAAACTTTAACCAAAAATATACTCTGAAGCTAAAATAATTTTATTTGAGGAGAAAACAACAGATAGAAGGAAATGGTAGGTAGTCACCTAATAGGAAAATTACTTTATTCACATAGGGAGAAAACAGAACCCTGAATCGTCAGATTTTTCTATTCAAAGGTATTGACTTAGAGTTAAAACTTACTACTTAGGCCACTCATTTATAGTATTACATAAAAATTCAACAGTGCCTGCTAAAAGAAGTTATGGGTTAGAATCCCAGAAGGAAGTTGGCATTCCAGTCCCCTTTCCGTTTCCTGTAATTCAAGGCAAATGTTCTCTTTGTGGCAAAATGCAGCATGAAGACATGGTGAAATTACTGCAGCCAAGAAAACAAAACAGAACAACTGGCTGATGTCATCCTCACTGCAGTTAATGCTTTAAGTGGATGCTTAAAATGGCATTGCTGAAGCAATGCTAAGAAAATGTTGTATTCCTTTCTCTTTCTCTATTCAAAATACTTTCAAAACCCCAAATCTTTCCTCAGAATCCGCTCTGACATTTCCAGCTTTGGAAACTGCCACAGAGCTATCAATCTTGTAAAAAGTTCAAGTACCTCCTAGCTAATTTAAGTTTAAAATAATTGATATTATAATGTGCTGTATAAGAATTCAGGTATTTTGGTAATAAATACAAGTCAAATGGCACAAAATTTAAAGAGCACTTTCATTAATTTTCCTGAACATATACTTTACAATCTAGCAAGTGATCATAAGATGCTGTTATAAAGACACAATGAAATAACCCATTCTCTTCAGTTTAAATGCTATTTAGTCAAAGAAAGTTGGATTTTATAAAAGGTCTCATGTGGAATTTTCTGTGGAAGTAAGCATTACACCTTTATTACTAAACATGGCAAACGTTTAATGGTAGGTTTGACACCTATTTTCAGAACTGCAGTTTAGCTCTTTGTTTATTGAGCCTGTCAGCTGAGTACCGTGCTAGATGCCATGAAAAACATGATGGTGACTGGCCATAGTGCTCTCTGGGAGCTTACATTTAATTTAAAGGTAGAATATGGAGTTATGTGCCTTATGTGCCATAAGGATCATATAAACATGAACTACAGTAATATCAAAATGAGGAAGATTGATAGAAGACCTCAAGAATTATAAGGATTTCTTCAGTTGCAGTGAGAGAAGACCATTCTAGGTAAAGAAAAATGCTTGAGAAAATTTACATTAGACTCAAAACACAGAGACCTTGAAATAACAAGAAATCCATTCAGCTCTGCATAGGTATATATAAAACTTTATAGAGTGAGAAGGGTACAGATGTGATCATAATTAGGATGTCATTTTTAGAAAGGCTATTTATGATTGTTACAAGCTTTGATGCATAATCACTCAACTTGATTAAAATTGGCTTAAAAATTTAGTATGCTTCTAGATTTTACTTCTGAATATATTTTAAAAACTGAGAATCTTTTCAAATTCTATTTCCGTGACCTCAGGAAAACCAAGTAACTATATTATCAAATTTCAGCAAGTTATGTCAATATGCTTACAGATACTGACATCTAGTTCTAAAAAGTAGTCACTGTAGGTTATTTCATAATATGGCTGTTCATTTCTATTTCAGAAGAAGGGTGGAAGAGTTTAGTCAAGATTTGAACTCAGACTAGCAAAACTGCTCTATGCAGATAAAAAAAAATTAGATGGGCAGATGCATTTGTAAACTAAAACTTCTATGGAGTCTTCTGGTGCAGGGGTAGTGGGGTGCAGAAAGAATGCCTTTTTTCTTCTTTTTTTAAATAACAGAAAGTTGGAAAATCAAGACTAACAAAATTCAATTTTTAATGTACTTAAGCTGGGGGAAAAACAGCACTAGAAAATATAGACAGCCTTCACAGTGTTAGCTTCTATAATTTGGGGAATCCTAAATTTCAATTTAATGTGCTCAAAGGAACAATTTTATTCTATTTTAAAATATAATTGTGTAAAAAAAACCTGTTAGTTAGCAGAAGAAGGAAACAATAAGGATTAGAGTAGAAATAAATAAAATTAAATAAAATAACGAAAAACTAACAGAAAATATTAACAAAACTAAGAGTTGGTTATTTGAGAAGGTAAAACTGACAAACTTTTAGCTAGATTAACCAAGAAAAAGAGAGAAGACTCGATTAAATAAAATTATAAAAGGAGGAGTAGACATTACAAATGATACCACAGAAATACAAAGGATCTTAAGAGACTACTATGGACAACAGTACACCAACAAACTAGAATATCCTAGAAGAAATGGGTAAATTCCTAGGAACAGACAAACTACCAAGTATGAATGATGAAGAAACAGAAAATCTGAGCAGACCAATAATGCATAAGGAGACTGAATCAGTAATAAAAAACCTCCCAGAAAGAAAGGCCCAGGACCAGATGGTTTCACTGGTGATTTTTACCAAACATTGAAAGAAAAATTAACATTAGAAGCCAATACCTCTCAAATGCTTCCAAAAAATTGAAGTGGGAACACTCCCAAACTCATTTTACAAGGTTAGCATTACTCTGATATCAAAGTTAGCTAATAATACTATAAGAAAAGAAAACTACAGGCCAATATGCCTGATGCCTGATGCCAATATGGTTTGCTAGTATTTCCTTGAAATTTCAAGGAAATACTAGCAAACCAAATTTAGCAGCACATTAAAAAGATCATACACCATGATCAAGTGCAATTAATCCCAGAGATGCACAGATGGTTTGCCATACTCAAATTAAAAAAAAAAATGATAAATCATGTTAACAGAATGAAGGATAAAAATCACATGATAATTTCAATAGATTCAGAAAAAGCATTTGAAAAATTCAGCATCTGTTCATATTAAAAATTCTCAAAAAAGTGAATATAGAAGGAACATACCCATACTTAATAATGGCCCTATAAGACAAGCTCAGAGCTAACATCATACTCAATGGTGAAAGGTTGAAAGCTTTTCCTCTAATACCAGAAAGTAGACAAGGGTGCTCACTGTCACCAATTTTATTCAACATAGCACTGGAAGTTCTAGCTAGAGCATTCAGGCAAAAAACAAAATCAAAACAAAACGGGCACCAGGGTGGCTCAGTTCTTAAATGCCTGCCTTCTGCTCAGGTCATGATCCCAGGATTCTGGGATCGAGGCCAGTGGGAAGCCTGTTTCTCCTTCTCCCACTCCCCCTGCTTGTGTTCCCTCTCTCACTGTGTCTCTCTCTCAAATAAATGAATAAAATCTTTAAAAAAACAAAATAAAACAAAAAAGAAATAAAAAGCATCAGAATTGGCAAGGAAGAAGTAAAACTGTTTCTATTTGCAGATGACTTGATTTTATATATAGAAAATACAAAAGACTCCACCAAAAAACTGTTAGATATAATCAATTCAATAAAATTGCATATACAAAATTATATGCAAAAATCAGTAGCATTTCTATATAGACAATGAATTTGCTGAAAAATAGAGAAAATGATTCTTTTTACAATAGCATCAAAAACAATTAAATTCATAGGAATGAATTTAACTAAGGAGATGAAAGGTCTGTACATTGGAAACTATGAAACATTGGGGAAAGAATTAGAAGGCACAAATAAATGGAAAATTATCTGTATTCATGAATGAGAAGAATTCATCTTATTAAAATACCCATACTACCCAAAGCCATCTATAGATTCAGTGCAATCCCTATCTAGCTTTCCATGGCATTTTTTTTTTTTAACAGAAGACAAAAAAATCCTAAAATTTGTAAGAAACCACAGAAGACCTCAAATAGCCAAAGCAATCTGAGAAAGAACAAAGCGGAATCGCTGCGCTTCTAATTTTAAGCAATATTATAAAGCTAGAGTAATCAAAATGATATGGTACTGGTAAAGAACAGGCACAAACATCAGTGGATCAGAACCAAGAACCCAGAAATAAACCAATGCGTATATAATCAATATCTGACAAGTGAGCTAAGAATTCTGGAGAAAAAATAGTCTTTTCCATAAATGATGCTGGGAAAACTAGATATTCACATGCTAAAGAGTGGACTTAGACCCCAATCTTACACCACTCACAAAAATTAACTACAAATGAATTAGACTTGAACATAAAGACTTGAAACTATAAAACTCCTAGAAGAAAACATAGGAAAAAGCTCCCTGACATGGGTCTTGGCAATGCTTTTTTTGCTAAAACCTAAAACACAAACAACAAATAAAAAATGAACAAGTGGGACTACTAAACAAACTAAAAAGCTTCTGAACAGCAAAAGAAATAATCAATGAAATGTGAAAACAACCTACAGATTGGGGAAAAAAATCTGCAGGTCATATTTCTGATAGGAAGTTAATATCCAAAATACATAAAGAACTCATAAAACTCAATAGCTAACAACAGTAACAACAACCCAATTAAAAATGGGCAGAGAGCCTGAATAGACATTTTTCCAAAGAAGAGGTACAAAAGGCCAACAGGTATGTTAAAAAGTGTTCAGTATGACTAACCATCAGGAAAATGCAAATCATAACCACAATGAAGTACCACCTGTCATCTGTTAGAATGGTAATCATCAAAAAGATGAGAGAGAACAAATGCCGTTGAGGATGTGAGGATAAAAGAATCTTAGCACACTGTTGGTGAGACTACAAGTTGGTACTACCACTACAGAAAACAGTATGGCAGTTCCTCAAAAAATAAGAAACAGAACTACCAAATCATCCAGCAATTCCTTTTCTGGGTATATACTTGAAGCAAGCAAAAATACCATGGTTTTCTTTGGAAAAATGTCTATTCATTTCTTCTGTCCATTTTTTCATTGGATTATTTGGTTTTTTTTTTTGATGTTGAGTTTGATTAATTCTTTATAGATTTTGGATACTATCTATCCAATATGTCATTTACAAATATCTTCTTCCATTTCCAAGGCTGCCTTTGTTTGGTTGACTCTATCCTTCACTGTGCAGAAATTTATCTTGACAAAGTTCCAATCACTCATTTTTGCTTTTGTTCCCCTTGCTTCTGGAGACATACCTAGTAAGAAGTTCTACAGCCAACGTCAAAGAGTTACCACCTCTGTTCTTCGCTAGGATTTTGATGGTTTTCTGTCTCACATTTAGGTCTTTTATCCATTTTGAATTTATTTTTGTGTAAGGTATAACAAAGTGGCTCAGTTTCATTCTTTTGAAACTAATGTCACACTATATGTTAATTGGAATTTAAATACAAACTTGAAACTACAAAAATAAAAATTAAAAACAAAACCAAAAACATGATGTTGAAGGGATATTTGCACCCCCATGTTCTTTGTAGCATTATTTATAATAGCCAAGACATGGAAACAACTAAGTGTCCATCAACAGATGGATATCAGAATGGATAAAGAAAATGTGGTATATATCAAATATCAAGTGATCGGTATAGGTTATTTTGCAAAACAGAACAAAAAATGATAAAGAGGAGATGCTTCTCATTACAAGTAAATTGGATCTGTCAACAATCTGACCAATGGAAGCTTCACGGTTCAAATATTTTGGAATTTCTCATATTTTGGGACAGATGTAGTGCTGAAATGAGAATACAGGCACACCTTGTTTACTGCACTTCACTTTAGTATGCTTTGCAATTAATGCATTTTTTACAAATTGTGGTAACCCTGTGTAGAGCAAGTCTATCAGCACCATTCTTCCAATGGCATTTACTCACTTTGTGTCACATCTTGGTAATTTCCACAATACTTCAACTCTTCCATTATATTTGTTATGGTGATCTGTGAACAGTAGTCTTTGATGTTACTGTTATCATCATGCACCACACCCACACAAGATGGTAAACTTGAACAACAAATGTATGTGTTTTAAAGGTTCCTCTAACCAGTCATTCCTAGTTTCTCTCCCTCTCCTCTAAGTGTTCAGATGAAAGAAAGAGTCATATATCTCTCACTTTAAATCAAAAGCTAAAAATGATTAAGCTTAGTGAGGAAGGTATGTGGAAAGCTGAAACAGGCCTCTTGCACCAAACAGCCAATTGTGAAGTCAAAGAAAAGGTTCTTAAAGAATATTAAAAGTGCTACTGCAGTGACATGTGAATAAGAAAGCGAAACAGCCTTATTGCTGATATGGAAGAAGTTACTGAGTGGTCTGGATAGAAGATCAAACCAGCTACAACATTCCCTTAAGCCAAAACCAAATCCAGAGCAAGGCCCTGACTCTCTTCAATATTTTGAAGGCTGAGAGAGGTGAGAAAGCTGCAGAAGAGAAGCTGGAAGCTAGCAGAGGTTGGTTCAGGAGCTTTAAGGAAAGAAGCCATCTCCGTAACATTGAAGTGTAAGGTGAAGCAACAAGGGCTGATGTAGAAGTTGCAGCAAGTTATCCAGAAGATCTAGCTAAGGTCATTAATGACTACCCCAAACAACAGATTTTCAATGTAGATGAAACAGTCTTCTGTTGGGAGAAGATACCATCTAGGACTTTCATAGCTAGAGAGGAGAAGTCAGTGCCTGATTTCAAAGCTTCAAAGGACAGCCTGACTCTGCTGGTAAGGGCTAATGCAGCTGGTGATTTTAGGTTGAATCCAGTGCTCATTTACTACCCCCGTAATCCCTGGGTTCTTAAGAATTATGCTAAATATCCATCTGCTGTATAAATGAAACAACAAAGCTCAGATGATAGCACATCTGTTTACAATTATGGTTCACTGACTATTTTAAATCCACTATTGAGACCTACTGCTCAGAACAAAAAGATTCCTTTCAAAATACGGCTGCTCATTGACAATGTACCTGACCCAAGAGCTCTGACGGAGATGTACAATGAGATTCATGTTGTTTTTATGCCTACTAACACAACATGCATTCTGTAGCCCATAGATCAAGAAGTCATTTTGACTTTCAAATCTTATTCAAGATATAAATTTCATAAGCTACCATACACAGTGATTCCTCTAATAGATCTGGGTGAAGTAAACTGATAATCTTCTGGTAAGGATTCACCACTGTAGATGGCATTAAGAACATTCATGAGTCATGGGAAGAGGTCAAAATATCATCATGAACAGGAATTTGGAAGAAGTGATTTCAACCTTCATGGATGACTTTGGGAGGTTCAAGACTTCAGCGTGGTAATAATTGCTCATATAGAAAGAACAAAAGAACCAGAATTAGAAGTGGATTTTGAAGATGTGACTGATTTGTTGCAATGTCATGACAAAACAGACATGTACCTTCTTATGGATGAGCAAAGAAAGTGGTTTCTTGAGATGGAATCTATTCCTTGTGAAGATGCTGTGAAGAATTTTTTTGAAGATTTATTTGAGAGAGTGAGTGAGCACACATGAGCAGGGGGAGGGGCAAAGGGAGAGGGAGAGAGGCTCTCCAGCAGGCTCCCTACTGAGCATGGAGCCAGATGCTGGGCTTAATTTCAGTGAGATCATGACCTGACCTAGAATTAAGAGACGCTTAACTAACTGAGCCACCCACGTTGTTCCAGTGCTGTGAAGATTCTTGATATGACAGCAAAGGATTTAGAGTATGACACAAACTTAGTTGATAAAGCAGTGGCGGGGTTTTGAAGGACTGACCCCAATTTTGAAACAAGCTCTACTATGGATAAAATGCCATGAAAGAGCATTGCATGCTACTGAGAAATTGTTCATGAAAGGAAGAATCAAGCTTGGCAAACCTTATTGCTGTCCTCTTTTAAAAAATTGCCACAGCCACCCCAACCTTCAGCAACCACCAGCCTGATCAGTCAGCAGCCATCAACACTGAGGTAAAGACCCTCATCAGCAAAAGGATGATAATTTGATGGAAGGTCAGATAATGGTTAGCATTTTTTAGCAATAAAGTATTTTTAAATTAAGGTGTATGTATATACATATATATATATGTATACACATATAGTTTTATATATATGTATATATATATACACATATATATACACATACAGTTTTTTAGCTATAATGCTATTGCATACTTAACAGACCACAGTATGGTGTAAACATAACTCTTATATACACTGGGAAACAAAAAAATTCATTTGACTCACTTTATTGCGATATTCACTTTATTGTGGTTGTCTGGAAGTAAACCCACTCTATCTCCAATGTATGCCTATAGTTCATTTTATTCTCAACCTCAATTTCTCTTAAGGCCATAGTAATATTCAAAGTTAAGCTTATCTGTTTTACTTCCACCATGCTTGTTCACACCTCATTCCATCACTGGCATACTATTATCTGCAGGGTGAATATGATTATCTATAGAAATTCAATGGCTTAAAGTTGGAGTAAGAGTAGGATTCATAGTCAGACAGATGTGAATTTAGATTCTCATTCTTCTACTTACTCTGTGATCTTGATGGAGGCTTCTAAAGGGGTTACTCTACATATTAAATGAGGTATGTGAAAGACAAACAAGATGACTCTATTCTCCCAAACAGGCATGCATTTTCTGTACCTAGGCCTTTGGGCTTCTATCCACTCCTTCTTACAAGACTTCCTTACCTAAGGTTCAATAAAAATTCTCTTTCTCCACACAACTTTTCCTGCTCCCTCTCAGCCAGAAGGACTGCTGTCTTCTGAACTCTCTTTTCCTGCAGACCTGCAGTAGGGCATATCACTTTAGTGGCACCTTGGTCTTAGTGGTCCTCTATCTCTCATTGCTATTTCTCAGTCCCACCAAGCTCTTCTTCCTCTGCATACTCCTTAAAGGCTGATGTCTTCAGGATTCTAGTGTAGACCCTCCCCAATATTCATTCATCTATTCATTCTTATTTAACAGATAGCTATATTCAAAGTATCATTCTGAGTTCAAGGGATGTATGAGTGAACAAGATAGTCTGGGTTCCCCCATTAGTGAAGTGTATTTATTTATTTATTTATTTATTTATTTAAAGTTTTTAAAAAGATTTTTTTTTCATTTTTTATTTATTTTTTATAAACATATATTTTTATCCCCAGGGTACAGGTCTGTGAATCGCAAGGTTTACACACTTCACAGCACTCATCATAGCACATACCCTCCCCAATGTCCATAACCCCACCCCCCTTCTCCCAACCCCCCTCCCCCCAGCAACCCTCAGTTTGTCTTGTGAGATGAAGAGTCACTTATGGTTTGTCTCCCTCCCAACCCCATCTTGTTTCATTAAAAAGATTTTATTTATTTATTTGACAGACAGAAATAGAGAAAGGGGGAGGCAGGCTCCTTGCTGAGCAGAGAGCCTGATGTGGGGCTTAATCCAGGACCCTGGGATCACGACCTGAGCCAAAGGCAGAGGCTTTAACCTACTGAGCCACCCAGGTCCCTGACTGAAGCTTATTTAGACGAACACTTAAGCCAATAAGACAACTGCAGGTTTGTAAGTGCTAGGAAGGAAATAAATCTGAGTGACAGGATAGAGAACTGAAATGGGATTAATTAGAGAAGTGAGCAAAAAGACTCTCTGAGTTGGTAACATCTATTTGAGCTGACTAAAAAAGCCAATGGTAGGATGTGCTGGGAGATACTATTCCATCTGAAGGGACAGACAATACAAAGGCACCAAAGCATAATTGAGTTTGGCAATCTGAAGAACAGAGAAACTGGTTTGGTTGGTTCTCAGCAAGATAGGGAGAGTGATTTCAAAATGAGATTAGAGGTATGCAAAAGCCAAGTAGGGGTAAGGGACTTAAATTACTATTTAGATCTAATGGGAAGCCATCAGAACATTATATATAGAATAGTTGCATGCTCTGACTTGAACTTTTAAAAGATCATTCTGGTAGTCCGTACAGAATGAATTGAAGGCATTAAACATAAATGTTGGGAGACTGCAGTAATCCAAGAGAAGTGGATGGATGGATTTAGGATACATTTTGGAGACAGAACAGAAACAAAACAACCTGGAATTACACTGAATTTGAGGGACTAAATAAATGAAAGGAAGAAACCAATCTAATGCATATTTTGGGGTGAGCTACAAGGTTGAAGATGGTACCATTTACTGAGATAGAGGTGAATGGGAGTAATGAGACTGATGGGAAAATTCTAAATTCTGTCTTGAACAACCTGTTTGCAATGCATGGTATCACTCAAGTGGGTATATTAGACAGACATTTGGGTATAAACATCCAGGGCTAAGTAAGAAGTCTAAATGAAGGTAACTTCAAACCGTGTCAGACTTTCAGTGCTATTTAAAGCAACAGGACTGGATGCAATCGTCCTGAGTGAGGCTACAGTTAGAGAAGATGGCCTAAGATTGGGGCTAAGAAAATTCTAGAATTTACAGATTGCCAAGAAAAAGAAAAGACAGCAAGGTGATCTAAGAAATGGCCAGAAAGAGTGAGATCACCATTTTTTAGATGCCCCATTTACATCCCATGAGCTCTAGGGGCAGATCAATCCCAGATCTCCACTTCAAGTCCTCACAGAGTCCCAGTCTGAATTTGCAGTAGTTTCTTAGTCATCTCTGTATCTCAAAGTGAGTTCATTGTCTTTCACTCCAAACTTGGACCCTCTTGTATGTTGTTCCCTATCCTAGTGGGTAGTAATACTGTCTACCCATTTACTTACAAAACCCTGGATATTTAGTTCTTTCTTTCCTCATACAAGCATCCCATTAAATATCATGTATGATTGATTCTACTCTCTGATTGTTTCTGGAACTCATAAATTATCCACATTCTCACTTTTACTACTATGACTCTTGCTGTCATCATCATTCCTGGCTCACTACAACAGTCCATTAAAAGGACTTCTTGGTTCTTGTCTTGTTCATCTTCTACTTATTCTCTATACTAAAGCCCAGTGCTCAATACTATCACCTCCTTTTCTTCCTACCCTCAGCAGATCCTCTTAGCTTTCTATACCCACTAATAGGACCCTAAAGCTGTCAGGATATGCCTCTCTGAGATTTTCTCTCATGCCCATTTGCCCCAGCCTCTTACTGACATATATATATAATTTATAGTTCTTTTAACATGCCATGTTTTCAATTGTCCCTATGCTTTTATACATGTAGAACTTTCCCTCTCTCTCTCCTCTTTACCCTTACCCTCTGGGCAAATTAACTCTCACATATTCTATCTAGGTCTTAGTGTTGTCAGTACTTCCTCTGGGAAACCTTGAATGACCTTCCAACAGCGTGTCAGATGCTCTCCAGAGTATTCCAAGAACACCTTGTATTTTTCCTCATCATAGCACTTAACACATCATAGTATTTCTACCTATTTCCTATCTGGATCCTCCGTCAGACTTAAACTTCTTGCAGAGTAAGAGTTGGGTCTATCAGTTTCATAGTCATGATTGAAATACTTAACTCAGTAGATATTCAATATATGATGAAGGAATGAATGAAAGCGTATACATATTCTCTTTCCTGCTGGTTCCTAGCAATCTTAAGATTTACATTTAGCAATCATACATTTGAACATAGAAATTTATTTTAGTGACTAAGCATATTAAAAGCTGGAACACACAACACTTCTATAAATAGAAAAAAAAATACTGTCGGGTATAGATAAGGTATTACCTAGAAAAAAATGAAACCTAGTCATTGAATTAGCAGTTGAGAAAAACAAGTTTAAAGTCTCTTCCCATACATGTTTATTTCCAATCCAGGTCCCAACAAATACAAAAACAAACCCTCAAAAAACTGCTTAACTACAATAAAAAATGATTCATTTATTTTTTTAGCACACTGGATAAAAATGCAAGAACTTCAGAGGGGTTTGGAGCCTAAGTTCCCTTGATAACTCCTCTAGCTATCACTAATGTTGGTTGTCCTTTGGCTCAGTTATTTCTAAAATCCCTCTAGGCAAATACTATGCTTTATCTACCTTCCCTCCCCATCTTGAAACCTAACACAGGTATGCAGCAGGCACTCAAAAATTGCCTGCTGACTGAATGAAAACAGAATAGATATGATTATTCTTGATAAGCTCCACTGTAGATAAACAAACCTGAAATGTCAATAAAATGTCTATATCCAAATACTGTGTGCCAACCACATGGAGAAGGTCTTAGCATTTCAGTATTCCCACCTGATTAGAAATAAACACTAAGTTTTCTGTTTCTATTTTAATTACTTATATCATGGATAGCTACAAGTTTAAGATTTCTGAATTTTCCTAAACACATCTTTTATTCACTGTAGAAGAGTAAAGTCACATATTTAATTTAAATAAGAAACACACAAAAAATATGAGAGAAATCTGCTATCAGATTTCGGTTCTGTTCTCACTGTGACAAACCAAGCTGGCATGTGTACTATTTTAGTTAAAAGAAAGCTGTTAGAGGCACATCATGTTAGCCATGGACCTGAATCAATGGGCACAAAGTATTCAGACCCCTAACCTTGGAAGGCAATTCAACTGACTTTGTGATAGAAGGAACCACAGTCACTGGATTGTGTCTAGGATTATCCAGAGCATCTTGGTTATGGTAAGAACAGAGAGTTCAAATTTTAAGTTTCTTTTCAGATAAGGTCGAAGACTTGTTTGGATCCAGAAACCTGTTATTACACTCCACTCATCCTAGAAAAATTCAAGCTTCAAACACTGCTAATCAGATGCAAACTTAACTTGGAATTTTTTTGGTACAAACTTAATCACAGTGGTTGAATAACTCATAGCTGGAATGAATACTAAAGGTGAATATATAAACAATATTCATGCAGACATTCATCCCAGTGTATTCAATCTTGCTGAAAAGAGACCCCACCCAAACATATACCCCATGCATCAGGCATCTATTTATGCTACTGCTGCGCAAGTTGTAACTTATTAAATACCAAACTTAATTAAACTGGCATGCATTTTAATTGTTTTCCAGCAGATGTTGAAATTTAATAGCTTTGTTCCTTTATTCCTGTTTCACTCTAAAACACTTATCAGTACTTGAATTTGAGATTATATTTGCTGACATTTCAGTTTTTTGGTGGAAGGAGACAGGTTTTAGTTGGTACCAAGTTTCCTGGTGTTTCCTCTTTGTTATGGAAGGTCACCATGTCAAAAAGAAACTCCACAAGAAACAAAAAAACAAAACCAAACAAAAAACAGGAAGACATCAAAGAATAGGATTAATACTAAATTAATCCCAAACTTTGAGATTAATTGGAAACACTGTCTACTCACCACTGTGTCCAACATACTCCTATTTTACTCTTTTTCATCTTATAAGCTAGTAAATGAAATTGAGCATGTTCAGCAACTTTTATATGATTGGAAAAGATTCAAGAAATATAAAAGGGTTAAGTAGTAAAATAAATATGCCCTAATTAGGTCTTTAAACTTGTTGCTCATAAAAAGAAATCAGGTCTTTCTGCATCCTTTAGACTTCACTTAATGGTTAGAAAAATAATTAGATGACAAAAATAAATGAAAACACCAGAGTCTTCTAATTTGGGAAACTGATTCTTCAGAGGCCTTATCAGTAGTACAGAGGAATATACTGAGCAGTCCTGCTCAGTCCTGGACAGTAGTTCACAAACTGAACAATCAACTGGCTCAATTTTTGTAGAAATATGTTCTAACAGTCCACAAAAACAAACAGCAGATGAAAGTATTCTGATACATTAGAAGAATATGCTTTATTTATTCTACTAGTGCCTAACTGCAAAATGAAGGTATTTTCAGCAAAATACCTTTAGCAGAAAAAGTTGTGTTAAGAGGAAAATAGCTGGGCTCTTTTCCCTTCTGCGACCATAGAAGCACACAGTTGCCATCATGACCAATCATTTTAGCTCCTTCTTACGTTCCCTTAATACGGCCGGTGAAACTAAAACAGGCCAAGAGAAACTAAACGTGCTCTCCACTTGTCTTTAAAACTCCCTCGTCCTTCCTCCTTCTGCATACCAGAGGAACTACGCAACACAGGATCTTGTTTAAAATCTGTGGATTATTCTGGATGTACTTCAAATCATCCAGTTTTCTGCACTCCAGTTTTAGCTCTTTACTCCCCTTTTATGTAGTAAAAGAGTTCTCATGCTTAAAGTTTTTGTGTTTGTGCTAAATCAATCTCTTGTGGAATTAGGCTTTTTACCTAAACTAGAAACTCATAAGGTAATGAATTTTTGCCATAATTTTCTTAAGCATTTGCAGCATTCATTTCTAAGCTCTGAGATCCTGTTGAGAATCATATGAAAGCAACTAGTACCCTTTTCCTAGCAAAATTTATGTAAAATTTCCAGGGAGCTTATAGATTCCTATGAATTCATGCTTAGAATGTTTATGAGTTAAAGAGTTTAGATCTTCAGTTTCATTTGAAGAGTTCAACTTAAATTAGAAACGTTTAAAAAAAAAAAAAAGTTTACTCCAAAACCTGTTTCATAAGATTTGGCTTATTTCTGTCCTTGTGAGACTGGTTGATAATTTATTCTTTCTTCTTGAAAGCCTGCTTTCTATTTTGAATTTCCTTGAAAGCAGCATCCAATATTAAATCCATTTGAGGAGATAATTTTCATCATGTTCATGAACAAAATTAGGCTGGAGGACTTGTAGAGAAGTGGGAACATAAGAACAGACATCCCAGCCCTCTTCCAGTGAATCACTGAAATAATCAAAAAAGAAAAATTGGAAAATATCCCACATCAGCACTAAAATACCAGGAGACAGTGCCAGCAGAAAGAAAGTTTGAGGAATTTATGGATAAACTGCATATGAATCCATATTAAAGGACAATGCTGAGTCTAATATCATAGTCCCTCTTCCTGAGCTAGTTGTAGAAAATAAAGAAAACCCTATCTGATTGCCCAATACCCCTTATTGTAAGGGGAGAGGGTAGGGGGAGGAAAGGGAGGAGGGGAAGGAACGGGAGGGGAGGAAAGGGAAGAAAGGAAGAAGGAGAGAGGAAAGAAGGCGGGAAATCAGACAAAACCAATTTATGAACCTGGACCAGAGCCCACAACAAGGGAAAGAGAAATACAAAGACAGACTGGGGAGTGGGGGGACCTGATCTCTTAAGCAATAGTTTCAAACAAACAGAAAAAAGTACTAATGTTCTAAATGTCCCCGTAAAAGAATGTTTTGAATAGTCTAAGGTACTCTCACATTTTTGTGGTAGTAGGTGAATCAGCCCCCCTTCAAGGATGTATGAGTAAGTAGGGAGAGCAAATCCAGAATGATGCCTATGAAAAAAATAAAACAAAAACCAAAACCAGAACTTCAACTAGAAGAAAAAAAATTAGTAGAAGAGCATGCTTTCAGAAATGATTTGCTTAGTGTTCTAGAAATAAACTGTAGATCTCCTGTGCCTTGTCCTGCCAAAGGAAGTTTTCACAGGTACTATTTATTTATTTATTTATTTATTTTTTCCACAGGTACTTTTTAAAACAGCAGATAGATGACTAAATTGGAGAAGAGACTGCAATTAAGAAGTTAAGGAAAATAGAACCAGTTACCATAATTCTACAGCAAAATATAAAACATAATTAAAAGAAAAAAAAATTGAGTTCATGCTACAAAAAAGTCCATCAAATAGAGAAAAAGCTGAACAGGTTTTTGTTTTTCTTTTTCTAAATAACTTTTTATTCAAAGAAAAAATGAAAACTTTATTTTTTTAATGAAAACTTCAGAAGAAAGGATTTCTGAGAAACAGGTAATGAATATAGTGCATCTTGAAATGCATGAGCAGAGGCTGAATTATAACCATAGCCTTAAAATCTTTTACAACACAAAATAGAATAAAAATAAATGAGATACAAGCATTCTAACCCAATAATTTAGGAAAATAAAACAAAATAAACTTAACCAAAGGAAAGTAATTAATAATAAGAGAATTAATTAATAACAAAAACATATATAGTAGGTTCCATGAATAAATCCAAGAGCAGATTTTAAAAAAATATATTTTATTTATTTATTTGTCAGAGAAAGAGAGTGAGCACAAGCAGGGGGAGCAGCAGGCAGAGCAGGGAGAGGGAAAAGCAGACTCCCTGCTGAGCAGGAAGCCCAGATGCAGAGCTCCATCCCATGACCCTGGGATCATGACCTGAGCCAAAGGCAAACACTTAACCAACTGAGCTCCCAGGCATCCCCGACTGTATTTCTTTGAAAACAATACAGTGGACAGAAAAATCACTAAGGCAATAAGAAAACACACACACACACACACACACACACAAATATTAGTGTAGAACAGAGGTGCTATAAATACAGATATAGAGAATATTGAAAAATAAAATGCTATACACTTTCGATGAACAAATTAGAAAACCTAGATAGACAGAATGGTGGCATAGGGAAATACACACTGCTAAAATAAGCTCAAAAGAGGTATAACGCCTAAATAAATTAATATCTTTGGACCATAATCTTTAAACTTTTCAAATTATTATCTGACAATTAGTTCCAGAGCTCAAGTGTTCTCAAAGATCCTCTTTCAATTTTCCAAGAAATATGTAACTCTTATGCTAAAGAAGAGATTATACTAAATATTTTTCTATAAGTAAATTATTCTGAATAACTGAGAATACTTTTTTCTATTAAATATATACCTGATATTACATGGTTTCTGTATTTTTAGGCAATAGTAGCCCATTATTCATTTGAATATTTATTAAGTGCCTGGTATGTATGAAGGATTCAAGATTCTTGTCCTGAGGAAGACAGGTTCTTGAAACATCATAAGGAAATAGTGTTATTAGTTTTCTACTAAATTTTAATAAACATGCTTTGGAGACATAGAAAAGAAAGGGGCTAAATTTGCTTCGGGGGGTGGGGAGGACTTCACAGAGGTGTGTATCTCTTACTACAATGAAAACTGACTCAAATCACGTCTAAGACATTTCCTCAACGTCCTCAATCATGCCTCTGTCTCTTTTTGGTATTTCCTAGTGCTCGGCAGCATCACTACTGTAATTAGGAGTTCAGCAGATATGTTTCCCAGAGCCAGGCACTCCTTTCTGTGTGATGAAGTGTGCCAATAAATATATACAAAGACCTTTCTTTGACACAAGTGCATTCAATTCCCAACCATTTACAGTATTGTTTAGGATTTTAAGCAGTTAGAAACAAGATTATTTTCCAGTAAATCCATAGTTGAAAATCGTCTCCTACCACATCCTTTTCCAACTATCTTTTTTTCTAGAAGATGTCTGCATTTACTAAATTTTCATTTTGCCTGCTATAGTTAACAGCCACTCCATCTATTCACAATAAAATCTTTATGGGCTAAATGGGTGATGGGTATTAAGGAGATCACTTGATGTGATGAAAACCGGGTGCTGTATGTAAGTGATGAATCGCTAAATTCTATTCCTGAAACCACTATTACCTTATATGTTAACTAACTACAATGTAAATAAAAAATTGATACAAAAAATATTTACGGTGCTAATACAGTAACCACTCTTTTGTTGTCAGTAATCCTATTACAAAACTATAGAACCTAAAGGATGGTACTTTCCCTTCAATAAAAATTACAAGAACTGAAGGAAAAGAAAAAGAAAAGAAAAGAGAGAGAGAGAAAACACCCAAGCTTCATTATAAAAAGTAAGTAGAAATATGGTTCAAAAGAAGGGCTTAATGTGGCCATGATTTACTGATTAAAGTTATGATGTTACTAAACTGTAATTCAGAAGAGGACACAAAAGTCCACTGCCTTTAAGGAATACAGAATTTCAGAGAAGAAAAAAATCACCAAGATATTTGAGAACAATGGGTAATTAGAAAAGTGCTTCCTTTAAATATTTCTTTAATAGCAATGTATCAGTTTATGAAAAAGATTAAAAAGAAAAACTATGAATAACAGATTTTTAAGATAGAGGTTGTATGGAGCAGTGGGTAGAAAGCATTCAGAGGATCTGAGAGGCAGGCCCAGTGCCACCAGTAATTCACCATTCCACTGGAAGCAGTCACCTTACCTCTCAGAAGACTCAGGCTTCTTAAAGGCAAGGATCAGGAAAAACAATTAATTGACTTTCATATTATTTTTAGCATCATCTATTCATTAAGATTAATACAGGTTATTTATCCAGTTTTTGCAATCCTCTGTAGTAATAAAGTTTGAAGAGGTGAGTGTGTGTGTGTGTACTCATTCATTTATTTGTCTGGGAACTAGTGCATTGGACACATATCTTTGTTCACAATATGTCAAGGATTGAAGCTGGGGGACAGGTGTTATCTCAGGAAACATGCAGTAATTCTCATGGTCACACAAATCTGAAGGGGAAGAGCTGATAATGTACAGATTTTGGATGAAGGTGTCCTCTTAACAGTACCTTATTTAACTATATTGGCAGGGATTCAACTCTACCCCTGACTTGGAGGTGACCTTCCATTGCTTTATACTAGGCTTCATGTAATCCATGATTAGTAGTCCTGAAACCCCCTCAGTAAAATTAATTTTTTTAAAAAAAAGCTCATATATAAGCTTTTATATCCATTTATTAAAGTGCCTAGTTTAAATGTTATCAACTGATAATTTTATTTACAGAAAGCTATTAAACACTGAAATGGGAACAGAAATTAGGACAGCACCAATGCACATATCATCTATCACTTTTAAATCCTTTTTCTTTTTTTTTTGCCTTACATCTGTTGTACTGATTATGAATGCATGAAAATATACTTACTTTCCATAAAATTGTTAATAAATCCCTTGCATTAAACAAGAGAGCAAATAATGTAAGTCTGAATCACTTCAATAGGAAAAGATTTCTTCTCCATTATGTATTTGGGGAAAGTGGGGCCTGTTTGGAAGAAGTGATTTTGTTATCAAGGGCAATTCATCCAACTTTTAAAAATATATCACATGTAATGTTTCCAAAGTATATTTGTGATTTGCAAGTACTTAAATGATTCAGTTGAATAACTGAATTTAAAGGAAATTCTTATCAATCTTCCAGGGGTAGAAGGATTCAGCAACAGGTCTTTCAATCACAGTATTATCAAGTATCTCAAGACATAATTATCTCAGGAACATAAAACACAACAAAAGCACCCCAGTGAAGTCAACCTTCTTTCTCATTTTGATTACGAGTAAGACCTAGTTATTTTAAAAAATGTGTTGTGTGTGTATGTATTCATATCAGACAAACAAGAAGCAGTGTTTTCAGAAAGGGAGGAAAATGAAAACCAGTTAAAAAGTAGAAGGGAGTAAACGAGAATTAAATAAAAAGGTAATTAGATAGTGGTTAACTGAAAAAATAGGGAATTAGCAGATTTTTTTAATACATAAATTTACCTCTTCCTAGGTTGACAAAACAAAACTCTTGAAGGAGTTCTTCCAAATAGAAATAATGGATGAACTGAGGTTTAGGGAAACAATCATGAAGTATAAAGCTTATATATATCAGTTCTAATATCCTCTAAAAACAAATCACAGTTTTGGGTTTTTTTTAAGATTTTATTTATTTATTTGACAGAGATCACAAGTACACAGAGAGGCAGGCGGGAAGGGGGGCGCGGCAGGGTGGGGAAGAAGCAGGCTCCCTGCTGAGCAGAGAACCTGATGCGGGGCTTGATCCCAGGACCCTGAGATCATGACCTGAGCCGAAGGCAGAGGCTTAATAACCCACTGAGCTACCCAGGTGCCCCCAAATCACAGTTCTTCATATCAATGCCAGTTGTGCTTGTTGTATCATTCTAACCCTCATATTCTAATCTTACTTAGACCAAACATTCTCAGGTTTCTATGATTTATTATCAGGTATATTTACCTGCTATTCCTGATAAATTGGTTATATGGAAAATACGATGACAAATGCATTCTATGCACAACCCATGGAACATCTCTAAGTAAAGGCAAAAGGAACCACATATTCAGAACTGAGAAAGTTGCTTGGACATGTTCAAACCTACTTTCTAGTACATCCTTAGGTTCATGATTCATCACTGTGTCCAACTCACTGAATAAATTCCTTAAAATGACTCCAGTAAGGCCTTGCCAATCCCGTATCTGCCCTTTGTTTAGGGAAGGAGGACATGGTGGGGGTGAGGGGTGAGCAGAGTACAGCTCATCCTTCTCCAGCTGCCTCCAGTCTGTGGGAGCCATCGATTATGCTGCTAGTTATAAATATAAACCTAACTTTTAATGTTTTAAAAGGATGGTGTTATATCAAGAAAGTAAATCCTTTTCTCCTGTAAAGTAAGATATCTGATGCCTCCATTTTCCAGAGGAGAAAGTTAAGAATAGAGAAGAAGGAGGACATAACAAGTAAGAGTTCTTCTAAATTTTAGATAAGATTTTAATTAAAAACATATGACTTGTTCTCTTAACGATTATCCACTTAAAAAAAGAAATTATATCAACATTTTAATCAGTAATAACAAAGAAGTCATCTTTACAAAATCTATAGAGGAAATGAGAGGAGTGTGTGTTTATAAACAATACATGGAATGGAAATAAATTTCATAAATTTACACAGGCTTAAAAGAGAAACTAAAAATAACAAAATGGAATTTAATAAATTAAATGTTAAAATCTTTAACACTGGGGTGCCTGGGTGGCTCAGCTGGTTAAGCGTCTGCCTTTGGCTTGGGTCATGATCCCAGGGTCCTGGGATTGAGCCCTGCCTCTGGTTCCCTGCTTAGCGGGGAGCCTGCTTCTCCCTCTCCCTCTGCTTCTCCCCCTGCTTGTGCTCTATCACTCTCTCTATCAAATAAATACATAAAATCTTTAAAATCTTCAACAATGATTTATACAATCACATTAGCAAATTAAAGATAGAAGAGATCTGGTTTATCAGCTGCTGGTGTAGGAAAAAAAAAAAAGTATGCTGCCACTTGAGTGTGAGGAAATGGCATGTACTCGCAGGCAAGGAAGCTAGTGTGCCCCAGGGCTACAGTGACCTGTGACCAGACAACTAGATCTGAAAGTAGGCATTTTATGATAAATCCCAGTTGTTTGACCCATGTAATGAAGTGAAGTATCTTCTACATCATTAATAAAAACTACAATTTTTTAAAAAATATTTTGATATTAAGTCATCCTCCCTCCTGTAGGATGATAATCCTATCACTCAATCAGAAAGTATTAAATACTTAACTATATGCCAGACATTCATTCAGATATACTTTACTACTCTGCTACTCCAGGAAGACTTGCTAGTGCAATGAGCATCAAAGTAATCTCAATTTTTAAAATGTCTAAAAAAGTGACCCATCTTTGAAATGAGAAGGGAACAACTAAAGTACAAATTAAACAAAGAAAACGACTACATTATACCTTAAGAAAGTATGAAATTGCACAAGAGAAATAAAAACGTTTTTTTTTTAAAGATTTTTAATTTATTATTTGACAGAGAGATAAGGTGAGAGGGAAGACGAGGAAGGGAAGTGGGAGAGGGAGAAGCACGTTTCCCTTTGAGCAAAGAATCAGATGCTGGCCTCAATCCCAGCATTCTGGGATCACAACCTGCAGAGACGTTTACTGAGCCACCATGGTACCCAGAAATAAAACCTCTTTGAGAACACCTGGTTTTATACTTTCAGTATATATGACAAAAAGTTATCCATTTGTTTTGTTCTAAGTGAAATACATTTAATATATTCAGGTGTTCAATGCTGCATTTTAATCAAGAAGTTTACTCACTCTCTTCTAGGACTTCTTATAATCTAGAAAAGCTGTGAATTCTAGTAATCACTTTACTATTTGGTTAGAGAACCTGGAGCTCAGAAATATTTCCAAAAATGCTCTCTAGAGATCCAGCATATTGATAGAGCCCTGCAAGGTTGCACACATTTCCAGCCCTCTTAATACCATAAAGCACCTGGACAACAATGCCAAACATATGGCTTCCCAAAGAGCCCATGTTCTGAAGTACACTGATCACTTTTCTCCTCCTCCCTGAGACTAAAAAACAGAACAAAACAAAAACTGCTAGAGAACACAATTATCAACTAAACTTTCTGGTATTTTCAAACAATTTTCCAAATTCATGTTTTGCTAAACAAGGTCTTGAGTATTATTCATTAAAATTATCATCCAGTAGACATTAAATATCATCTGCAGCACCTTTCAAATCTCTCTCCCTGCCATGAAGCATTTATGTTTATCAATACTACTGGAATTAGAACACTGAATACATCCCTAAAGTCTCCCAAAAGAGCCAACAAAAACCACAAATCCCAGGGGCAATAAATTTAATTTGGGTAGAATACTGCAGGAACAAAACATTTTGGTAGCAAATGTTACATATACAAGTGTTAGTTACAACTGAGTATGTGTGGGGTTCAAGCTCTGAAATAATGTTAACTTGGTATATGATATTGCTATGCCTAGACTGCTGAAGTTCCAACTACTCACCTGCCACAGTTCCTTACCTCCCCCCATTTCCATCCCCAAATGGGACAAGTGTTTTAACTATTTTAATAAGGACTGGAGAGGACAAAGAAAAAAAAAAGATATGAAAAAATCACAAAGTGAATGGTTTTGAGAGTGGCATTGAATGCCTACTATGTAGCCAGATGCTGTGCAAAATATTAGGAATAAGAAGATGAGACATGGCCTTTGCCTAAGGGATTTGAGTTTGTAGAGAAACAGGCACATGTGACTACAGTAAGTGTGGGGTTTGAGGAACGCAAGTGTCATAAATATGAGGCCCTGCTGATGAGAAACCTGAGTTGGGTCTTTATGGAAAAGGCAGAGGCAAGAAATAGCCAGTACAAAGGCTTCAATGTGTGAAATACGTTAGGTTCACGACCTATAAAGAGTTAGAAATAATTACCTCATGGAATCTGAGGGACAATATGGTGACCTGGAAGTTGAAGAGTAATTAAGAGCCAGATAGGGATATCAAGCATACAGTTTGATCTGTTTTCTGTAGGCCAATGGTTTTCCAAACTGAGGACTTTAGGTATCAAGGGTTCATAGAATTGTTCAGGGCCACACTGGTTAAAGAGGGGTGAGTAGGTGACCTTAAGAGTTGCCACATTGCATCTATTTCTGCACTGACCAGATGAACTCCATTGTAATTATAAAAATTTTGTGGGGTGGGGAGGGGGAAGCTTCTATTGCTTTAGGAAAGTTTAACAATGGGTATTCATCAAAGCATATTAAGAAGGAGAATACATGGTTAGATTTGCATTTAAGAGTAAGCACACTGGGACACTTTCAATTGACCAACAGGAACAAAAAGAATACCAGAGGGAACAGTTAAAAAATAATTCATGGAAAAAATGAGAAAATTCTGAAGAGAGGCAATATGGATAAGCTGGATTTGAGGATAGGAGTGGAAAAGAGAAGCAGAAGTTCGTGCCCAGTAAGTTCAATAGTAGCAATAAAGTAGGAAGCAAGCTGGCTAGGAGGATTTAAGAAAGCACATGTGTGTACACACATGTAAGTATGGAGGAGGATTCAAGATCTTGAGAAGATGGCCAAGGTTTTTTGTTTATTTGTTTGTTTCTTAAAGTCCCTCTAAGACTCCTAGGAAAACTCAAGGACTATATATGCCTCTAGGAATTAGAAAAGTGCAATAAACACATACAATGTTAACTAAATGGTCACAGATTATCCAAGAAACCCATTAGTTATTCTCCCAATCTTCTCAACACTAAAATAGCCAAGATAACACACTACAGTAGCCCCTGCCTCCCGCCCACTTGTTTTTGCTTTCTGCAGTTTTGGTCATCTGTGGTCATCTACCATCCAGAAGCAGATGATCCTCTTTCTGACACATGGTCAGAAGGTGCCATGTCACACTGCCTAGGCCATTCATCTCACTTCATTTCATCATGTAGGCATTTTCTCTTCTCACATCATTATTTAAAAAAAGAGGTATTTTGATGGAGAGGAGAGAGAAAAGGTGAGAGAGAGGGCACATTCATGGAACTTTAATTAGAGTATACTGTTATAGTTGTTCTGTTTTTAGTTGTTGTTGTTAACCTCCTCCTGTTTCTGTAAGTTAAACTTCATCAGAGGTATGCATGTATAGGGGAAAAAACAGTATATATAGGGTACTATCCACAGTTTCAGGCATCGGATACTGGGCATCTTGAAACATCCCTCCTCCAGTCCTTCATAAGGAGAGACTATGGACCACATTATTTCACATTTTGAGAAAAAGCTTAGGTCAGATTAACACCTGTAAAAATGGGTAAACATTTCTAATGCCTTCATTTGCATTACAACTTTCTTCCAGAATATAAAGTGTTTTCATAAGACTTTCATTTCTGCTTAAAATACCCTGTGAGATCAATGGAGACTACTGATACTTCACTGTTTGATGGGGAAACTGAAACAAGAATGGTGAAAATAGTTTTCATAGTGTGTAATCTATTTTAGCATGGCTTACTTATTCTAAACTCATAGCAGAGGTCACAGGTGGACAGGCATTAATGCAAAAAAAAAAAATGCTACAATGTTATTTGTGAATTCAAGGATTGCCAAAGTTCTCAGAATCCCATAAGAATGTCAATAGTCTTCTATAACTCAGTCTCTTGGGACATGGAGACAATGAGACCAATCTGAGCCTTAAAATATACACAAGATACAGCTTTCATACAGTTCAGCCATGACTTGTAGCACAATGTAGATATGTAATGGAGAGAGTAAAGAAACATAAAGAAAGATCTGTAGCACCATTGTAAATGAAAAAAAGTAAACATTTTCCTCTTTTAAATACACTTCTGCACACTGCTAAATAATTGCATTTTATTAAAAAGAAGAAAACTTTAAGTGACAGATGGGCAGGAGGATAATAGTTTGAAGAGCACTGCCTCAGATGACCTCTAGGATTTATTTTTGTTTTAAAGTCCTGTGACAAAGGATAAATCAATCGGGTTTGTTAGAATAATGATGATGGAATTTAGTTCATAAGACTGGTCTGCAAGAAAGGACATTTGGAGTCTTCATTTTAAAGTCTATGTGGGGATTTAAATTTGAGATAAGAAAAGCCATTTTTCTTCTGAAAGACAAACAGAAAAAATACAATACTCGAAAAAACTGTTCTGTCTCAAACTATTGATGAAATAGAAGGATGACGTATTCTTTAATCAGGATACATCAACATTGACCATAGGTGGAAGAAAATGACTAAGGCAAGAAGAGTGAAGCTTGTAAATGAGTAAGGTCTGGTTCATGAGAAAGGGTGAGAATGTACATAATAATCAGAAGAATGGCTACAAGAGAGTTCTAAAGGGCAAATCCAAATCTTCTCTTTTCTCCACAAACAAGAAGCAAAATACAAAGCATTAACACTTCTTAAAGATGACATGGAGGGGCAGTAGGTCTCAGTAAGGACACCCGGGAATAGAACAGGTTTTGCCAATAGCTAATGATATGACCTTTAGGAAGTCATGTATTAGGTCTGGGTACCCTTTAGTCTGCCATAAAATTAGCCAATTGGACGAAGGTGATGTCTAATGGCCCATTTTGGGGCAATACTTTTATGATTCTCTGTTATTTCAACCTGGTATAAAAATACAATGTTTTGATAGGCATATTCTCTTAAAATTTTTGTACTAGGTTGATATTTACATAGATTTCAATGCACAGTGAAAAATTCCTCTTAGCAACTCAACTCACTCTGTCAAACATTACATGAACTTTATCCTTAGTAGTCTTAAGGATACCTACCCTGCATTGTCTCACCTCCATCACCATGAATTCAAACTCATGATATGCCCCTACTTCCCTCTTTTCTTTAATGCCAACACTTAATTGGTCATTTAAAACCTGGAAACTTTTGCTCTTATCTTCTATTTGCAATTAGTGAATAAATCCTCTGAATTTCCCCTATCAAATCTTTTTCAATCTTACCTCTAACATCATAATCCATGTTCTCAACTTCAATCCTAAATCACTTAAACCACTTCCTCCATACCCACCTAAACTTGTCAAAATAATATTGCTAATGACCTGGATGCATCTCTTTAAAGACTCACCTGCTTCCATTGCTTCTCAGTATTTGTATAATGGCATGTAATCATCATTAGCCTGGCCTAAGAGCTTTACAAAATTTGGCCTCGCCTGCTTTTCTATCTTCTCTCCCACCACCTGCCATCCCTATACAAGGTAGCCTCCCTCTGCCTACCCCTCTCGCCCTTTGCCTTGCCCACCTGCCCTCAACACCAACATCCTTATTTCTCTCCATCTCATGCTGTTTTTCTTCCCCTTCTCCACTAGGATATCATTCCCCGTTTGTTTTGTTGTTGTTGTTATTGCTTTTATGGCTGACAGTGTAAAGACTATGGAACCATAACATATAAAAATTAACTTTAATTAGAACTTTTTCTTTGGAGGTTTTCTTTTAGTGTTACTGAGGTATAATCGACCAGTAAAACTGTAAGATATTTAAACTGCACAATGTGATGATTTGCTCTTCATAGAAATCATGAAAGGATTCCCCCCATCAAGTTAATGAACATATTCATCACCTCACAGTTTTACCATTCTTTGTGTGTGTGAGAACACTTCCACTCTCTTAGCAAATTTCAATTACACAACTGAAATTTAGTTATCAACTAACTAGTTGATACAGTTATTAACTATAGTCACCATGCCATACATTTGATTCTCAGACCTTATGCATCTTTTTTTTTTAAAGATTTTATTTATTTATTTGACAGAGAGAGATCACAAGTAGGCAGAGAGGCAGGCAGAGAGAGAAGAGGAAGCAGGCTCCTTGCTGAGCAGAGAGCCCGATGTGGGGCTCGATCCCAGGACCCTGAGATCATGACCTGAGCTGAAGGCAGAGGCTTTAACCCACTGAGCCACCCAGGCACCCAGACCTTATGCATCTTATAACTGGAAGTCTGTACCCCTCTGCCAACTATCCAATTTCTTCCTAGCCATCAAGATCCAGGCCACCATCTGCCATCTTCCTCTGCATCCCTTGAGAAGTCCTCCTCTAACTGTTTTAGTCTAGATGGACCTTGCTATTCCTTGAACTTCCAAAGTTCTTATCTGTATCACTTTCTTTGGTATATGTGTACATATTTACAGATGGTATACGACTTAGCTGTATAAGATCCTCTGACTCTGTCTGAATCACTTTTTACACCTCTAGGTCTTTGTGGCATTCTCCACTACCTATTTTTCACCATATGACTTTATGGTGTATTTGCATTTTTTTTTTTTTAGGTTTTAATCAAAATTAATCTTCTCATGAGGTCTTTCTTGACTACTTTATTTTTATTTATTTATTTTTTGGACTACTTTATTTTTAATTACTACCTCACCACACTTCCAATTTTCTTTTTCTGTCTTAAATTTTTTATGCTTAGCACTTCTTGGTATTTAATGCACTATACATTTTTATTTATTTATCTTCTTTATATCTGTCTGTCACTCTAGATTTTAAGCTAAACAAGTACAGAAATGTTTTTGCTTAGTAATGTACTATGGGTCCTAAAGAGTACCTAGTACTTAATAGGCACTCAAGAAATAATCTTTGGTTGAATTTATTGTTTAAAAACTCAAAGCAACATTAATAATAGTCAAAATCATAATAATAAACAAATTCTAATAAAGATTTAGAATGAAGTTGTGCCAGGCCCTGTACATATTATCCATACATGTACATATATATCATATATGTATATAATCCCATTATTGTTACTTAAGACCTATTTTCCTCCTTGCCAAATAAAACAAGGCTTGAAGAGGTTAAATAATTTCACCACAAACACAAAGATAATAAATATTATTAAAAACAAGTCCTAGGTTTATTTATCACTGAAAATATCTCCGAAGTTGAGCTTATCCAACTGTAAAAAGTTAAACACAAGATAACATTCTTTTTTGGATATGAGGGAAGAACTCCTCTGGGAGTTACTTGTGAAATAATTCTCTCAGTCTCTCTCTCACAAATAGTTAATACTCTAATTTCTTCTTTCCTTGTTAGTAATTTCTCTTACATTTTCCCTAGACTTTGCACTTCTTTCCTTTCCTACACTTCATCTCTAAGAAGAGAAAAATTCTGACTAATGTTATTGTAAAAATTCCATCTTCAAAATACATCTCAGTTCTCATATAAAGGTCAAGTACAGAATGAGTAGCCACAGTCCTCACAGCAAGAGGTAAAGCATCCATTACGGGAGGAGGGGAAAAGCAAAGAATGCTTTATTCATAATTACCTAAGATTTTCCAGCATGAGAGGGGAAAGAGGAAGTCTATTTTCAGTGACAATGAATACTCTAAAAATATTAGCATGCAAGGGGAAAATTTTCATTCTGAGAGTTAGTAGTGCTGAGTTCTCTTTCCCTTACAGAGTGATTTAAAATTCCCAGGGTGGAGAGGTAATCTAGGCAGATGTTAGTTGCCTTATGTCTTGAAAATGGCAACATCTAGGAATCATGGGAGTTTAACTGAGGACACACTGGGAAGGATTTCTCAGGAGCAGGTCAGTCCCTAAGAAGTATCAAGTGGCAGAGTGGATACTTATATATCCTCAGGCATCTAGAGTGAGGGCAGAGATTACAGCTACACAGACCTTTTAGAAGATCTGTTACGCTGAATGTATAAACAAGATTCAGTGAAGCTGAAGCTGAACTCTGCTAAAAGAGTTATAAAAGGAAAAAAAATAAAAAGACTTCTTCTTTTTTTTAATCTAGCCTCCATTTTCTTTCCAACAATGCCCCCATAATTTTAATTGACTTGAAGTACAGGCAAAAGTATACATAGAATTCATTCTGGTGTCCATCTTGAATATTTGGAAAACAGTATCAGATATCAGTTCCCCACTTCTGTTCATCTATATAAATGTTAATGGTCTGATAAATAACCCTTAGGTTGGGACACTAATTAGTCTGTCGGTGAAGAGCATTTAGAACAAACTGATCTTTATTAACGTCAACTGTAGATGAAAAAGTACTTGGTATCTCCCTGTCAGTACCTCATATTTTCAGAAAAAATCATGTAAAAAAATTACATAGGGTTTCCTGAAATCTGTCATTGTATACTTTAGTTCTCTAATGGTTCTATGGGGCCAAATCATCATGAAAACTGGCTGCCTAGGCTCAGTAGGTGCTCTCACTTTTCTGATCAGCAAATAACCACAAATAATCACTTCTTTTTTCATCTTCAACAAATGAGACAAAGTGGCCACAAGTGAGATAAAAATGGAGAGGAGAAATACTGTGACAAGTGGTTATAGGTATCACATTTCTCCATTCTTACAGTTATATTTGCATGGCTCTGTTCTTTTCTGAAAAATTCAAAGACACTGAGAATCTGAAGAAAATCTTCCTTTTCTCAAGAAAACAATGTAGATACACATTCATCCATCCAACCATCCGGTTAGCACAAAATTCTGGGACATTTATAGATCTTAAGATCTAACCCATGTGCCCTAAGCATAGATAATTAAGGTATTTGAGAGAGTACAGAGTAATTTATTAAAGTTGAAAGTTAGAAGAAAAATTGACCATTAAATTAGGAATAAATTTATACTTCTGGGAAACCAAGCACCCACTGTCCCCAACGTCTTACCAGCAGCTCTATCCCTTACTGCTCCTCCTGGATCATGGCCTGTTGGCTGCTGCTGAGCCCATCTCCTGCTTCCAAGTGTGGTAACTCAACAGGAGCAGGGGCAAGTAGACAATCTTGAGAGGGTTTGATGATGATGTTGGCCAGCCTGGAAAAGAAAAGAATTTAAACACTTTTAAGTTAGCACAAATGAACAAGACATACATCTGGTATGAAAACTATCATGTAAAGCTTAAAACAGTACAGATGCCCATAACTGGATATGTCCAATTACACCACTTACTATTAAAAAATTCAGGGTTTGGGGATCGTTCTCAAAGCAATGACAACTCCCAAATGCACCATAATATAACACTAATATTTGTAGAGAAAATTTTGCAATGCCCAAAGCTGCTCTGCCCAATCAGCAATCCTCATAGCTTGACAGTGATTATCAGTTAGACTTGGGACCCACTGGGTTATATTACTTCATCTGTTGAATCCAGTGGATCTCAACCTTGGTTGTAATAGCATTATCTGGGTGGGAAGCTGAGACCTCATGCTCAGAGATTCTGATTTGTTGGGCTAAAAATGAAGCCTTATTCCCCAGGTAATTCTAGGGTGCAGCCAGGAATGAGGCTTAATCATTAAATTAAGGCCTTGTACTTGTTGAGATGCAGCACTAACTTAACTTGTAAACAGCAAATGTTTATTCAGAATATACTGTATCAAGGCAATGTGCTCAGTGCGATGGTAAACATAGAACATTATAACACGTGGTCCCTGTGCTCAGGGACTTTAATTTAGTTCAAAAGATTGAATACACATTTTAATCTGATCACCTAATAAGACACATACTTTAAAAAAAATTATTACTATTGTTTAATTCCCTTTCTGCTGACCCTTCTTAGTAATCACTATACATGCAATTAAGATCTGTCCACTTGAAAATGCTTATTAACCACCCAACTGTTTCAACAAGGCAGATAATACATTTCATATGCTAGCAGACTGCAGAGTTTGGTCAGCCTCAGTCATTACTTTCAAAAGTTACGTTAGAATAAGATACAACCATCTCCCATTTCTTATTTGTGTTACTTCTGAAATCTCCTTGGGTCCACAACACATTTCTATGCCTAGACTTTGCTTTGGAAATTTACGCCGATCCAACCTCTCTACACTATGTGATACTTAACATCCTTAATCCAATTTATCTAAAGCATCCAAAGTTACAAGATTATTTACATAAACATTTAGGATTGCTGAATGTGTACCTGTAGTTCTTTTTATTTTTTTGATTATGTTCACTTAACCAGCATACAGTACATCATTAGCTGTATATTACACCCAGTGCTCATCATCACATGTGCCCTCCTTAATACCCATCACCTGATTACCTGGTTACCCCATCGCTGACCCCTCTCTCTTCTGTAACCTTCAATTTGGTTCCCAGAGTCTAGAGTCTCTCATGGTTTGTCTCCCTCTCTGATTTCTTCCCATTCAGTTTTCCCTCCCTTCCCCTGTGGTCCTTTGTGCTATCCCTTATGTTCCATATGTGAGTGAATCCCTATGATCACTGTCTTTCTCTGCTTGATATAGTTCACTTAGCACAATCCCTTCCAGTTCCATCCATGACAAGACATATACTTCAAAAATATAACCAAAGTAAGGCTTCATTAGTCAAAGATGTAGTGAGAATCTTGGGTGCTCAGAATGTAGAGATGACCATGAACTGAAATAAGGGAGAAAGTTGAATGCATGAAGAAAGTCTTCTGAGTCCCAAGGGCAGGATGAAAGTCAGAGAAAGACAGGAACAGGGAGGAAGCATTCTCAAAGACACAGCTGTTAGAATATGTGTAGCAAGTTGAGGGAGACTAAAGAGCCCACTCTGACTGATGGATTTCTGAAAAGGAGCATTAGAAGAATTTGGAGAGGCAGATCTGAGCTAGAATTTACAGACTAGCGATAACTGGCTAAAGAAGTTAGGTCATTTTCTGAAATATCTGAAAATTGCATCTGGAATAGTATTGAGAACTACTGAAGTTTCATGTTCCAAGGGGCCTTAATAAATTTACTGGGTTCTTAGTAAATGCCAGGCACTGATAATGCTTGATGTATTACATATGTTATCTCATTTAACACAAACATCTGGTGAGGCAGTTATTGTTATCCCTATTTTACAGAGAAAGAAGGGAGGTCACTTCATTTTCTCAAAGTCCCATAGCTACAAATAATAGGTCAAGACCAGCAACATGCTGTTTCTTTAGAAACACAGCATTACCAGAGTTATGTACTCACACTTAGGGTTTTTAAAAATTGAGATATAATTCACACACCATAAAATTAATTATTTTAAAGTATACAATTCCGTGGGTTTCAGCCAAAAGGTTGTGCCATTATTGCCACTATGAAATTCCAGAAAAGTTTAATCACTCCAAAAATAAATCCATCACCCAGCAGGAGTCAGTGCTCTTTCATCCCTCTTCCAACTAACCCCCCTTCTGTTTCTATGCATATGCTCATTCTAAATATTTCAAATTAATGAAATCATGCAAAATTTGACTTTTTTGTGTCTGGTTTCTTTCACTTAGCATAGTGTTTTCAAGGTTCATCTATGTTTTGTTGTGAATCAGTACTTCATTCCTTCTTATGGCCAAGTAATATTCCACCATATAGATAGATCATACTTTATTCATGATGGATATCTGGGTTATTTCTATTTTTTAGCTATTAGAAATAATGCTCCTATGAACTTTCATTTACAAGTCTTTTTATATTGTGGTAAAATAGAGCAACAAAAAATTTAGCATCTTAACCGTATTTTAAATGTATTTTAAATGTAGAGTTCTATGCATTAAGCAGTCTTATTGTTGTGCAATCATCACTAGCATGACCATCTAGGAATTTTTTATCTTCCAAAACTCAAACTCCACCACCATTAACCAATAACTCCCCAGTCTCCCCTTTCCCAAGCTCCTGGCAAATACAATTCTATTTTCAGTCTCTATGGACAATTCTAGGTATCTCATATAAACAGAATCATGTAATACCTGTCCTTTTGTGTCTGACTTGTTTCACTTAGCCCAATGTCTTCAAGATTTGTCCATGTTGTGGCACATGTCAGAATTTTGTCCCTTTTGAAGGGTATTCCATTACACGTACATACCACATTTTGTCTGTCTATTCATCTGTCGATGGACACTTGCCTTGCTTCTATCTTTAGCCTATTGTGAATAATGCTGCTTTGAACATGGGTATCCACTGTAAGTTTTGTGTGTACAGACATTTTTAATTCTTTTGGGAGTGCAAATGCTGGGTCATACAATAATTCTGTCTTTACCCTTTCAAGGAACTGCTAAGCTGTTCTGCAAAGTGAATGACTGTGCCATTTTACATTCCCATCAGCAATGTATGAGGGTTCCAATTTTTCTTCATCCTCGTCAACACTTGCTATTGCCTGACTTTTTTTTTTTAAAGCCATTCTCATGGGTATGGAGTAGTAAAAGATTTAGCTGTTACAACTTATTACATTCAAAATACTGGCTTATTGCAGTAGTTCAGATATAAAGTGAGGAGTCCGAACAAGAGGATGGCAGAGAAAATAAAATGATCAAGCAGGGAATAACTACTGATTGGGAAAGGAGTGGATATTAGTAGTACTGTAGGTATAGGGAGAAAAAGAAAGAATTGTAGAAGTAAAGTTTTGAGCTTGGCTGCAAAGAAAAATAATGGTATTAATCAGAGATAATTCTAGAAAGAAATTTGAAGTGACAAAATAAATTGTTGACGTGATGGACTTGAGAATCTATGTAATCCAATTAAATAATTATCAGATGGGAGGTCAGGGTTGGAGACAATAAAAATACCTTGTGCTTTTAGAAAGCATCAAAGAAGCATTGGTAAGCCTAGAAGAGGGCTTTTGCCTGGGCATGTTTAGTTTCCTTAAGGCTGGATTTACTTAGCGGCCAAACACTGAGAAATACAGAGCAACAGACTACACATTTGCCTTCCTGTTTTCTCTTTAAAATACTAATGTAGAACTTAAATAGTAAAATAATACATGCTTTACACTCAGAGGTTTATCAGAACTTGAGCTGTAAGTCCCTTGAGGTGGTATCAGATTTTTATCTATAGTTTGAGGCATTTGGGACAGCAGTGCCCTTGGTTCAGAATGGTGTGAGCAGGCTGAGTGGTACTGCCCTCTAAGGGCTGGCACAAGATCAAGAGGCCTACAGAAATGAATGTTGCTACAAGCAGTTATCTGGTTGGCTGAAAACCAGCTGGCAAACTATCAAGGAGAACATGAAGTTCCAGTTTTCTATGCCCCAAATAGCCCCCTTAAAAAAAAAAAAATCCCAACAATTAGAATGTACACCCATAAGAGACCACAAGTCTATTGTTACAACACAGTTCCTTAATGGTCAATGATCCTGGCTTTGTTCAGTTTTGGAAAATTTCCAAAAGAGTAACATTCAGAAATCAATGCAGTGACGACTCGCATACTTGGTTACCTGTTTTGAAAGAAAAGTTTAATACTATTTAGGATGCTATGGTAAACATTCTCAAAGAAAATGCAAAACACTGTCAGTCAGCTTACACACTGAGTTTTCCCTCTGACCTAATACACTGAGATTATACAAAAAAAATCACCCAGAAGGCACAAGAGAATAAACACAAAGGGTAATGGCTGAAGACAGAGGTTAAAATAAGAGCCATAGAGGAAAAAAAAAAAAAAAAAGTCTGAGAGAAAGCCAATGAATACATTTGAATGTTCTCACTCCCACACACATATCTACATTTTTAATTGAACGAAATAAACCTCAAGGTCAACGTTGTAATCTTGCTGAGGATAATGTGGTTCCAAGACAGAGTCTTCTTTGTTTCCTAAATTAAAATCTATTCTGGTATATTTAATCTACATCATCTACTCACTGCCATTGTTTTTAAAAGACAGTATCTATTTTCTACAATATTTTCCAGAATGTAGATGAAAAAAAACAATGATAATAAAAATTGCTACAATTTATCGAATACATGCTTAGTGATTTAACCTTCAAATTATTATCATATTCTCAGCCATGTCCCTTAGCACACACTTTGTAGGTGGCAGGCTACTGGAGCTCATGCTCTTACCTACCATACTTCACAACGTTACCAGCTGGTAAGAGATACAGTAAAGAAAACATTTCATTTTGGTGAAAGGTAAACTATTCTGTATTTCAAACCCTAGAAGTAGACACTTTAATCTCAAAATCAAAATAAAACTTTTCTCTGTAAACCAGTTATTCTACCTATAAACATGCATGATGTATAGAAATGTTTCTTTGGGGCCTTAAATGCATTCTCCTTTCAACCACTGATCAAAAGTTATTAATACTTTCATCACAAACTATGTTGATCCTGCTGGATCCAGTCCTTTCTTTCCTTTCTGTGCTTCTTGCCATCCTTTGCCAAGTCTCTTCAAAGCTTCCAGCAATAGGTTCTTCCTTCTGTTGTGATGCTGCCTCAGCTGCTTCCCTGCTTGAAATGATCCTCCTCCAGGTCCAAATGGGGTCAGACCCGAGTTCACTGAACAGCAGGTTACTGACCTCAGCAGGATATGCCCATAAAATGGTTTTCCTCCTCCATGCCCCCTCCCCAAAGCCTCTCCCATGCACTTTTTCTGCAAGTAATGATCCCAACTGTATAGTCCCCAAAGGGAAGTGCTATTTCAGAATGTCAGCTTCTTGGCAGCAAGGGCTATCCTGTTAATGCTTTAAAAAAAAAAATCACTACAGCAGTTAAAATTCTAAGAAGAAAACCTAAGGAAGTCCTCATGCATATTTACTCCCTGAACTTCCTAACAGAGACAAAGTGGTGAGGAAAAATTCGGTAAGCATTTACGGAACAAATTCCACTAAGCTAAAAACAAATATACACCAAACAAGGTTGTTTCTAATCAACACTTTTTATGGAACTACAACTGCCAAACACAAAGTATTAGGCAGCAATTGGAAATTGTTTGGCACAGCATTTCCACGGCAAAAAGAAATTATTTAAGAATCAAACACAGGCATGTAGAGGGACAGGTATAAAAGAACCCACATTAGAAGAAAACACAGAATGAAAATCAGAAAAAAAAACCCACATACAAATTCTTACATCTGAAATGAAAACATTTCTATGACTTTCTGATACTTGCTAATACTTGATTTCTTTGGTCAGAGAACACACTATAATAAACAGATAGAGGTGTGCCCAATATCTTAATTCTAAAAAGCCAGCAGTAGATACGGTTTATTCTTCATTCACTAAAATAGGAAATACAATTTTCTAAAACAGAATTGCCAATCCTAGTGTCCAAGCATTTGGGGCAGTCTGTCTAGAAATTCCATGTAGTGAAGAGAGGAAAGAGGTAAAGAAAAGAGTGTGTCCTTATTTTAATTATTCATCCATCCTTTCCTTTTTTCTTTATGCAAGGGACTTTGGGAATTGGCCATTGTATTTACATGGTTTGCTGCAAGACAAGAATTCTACCGGGAGGTAGGTTGTAAGCTGAATCTCAAAAGAAACTTCTCTCCCGTAACTCTCACAAACCCATAAACAAACTAAGGAAGTAGATAGGTGGAAGAAAGAACCAAAGTATAGATCCATCTCAGGTTCTAATTCTGACATGAATCCTCCATAACTTCATGATCTTGAGCCAGTCACTTAAGGAAACTGAGGACAAGAGAAATCTATAAAATATTAAAGTGTATTATCTCTGTTCCAAATCAGGTTTGGGCTTTATGATTCTATGGCTTAGATGCTGCCTAGTTTGATAAGGGCGAAACAAATACAAATATAAAAAATGGGTTATTGCAAAGTGAATAAGGTGTAAAAAATGAGCAAAATTATATCGGTAGAATTATCCAATTTAAAAACATTTACAGGATATTAAAACTTTATAATAAATAATTCTTAAATCATAATATTTAACTGTATGCAATAGTCACAATGCTCACTATTGATTCCAAAGAAATTTTTACATGTAGATTCTATTCCAAGATATACAATGTATATTCTATTCCTTTAGATTTGGCAACTTCATGTTATAAAGTAACATAATGCATTTTTCAGAGTAATGAAGCCACTACCATGGTTCATTTAGAGTGAGCTGCTAATTACATCCATTTATAACAGCCACAGACTGAGGATCAATAACTTGGTAGACTGTAAGTGCTTTTTGAAAAACTGTTTCAAATTTACGTTAACCTAGATACTTTTTAAATGAGTCCATTCTCCTTACTCTTTAGGAAAATTATTAGGTATATATTAACCCCATCTTCCTATTTCTTTAGGACAGATGGGAAGTAAAAGAATAAATTTTTATATCATTAATTATGATATAAATTATTCAAAAGCCCGAAGAATATCTTCATGTAAAAATGCTATAGTCTTATGGGCTATATGAGTTAAGGTTTAAAGCCATTACATTAATAACATCAATACAAACAGCAAAGGATCAATGAGAAAAATTCTAATGCTTGATGAGTTGGCAAGTCATATAAAATAAAACTTTATGCTATATATAAAATTACCAAAATTTGATTTGTTACTATTTGTAAAAACCAATATTGCTTCAGTTATAATACTTCTACATTTTGCATTCTAAAAATTTAAACAAGGAAACTTCATTAAATTTTATTTCTAATAAAAAGGCAAAGAAAGGAGAATGAAAAATTCCACAAATTTTCCAAAGGTTCTAATTTTATTCTGTTCCTTAAAGTGGAATATTACATTGAAAAGATTTCAGAACATATAGGAAAACTGTGAAGTTACGCTTACCAGGACTGTTAAAGCAAATTATGCATTTTGCAAAACTGAAATGTCAAGAAGATATAAAATACTCTATCATAAGATCTTAAAAACAGCTTAGTAAACATCAAGTTAAGACAAATAAATGATGATTCTCTTGCCATGGACAGGAGTAGTAACAAAAATATTTTAACAGTTGGCATGTCAAAACATGGGTCATAGGGATAAAGGAGGAGCTAGAGGCCACCTACAGGCCATATATTACTATTTCACTTACAAGACTGTAGGGAGGTTCAGGGAGTCATGCAGAGGGAGCCACAGCATCTTAAGAGAAGAGTTCTCTGGCTACCTTGGAAATATTTCCATTACTATCAGCATAGCTACACCCATGTATACCTGATGCATATCAGCTCTGGCTGTTTGTATAATTCTTAAATACAGATTTAAAAAGCATTAAGCAATTGTTTAAGTCTTTGTAAATCTATTACTCGTTACTGGAGAAAATGTTAACTATTAATTTTGGCAGTAGCTACCAAGCAATATCTAATGAAGGAAGTTCAGGGGAAGGAATAAAAACTTAAAGATGAAAGCTTTTTTTTTTTTTTAAATTTTCAAAATGAAACATAACAATTAAAAAAATACTTAATGGCATTATCAAAAATTTTTTAAAAATGAAAATATGAGGTTACACCTTCAAGTAATGACCAAGATGACAGAATTTAAATATATTTCTCCCTAAATAAAGAACACCGTTAGAATAAAAAGCTTCAATCACACTTAAGACTGGAGAATCATATAAATGGATGAGAAATCCAAATAGATACCTAAATAATAAAATTTTGACATGGTAGTTTTTCACCAAAATACTGTGTTCATAGTAAGCTGGATTTTTGTATATTAAATTTCCTGGAGTTGGTATTCAACTATTGCTATTTAGCAGTTGATGTCTTAAGAACAAGCAAAATCATAAGAAAGAAATAGCAGCATAATTTAAAAAACATTTGGTGCAATGTTACAGAGATGTAGGGGGTGGTCTATATAGAACTGCACAGTTAAAAAGTGTTTCAAATCATTTTTTATTTGATAGATCTCCTAGATGGAATACATCAATATGAAGAGCAGGAATTTGTTGTTGTTTATTGTCCTCTTTTTGCAAGGGATTAAAATCACCTAGCAACCTCTATGTTGTAGAAACCAAAACAGAATAGTTGGTTGTCTACTACCAGTTCATCCAAAACAGAAGAATGCAAGCCAGCAGAAAAGCCCCTTGCTGCACTATGGTGCTCTGACACATATTTTCATCACATGACAAGGTAAAAATCATCAAGACATGCCCAGGAAAAGAATCTCCTATAAAAGCATATTAAGTCTAACTAAATTGAGAGCTTACAAACCCTGGACACACAGTCAAGAGATACACATACACACACACTCCAAAAAATAACAAAAGACTTAACCAAAGAGTATATTCATCATAGTTTAGAGAGGGGACTCAAAAATGGAAACTTTGTTAAGGGCTTTAAAATATTCTAGGTAGAAACATATATGGGCATAATAATTTATAGAAGCAGATTTTATTTTTTGAACTTAATTTTATAGAGGCAAACAAGGAATGATTGTTAAAGTAGGACAGGAGGTGGGGGAATCAACTTTAACACAGAGTAATAAATATGAGGATTTGAATTATAGAGATTTATAAAGGGACAATATCAATTAGAATGTGAAATGCTGTTTGTGATAATGGAACAGAGCAAGGTAAATGATAGAGCATCTTAATACTTCAGAAAGGTTTTTTTTTTTTTTTTTTTGAGTGTCATATTCCAGAGTATAGGAAATAAGGTCTGCAATAAACATAACTTAGCTCCCTAGTAAAAAAAAAAAAAAAAAGAAACTACATATTTTAAAAGAAAAGAGCTTAATAATTTTAGGACATGTGTACATATATTTTAAATATATAAGAGCAGGAAAAATAGCAGGTATGTCACAATTTGTATTTTCCTCTATGTATTAATGACGGAGGTTTTGGACTGTGGGGCAACATTTTTAGATAGTGAAAGAATAAAATCACCATTTTTAAATCACCACGGAGCAAAGTGGATTTTTGGGGAAAAAAAAGAGTCACTAACTTTGCCTTTAGAGAAAAATGTCTGGAAAAGCCCTCTGTGCCAAGTTGACACAGGTCCATAAGCCATGGACATCAATACTCAATGTCTTGATTCCTCATTGGTTCTGAGTAGATGAGAAGGTAAATGAAAAATGGAGCATCTAACTCCTTATACTTGGAGATGTTAAAGTGTTATTTCTAAAAAGTCTCAACTGTCACCTGACCAGAAAGGCACACCTACTCTAAGCCCCAAGAATGAACCAGTAAAGGAAGGGAAACACACAAATGAATAACCATTCACACACGCATGTTATTTCAGTGGCCATTAAAAACCAGATAATGCTGCAGACTAAAAACCGCTCTTCTTATGAGAAAGATGAGTAATACTGCAGAACCTAAATAGTGGGATAAATTTACTCAGGTCTCACTAGGAATGCAGCTGCTTTACACTGCAGACAGTCTTATAGTGGGATGTCAGTCTTCCTTTCAGCAAGTGCCAATGAAATGACTTAACACTCCAGGTTTACGCCAGGTCAGTGTACACAGGTCATGTCCAGAGCCATGAATGAAGTCATGCTTTATCAGAAAGCAGGTCAGAGGTGACATAAATCATGGAAGTGTAACAGTTGACTAAAAATAACTTTCTATTACAAGCTGTCATTTCCTAAATGAAGAAGATACACACCCTCCTTTTTTTTTTTTTTTTTTTTTGAGGTGTGTTTGAGGGGAGATCCTCACATAAAACTGAACAAATCTTTCCTCTTCAACACCATAAGAAAAGTCATGGAGTCTGTAGGTACATGAATTTGGCTGGTAGCCTTTGATGTGCTATAGGCACTGACTGGAGCTTCTTGAATTATGCCTATTAACTGCCTCTGGACATCCTATACCTCCACTTCCATTCACCTTTTCATGAAGGACCAGTGCTAACTGTTCACTGTAAGTAAGTTGATAGGTCAGTTAAGAAGGAAATTAGGTTATTTTTCCTTAACCTTAGGTTGGAAAACAGTGTCAAAAGAGGACTTGGGGGACACCTGGGTGGCTCAGTGGGTTAAGCCTCTGCCTTTGGCTCAGCTCATGGTCTCAGGGTCCTGGGAGCAAGCCCCACATGGGGCTCTCTGCTCAGCGGGGAGCCTGCTTCCTCCTCTCTCTCTGCCTGACTCTCTGCCTACTTGTGATCTCTGTCAAATAAATAAATAAAATATTAAAAAAAAAAAGAGGACTTGAATTGAAACATTACAACTACCCATAAGAAAGAGAAGACATACTTGTATTGCCTAGTTTATTTTCTTTTTATAAATTTAGGTTTTTTTTTTTTTCAGGTTGCTTTGTATGTTTTTAATCAATAAACTTTATTTTTTAGAGCAGATTCAGGTTCACTCTAAAATTTAGCAGGAAGTACACAGTTGTCACATACTTCTGTCCATGCACATAGACAATCTCCCCCACTATCAACATCTCCCATTGGGGTGGCACGTTTGTTAACATGACGCATCACTAACACCCTAAGTCCACAGCTGACGTTAGGGCTTACTCTTGGTGTTGTGCATTCTGTGAGTTTTCACAGCTGTATGATGGCACGTATCCACCACTATAGTAGATTACAGAATGGTTTCACTACCCTCAAAATCCTTTATACTCTGCCTATTCATCCCTTCTTAACCCCTCATCTGTGAGAAATACTGCTGACTGTATGGTAAAAGTAAGTATAATTTTGTGAGAAAGTGCTAAACTTTCTTCCAAAGTAGCTGTATCATTTTGGATCCCCACCAGCAAGGAATGGTGTCTGTTGCGTACATCATTACCAGCATTTGGTGGGTCAGGTATATAGCACAGTATCATTGTTATTTTAATTTGCAATTCCCTAATGACATATGATGTTAATAATCTATCATATGCTTACTTGCATCTGTCTATCTCCTTTGATGAGGTGTCCATTCAGGTCTTTTGCCCATTTAAAAAATTAGGTTGCTCACTTTTTAAAGTTGTTTTGAGAATTTGAAGTGTTCTTTGTGTATTTTGGATAACAGTCCTTTATCAGATGGGGCTTTTGCAAAAATTTCTCCTAGTCTGTGGCTTGTATTCTCATTCTCTTGACATTGACTTAAGCAGAGGAGAATTTTTTTTTTCATTTTAAAGAAGTTCAGCTTAAAAATTATTACTTTCATGAATCATGTCATTGGTGTTGTATCTAAAATGTCATTGCCATACATAAGCTCTTCTAGGTTTCCTCTTATGTCATCTCTAGAAGTTTTACAGTTTTGCATTTTACGTTTATGTCTATGATCCTTTTTGAGTTAATTTTTGTGAGAAGTTTAAGGTCTGTGACTAGATCCATGTTGTTGCATGCGGATGTCCAGCTGTTTCTGCACCATTTGTTTAAAGACTGTCTTTGCTCTACTGCATAGCCTTAGCCTTTGTAAAAGATCAGTTGACCGTATTTATGTGGATCTATTCATGGAGTCCCTATTACGTTGAACGGGTCTATTTTTCTAGCCTTTCACCAGTACCACACCCTATTGATTGATGTAGCTTTACAGTGAGACTTGAAGTTTTGTCAGTCCTCCAACTTCATTCTTTTCCTTCAACATTGTGTTTGAATACTGGGTTTTCTTCTCTCCAAATATACTTCAGAATTCATTTGTTGATATTCGTAAATGCTGGGATTTTGAATGAAATTGTGTTGGATCTATAGATTAAGTTGGGAAGAACTGACATCTTGATAATATTCATAAACATGGGCTATCTCTTTTTTTTTGGCATTTTAAAAAATCAGAATGCTGTAGTTTTCCTCATATAGATCTTATACCTATTTTGTTAAATTTGTACCTAAGCATCTCATTTGGGGGGATACTAATGTAAACGGTAATGTGTTTTCAACTTTAAGTTCCACTTACTCATTGTTGATATATAGGAAAAGTGATTGACTTTTTATTTATTTATTTATTTGAAAGACAGAGATCATAAGTAGGCAGAGAGACAGGTGGGCGGGGGGGGAAGTAGGCTCTCCACTGAGCAGGGAGCCCCAATGCAGGGCTCAATCCCAGGACTGTGAGATCATTATCTGAGCCAAAGGCAGAGGGTTAACCCACTGAACCACCCAGGTGCCCCGTGATTGAGTTTTGTATATTAATGTTGTACTCTGCGACCTTTTTGTAATTGCTTATTAGTTGCAGGAGATTTTTTGTTGATTAACAGGTTTTCTACATAGTCGATCATGTCACTTGGGAAAAATGATGCCTTTATTTCTTCTTTTCCAATCTATATACCTTTTATTTCCTCTTCTTGGCTTATTGCATTAGCTAAGACTTCCATTACTATGTTGAAAAGGAGTAGTGAGAGGAAACATCCTTCGCTTGTTCTTGATCTTAGAGGAAAAAATTTGAGTTTCTTACCATTAACTATGATGTTAGGTGTAGGCTTTTTTTAGATGCTCTTTATCACGTTGAGGAAGTTCCCCTCTATTCTTAGTTTGCTGAGTGTTTTATCATGGATAGGTGTTGGGTTTTGCTAAATGCTTTTTTTTTTTTTTGCTTTTGTTAAATGCTTTTCATGGATTTGACCATGTGGCTTTTCTTCTTCTAGCTTGTTAGTGTGATCAATTCATTAACTGATTTTTGCATGTTGGACCAACCTTGCATACTTGAAACAAATCTAACTTGGTCATAGCATATGATTCTTTTAATCTATTGTGGGATTTGACTTGCTAATATTTTGTTGAGGATTTTTCCATCTGTGTTAATGAGAGATATTGTTCAATAGAGCTTTCTTTTAATATTGTTGTCTAGTTTGGGTATTAGGGCAATGCTGGTCTTAGAATGATTAGGAAATATTCTCTCTGCTTCTGTTCTCTGAAAGAGATTATAGAGAAGTGATATAATTTCTTCCTTAAATGTTTGGTAGAATTCACCAGTGAGGGGCACCTAGATAGCTCAGTCATTAAGCATCTGCCTTTGACTCAGGTCATGATCCCAGGGTCCTCAGATGAAGCTCTGCATGGGGCTCCCTGCTCAGAGGGAAGCCTGCTTCTCCCTCTCCCAATCCCCCTGCTTGTGTTCCCTCTCTTGCTTTGTCTCTCTCTGTCAAGTAAATAAAAATAAAAATCTTAAAAAAAAAAAAAAAAAAGAATTCACCAGTTAACCCACACAGACCTGATGCTTTCTGTTTTGGAAGGTTATTAATGATCGATTCATTTCTCTAGTAAATAAAGGCCTATACAGATTTTCTAATTCTTCTTGTGTGAGTTTTGGCACATTGTGCCCTTTCAAGGAATTGGTTCTTTTTATCTCAGTTACCAATTTATGCACATGGACTTGTTATTTTATTATCTTTTTAATGTCCATGGGATCTGTAGTGCTGCTTTCTTTCATTTCTAATATTAGTTACTTGTATCTTCTTTTTATCTTAGCTACCTGGCTAGAGGCTCATCGATTTTATTTTTTTTTTATTTTATTTTTTTTTAAAGGAACTAGCTTTGGTTTGGTGGCTTTCTTTACTGCTTATCTATTTTCATTTTCACTGACTTCTTTAATTTTTAGGGTTTTGTTTGTTTAAAATTTTTTTTTGCTTATTTTAGATTTAATTTGCTCTTTTTCTAGTATCCTAAGATAGAAGCTTAGATTATTGATTTTAGAACTTCTTTTCTCATATATGCATTCAAAGCTATAAATTTCCCTCTAAGCACTATTTTTATTTATTTATTTATTTATTTATTTTTTTAACATTTAATATCTTTTTATTATGAAAAAATTCTCAGCTAATTAGGAACTGAAAGAACTTCCTCAGTCTGATAAAGACAACTCAAAATATCTAATACTATACTTTATGGTTAAAACAGGGAAGGTTGCCAGTATAAGCACTATTTTTATTGCATCACACAAATTTTGACATTTTCATTTAGTTCAAAATTTTTCAGATTTATAATAACTTTCATTGTGCCTTTAACACTGTGGTTGCAGGTCCCCTCAGACAGTGAAATCCTCTGATCGCAAGAAATTCACAAAAATTGAGTGAAGTAGGCACTTTGAGTGAAAACAAAAGTAGCACTGAAACTACATGACAAATCAGTGTCAAGTAGAGTAGTTCAAATATTTTTATATTTGTCTATATTGTGATTCCTTCCTTTATCCATGTGTTACTTACAAGTATGTTGTTAAATCTCCAAGTATTTAGGATTTTCCAATGATCTTCCTATTATTGATTTCTGATTTAATTCCCTTGTGGTCTGAGAGCAGACATTATATAATTTCTATTCTTTTAACCTTGTTAAGGTGTGTTTTGTAGCCCAAAATGTAGTCTATGTTAGTTAAATATTCCATGGGAACTTGAATATGTAATCTGCTGTTATTGGATAAAGTAGTCTATAGATGTCAATTATATTGAGTTGATTGATGGAGCTACTGAGTTCAACTATATTCTTACTGATTTTCTGCCTGCTGGATCAGTCCACTTCTGACAGAGGAGTGTTAAAGTCTTCAATTATAATAGTGAATTCATCTATTTTTCCTTGCAGTCCTATCCGTTTTTGCCTCATGTATTTTGACACTGTTAGATGTATGCATGTTAAGGACTGCTTGAAGACAGACATAAGAAGAAGTTTGAAGACAGACATAAGAAGACATAATGCTATGTCTTCTTGGAGTACTGACTTCTTTATCATTAAGCCATGTTTTTCTTGTCTAATAACTTTCTTTGCTCTGAAATCTGCTGTTTGAAATTAACGAGCTCTCCCAGCTATTCTTTTGATTAATGTTAACACGGTCTATATTTCTCCATTTCCTTACTTTAAAAAAAAAAAGTTTTATTTATTTTAGAGAGATAGCATGACAGTGGGGAAAGGCAGAGGGAAAGAGAGAATCCCAAGCAGACTCTATGCTGAGTGTGGAGCCAGACATGAGGCTTGATCTCATGACCCCAACATCATGATGTGAGCCGAAATCAAGAGTCAGATGCTTAACCAGCGGAGCCACCCAGCCACCACTCCATCTCTTTACTTTTAATCTACATGTCTTTATATTTAAGGTATCTTTTATATAATATATAGTTGGGTCTTACTGTTTTATCCACTCATTATTTTTTTTAACTGGTCAATTAGACCACTGATACTTAAGGTGATTATTGGTACAGCTGAATTAATATCTGCCATATTTATTATTATTTTCCTAATTGTTGACTTTCTTCTTTGTACCTATTTTTGTCTCCCACCTTTTTCTCCTTTTGTATTTTTTTTTTAAGATTTTATTTATTTGACAGAGAGGAAGAGATCACAAGTAGGCAGAGCAGCAGGGAGAGAAGGGAAAGCTGACTCCCTGCTGAGCAAAGAGCCCAATGTGGGCCTCGATCCCAGGACTCTGAGATCCAGACCAAGCTGAAGGCAGAGGTTTTAACCCACTGAGCCACCCAGGCGCCCCTCTCCTTTTGTATTTTTTTTTTTTAAGATTTTATTTATTTATTTGAGAGAGAGACAGTGAGAGAGAACATGAGCGAGGAGAAGGTCAGAGAGAGAAGCAGACTCCCCGTGGAGCTGGGAGCCCGATGTGGGACTCGATCCTGCGACTCCGGGATCATGACCTGAACCAAAGTCAGTCGTCCAACCAACTGAACCACCCAGGCGTCCCTCCTTTTGTATTTTTTTTTCCTCCTTTTGTATTTTTAATTGAGGTTTTTATATATTTCCTTTTTTTTTTCTTTCTTAGCATTGTAGTTATATTTCTTCTTAAATCTTCTTTAGTGGTGCCCTAGAGTTTGCAATGTGCATTACAACTAATCCAAGTTCACTTTCAAATAACACTATACCACTTCTTGGGTAGTGTGAGTACCTTATAATAACAAAATATTCCTAATTTCTCCTCTTGTCTCTGTATCATTACTGTCATTTATTTCATTATACACTTAGTACATTATACACATTATACATTATACATTGTTATTATGTTGAATAAACTAATTTTTGTTAGAATTAAAAGAAGAAACACTAAAGATTTTCTTTTACCTTCAGTTTTTTACTCTCTAACATTCTTCCTTTCTTTATGTAGATCCTAGTTTCTGATCTATGTCATTCTATTTTTGCATAAAGAGCTTTCTTAAAATTTCTTGGAAGGAAGATTACTGTCAACAAATTTCCTCAATTTTTGTTTGTCTGAGAAAGTCTTTATTTCTCCTTCACTTTTGCAGGAAAATTTCACAGGGTATAGCATTCTAAGGTGGTTTTTTTGTTTGTTTATTTGTTTGTTTTGTTCTCTCAACACTTTGAATTTCTCCCTCCCCTCTCTTCTTGCTTGTAATGGTGTCCCAGCAGAGGTCAGATGTAATCCTTATCTTTTTCCTCTATAGGTAAGGTGTTGTTTTCCTCTAGCTTATTTCAAGCATTTATCTTCGATTTCAGAAGGTGGAATATGGTATGCCTACATGCAGTTTTTGTTTTGCTTTTGTTTTTTGGTATTTATCCTACTTGGTATTTCCTGAACTTCCTGGATCAGTGGTTTGGTGTTTGATGTTAACCTGGGAGACACTCATTACGGCTTTAAATATTGTTTCTATGCCTTTCTCTCTTCTCCTTCTGATAGTTCCATCATGTCTATATCACATCTTTTATAATTATCCCACAATTCTTGGATATTATTTTTTCCCTATTTTCAGTTTTAGAAGCTTCCAGTCATATTCTCAAGATCAGAGAGTCTTTCCTCAGTCATATCCAGTCTACAAATTAATTCATCAAGGTATTTCTGTCATAGTATTTCTGATCTCTAGCATTTCTTTTTCTTTCTAAAATTTTCATCTCTCTGCTTACTTGTTGGAGGCTACGGCATGGTTGGAGTCGAGGATCAAACCAGGCCCTGACTTGTGTCTCCTTCAAAGTCCGGACACCTTGACAAGGTTAAGGACAGGAAAGTTGAGTAACACTGAGAAAAGGGTCTGTGCTACGTGTTGTGCGCTTGCCTACGTGACTTCCCACACACTCTCCCTACAGAAGGGAACAATGTGGCCAAAGTCCTGAGTTCTTAGTCCTTGTTGTTCTGTACCTCCCATAACCCATTCCCTGGTTGACTGTCTTGCTAATGGCATTAGCCGAGACTACCTGGCATCACGAGGTTTGCTTGTAGTTAATGTAAACTTGTTATAGAAACTTGCGGTCATCTGACTAGATACTGATGTATTACTCCTCCTATTGTTGTCTGACTTATAAATGCTTGTAAGATGTGGAATAAAATCGGTACTGTTGGACATCCTCCTCAGTGCTCCTCCTGCCCCCATCTCTTTGTCTCTTAATTTCTTTTCACCATTCTCTTAACCCTCACGTTTTCCTGGTCGATTTGTCGCGCTAGCTGCGGCATTACATTATCCATCTATTCTTGCATCATGTCTACTTTTTTTCATTAAAACCTTCACCACGTGGTGGGTGTTAGAGAGGGCACGGATTGCATGGAACACTGGGTGTGGTGCAAAAATAATTAATACTGTTACACTGAAAAAATAAAAAATTAAAAAATTAGAAAATAAAGTCTAGTTTGATGTAAAAAACAAAAACAAAAACAAAAAACCTTTCACACATTAATCACAGCTTTTTAAAAAAAATTCCCAGTGTGATAGTTCCAACATTCTTGCCTTATTTAATTCTGGGTCTGAAAGTCTCTTCGAACAGTCTTTGAACAGTTTTTGCCTTTTAGCATACCTAGTAATTTTTTGCTTTAAGCTGGACAAGATGTACTGGGGAAAAGGAACAGCAGTAAAGGGGCCTTTAGTGATGCAGTGGTAAGGTGTGGAGAGATGGGAAGCATTCTATTGTCATATGATTAGGTTCCACCTCAGTCTTTTGGTCAACCTGCACTTCACCAGTGCTTCTCGTGCCAACTGCTTCTTCCCTAAGTGGGAAGGGATAGCTGGAGGGGCTTGAAGGTACATTATTTCCTTTCCCCCACACAGAAGGTTAGAAGGAACTGAAGTTGGGAATTTCCCTTTCCTCAGCATTTTAGGCTCCGGTAAAATAGTTTCTTTTGACAGCAGGCCTTGTTAAGAAGAACAGAATGTTCTGGCATATTTCACAATGATTCCTCTCCGCACCTACTGAAGTACAAGGGGACTTTCCTCTAATATTTACTGAGGGGACTGGTAGGACACCTGAAGGTAAAACTCATGAAAGTGTGGGGCTCCCTGTCACTGAGTTCCCCTGGGTTTTTACTCTATGATTTATCCATGCGGAACCTCCAACAATCTGTTTCACCGTTCAGGTCTTTTTGCCCTGGCATTGGTTCCTATGGACGTTTCTACTTGTGTGGGTTTCTGCTCCAGTAGTTTGTGGTTCTCTGTATTCGCTGGTCTCTCTACTTTTGGGGGTAGTGGTTTGCCTTGTGACCTCACCTCTCTAACAGAGCTAAGAAAAGTTGTTGATTTTTTTCAGTTTGTTCAGCGTTTTATTTGTGGGGATGGTAAGCTCCTTACATGTCAAAGAGGAAACTGGAAACCGTAAGGTTTTTTTAATATAATTTTTTAAACTTTTTAACCATATGTAATCCCAGTAATATATCAAGTCTTCTTTTTCAAATATGTATTAGGAAATACTAGTGACTATAAATTCTGTGTGTGTGGCAAGCCACTTCTCAAAAAGGGTTTTTACAATGTACAAATAATTTTTTTTAGAAAAAAGCAGCAGTAAACTGTCTTTTAAGGCCTATCAAATAAAGTATAGGCTTACCATGGTTATGTGCCTATATTTATTCTTTTATTTCTTTGATATCCATAAGGTTTTTTTTTTCGTAAGTTTTTATTCATATATGTACTCTAGTGACAGAATTGAAATTCTAAGTGAAAATGGAATTAGCATATTCAATTCATGGTTGTAATAATATTGTCAACGTGTATGTTGACAGAGAGATCTATGGTCTTTTGAAGCCATTGCTACCTACTATTAAGAAATGATATGGAGTTGAGCCTGAAACAATGTGTGGTTTGGGGCACTGACCCTTTGCACAGTCAGAAATCCATGTATAACTTTTAACTCCTCAAAACTTAACTATTAATAGCCTATTATTGACCAGAAGCCTTACCAATAACATAAGCAATCAACACATACTTTGTATATGTACTATATGCTGTATTCTTACCATAAAGTAAGTTAGAGAAAAAAACATCTGTGTATAAGTGGACCCAAGCAATTCAAACCTGTGTTGTTCAAAGGTCAACTGGATACTATTTTTGTAAGCATGAATAAAATGTTTTATATTTCCATGTGTATATCCACTGCTAGTCAATATTTTGTTAAATTGAAGTCCTAAAGAAGTCTCAAGATTTTTCACAACCAGCATTAGTCTCTATTAAATTATAATCCTGTTTATACTGGTTTGTTAAGAGGAATTCTCTTAATGATAGTAGACTGACTTCAAATATGTTTTAATTGTCATGTAATTAATAACTGAAAAAATGGACTTTTGTATTCACTGAGTAATAGAGAAAATAAATCAGCAAATTTCTTTGGATTTCCTAGTCTCATCAACTTTGCACTCTCATACCAAATCTGTCATTTTCAAAACTAGAAAATATTTCCTTTACTTACTAAATGACTCAATATTATCACAAAATTTTCAATAAACTTGATTTTTTCTTAAAAGATAATCCAGGGGGCATCTGGGTGGCTCAGTGGGTTAAGCCTCTGCCTTTGGCTCAGGTCATGATCTCAGGGTCCTGGGATCAAGTCCCGCATTGGGCTCTCTGTTCAGCAGGGAGCCTGCTTCCCCCCTCTCTCTGCCTACCTCTCTGCCCACTTGTGATCTGTCAACTAAACAAATGAAATATTTTTTAAAAAAAGATTAATCCAGGAATTTATCACTCTCCTATACTGTACACAGTAAATAGCATTTTTATGTACATTTTCCTTTAAGGATTAAAGATAGGTAAAATTTTTATCCTTCATTTTGGCATGCAGGAGTGAACTTCCTCTTAAAAGCAAAATCTATATTCTTAAGAGGTATGAAAAACAGAATACTTTTTCACATCTATTCTCTGAAGGAATATTTAAGGCTTTGTTAATGGAAATAAGACCAAAGTAACTTTGCTCTCTGCCCTGTCAGAAAAGCATTACCATTGCATAAAAACATAGTAGTAACACAGCCAACTTAGAAAAAAAAATGTTAATTACCCCATCAGTTTCCTTTTCTTTTCTGCCCCTATCAGTTTCATTACCAAAAATACATCATCTACTAGAACACCTCTGATGAATACTTTTTCCCTTGCTGAAAGAATTTTTTTTAATTGGACAGTTTCATTATTGACTCCACCATTATTCTCACATTATGAGAGGTATTGCTGAAAGGGCAAAGACCATCTGTAAGAAACCTCGAATTCAACCTCAACAGTTTTAAAATGTTTCTCATAAACATACAGGCATTTGAATGTAATACTATTTTTTCCTTGAAAGGAAATAATGTGGCCACTTAAAAATGCAGTAAAATAAATATTTGTTTAACATCTGCAATATGCCTCAACTTGTCATATATAATATAGATCTCATGTGTGGACTTTTAAATTGAGTGAAATTTCAGAAAATGTTATTTTGTCCAAGTCCTTCATTTGATAAATGAGGAAATAGTAAACTTCCTGCCCAGCATCACATGAAAAGTCAAAGAACTCATTTAAAGTCAACAGCACCTTTTTGCTATACAAAGTATGCACTAATTCTGTTTGGCCTCTGAAAAATGCATGCAATGGACATATGAAAGAGATGATAAGCCCTGGAAGAAGGTTAGAAAACAGACTTCCAAAAAGAGGTAAAGACAAGCATGTGAAAACAAATAATGCAATCTGAAAGACACTAGTCTATTTTTGCAGGTCTGTTCACAAGTATGAATGTTGCCTTATCTTTTTCAACATCTCAGGTACCACACCGAACTCTTTACTATATAGGGGAAAATATAACATTGGCAGTATGAACCAGCATCCTTTATCAAAAAGCAGTTGTAGCTCAAGATCTGTACCTTGCACCAATGTAGAATTTAAAGATCTCAGATGCCTCAGTAAGTTATACTGCTTACAATTTTTTTTTTTGACCTCTGCTTTTTCTTCTCATCTTCCTGCCATTTTTTAAAGAACTGGTTTCTGTTTCCTGGTTACATATCATTATGTCAATGAAACATACTAAAACTCATATTAATTCTTCTCTGATTTCAGAAAGTTCTCTATATTTGGAAGAAAAGTAAAGAAAGAGCTACCCTACCTGTTTGTATCTCATTTCACTAGCATTGAGTATGGCATTACTCATTATGGGTTTCTTATTCTACTAAATCTTTGGAATGAGAATTCTCTACAAATACTGGTCTACCTTCAACAAATACTGATTTTAGTTTTTATAATGTTTCAGGCACTGTGCTAGATACTGGAGATAACATTTTGAACAAAACAGAAGTAGAATGCCCATCATGGAGCTTACAAATCAAACTCAAATTCTGCAGGATTTTGAACTGTTAATAATAAGTTACAATAAAAGCAGCAAGAAAAATGCACTTAAAATACTATTATTTTAGCCATATCTAAAATGAATAAAGAAGGTACTTCAAAACCAGTGGAAAACTTGCATATGAGGAATGATCTATCTATAACCATTTTTCACTATGAAATAAATACCAAGTTCACTTGAACCCAGAATTAAGGACCAACCGAATATTATCTCATCATGACAATAAATACTGAGAGATACTGGAAATTTTGCTATCTCTTCCAGCCCAGAAGGGAGATGGTAGTCACAGAACTGAACAAAAGGAAGCAAAAGAAGAACACAGGCAGTGCTCATCTTCAGGAGGCTTGAGCTCCAAAGTCTATTTATAAATCAGTTGTTTAAAACTTAAAGTCATTTTGCAAATCATGCTTATATTTAGAAGCAGTCACAGAAGCCTCTTAAACACACAATATAACTGAAATACTACTCAATTACAATAACATCAGAAAGTTCAGTCGCAGGCACCTGGGTGGCTCAGTTGGTTGAGCGACTGCCTTCAGCTCAGGTCATGATCCTGAAGTCCAGAAATTGAGGCCAAATTGGGCTCCCTGCTCAGCAGGGGGTCTGCTTTCCCCTCTGACCTTCCCCCTTTCATGCTCCCTCTCTCTCTTAAATAAATAAAATCTTAAAAAAAAAAAAGTTTAGTTGCTAACATATATATGGTAATGTAGTTATAAACATTTCTTTCTCTGTTGCTCTATTTTTTTTTTTTTTTTTTTACAAAATTTCATTCATTCCTTAGGATTTGAGTGCAAAAAAAGGTTTCCTTAAGAAGAGTCAATCAAGGGGCGCCTGGGTGGCTCAGTGGGTTAAGCCGCTGCCTTCGGCTCAGGTCATGATCTCAGGGTCCTGGGATCGAGTCCCGCACTGGGCTCTCTGCTCAGCAGGGAGCCTGCTTCCCTATCTCTCTCTCTCTCTCTCTGCCTGCCTCTCTGCCTACTTGTGATTTCTCTCTGTCAAATTAATAAAATAAAAAAAAAAAAATCTTTAAAAAAAAAAAAAAAAAAGAAGAGTCAATCAAATGATATAAGAATTTGGGCAAATTAAAATTTAATTTTTAACATTTAAAAAAGATCAAGTGGATTGGGAAAATATAGAGAGAAAACAGATGGAACATATGAGAGGGAATTTAATACACCAGAAAAATAAATTGAGGTCAGTTAGCACGAGTTCCATAAAGAGAGAAAAAAAATACAGGGGAAGAAATAATCAAAGGTATAATAGAAGAAAAGTTCCTAAAGTGGAAAGAAGACATTTTTTTTTCTAGATTATACAGAATCATTTAGGGCTGAGAAGGATGGATATTTAAAGAGCTATGCCTAGACAGATCTGGATTTTGATTTTCCTGTGAGCTTTTAATTTTCTAGGTGGAATTTCAGAACTGACAAGATAAAGATCCTAATTACCATTTAAATAAGAAAAAAAGTTATCTAAAAAAGATGGAATCAAACTTTTATCAGATGTCTCATTAGCAACACTGGATAAAAGTCTCCCAAGTTTTGAGGGGAGATTACTTTGAACCAAGGAGCATATATATAATAAATTATTAATTAACTCTGAGAAAAAAATAAAAGTGTTTTGGATATGCAAGGACTCAGTTTCCTTCCTACCCACCATTTCTGGAAAACAAAAACAAGAATAAACTCTTGGGGACTTATGCAAGGAGAAAAGGTTGGGGGGGGGGGACCAAATACCAAGCAAGACAAGGGACTGAAATAATACAGCAGCTCTAATCAGGAGAATAATGAAAAGAAACTAATTCAGAAAAAAGGAAGTAGACAGCATAGGGAAAAATGACTTGAAGAGGAAGGTATATTTCATTCACCAAGTGATACAATTAAGAAATTGGAAAAATCATTGTGAGTGATGAAGGCATATAATTCTTCTATCAAGGACACAAAATAAGAAGTTTAGAATTTTCAAGAAAAATTTAAGACTCACAGAAAATTGTTAAGTCCAAATGTGAAAGAAACTAATATATGGCACAATTTTGAGGAGTTAAAGGACTCTAAGAAAATACAATCTATTTTATCTTGGTGCTTAAAGTATTATCTTCAGAACAAACCAAATTTTAATGCTATGGGATCATTTTTTTTTTCCTTCTCTACATATTCAACCATAGCCTCGGTATTATACTGGAATCTATTTATTATAATCATGACATTATAAATGCTGTGGGTTTTCTTTTCTCAATTAGCACTGAGCTACAAAGCACAGGAGAGACAGCTATAGGTGAAGAACATAATACAAATATTATAGACTTAGCAACAGAAAAGGTATAGAATACAAAAATTGGCAGAAGGCAAGGGAGAAAAGTAGATGAAATGAGAAATACTAATATTCATATCCTGCATAGTGGGGAGTCAGGAAGCTATGGTTTGATGTTGATAATTTGGAAAATTCAGTATATTACTGTAGGAAAAAATAATAAAGACATACTTCTAATTACATTATTTTAAATTATTTTTGTTGTTATCATGTACCTGTATTTTTTGAAAAGTCACTGTAGAAACTAACCAGTCAAACATCTCCATTTCTGTGTTCCTTATTTCTGAGAAATGATAGTTCAGACAGGGAGGGTCATCAAGAGTATTTCCAACCCACAAGTCCACCTGCAGGCATATATGTATACTGAGGGCCTGCTATGTACTTGGCTGCATACTAATTACTGTGGGGGATTCAATGAATATACAAATTATGATCCTGGCTCTCAAGGAAACTTCTATCATGATGAAAGGAGGTAGTTGCTGACACATAAATAGTTGATATATTTTAAACTGTTAAGTAATTGGGAGACACTCCAAAACATCTTTCACAAGGGCCCCAAATCCCATGACACCACCATGTACGGAATCTTCATTCTCATGGGAAGTCCCTGGGATTAGCACAACAAGACTATCATCTATCTTTAAGCAAGGTGTGCCAAAGTATCTGTTTTTGTTCCTAAAAACAGGCTATGAAACAGAGTTAGAATAAGGAACATCTACAATCCTTAGTAGTTTTGAAATCATATGTGCTACCGTTCTATATCTCTACGGACAAGTTTGTATCCTTTCAATATACCTGATATAATAAAAGATGATTGTGAACAGAAGAAACTACAGACTCGTAATTTGTATCCTGATTGAAATAATAAAAGGGATGGAAATAATCTTTCCTTCTAGGGTCCTTCTTCAGTGACAATGCTGTTAAGACTTGTGTAATCTCTGTGGGCCCCCAACGTTGAGAAAGTCATGCCAACTCTTGTGCCTAGGACCATTCAAGCAATTAAAGAATCATACCTTTGAGCAAACGGCTGGATGCATCCTGGGAAACTCCCCCTGTGACCAGTCTGTGAGTCCTACAATTTCCATCTCATTATGCTTTTTAAAAGATCATGGTATTGACTCTTTCCTATGAGTCTATATACTCTACATGGGCAATGACAATGGCTTCCTTCTTTCCTAATACATAGACGCTCAACAAACACCTGAGAAATGACCAAATAGTTATTCAATCACTGAAGTTTTGCCAAGTAATAGGTTGAATGTTTCATTATATTAACTCATTCACTTACTCCCTCTTGGCAACATGGGAGATACGAATTATTAGCTATTCCTATTTCATAGATGGGATAGCAGATTCAGAGAGGCTAAAATTACTGTGTTGAATGAAAACATACACAGTTTTTAAGAAGGAAACTTAGGATTCAACACTAGATCTTCCTGACCCAAAAGGCCAGACTGTTTAATGGCAGCCAGCTGTTTAAGAGTTCATTGTGATCCATTAGAAATAAAAAGACAGTGTAGATTCCTTTGGGGGGGAAATATGGTGAAAAGCAGGAAAAATCAGGAAATGATGGAAAGGAAGGTCATACCAGTGGGAACAACAAAGAGGAAGAAATTCATTTCTAAAAGAACAGCAGTGATGTTAAATATAATTCCTAATACATGAAGAGGTTTGACCTATTGTTTCCTCAATAAAATGGGGATATATGCCACAGACAAACAAACAAAAGAGGTGACATGAGACTAAAACAAGATAATCTCTGTAAAGCATCCAACATGGTGCTTAACACAATGTAAGAACTTAGTCAATATTGGCAATTATTAGAATGATAGATATCTATTATATAATTTGAAGCAAATGTCTTCCTCTTCCTATAGCCATAGGAAATTTTTTTTTTTTAGAAATTTAGAGGTTGGAGAGCCTCTAAAATCCTTTCCAGTTGACAACAACCTATGATTCTATATTTGAAAATGAACTATATTTTTGCAAATCTGATAAATGATTTACTGAAATGTTGAAGTAAAAGTGGCTGCAATATCATATAAGCAATTGGAAACAATTCTAGTTTACACAGCTAGATCTAAAATATAAAAACATATTCAAACGCACACATACATGCACACAGAGTTAAACCCACAGTCCAGAAAAAAACTGTTAAAAGTTCAAAGGAAGGTGGATGAAAAAGTCTTTGACAATTTGTTATAAGTAAGAGAGTCTGAAACAGATCTTTAAAATGTTCATCATTTGTGATAGAGCATTTATTCATTAAAAACTCTTTATAGTCTCCTTATATTTACATGTTTTCCCCCTCACCATTTTAGGCACATTTCCATGTTAAATGTAGATGCTGGTATTTAGTTGAATGAATGCCACCACTTTGTTATTACATATTTTCCAAAGTTATCACCTATCTTTTCTTTTCCTTTATCATCATTCTACCAGATAAGAAGGGGGTTTCCCCCCATGTGTTTGCAGATACAGGCTCTTAAACAAGAGTATAATGTTAAGCAAATTAGTTCTACCCAAACATATTCAGTGATTTTGGAAAGCATTTCTATATGTACTAGAAATGGCATATTTTCAAACATGAAACAAATAATGCATGAGGAACAATTTTAAATCATGAGAAAATGATAGCTCTAACTCCAACTGTTTCCATGCACGTATGCAGTAAGGTTACTAGAGATGGTTAAGTTGCCACAATAGCTTCTAAAAGAGGCTGAGTCAGCCTGGTTATGAGACAGAGTGACACTCTTAAGACCTTCATCACCTTCAGTCCTTGGATACTAAAGCCCTTAGTCACTGGTCCCAGTTAAAAGCTACTATTTTAAGTTCAAAGTAGAAAGCTCCTTTCGAGTGGTAACAGCAGGCTCAGTTGGTTAAGCAGCTGCCTTCGGCTCAGGTCATGATCCCAGGGTCCTGGGATCGAGTCCCACATCGGGCTCCTTGCTCGGCAGGGAGCCTGCTTCTCCCTCTGCCTCTGCCTGCCTCTCTGTCTGCCTGTGCTCGCTCGCGCTCTCTCCCTCTGTCTCTGAAAAATAAATAAAATCTTTAAAAAAAAAAAAAAAAATAAAATAACAATGTGGGGGGCTGGGGGAAAGCCTCCTTTATGCATCTACCATGCCCCATCACCGCATCCCCCTCTGTCCCAGTCAAGCATTATTATAATCAGTACTTTCTTCTCCTGCATCAATATTTGTGATCCGGGACGCTAAACAATTAATGAGATACAGACCTCTCCTTCTACCCACATTGTTGCATCACTGGTGTTCAGAATTCTGGAACAGTGTGTGTAAACATTAGAGCCATGTGTGCCTGACCACATGGGAAGGCAACAGGATGGCCAGGAACTCCTATGCAAGAGGGAATACCTGGCACCAATCTTAACATCACCAAGCCAGCTGTTTCAGCTCCTATTTGATTCCTCAGAGATCTTCTAAAAGGACCATCTAAAAGCAGTTGATACAAACGACCTTGAGGATTTTGTGTAACTTCATGATATCTGGAAAGATGCATGACATTAATTATTTTTTTGCTTTATATTCATAAACAGAAACTTTTCCTGTGGTTTGTTTAATCAACCATTTCTGCCAAGAGGACTTAACTCATATTGAGTCCAAAACATATGTGAACAGATGCACACACACTCAAACGCAGCAGTAACTGAAAGGGGATAAACTCAAACTTCATACTGCTTTTTAGCATGTATCTTTCACATTCAGTCTACCATTCTGATATTTTATAATACTAAGACAATGGCCACTAAGTTTCTCTTTATGAAGGGAGTCCACCCATTGAATAAATCAATTTTTATTGCATGCTTGCCACTTTAAGTGAAACTGAAGCACAATCAAATGAAAGTTATATTTAAATCCCTTTCCTAGCAGAAATGCATTAATTTATGGCCTTTATCAAATTCTGAGCACTTCCAGCTTATAATTGCATATAATTTAGAGTCCAACAAAGTTAAGAGAAGAAAATATTTTTGTTCTAATACAGGAGGAGATAATTCTTGTGAAAGCCCACGAATGTTCTGAATTGGCACTGTTCTTAGAAAAGCGGGGAGGGGGGCACCTGGGTGGCTCAGTGGGTTAAGCGTCTGCCTTCGGCTCAGGTCAAGATCCCAGAGTCCTAGGATCGAGTCCCGCATCGAGCCTCCTGCTCAGTGGAGAGCCTCCTTCTTCTTCTCCTTGCCACTCTGCCTACTCGTGCTCTCTCTCTCTCTCTCTCTCTGTGTCAATAAATAAATAAAGTATATATATATGTGTATATATATATATACACAGATACATATGTATATATATATATAAAAAAAGAAAAAGAAAACAATACAGATAAGTAATTTCACACAAACTTTCTCACTATTTAGGCCAAGGGTGACTAAAATGAATATATTATCTTTAGGCCAAAATAATAAAAAAGCAAAAAAAAAAAAAATATAACAAGCAAATGAAAAGAATCTTTTAAAGCCTATAGTCTACTTTTACTATATCTCAATTCAATGTATTAAAACTGTACAAAATATTTTAAATGATAAACACTAAATAAATTATATCTTTTCAAGTCCAGAAGGAACTTTACTCAGCAACAGGGATGAAAAATGCCCATTCTTAGATTTCATTGTGTTGGTTAAATGAGTCACTCTTTTGGCAATTTCCTTCAAATGAGAACAAATTCAGATGTTAAACAGCTAGACTCAATTTCTAAGTCTCATATGTAAATAAATTTGGCAGATAATCTCTAAATGATTTCAGATCTTAACTTCTCTTATACCGAACTGTACTTAAAACAAAATAGTTTTTTGATGCTTGGTTTATCTCTTGGAGAAAAGATCTCTTATTTTTAAAAGTTAAACAAATTCCTTTTGTTTATTGTACTGCATTTCAAAGATTTTAATTTTGCTATTTTTTAAAGAAAGATAGTATAATTACAAAAGAAAACATTCTATGAAAGAAGAGTTCAAACACACCAACTATTGTATTAACTAAGAGTTCTTTTTTTGATGATCTAATTTCAATTATTTGTTTCTATTTTTGGATAACCAATAGTGATATCCATCTAAAATGATCCTTAAATGCAATACAAAAGAAAAAAAAAAAACCCAAACCCTCAAAGTTCACTCATATTTTAAAGATTCCAACCAGTCAGCTTACAACTTACAATGAAAAGGACTGGAAAACATATGCCAGATACACTTTAAATTTGTGTGCTTTAACTTTTGTAAAAACTCGACTTTCTTTTTATTGATATGCATCAATGGAAAACTCTTAGAAGCTATCTGTGAAGGGAAAAGCAATTCCCTAAGTATAGAGACTTTTTTTTTGTTCTTTTAAAATAACCCAAGTCTTGATGTAGAGTTAGAAGTGGAGGAGGGCTAGGGGAGGTGTGATGAAGAAGAAGTGAAGAGGGAGGGAGACAGAAAGGAGAGGGTCAGCGCAGGAAGGAATAAGGAGGACGATCCATTAATCCCTTTCTTGAGTGTTCTGTAGTTTGAGTGTCTAGTACCGCAAGTCAGATTATGAATTCTCTTGCACTTTTAAAAAAAAATTCTCTTGCACTTTTTTTTTTTTTAAAGGCATTACTTAATGAGGCTGAGTGTCAGGCAAGCACACTTTAGTCTCAGTGGCACTGCAGAGTACAAGTAGAACCAAGGTACAATCTGCCCACATTTACCAAAATCACACACACAAAAAAGTTTGGCATAACTGGTTCTGTTTGCTGAAAGAAGAAAAAAAAAAAGATTAGTCCAGTATTAAAGCACTGCCTTTGAGACTGTGGTAGGAAAACTGCATATTGGGCGGATCCTGACCTAGACACCTTGATCTTTGGTTCATGACCCTGTCAGAGCCAGACAAGGGCTCCCTGACTATGAATTAAACTGTTTGATTCCTCCGCCCACAGACACACAAAGCCCGCACTCTCTCAGCTGTTACATAAGAGTCTCTGGAATCCTAGGATGGTGTTTGTAAATAGTGCTGCCATGCTCACGCACGCACTGTACCCACGTGTCAGATGTTGATGTGACCACGTGTAATCAGAAGCCGAGAAAGCGTCAACAAGCTCTGAAGGAAAACCTCCCTTTTCTTTGGCCCTAAAAATGAGCATGTGCCTAACAAGGAACTGACTCTAAGAGGGATTTATTTTCCTTATGTCTTCCTTTCCTTACCCACTCTCCACCACCCCTCCAACAACAAAAAAAATCAATGAGGAAGAACAGGAGAAATGACCAATCCCCATTGCATTCCCTTTCTTCTTTAAGCAGCATCTAACCAGAGGACAGTTCACAATTAACTGCCTTTTCTAATTAAGTTTGGGGCAAATTTTGAAATCTCAACAATGCATTCTGAATGTACTTTCTACCTCCTCTTATCCCAAAACTTCTCCTTTATCTTTGCTCACTTACTTCAGTGTGAACTGAAATATTAAGAGCGGTAGGGTTACACAACTACTAGACAGAGATACTCTAAGTAGACAAGTGGTTTGCAAAGTGACAATTTACATTCAAATAAAATTACAACATGACTCTATCAGCAAAAAGTATCCAATGGCTATGTTTGAGTAAAGAGAAACACAATTTAGTATTTTACCTCTCTCCTTAATTTTCATTCTCATCTACATTCACTGTATCTTTTACAATGGGTTTGTGAACATGAAACAATTAAATCATTTTTTAAAGGGGTTGAATCCTTACAATATTCAAGAAAAATGTCAATATCAAGTTTTTTATACCTAAATATGGAAAGTTTCCTATAACCTTCAGCTTTAAAGCATGACATATTATAGCAATGCAAAAAAACAAAAACAAAAACAAAACCCTGCAAAACTGTCAGTAGTAAATTAAACTAGTGATTTAAAAAACACTCTGATTTCAACGAATTCTCAAGATTTTTTTTAAAGGATTTTAAAACGCTATATTCTATATCTTCTACACACTTGGTAAAAATTTTTTAAATTATATATTAAAATTAGTTGATGTCTATAAAATTTCCTACTTGAAGTAAGAATCACATTTGAGAGCAAACAAGTTTCAATCTAATTTTTAAATCAAATTGAACTTAAATTGAAATTTAATTTTTCAAGTTGAAAATTTAGTTCCCAAAGTTAACCAAATGTCCTTACCAATTCTGATTTTCAGTAGAAACACAATTACAGGTATTAAAAAGGTAAGCCATTAGCAAAATGTCTACTAGTTTTGCTTCCTGAAAGTACGTTTTTCTCCAAGTTATGATATAGTAGACATTCCAAAAATAAGTACAACTTTGTCTTACTTTCAGCTAAATATGTTATAACTTCATAGGAGAGAAAAAAACAACAACAACAACCATTTGGGTGGCTATCTTGAAATAAAGCTAGATTAAATCAAGAGTACAAAGTTTAAAATATATGCTTTCCTGCTAAAATGTACCTGCTTCTCTTTTTACTGAAACAAACAATTTACATGGTTATTTTGATGTTGGAAAATTTGTTCTTCCTTCATGTTTGAAAGTATTCATATAAGGTATTCTTTCTTTTACCAATTCTCTTTGGTACATTAAAATATAAATGTAAGTGAATTAATGTTTTAATAAATGGATTCAGTTTTTAAGATGCTTATCCTAATTTTATGAATGACCAGACACTTTATTTGCAGAAGTGATTTCTTGTTCTGTTATGATGTATGCAGTAAAACAAACAAAAAGCTAATAATCATCCAAACTAATTAGAGGGCGTATAAAAGTAATCCTTTTAATTCAAAAATCATGAGAGGTTATAAAAGAGCTGAGAGAACTTTATAGCCAATGGCAAATATGAAAATTCTGCAACTTCAAAGTAAGAGACTTCAAACAAAAAATGGATAAAGTGCTGAAAGAACAAACAGATTAAAAAATAAATTAATAGGAACAAGGCGGTATGTTCGGGATGGAATCTGGGTGTGGTGTCATTGTATTATTTTCAGATTCTGGCACTTTACTTTAGAAGCGGCACAGCTAATAATTAAAGTATTTTTTAATGGTTGCCCTTGTTTCTTAAAGTAGACAGGGAAGAAAAACAGGAGGAATAACTCAGAGACAGATTATGTTCTATCCTCTGGGTTTCACTAACATTATTTAAGCCTTTCTTCTCTTACATTGGAAGACAAAAAATATACTAATTTGAGGAGAAATACTATAATAAAAATTCATCTTGAAAGGTGGGTGAATAGTTTTCATTACAGAATAATCTGGACATAGAAACTAGTTTAAAACTCTATCAAAAAATCAAGCAACTTGAAAAGACGGGTTTTAGCGATGGCTAATGAGGTATGACAATAGTAATTAAAATTCTCATTACTTTGCAGCATTCATAGAACAAACCAAAACAAATCTCAAAATTGTAAAAGCAGCAAATGAAAATTACCAATACTGTGTATGGCATGCCTTAATGGGAGATCTGCTATGTCCGTGCCTGACCATAGACAATTCTGTTCCCAGAAGACAGCAGTCCATCAGCAAAAATTCACAGCTCTATGTTTTACTTCAGAATATAGAGCATCTTCCATAAAAATCATTTACAAAAAGCAAGGCTAGGGGCACCTGGGTGGCTCAGTGGGTTAAGCCTCTGCCTTTGGCTCAGGTCATGATCTCAGGGTCCTGGGATCGAGCCCCGCAACAGGCTCTCTGCTTGGCAGGGAGCCTGCTTCCTCCTCTCTCTGCCTGCCTCTCTGTCTACTTATGATCTGTCTCTGCCAAAGAAATAAATCAAATCTTAAAAAAAAAAAAAAAAGCAAAGCTAAAAATATAAACAAAATATCTCATCTCATATTTTTAATAAACTTGAAAATTTAAGATTTTTAGAAGTATATTTAAAAAGCAAAGATGGGGGGGGGTGCCTGAGTGGCTCAGTCCTTAAGCGTCTGCCTTCGGCCTCAGGTCATGATCCCCAGGGTCTTGGAATTGAGCCCCATGAGCCCTGCATCTGGCTCCCTGCTTCTCCCTCTTCTACTCCCCCTATTTGTGTTCTCTTGCTGTGTCTCTCTCTTGACAAATAAATAAATAAAAATCTTAAAAGGATAAATAAAAGGCAAAGATGGAAGAGCACACTGGAACCCAGTGAACAACTTTTGAATATTATGGCGATACTACCATAAAAACCTATTTTGAATTGAGGTAGTTCACAAACTATTAAGAGAAACAAGAGAGGGTAAAAACAAGGAAGCTATGCATTTTTCCTGTATGGAGGACCAGACCTATATTCTACCTTACTGCTTTCTATAACAAATGCTCCATCAGCTTGACTGGATAAAGATTCTAATGTGAATGTCATTACAAACCTACAGGTAAGTCCTAAAATCATATTCTTAAAAAGTGGAATTTCTGGTCACTTCTATAGTTTTTCCTTGAAAAAATAAAGATTACAGCAATTATACGAAGCCAAGGCCATTTCCTTATTGAGTACAATAACATGTATACATTATTATAGCTGAAAGCTTGCAGATCATTGAATTTCCCCCACCCTTGTTATAGTCATAGTTCCAAACTATGGAATCCAATTGGCACCAATTCAACATTCTCATCAGAATAAAAAGGGAGAGAAGCATTGCTCAACAAGAAGAATGTCTGGTATCTAGAATTACATTAAGTTAGAAATTAAAATAAAACCAACCCCAAGTAATTCATCCTGTGTATCTAAAGCTAAAAATCCTAATTTCATAGGGACGTATCATAAAAAACTCACTGGTGCCATGTTTCTAGAAAGGTATGCATAGTCCCTTACAATTCAATTCAAACAGCACTCTATATTTCTTTGCATGAGACATGAATTACTTTCCGAATGCCAAATACCTTGTCAGTTGTATGCATTTTTTATAACTTTATTTAGGATATAATTCACATATAATAAAAAAAAATTCACCTTCTTGAAGTATACAATTGGATACTTTTTTAGAGCTGTGCAAACATTGCTAACTACAGAACATTTTTAGGCTCCAAAAGAGACCCCATATCTATTAACACTCTGTCCCCCTTCTTCTCTCTCCATCCCCCACCAGCCCCCAGCAATAAGTAATTTACTCTCTGCCTTTTTAGATTTGCCTATTCTGGGGAGTTCATGTAAATGAAATACTATCATATGTGACCTTTTGTTATTTACTTCTTTCCAAGTTCATCTATGATGCAGCAAGGATCAGTCCTACATTCCTCTTTGTTGCTGAATAATATTCCATTGTATGGATATACCATAGTTCATACACTTATGAGTTGATAGACACTGGGGTTGTTCCAATTTTGGGACAATTATAAATAACATGCTATGAATATTTGGGTACCATTTATATGTCGACAATTGCGTGAACCGTAAGTCTCCTCTTAGTACTTACCCTACATTCTCTGCACTACAGCTTTACTTTTTTATTAATAGTAATGAGGCAGCAGTGGTTAAAGGGCTGGGATCTAGAGACAGACTGCCTAATTCAATACTTAGCCAAACCATGTACTGGCTGTATGAATTTGGTTATTCAACCTCATTTTGCTTCCGTTAGCTTACCTGAGATGAGGATAATACCTATCTCTAGAGTCATGAAGAGAATTGAATGACCTAAGTTACAATGTAGTAAGCTATTAAAACAACTGAAAATATTTTGAACGCTAAGGTCATTTTATGCAAAAACACTTTTAAGTAAACAAAAACCTATATTCTGATGCAAATTTTGATAAGGAATGGCAGTACAATCATATGACTGATGAAGGAGAACTGAGTTAAACTTTACTCCTTTCAGAAAAAAAGATTTAAAGATATCTGATAAGGTAATAAAATGGTATGGACCTGAATATATAGTACACAAATGTACAAGTCGAACTGGAGGTATCCGAGTAAGACTGGTAGACTATATCCATGTCAGTATCCTGGTTGTGATATTATAATTTTGCCAAAAATTATCAGTGGATGAAATCGGGCAAAAGGTACATGCCCAGTTATTATTATTTCATCTGAATCTATAAATATCTTAAAAGAAATTTCAATAAAAAATAAGTGATGTCTGTGTAAATTTACTAAAGATTCTTAAGCTGTATGTTTACAGTGGATGGCTTGTAGAAGTTACATGTAAGGAAAAACCACCGTCATTACTACCATCATCACCAGTACTGAGATTACATTATATATTTTCTAATTTAATGACATTATTTTTTTCCAGTTCTAGGTCACTCATTATTTTTTCTCAGCTTTTGAGACACAACTGACATTTAACATTATGTAAGTTTAACATGTACAACGTAATGATTTGATACATGTATATACTGGGAAGTGACTACCACAATAAGTCAGTTATATCCATCACTTCACATACTTACAAAGTTTGCATGTGTGTGGTGGGAACTTTGAAGATATACTCTTGGCAACTTTCAAATATACAACACAGTATTGTTAATGATAGTCACTGAGCTACACATCACATTCCAGAACTTATAACTCATAACTGGAAGCTAGTACTCCCTTCATTACATATTGACTGAGTAGAACACCCTAGGTTATACTATGGAATAAAGAGATGTAGAAATCGGTGCCTCTCTTCCAAGACATATATTCAATTTTAAAAAAATAGTATTTTTAGTGAAGCAACCAGTTCATTTTATGTCCTAACCTGTCCTCCAAAAACACTTCACCCTAATTTATTCATCTCTTAATTTTGAATCTCAGATTATTTGGCGCTTGATTTCAAGCCAGTCTGAGTAACAGCCCTGAGTAAATATAAAATATTGAGTTCCAAATTCTTAAAACTTCAGGTATGTAGACATTATCATTGAGTTTGTTTTTACAAAAAATATTGAAAATTTACCTACTATCTATTTCTACTTCTTGAATCCTGGCACATTTAACCACATTTCATGACAAGTGGAGTAAGCATAAATCAAAGCTGATAGAATTTACTATTTTGGAAAGGACAACCAAAATCTATTTCATTGGGAAAAGATTATGTATCTTTCTTAAGTTAGGGATTTTCTGTGATGTACAATCGAGGATCAGAATAATGCTGGAAACAGATACTTAAGACTCTTTGGCTTGCAGTCACAGTGATTCAAGGGCTCTCACTTTACCCTCTCCTCTTGTGGAACTCTTCTTTCCCACTGTGTACCAATGCATATATATTTAGTACTATACACCAAGGTATACAGATATACTATATAACCTCCTTAAATAATGTCACAGTTATTGCCTGAGTTTTGGCAGTGCATCAAAATAGAAACTAGAGATCTAGACCAAGTAAATACTGTATATTTGGCAAAATCATTTGTGGTTGTGTTCTTTAGCACTATTTCCAAGATAACCACCAGTTCTACTTGGCAAACTGACTCTCCCACAGTTAAGGCTCCAATTGTAAAGTTGGCTTGTAAAATATTTTCCTGCTACTGGCTTTGGTGCCATTACTATGCTTAAGAACTAGTGTGCAATGGTGGCATAATAGTTGAGGAAAATGTTATTTTGATGAACCAACACTGACAGCTGCTCCAAAGTTTTAACTTGTCTATATGCTTGTTCATAAAACAAAGAAGGCTCCTGCCAGTAATTTGAGATGGCTAGGTAAGATTATTAAATTCTATTAAGCAACAACAACTGAACTTATTGAAGAAGGAATTACAGTACAAAAAAGCAGGTTTAATCGAAGTATTACATATTCTAACATGTCAAACATCCATAGCTTTTGATGACATTTAAAGATAATTTCAAAGAATTCATAAGAATTTACCAACTTGGATCTGGGACATAATGGAAAAGAGGGTTTCTGCCAGGTGTGTCTGTGAATTATAAGAAAGGTTTCTTACTGAGATCAGCAAATAAGGAAATACATTTGAGTAGTGACATTGGCTTACAACATTGTGTGTGGGTGGAGCCTTGGAGGAATTGATAGAGAAATTATAACTTCAGCAAGTGAAACCAAAACATTAACTCCAGTTTTTGTTACCTAATACAAGTCCAGTGCCTAAACAGGACTTTGGAAGTCTCTCATAAATAACTCCTTGGCAGGTGCATTTCACTTGTTCTGAAAGTGATGTTGGCCTGCCAATGTCTACCTTCATGTGTCACTGCATCAAAATCATACCAATGCCCTTGACTCCTTGCATGGACCAGCATAATGCCAGATATAATTAAAGCCATAGTTAGTAAATCTGTGAATTTAAACAAAACAAGGAACTCTCTTCATTCCAAGTTAACTTCTCTTTAACTATTAGTTCAATAAGAAAATAAGCAAAATAATATTGCAGTTTAAGAAGATCTATCTTGTTATTATCTACTATCACTTCCATAAAATCCAATTGCTCAAGACTGTTCTATCCCATGAAATTCTGAGAACATCCTGGTGATACTACAAGACATATAATAAATGAAGAATGGACACTGTGTCTGCTATGGCCAACTATTCTATATTAATCCAAATAATTTCTTTTATAATAAAGGATAAAGTGGTACTTATGTTGAAATTGGTGAATAATGTGCATCTCCTCCTTATAATCATTAAAGCCCCTAAAATAGTAACAGCTATTTTCAGCATACAAATAGGATACATAAAATTACAGACTCTAAATTTGATAGGGAAGAACAAGTCATCATGGTCACAATAAATATTATTAACCAGTGCAGGTATTCTTATTTACTAATATGAATGGAAAATACTACATCTATAATTAGTTTAATAATTTGAAGAAAGCATAAACCACAACATTTGAAAAGTCCCAAAAAAGCAGTTACATATTAGTCTGTTAGCAAAAGGAATTGTTTAACTCTGAATTACTGCAATTAATCATAGTTTTCTCTACGACTAGTAAGCATTTATGCTAAACTCCTATTTTCCTTATTATTTTAGGACAAATAAGAACTAACCAAACAAGCTGTTTCTACACCACATCAGTAATATTACTCCCTTGTACTCATGTGAAATAACCATCAGTATCAACAATTAATTACTTTTTCAGAGATCAAAATATAAAGAGTTACAAAGTGAACTACTGAGGACGAATGGTTTTGGAAATCTGATTTACGGAGTAATGTCCATTATTGTGCTCTTCCTTCTACCCATCTTTTAATCATATACATGCTTTCTAAACTTAAGTTTGACTTTTTAGTCCTTTCCTAACAGTTCTCTGCTTAATAACATTAAAAAAACCCCAACGTTGTGTTGAAATTTATATTCTTCCTCAAACTTATAATCAGACATGCATACAAACATGTAAAAGAATATAATTCTCCTCCAGCATTTCAACTTTCCATTAAAATGCAAATATAATTATTTCATTAACCAGGCAACAATACCCACAGTCTTAAACCAAAGCAAAGCAAAGCAAAGCAAAGCAACATCTTTTCTCTTTACATCCCAACTTTTCCTAAGAAACAATCTTCCTCTCATGCTGGATCATTTGTTGATGAATATTTTTTTATTTGGATTTGCCATTATTATTCCTTACTGGAGAGGTGAAAGCACATTATCAGACTTCAGATTTTAAATTCGTGGATGTAACTTATTCCCTACACAAGAAGATGTAAAAAAATATTTCAGTAAACTTTCAGCAAACAACTGGAAAATAACCCTTCTTTCAATTCCTAAACACTAGATGAAGGGGGGGGGGGGAATCACTCAATGCAATTAAAAGTCTGTCATGAAGGCAATAGCCAGTAAATAACACTTATATTTCATATTCGACCTTCCCAGGAGTCTACCCAGGCCATACTTTATTGTGTCATAGGTAGAAAACTCTCCATAGAAACTCAGCTTAATAACACGAGACAAGCAGCCCCAGCGAAAAGATTCGGCAAGACTGGAGAGGGAGGAAGGGGGGGGGGAGAGAGAGAGAGAGAGTGTGTGTGTGTGTGTGTAGAAGGAGGAAAAAAAGAGACACGGAAAGAAAGGCAGATAAATAAAAGACGAAAAGCGAGCAACCAAGCCGGGAGAAAAATGGGGATGGGACTGTTAGAAATTGGCTCCCTACTTCTCCGCTTCTTTGCTGGGACTGGGTTTCATTTCTTTCGGCGCCCCTGACCTTGCAGTCTTCCAACTCTCAACTCTGCCCCCCTCCTCCCGCCCGCCCGCCCCCTCCCCCCCGGCCTGCGCCTGCCTTTGTGTCTGCCTGTCACTTACCGGGGAACCAAACGAAGCTGATTCGGGAGAAGCACAAAGCCAGGGCACAGATTTGCCCACAAATTCTCTTACACCCACTCCGCAGACTGGCAGGCACAGCCCATCGCAGAGCTGATGTACCTTGAGAAAAGTGGGATCTGGTCTTGTTGGGGGGACCAGAGAAACTATTCTCTCTCACTCAGCACCACTAGCAAAACGCGCGGACTTGGGGGGGACCCCCAAACCCCACTTAGTGTACTACAGTTCTACTCCCCGTGACATTCGCTTAGTTCGCCCCCCCAAAAGCGGACACCGGGCTAGAGAGGGGCGGACGCGAACGCAAACCCAGACCCAGACCCTACCACAGATAAAAGGGTCGAAAACACTCCGTCAGAGTTCTTTCCGGGGTGGGCTAGGTGAAACGAGAGACTGGTCTGACTTACAAGAAGGAAAGGGGGTCGGGAAGGATTCAAGGGAAAAGTAGTGACCCCCAAAGCTGAACTATTTGAGAAAGGAAAGCAAAGAAAAATCACTTTTCCTGAGGATAAAAGGCCGGGAAACCGGCTGGTCGGAGTCACAAAGGTAAGTTTTCTGGGTGAGGAGAGGAGCATTAGCAGGAGAGAGGAGGGAACACAGAACTACAGGTTTAAAGGGGGGGGAAATTAAAACTATATTTGTCAGCCATGTTGAAGAGGCTCCAGTAATTTGTGAAGCTTCCCTCTTCCCTCTTGGTATTTGCGGGTGACACTGCAGGGTTTGCTCCCCCGTCCCTGGAAGCCCGAGAGAAAGCAAGGGGGAGAGGAAAGGGAGAGTTTCGCGGCATAAGAGAAGCGCTCTGACCTCGTTCTCGTCCCTCAGCCTTGCAGCAATCCAGCAGTTGCAGTCGGGTCTCCTTTCTAACAAATCCTAAAGGGCAGCCATCTTGCTTCCTTCTGCTTCTCTACGAAAGCAGCCTAGCCTCCGCATCAATATTCATAAGGCAGTTTGACGTCTGTTCTCATCACTCGGCGGGGCCGGCGTCTCGGGGCGGCCTCGCCGAGGGGGCGGACGTGACTCGCATGCGAGCCGGGCCTGGGCGCGCGGCGCTCGCGAGGAGGCGGCGGCGGCCGCCCGAGCTCTCGCTGCAGCCGCTGCTGCTGCCGGCTCTCCTCCTCCGCCCGGCCTCCTCCTCCTCCGCCCGGCTCGCCTCCTCCTCCACTGGCCTCCTCCTCCTCCTCCTCCTCCGCCCCGGCCTCCGTCGCCACCCTGGGGCCCTCAGCCCCGGCTCCCAGGGAATCAGCCCCCCGCCCGGGGCTTCCTGCACAAAGGCCGGCGGCACCTGGGGGCCCGTACAATGGGGTGCGCAGTCGAGGCCGGGGCTGCCCTGGCGCCCTGCGGTGGAGCCTGGGGAGCTGTGCGCCGGGATGAGCACGGGGCGGGGGCGAGCGCAGGGGAGGGTCCAGCCCCCGGGCGCAGCAGCCAGACTCGGGGCACCCCGGAACCCCTCGGACGGGTAGCCAGCCGGATGAAGGCACCCGGCAGGCTCGCAGCGGGGAGGTGGCGTGGGCGCCTGGCACAAGGATGGAGACCCTAGATTAACCTTTTAAACTTTTTGTTAGTGCAGCACTCCATCACCCACTTGGAGGTATGTGCGCGCCCCTCACCCCTACGCGCTGCCACCTCGCACTAGTCTGCACTCCCGCCTCCTTGCACGTATCTCCGCACACGCCACGCGCGCACCCACGTCCGCGCGCGAAGGCCAGCACCTCCAGCCCAGTAGGTAGGTGCATCCTCTACCTGCCTGGCCCCCGCGTTGGCATCTTCTACATCGTCGCTTTAATCTCCCTCTACAGAAGCGCTCCCCAGTTTCGTCAAGGGCATGCCCTTAGTGCTTTAGGGGCCTGTAGTTTTAAAGACTCGACAAATTAGGGAATTGACCGAGTCCTGCTTCACCCCGCCCCGGCCCACCTTCTGTTTACTTTTGCCACGTGGGCTGGGAAGTAGAGGGAGTCTTACACATCCAAGATGAATTTCTCACCAGTGGCTCTGCTTCTCGCTCAACTCGGTTGTAAGAAATACACCTGCGCTTTCAAATGCCCACGTTTTCTCCAGTAAGAGCCTCTATTTTGGAAAAAATTTTCTACCCGTACGCATAATTAAGTAATGAAGTAATCGACCCACAAAGAACTAAATTCTGAGTGATGGACATTGGGTATTTCCTGACGTTCCGAATTCTATGCCTACGTCCTTCCATTGACAGATTGTCTTTCCTATTGCCGACTAACTTTAATTCTCCTTTTAACGCCCCCTTTCTGATCATAAAATTTTTATTTGAAGTTAATCAAGAACAAAGTTCATATGAATCATTACATCAGTAGATGTTAAGATTCGCCCTCTACAAGAAATTTTCCCATATTCACATCTTTTAAATAGATATTTCGGGCACTTTGATAGGATCACTGCGTTGTGATCACAATACTTTTAAGTCAACGCAAGTTATTTTATAGAGCTTCTTTTCTTTTCTTTTCCTTTTGTGTGTGTGTGTGTGTGTGTGTGTGTGTGTGTGGGAGTAATCGCTTTAGAGGTGGAACTTTTTCCTAATTTTATGAAATTGGAAAAGAGTTAAAAAGGGAACTCTTTCTATGTGTCGTGTTGTTACTAAGAAGAACGTTTAGAGTGTGTTCTAATGATACATTGTATATTCCATTCTGAGGCAGAGTTCATTCAGGTTTCTCATGTTGCAAAGGCCAAGCAAAATCATTCATTTTTCCTTAAGCATTTCATGTGACATTGAATTTCTGTCTTTTCCAGTTGTACAATAATGTGTCATTGAGTTCTTGGCAATTGTTAGTGGACTTTAAGCTGTTTGGGAGGTCCCTTCTAATTTTTTTTTTTTTTTTGGTCCAGTCCAGAAAGTAAAGTTTTCCAAAGACTACAACATGTATTTATGCAGTACACAGTACAGCAGAATTGTTGAAAGCATGGGCTTTGGAGTTAGATATGATTGCATCCTGACTCCATCCCTTACTAAGTGTGTGGCCTTGAGCATGTTACCTAACTCTGTGTATCAGTCTCCTCATGTGTTAAACACCCTTTGAAACAAAAGGGTTGTTGTGAGGATTCAATAGGGCGCTAGGTAAATGTCCAGATAGTTATTACTATTGCCAATAATAAACCATCTGCGTCCAGAAGTTTCTCTTGATTAACTAGAAATACATAAGTGATTATATGCCTTCTAATATTGAATAATGTGTGGCAATTATTTTATTCATATGTATTTGATATAAATATCTGCATGTTCCCTTAGTTGTTTGTATTACAATTGGGAAAATGATCTTTAAGGTCACCCCCTTCTCATTTCATCTTCTAAACCTCTCCCTCTGTTGTAACAGGTGGTTCTTGTCTATCTGGAATCATACTTGGCTTGCAGTTGGTTTTGTAATAGGCCCTGGACCTTTTCTTGCCAACTTATTTCTGTGTACCCTCACCCCACCCTTAACTACTGCAACATTCGTGAATTTAAAAGAACATACATTAATTCCTCTTAGCTATTGTGACTTTTCAATAGCAAAAGGAAATAAAATTCTGAAGATCTCCAACTAAAATATGTTAATGAGATTTTATATTGTTGATTAAAAAATTCTTGCTTGGTTGCTACTTCTGGGAAAGAAAAGTTTTGTGCACACAACCAGTTATTTACTGGACAGTAGTGCATATTTGCATGTGTAATTCAGAACTAGCTTTAATTAACTGTGTGCCTTCTTGAGATTCTTCCTATAGGTGTGGATAATCTATTTTTAAAAGGTAATTTGTTGTTTTAACACCAGTCAATTGTTATCAAATTCCTTACTATTTTTTTCTCAAAATAGAAATAGCACTGCATCCACAGGGAAAAATTCTTGCTTCCTTATGAGAGAAAAAAAAAAAAACAAAAACTAATAGAACAAGTTCCACAACATGCACTTTGCATTAGAAAATTGACTTGATTGGCCTGGGCACCTGCTGTCTAACTCAGTTGCTCAGTCTCTAAGCCTCTTAGGGTGGAGGCAGCTTCCTGACTGCTGGGTACATTAAAGAGCTGACAACAGCAGCTTGCTTTACAATGCAAATTTCTTACAGTGTACTAACCAAACCAAACCAAACCAAAAACAACTACAAAAAAGGTGCATTCTTAATTTCCTCTCTACCTGCAAAATAGGAAATTTCCTTTAAGGACCTGATATTTTCTTTAACAGAGAGAAATTGTTGTGATATGTATTCAATGCTTTGGAAGAATTATAGTGGTTCAACAAAAACATTAAGTCATGGCCTGTTGTTTCCCATCTCCAAAAACATATTTCTGAAATATGACATGATAAAGATTCTCTGCATGCTTGAAAGACAATTCACCTTCAAACAGCACAGCAGTCATTGCTGTGAAGAGACTTTCTTGTTTCTCTTGTCTGGTGACATTACCGCATACCCTACCAAGGTATATGTTTAACACAGGTAGAACACAAATATTAAAAGTTTCTGATAAATGAGACATTTAGACATAACACTAACTTATTGATATAAGTGTTATTATTAACAAAACCCATTATTGTCTAAAGCCAGGGACCATAATATAATAATACATAGATCAAAATATAATAATAAAAAGTCTATTTTATTAACATGATTTCTATTTTTTTCTGACCTTATTTCATATGGCTAATTTCTCTTTCTCCAATTTGGAAATTTCTAAGGAACAGATACAAATGCTATAATCCTAAATTACTCGAGTCAGGTGCTAGCCAATGTGTATACTGATATAACAGGTACCAAGCAAAATGTCAGATAAAACTCAAAACTCTAATCCTGTTCCAGTATTGCTAAAGGCATGGAAAAAAGAATAGCAGGATCATTAGTGGGATAAACACCACAGAAATGTTTTCAGAAGTATTGCAAATATATTGTTAATATCAATCTCTTTTCTCCTCATAAATTCTGATTTCACAATCTAATAACTACTTCTTAAAAATTTTCATCCAGGAGCACCAGGGTGGCTCAGTGGGTTAAGCCTCTGCCTTCAGCTCAGGTCATGATCTCAGGGTCCTGGGATCGAGCCCCACATTGGGCTCTCTGCTCAGCAGGGGGTCTGATTCTCCCTTCTCTCTGCCTGCCTCTCTGTCTACTTGTGATCTCTCTCCCTGTCAAATAAATAAAAATTAAAAAAAAAATTAAAAACAAATTTCATCCAAATTTGGTAACTCAATAGCTCTACTTTTTTGAGAGAATAATCTTTCAACTTTAATGATGAACTTCAATAATGAATAAGTTTTAACTATCGGTAATTACCCTAACAACACCCTTTGTATTTATATATGATTTTACAGATTTCAAAGCATTTTGTACACTATTGGTTTCTTTGGTAAAGTTGTACTATTATGTTTAATATTCAAATCATATGCCATATTCAAATTGGTATTGAATTTAATTCCTATCTTATAAATATGAAAAATGAGTTTAAGTGACTTTCTCAAGATCAGACAGCCTGTTCATAGAGGAATAAGCACCTCACCAACTCAAGCTTTGTGAATTCAAGTTCAGGCCTTACTCGTTACACCAAAACTAGCCTTCTATCTTTTCCTGTTCAACTTCCTCTAAATTGTTCTTACTATTAATAGTACTGACTGATAGAGGAATCCTCCCTTCAAAACTCACAATAATTTTCCATTATTTTTTGTTACTTAGGGGAAAAAAATCTCAGCATTTATATTTACTCATTTTTAATACTCCAAAGGTAACGCCATCGGCTAAATACTGGCCATGCACCAAGCATGTGGATCATTGTTTTACATTTATTATCACTTAATTTAATGCTTATTAAAACCAAATAAGGTAGGTATCATTTTATTGTGAAGGAAGGATTGAGTAATTTGGTTGAGATTAGGTATTAAAGGGGCTGGAACCAAGGTATAAATCTAGGTTCGTCTGGGTCTAAAGCTCATGTCCTTGCAAACTACACTGTACTGTCTCCCCATTTTAACTCATAGATACCGATATTTACACCATAAGTTATTCACACAGTAGTTTTTAGCAATAACATCAGTATTCCCCATCTCTATATATTTAAATCTCACTTGTCTAAAGCTCTACTCAGGCTTTTCTCATCATTTACTCTCTCCTCTGTTTCTTTAGTTTCCATTTCATGTTAGGAAGTTGGCATGCTTGAACTCTTAGAATGGTGATTACATTTGTGTGATAAAAGTGATGGCACAGTCTTGTCCTCCTCATCCCCCCAACACCACTTTAACATATATCTTACCTCACTAACAAATTGGAAAGATAAGTTCTGCTATCTGCTTTTAATATTGGTGTGGTAAAAAGGAATTGCATCCTTGATCTGCTCCTGACTTCCTGGAATGACTTTGAATTCATTCCCGCCAAACAGGAAAGCTGGCAGGTGGAAAGAGCGCCACCTACTGAAATTGTTGCTAAGACATGGGTCTTTGGGGATAAAATATTCAGCATGCGATAGCTAGCACCGAATCTTTCCATTGGGAAAATGAATCAGAATCACCTATGAAGCACTTGAAAAATATGCATAAATAGTTTCCACTCTTCTATTCCCAGAGTCTTTTGGAGATTCTGATTAATGAGGTCTGGTATGGGGAGGAGGTACCAGTATTTTTTAAAAAGATTCATGGCCAATCAGATGTACAATTCTGTTTAAAAATCACTGATGTAGCTTAATATGTAAATATTAATAGTAATAGGCATACCAATGTCATTTATTGAGTGTCCCATGACAAAGAGCAAATAGTGTGTATCCCTCTACAGTTTGGTGGAAACCTCATACCCTTGCAAAGACCCAGCAAAGCTGCCTGTGACTCTCATTGTGTATTTCAGGTTGAATTCATGTAAGTTCTCCTGTGACAGGTAAAAGATAAATCTTCTTTGAGAAAAATATAAATAATTAGCAGCCAAAGAATGACCCAGATTATCAGTAGTGAAAAAGAAAGATCAGGGAAAATATAAGTGATAGTATTGATACCTTGATACCCTGAGAAAGATGTATCAGAAGTTGCCAGAGTTCAATTTGTGAAGAATATTTTGGGATTTGCATTCCTATGGGGGTAATCCTATTGGTTGAGTTTTGTCACACTTTTTTTTTTCCTTAAAAAAAAACAACAACCCATTTTTGAATCTAGACAATTAGACAAAGTGATTCTAATTTCTTTTTTTATCCCCCAAATAATGGCCCTATAATAGATTATGAATGTATTATATAGCTCCATGCTGTTACTGCAATGCTTCTAGAAGGAAGAGGTATAGAGATTAAACTAATTTTAGGTCCCTGTTAGTAGAGTCCCTTATAGATACTCTGTATGAAAAAGAAAGAAAAATTTAAAAAGGAAATAGGGTAGACATTATTTGACATCTGATTTTTTCAAATATTCAGAAGTATGTTTCATTCTTTCTAGAGGTATGTGAGAAAACCTAATGAGATCTGACCCATGCCAACTCAGAGCCAGTGGGAGCAGGAGAGGCCAAGTAGTTTCCTGGAAAACTCTGCACTACCAACTTCTGTTTAATTTGTTTTCTTATTTTATATCTTAGAGTACAATATTATTACTATTTGGCAGAAAGCCTCCTTGATCTGTCAGTAATTAGGTATGCCTCTAAATTGAATATGGGTTGATTTTGAGACAATTATTCTGCAGTCTGTAATGACTTTTATTCTGAAGAAAATGAATTACATCCAGAGACCACAAAATAAGGGTTCCAGAAAGAAATATTGGAGTAAAGGGTGAAAAGAAACACACATACACACACACACACACACACACACACACACACACACACACAATTAGAACATCAGAAAGAAATTCTAAAGGAAAATTTCATTGAGGGTCTCTAATTTTTATTTCCCTGTAATATTATGATAATGGGCTCTTATTAGACTGGGTAGGTAGAGGCAAGGAAGTGAGAACTATTGGAGACTATAGGAGAACTATTGGTTGTCAGGTGGGTGCAATTGTAGTGATGATATGGATACATTTTCATGAAGGAGACTTTCCTGAAATCTCCTAAAATCATAAAACAGCAATAGCAACTTTCTGCTAGGGAAAAAGAACTCAAGGAGCCTCTCTCTAAATTTAAAACCCAGAAAAAGATGAAGTCATAATTTTAATGGCCGAGGGCTGCTGTTAAAGGTAAAAGTAGTATGAACTCACAAAATAGATGTTCCAAAAATTTAGATAGAGAAACTAGTAAAAGTATGGCTATTGAAAGTTCTAAGCTCAGTCTAAGTAAATGACATGGTCTAGGATTGTAGTCCAGATGCTGTTACTGAAATTCTACCAAGAAAACTTTAATATGCTTTATCTCATTTACAATAATCTTGAAAATAGGTGAGAGAGTTATTATCTAACTTATTAAAAATTTTTTTAACACTAGAGAACATGTGTTTAACACATGATGGGACATGTCTGAGAGATTAAGTAACTTGCCCAGGGTCACACAGCAGGTGATAAATTCTCAGACTTAAGTCTTCTTCAGTATGCTTTCCACAAGCCAAAGGGAAGCAAATAAACCAACTTTAATTCCTTCCCGGGGGAGGAAAAGAAGCTTTAGGAGCTTGTAACATTGTATCTTAGGATGATACTTTTCATTTCTTGCCTATGCTCACCCACATGGAGGAGAATACCGCATTTAGGAAATATGTGTTTCTTGTATTTTTTTTAAAAGATTTTATTTATTCATTTGAGAGAGAGAGATAGCACAAGCAGGAAGGAGACAGAGGGAGAGGGAGAAGCAGATTTCCCACCAAGCTGGGGACTCAATACAGGACTCAATCCCAGGGCCCTGAGATCATGTCCTGAGCGAAGATAGACGCTTAACCTAAGCCACCCAGGCACCACATCTTGTATTTTTTTTTTTTAAACAGGTCATCCATTGTGGTTCTGCTCATTCTAAATGTGAGGTGAGAGCTAATCTATTTCCTAAAAACATTTCTAAGGGAGAGAACAAGTTGCTCAAAAATTATGAAAATGTTACTTGATTTCTCCTTTCTCAGGCCACAGAGAAAGTTGTTTGGAGTATGAACATTAATAAAAGAAGCACACTTGTTGAATAAGAAGACACAGAGTCGCCTTTTCATAAAAAGCAAAAAAAAAAAGTATTAATTTCTGAAATTAATGTAAACAGTTTCTCTTTTATTGAGTAGGGCTTGGGGATTGGGTGTGTTGGTGGTTGATTTACTTTAAGTCAGAGTTTCAAACTCACAGATTTTCTAATGAAACCAAAACTCAGAATGAAACTTCATGCACACAATCTGGACTGAGTGAACGGTTTTCCTTTAAGCCATTTCATGAAAAGACAAGTTTTGTACAATTCTAACAAGTAACAATGCTCTCCAACAGGGCTGCTTGCCAAGCAAAAAACAAAACTAAATAAAATAAACTAAAACACCTTATCACATATCCTAGGTCTTTATAAAAAAATCTAGTGTAGAACAAATTTATTACAGAATTGTTAATTCTTCATGGCAATAATTATTTTACTTGGTAACATATATTTTTACTTTTGAATTTTTAGAGTCTTCATGCATGGTAGCATATGAAGGCACTGATTTTGGTAGTAATGCATAAAATTCAAAAGCATGGCTTTGGGTAACAAGAGAAGTAAATTTTTACTTGGGTCCATTTGGATTGCTTTGCTCATGAAAAGGTTGTGCTATGAACTGGATGTTGGGGAGAAGCTTACCAAAGGACTTGAGATGAATGAAAAAATAGCCTAGTCAGGACACCTTCTCAGAAATGTTTTTTTTTTTTTTTAAAGTTAGAAATGAAGGATTGTTAATTTCACTTTCCATTGCATAAATGGTTGTTCAAGTCTGAATTTCTAATTTATCATAGTTTCTCGTGGTGCTTGAGACATTGGTGTGTCATTTGTATCTCAATTTTCTCATTTTTGAGAGGCAGTTTAATCAGTGCATGACCAAACTGAGTCAAACTGTGTCATTATGGGGGTCTACTCAGGAAATGCTCAAACACAGAGGGATCAGAGGTAGATGGAAATACCATCATAGAATGCCCCTCAAAAGAGTGTTTTAAGAATGACTTACCTCTTTTTCCTTGGTCCACATTAGTGGTGGCATTTCCCATGTTCTGCTTTCTCAGCCTTATTCTGTGCTTGAAATTAAACTTATGTAGTGATGGTCCATGGCATTTTTCTCAATTCAATATACTCTTATTTCTTCTCTTACCCCGCAACATAATAGTGAACAAGGTGTGTCTCCTGTCCTCACAGAGCTTATAGTCAAGTCGGGAAAGAGACCTATAAATGGGCAATTACAAAACATTGTATAATGTATGAAGAAAGGTGTGCTAGTTGCAATAGGAAGGGTGCTTAACTCATATTTAAATGGCCAGAGAAAATGTCCCTTGAAAGTAAGATTTAATCTGAGATCTTAAGAATACATAGGAATTATTAAGTCCAGGTAGAAAGTCAGAGAGGAGTATTTGATGGAGATGAGAAAGAGTCTATGAAGAACCAGGGCATGACAGAGCATGACATATTTGAAAAAATAAAACACATTCCAGATGCCATGTTTAGAAAGTCAAGTGCAAGACTATGAACTCTCAGACTGCAGCAGTGTGTAGGGAGCTGATGATCAGGGTTAGTATAAATCACAGTGACGGGTTTTGCTTGTGGCCTAAGTGCAATGCGAAGTCAATAATGGGGTTTAAAGGACAAGAAAATGATCAGATTTGGACTTTGGAAATATCTCCGTAATTGCAATGGGGAGACCAGAGGGAGAGAACACAATGGCAGAGGCTGGAACACCAGTGAGGAGACAGAGAAAGTCACTTAGGGAAAATGAGAGTGATCTGTGTTAGAGATCAGGTAATAGGAAGGAGAGAAATGGAGAGGTCCATGGGTATCACAAGCATAGAAGAAATGGAGCTTAGCAATTAGTACTTTGAAGCAGGGTAGGGTTCAAAGATGCAACCTGGGTTTCTGACCTAGCCAATGAGAAGGTTGTTGGTGAGTTTCATTGGAGGTAGAAATAACAGGAAGAGAAGAAGTCAGGGAGGTAGGGGTTTGGGGGCTATGGGAGGAAACATAAATCAGTGGTTTAAAAAAAAAAAAAAGTTAAGTTTGAGGCACCTGAGGTACCACACCTGTGAGACTGTGCAACAAGCGGTGGGATATCTGAACCTGAAACCCTGAAAACAGATTCAGATTGCAGTTATAAATATGTGGATCATCTGCATAAAGATGGCACCTGGGAAAAATCACTCTGGGCTCTGAGAAGAAAAGTAGAGCTCTAGAAGAGAAACGGAGGAACACCACCACTGAGTTCTGAGAGAAAGAAAAAGAGCCCCAAAGGAGGAAGCCTTTGTGGTGTTGTGGGAGCCAAACTAAGGACAAGCTCCCTGAAGGAGGTCTGCCCTGTTAGCAGTGCCACCTATCATTGAGCTGTCACCAGAGACAAGTGAAGAGAAGTGTGCCTTGGATATGACAGTGGTGCAATCATTGCAGTCTTTGGCAAAGTGCCATTCAGCTGAAGATTAGGGGTAACAGAAGCCAGATTGCCTGAGCCTGAAGGATAAACAGGAAGTAAGGATGAAGGGATAGGGAGTGGAAATGTCTATTTAAAGGTTAGCTCAAAAGAGAAGGAAGGAGATAGCAAAGTAAGAACAGGGGCATACAGGATTGAGGAAATAATTTTTTAAGATAGGAAAGACTTGAGCGTGTTTACTAATGGGGGAGATCAAATTGAGGTGGGTGCTTAAAGACACAGAAAAGAGCACAAGACTTACCACGCAAGGTCTCTAAAAGGCAAGGTCTTTAAAAAACTTGTTCTGGGGATGCCTGGGTGGCTCATTGGGTTAAAGCCTCTGCCTTCGGCTCTGGTCATGATCCCAGGGTCCTGGGATCAAGCCCTGCATCGGGCTCTCTCCTCTGCGGGAAGCCTGCTTCCTCCTCTGTCTCTGCCTGCCTCTCTGCCTATTTGTGATCTAAATAAATAAGTCTTAAAAAAAAATTATTCTGCTGATAAGCTGAGGTGGAGGATAGGCTAATCTGTTCAATGTGAAGTTTTCTTTACATTTCTTAAGATTCAGGTAGGGTGTATTCCATAGTTACTGACAGGTTTAAAGAGTTCATTTCATGGTGACGTGCCTGATTTTTCCCTCTCTAGTGGGTCCTGAAGATTTTCTTCATGATTTTTTTTATCATTGCTTTGGATGGAGGGAGGAATGGGGCCCATGAAATGTACCGTGAATTAAATGCTGGTGTTTTGGGCAAGGCTGGGGTGGTGTTTGTTGTATAATATAAGATTCTAGAAGTCAGAGCTTCCTTTAAAACAAAAGGGTGTATTGTGAAACACTATAGGTATTACATAAATAAAGTTGACCTATGGTGAAGGAGAATCTCCTCTGGGTGATGTGCAGGGATGGCTATGATTTCTAATCCATGATTTTTACTAGAGTGTCAGCTCTATGATCCAAGAATAATCATAAGAATACATATCAAATAATGATTGTCTGCTGAATGCTGGGTACAAAATATATATTGTTTTTATATTCTTATAAGAATCCTGCAGGTAGGTATCATTTTTAGTTTATAGATAAGGAAAAGTTCAGAGAAAATAAACAAATTTCTACAATCAAAGAGCTAGTAAATGGCTCAACTAACATTAGAGCCCAGGCTTGTCTGTTTCAGGGTGTGAGCCTTTTGCACTGACAAGGTGTCCTGCAGAAATATCTAATTAGAATTATTTTTGTTCTGAATTTTTTCTTTCATAGTCATGTGTTGTTATGCAACTAAAATATCTTCTCTGTTAGAAAATTGTGAACAACTAACATATGGGAAAAATGGTATTGGTGGACAAAGGAAAAAGAGTTGGAGGAAAAACAGATCCAGAAATAAAGAGATTAATGGGGAAAAAATCATTATCTCAAGCATTACATATTCCTTCAGCTTGCTCATTTGTTCACACACTTCATTTCTTTATTCAATGAATATTTTTTTAAAAATGTAAAGTTTTTAAAAATTTATTTACGAGAGTGCGGGTGTATGTGCACATATGTTAGCAGGGAGGGGAGAAGCAGACTTCCTGCTGAGCAGAGATCCTGACGTGGGGCTGGATCCTAGCACCCTGAGATCATGACCTGAGTGGAAGGCAGATGCCCAACTGATTGAGCCACTCAGGCACCCCTAATATTTTTTAAATTTACAGAGAGAGATATTTTGTCCTCATAGAACTAAAAATAATCACAAAATTAAATACTTACTTGCAATTATGACAAGTACTACAAAGGAGAAGTTTGGAGGCTGTGGGGGGAAGATGAAAGGAGGGGAAAAACTTAGTTAAGCTTTCCTTGTCAACTTAACCTTTCCCCTCCTCTGTCAGGCAGTGAATGACAGTATGGTCTACACTTGGGCGACCAATATTTAAACCATGAACCTCAGGGAGAGCTAGTCTACCCTGAGCTTTAAGGATGAGCACTTGTTAAACCAGCCGTGGCCAATCAGAGAATAACCTTCTTGTCCCCCTACAGGACCTTCTAAGAGAGGGAAACGTACACTGCAAGCCAGGTCAGTCAGGAACAATAGGGCTAACAGAACCTTTTGCTGGTGTTATGGTGAAAAGTATTCTCTTTCTGTGGGGATTGCTGTCTCTGTGGGATCTCAACCTAAAACAATGGGAGCTGGAGCAAAAAATTCAATTCCCTCAAAGAAAATGTCTCTCCTACAGTGTAGCAACACAGAAGAAAGCCAAGCTAAGAGATGAAGAGATGAGTCCAGTTGACATAAATGTACAGATCTACTCCGTAACTTTTCACTTTTGTGAAATAGTAAATTTCTCTTAAGAGGCAATCCTGTTTGAAATATGTTTTAGTCACTCAGCTCTGGAACATTCTTGATTCATTTTTTAAAACATGGTACAAGAATTGAAGTGTGGTCGGTAACAGACTCTAAAATGTGGAATTAGCTGAATCTAGGTTGGATAGATGCCATGATGACCCCTCTTTCTTTAGTGGAGAAATTAACATAGGGATTGCTTAACTTGATATCTGTGGTATCTTGGGACGCAGAGCCTGGGCCTATGAGACTGGAGGTTGGAAGACGTGTGAGGAAAACACCGCAGGGAAGTATTATTCCTTCACGTGAGGTTTAGTGAGGTCCTCCATAAAAGGGACAAACTGCGCTTAAAAAGTTGGCTTGCCTGGAAGAAGTCAACACAACCAGAGAATCCCTTTAGTCCTTATCCTGAAATCCAAAACAGCCAAGAGTCAGAAGCATTTTAACTGTTGGTGGTTTGAAGAGTCAGGTCCTCTCCTCCAACCTAAACTTAGTGCTCATGAAGCTGGAGAGCACAGAATGAAATTAGAAAATAAGATTGAAAGTAGAAGCCCTTCCCACTCCTGTTGACAGAACATCAAGGTCAATAGAAGACAGAAAGAATGTGATTGGAATCTAGAATCAAGGATTAGGCCTCAATACTAACTCTGACTTGTATCGCTAACTCGCTGAATTTACTGGAAACAAATAGATTGTAGAGTTTACTAAGATTTTAAGGAACTTGCGTTACCAGAGAACCTCAAACACCTGTAAAACTCAGGGCTGTGATTGCTCAATTCCCAAGGCAATACTTAGTGGGGATCTTAAAGCCATGCTAACAGAAACAGCATTATTAATCAGTTATGTTGATCAGTAAGTGAATATTCCCCAGTGCCTTTCTCAGCTGTGGCTATATAGGACAGATTGCAGGGGAAATCATCCCAGAAGAGAGATCCAAAAGCAGAAGAAAGGGATCCCCAAGAAATTCACTTTGAATTCAAGAAAAGGGACCCCTCGACTCCAGTCCAAAGGATAGTATATGTGCAGATCGTATATTGCATACTGCCTCTCTTCCCATTTTCCACTTTTTTCCAATAGAAGTGTTTATAGTAGTTGTTTTGTTTCCTCCTCATAAATGTATATTATGTTTGTTGGAGATGGTTAAATGTATCATTTTACAGTAGGTTTCTGAACCATGAGGAAAGTGCATTAAGGAGAGTTTGGACTCAGCCTGGATGCAGTAACTGGATAAAACTTGAGTGGTGCTGGTACATATGTTTCTGATTCCATCTGATATTACCTAATGTAGGCTTGGGGAATATAAAAAAAATCAAGTATAAGAAAAATATATGTGGAAGTGGTGTAGCCTGAGGTGAACTGTAATAGCTATCTGTGTATCCAGAATCCATTTCTCATAGATTCACTACCTGATTTTCTCAAGGGAACTACTCTTCCCTTCCCATCCACCCCACTCTCATTGCCTGTGCCTAGGTGAATCTGAGTTCACTTTCAGCCTTAGAAGCTCAACATCGACATGGACCTGGCCAATCAGACATTATAAACCTCTGACTTTAGTGATTGCTTTTGGACATCTGAACCACAAGTTCATATGCAGCCTAGTTAAATCAAAACCAATGAGGCATATTATTTCTGTTGAGATTGCTGCAAATATAGACCACAGTCTTGGAGCTTCTAGCACCTATCATAAATGAAAAACCTACCTGAAACAGAGCTAAAATAGACAAAATGAGAGCAGAATGATAGTAAGACTCAGTCCTGGTGATATCATTTGAGCAGCCTCATCTAGCTGAACCCAATCTATCCTTGAAATTCTTTACTATGGGAGTTAATCACCTGCCTTTCCACATTTGGGGGGGCAGTCTATTTTATGTTGGGTTTATTTTCTTCTCAACTGAGTCTTTAATTCAAGAGCAATGGGATATCATGAAATGAATTTTATCAGGAGAAGGATGTGATCAGGCTTGAGATTTTTGAAGACTAAGGTTTGATTGAGCAACTCTTCTTGAAAAACACCACTAAAGCCTTTCCCATGTCATTCTCCAAAAGTGATAAAGAAGAAAAATCAGTCAGCTTGCTGGTTGTACCTACCTACATAGGTGCCCAATGTTTGTAGTAAGACCAAATGTAACTGTGGTTCTGGGGTCATTCTTGGGGACAAGGTAGATGAATACACATCATTTTGTTTACTCTTCTTTAGGGTCTGCTGTTTAATTTTCCTTTACTTTTTATAGGATTCTATCCATGAATACTTTTATACATTTACCAAGCCAGTTAGCACTTCACAGATGAAATGACTAAATTTCTGGTTCATCTGCTGGTTGTGAATTAAAAATTTGAAAGGACAGTGGTAGAACTCCTTTTTCTTTTCTGTGAAAAGATGGAAGAGAATAGGCCCATTAAATGCCATAATTACCTATAGAAAAATAATTATTTGTTAGCATTTATTATATCCCATGTGAATATATTCATTAAGAAGAAATACTGGGAATTTTCTAATGAAGTTAGTAGAATCTGGCTGTCTTCTGGCATATCATATAAACTAACCTGTTTTTAAAAAAATCTTTTAGTTTTTGCCAATAGGTAAAATTAAAGTATACACCTTGTCTATCACATTTTTAAAAGGATTTCATCTCCTCACCCCACTATGGGCCAGACTGTGAACATGATGGTATGAGACAGTGTTGAAGCCAACACTTTAGAGGAGGCAGGGGAACAAATTAAAACAAGCTTGGATCCCCAACTGACCTCCTGGATTGGAGCTACCTCCATACTCTGTATCACATATGAGAAATAAATAAACTCTGTTTTATCTAAAGCATGGTATTTTGGTGGCTCTTTATTATATCAGTTTAGCATATGCCCTAATTATATTTACATCCATCAAATACAATGGATTATTATTTCCAAATAAGCAATGGTGTATGTGGTGTGTGTGTGTGTGTGCGTGTGTGTGTGTGTGTGTGTGTATACCAGATTAGATGACCAAAAACTCAACGAAACCCAATTTGTCCTTTTTTCTTTTAATATGGAGGGATCAGCCTCCAGGGTAATGGCTGTCAGACCTTAGAATGCATAAAAATTTCCTGGGAAGTTTATTTAAAAAGATAATTTCTGATATTACTCCCAGAGATTCTCATCTACTCATGCTGGAGTGTGGTCTAGGAGTCTACATTTTTAAACAAGCATTACAGATAACTATATACAAGTGGTCTGAGAAACTTTATGTATGGATTTGTTGACACCTTCCATAGAGAATTACATGTACTTTATGAAAAATATGGATATGTAACAGAATAACAAAGGATGTTTCTAATTTTTTAGCAGAAATATTTTGAATTTGATTAATCAGTTTATAAGTAATGATTTTATAAAGTTACTTTTAAAAAAATCAGTTTGAATTTAATTCTGAGATATGCACAAAACTTGAAATATTTAATCCTGTATGTTCTAAACATGATTGAAACATGTTCAAATTATAAATATATAATGAAAAATTGAATAATGGGAAGTGACTGAGAATCTGAAATTTATACCTAAAAGATACAAAACAAGAACTAGAATTTTTGCTGCAATATTCAGTTCTGTATGTAGTAAATAAAGGTTCTAAATTTTAAGCAAATGTAAATTTAAGTTTGGAATGACAAACTTAGTATTTGTTTCTTAGGTATTTCCATAACTTTCTGAAGCAACAAGAAGTAAGAAAACAGGTAAGAAAAAGGAAAAGAAATACTAAACTTAACCGCCTGTCGTTTCAAATCCTCAAGTCTAAAAAAAATTTTTTTTAGGTTTTATTTATTTGTCTAACAGAGAGAGAGATCACTAGTAGGCAGAGAAGGAGGCGGGGGAGGGGGGAGCAGGCTTCCTGCTGAGCAGAGAGCCCAGTGCAGGGATTGATCCCAGGACCCTGAGGTCATGACCTGAGCTGAAGGCAGAAGCTTAACCCACTGAGCCACCCAGGTGACTCTAAAAAAGATTTAAGAGAAAATTTTATCTGATAATGCCTTTGAGGAAAACAAAAGCCAATCTGGGGAAAATTTTAAAAATAAAAATTAAAAAAGCAAGCCCCAAAACTACACTTTTAAACTCTTTCCCTCATTTAAAAAAAATTATGTGTCTTCTACCTCTAATATGTATTTGCTGTGAAGAAAAAAGGGTCTATTTTTCAGCTGAGAACCTATTCCACTTCCTCAGAATGCAAGGAAAACATAAAAAGAGGAAAATTATGACCTAATGCAAATTTTTCTTTAAGGTAGTTGTGTTCACTTCCTGGTGGGAAGCAGCTGACACAGGGAGGCCTGTGCAGCAGTAGAGACGAGTGTTTCTCTTCCAGGCAAGTGGTTCTAAATGCTTCTCTCACTCAAAGGAGGAAACAAGTGGGACTTCACATCTATGCAACTTAAAAGGAAAGAGGTGAAACTTTTACACATTGATTTTTTTTTTTTTTGTGGGTTTTTTGAATGGTTAAGTAGTTTCCCTGCAATGGACTTTTAAAAATGCTCTCTTGGGGCGCCTGGGTGGCTCAGTGGGTTAAGCCGCTGCCTTCGGCTCAGGTAGGGATCGAGCCCCGCATCGGGCTCTCTGCTCAGCGGGGGGCCTGCTTCCTCCTCTCTCTCTGCCTGCCTCTCTGCCTGCTTGTGATCTCTGTCAAATAAATAAATAAAATCTTTAAAAAAAAAAAATAAAAAAAAAATAAAAATGCTCTCTTTGGGTCTTTTCATTCCACTGGAAAGAATGCCCTTTACAGTCTGATGTTAACATTATTAGTGAGTATAAACCTTTCTTTCAAAGAAAGTCAAGAATTACTTTGTATAAACAGATTTCTAGAACCTGAAGTCTTATTTGGTATAAATATAAATTTTAAAAGGAGCTACCAATCAATAGTATCAAATTTCTTGACAACCTGTTATATATGTGGACTTGGGTAAATTAACATTATCTACTTTGCAATTATTATACTATTATCTACTTTGTAATTATCTACTTTGCAACCACAAAGCAAAAATCGAAAGTCAAGTATTTACACAAAGATACTCTCAGTATCATACTACAATGAGGACTAGTTGTGTAACATAATGTCAGTAATTTATTATGTGTCTGATGGAAGATATTTAGGAAAAATAATTTTGAGAAAAGCAAGCCAGGTTTTGTTAGTGAATTTTTGTATCATTTTTGAATAAATGCTATTGATGTAATTTTTTACTTTAAAATTAAGTAGCATAAAATAAGTGAAGGGGTTTAAGAGGTACAAACTTCTAGTTGTAAAATAAATAGTCATGGAGATAAAAAATACAGCATTGGGCTTACAGCCAACTAAAAATAAAAAGAAATAAGTAGCGTTTTTCCCCCACTCAATGTTGCCACCACATTACTATTCTCTAGTTGTGAAATATGACTTCATTATCATCAGAAAACTCTGGAAAGCTCTGATGATATAATACCTTTGGCTTCCCACTGTAGTCCTTCTGTGGCAAAATGCTAACCTTTACATATATTTTGGTTTGTTACTTACCTTCCATCCCAAAATGCTTCTGAGCTACAATATTTCCTTCAATATTCTTCTTTGCTATGATTGTCAACATTTTACTGAGGAAAAATGACCTAAAAACCTAGATCATTGAATTTTGTGGGTGACATTTTGCTTACTGATTGACTAAGAGATTTTCACATCAACAATATTGACAATATTTTGGGTAACTCATTAGACCCATTCTCAGAAGAAAACAAGAAAAGAAATACACTCCTTGAGACTATTTTTTACTCAACAAGTTTATATCTTAACATGTTAAACTGTTTCCCTTTGAGCAGAAGCAGAAGAGGGTAAGCGTGGAGACTAATTTACTGTTTGACAGCGTTTGTTATTCAAAACCAGGCTTCTGTGGCCAATTCTAAGTGGCCGAGGTTTGGGGTAACCCTTTTGTGGTTTTACAAATGATTGTCCTTAAAATTTGAGTTTCTTAAGATGAATCCACATATGCATCAGTGAAGACCACAGCTTAAGAGCAACCTTCCCATTCCCCTTTTATTTTAACCAATACATAAATGTGAGTTTAGCCACAAGAAATTGGCTGTACCCATAATATCATGGTCCTCAGGAGATCTGCCAACTATTTCAAAACATAGAGGGCATTGGTTGGTATCAGTGAGACAAATGGTATTTAACTTGGAACACTGATTTTTTAAGTGCTTTTGTTTCTACTATACCTCATGGAATCTCATTTAAATATGTTTTTCAGAAGTGTGGTTACTACCATACTGATCTCTGAAAAAAGACAGGCACTTTACTTTTTAGAGGAGAAAATATTCTCATCACATTAGGTTAGGGTCAATTTATGAACCCCAAACACTTTCCATTTCAGCATAGATTTTTTCCGTCTGTCCTGTGGACAGCTACCTTAGGTAGAAAAAACATATACAAAAACAAATATTTCATTTAAAAGGCCTGAATTTCCCTAGAGAAAGATAAATAATTTTTTTGTTTCATAAAAATTCAAAATTATGATCACAGTATATCACAAAGGAGACATTCATTCCCAAGGTCCAAAGTGTTTTCAAAAATTGTCCCCAAACAGCTTACATGAAGGATTATAATACACAATTGGATAATCTTCTTTTCTTCCATAAATGAGTAAAGTAAGGTTTCTTTATTTCCTTTTTCTTAAAAAAGATTTTATTTATTTATTGACAGACAGAGATCACAGAGAAGCAGGCAGAGAAAGAGGAGGAAGCAGGCTCCCTGCTGAACAGAGAGCCCGATGCAGGGCTTGATCCCAGAACCCTGGGGATCATGACCTGAGCCAAAGGCAGAGGCTTTAACCCACTGAGCCACCCAGGCGCCCCTAAAGTAAGGTTTCATATAAAAAAACACATGCCAAAGATTTTTAAAAATAAGATCTATTTATTATTTACCACTTAGAAAGATAATTATGTATGATTCTCTTCCTAAAGTGGTTTAACAGCCCTTCTCAATCAACATAAACCTTAGAAATCAATAATAAAGTTAACAAAGTCAATATCTATATTACATAATATAACTTTTAATTTTGTTTCTTACATTCTTTTTGAAAAAAAGATATTTTGATCCATAAAATGTAAGACCTGTCAAGACTTCCAGAATTTTTATTCATGTTAGAATATTGTGTACAAAAGTCCTGAAACCTGGGAAAATACTGGCATTTAAAGTTTTTAGATTGTAGCAACTTTTAAAAACCTAGCAACTTTTTCATGATATTTTTTTAAGTTGAACAGCAGGTAAACCTCTGTTAGGGACTTTTATAATTACATTAAACAACTTTTAATTTAGCAAATTCTAATTAATTCTTCTGCTTATTAGTTTACCTTTTAGGTATACAACCCTATTATTTGATAAGTATGAATTCAGAATTGATCATTCCTGAAGTAATAATCAAGAAATAATTAGCTCCTTTAGAGAAATCCCAGTAAAGGAACTGTAAGTCAGTGAGGGTCCCAGTTGGAAACAGAGGGCATACTCAAATATGCCCTTTGATAAGGGCCTTTGAGAAGGTTTTAATAAAGAGACATTAAAGATGTTTAGAGAAGACTTATGGAAATCACAAAGGAGAACACTATTATAACCCTGAAGCTTGAAGGGGCAAGATGAAGGAATGATTATCAGAACCCAAAAGGGGAGCAGTGTATTAAGTAAGCCACCTTTAAAAGAGCTATGACCTTGGGTAGAGGACAAAAACAATCTGAGATGACCTCACAGGGAAAGAGTCAGGGATCTGATCCCTTTGGGATAAACTTCACTGTTTTCATGGTAGCCTGGTTGCAGATGGCTACTGAGCACTTGAAGAGTGGTTATAAGTGTAAAACATGCACTATATTTTGAAACTTTAGTATTAAAAAGAATATAAAATGTCACATTAATAATTTTACATTAATTAAAAATAGGAATGGTAATATTTTAGACATATTCAATGTATATATTATTAAATATTAACTTACATTATTAAATATGTATTTATTATATAACAGTAAATAATATGATTTTTAATACTAATTTCATCTGATTTTAATTTTTAAAATGTACTACTAGTAAATATAAAATACTTAGAAAATTATTAAAGTTAAAAATATATTTAAATAGTATCATATCATTTCATATCATATTATATCATATAACACATACATCATAGCATTTTTCTTGGAGAGCACTGGATAAACTCACCAGAAGTAAGGGGATATAGGAGTCCATTGATAGAGTTAATTAGAGGCCAACTTCCTCTAGCAGAATGTAGGATGATGGAAAATGTACATAGAGGGGCCAAAAAAAATATCTGACTTAGACTTAATTGAGAAAATTTTCATAAAAAGATTGCCTTAAGTAAGAGGATATATTTCTTGATGATTTCTATAGATGGCCTGTGGAATAATTTGTTAGCACATTTGTTTGGACATTCCACATCAATGAAGACTAACATTTTTTAAAAAATAGCATTGGAAGTGAACCAAGTACACAGCTGACTCCTTTAGAATTTTAACTTTTATGCATTTCCCATGTTGTTTAATCTTAAATATAAATCAAAATTCATATTATGGAAATGTCTTAGGTCTTTAAAAGATAGCTACAGCTGGGCACCTGGGTGGGTGGAATTAGAATTTTAACTTTTATGCATTTCCCATGTTGTTTAATCTTAAATATAAATCAAAATTCATATTATGGAAACGTCTTAGGTCTTTAAAAAATAGCTACAGCTGGGCACCTGGGTGGGTGGGTGGGTTGGGCATGGGACTCTTGATTTCAACTCAGGTCATGATCTCAGGGTCGTGAGTCGAAGCCACACCTCAGGCTCTGCCCTGCCCATGGAGCCTGCTCAGAATTCTCAGTCCCTCTGCCCCTCTGCTGCACATGTGTTTTCTCGCTCTCTAGAAAAAATAGAAATAAAAATAAAAAAGTTAAAAGACAGGTACAGCAATCTTGACAAGTAGAAGATATAACAACAACAACAACAAAACCATAGCTTTTTAGGTTGGTGTTTTGATAAAAACATTTGATAAAAATTTAATAAAATATTTGAAAAGTTTTAGAGAAAAAAGATTTGATAAAAAAAATCTTGTTCAAAAACCTTTGTTTAATTTTAAGCATTTATCTATTTGTTCAGCAAATCTTACATCTGAGCACTTTTTACATTCACCCATTGAACTTACAGTCTAATATTAGAAGAAAGATATTTAGCAAGTAATCAAGCACATAAATAATATTAACTTTATAGTTTTATATATTGTGAAGGAAGAATAATAGGTTCATATATAAATAATGACTGGTGTGCTTTTTACATTATTTTTTAAAATTAGAATGGCAGATGAGTTTTCTATTGCTGTGCAACAAATTACCATAAACATAGCCATTTAAACATCAATTGTTAATTATCTTACGACTCTGCAGGTCGGAAATCTGGCACAGTGTGACTCCATTCTGCTCAGGGTCTCAGAAGGCTGAAATCAAGGTGTTGACTAGGATTTGTTCCCATCCAAAGGCTCTGTGGAAAAATACACTCTCAAACTCTGTGCTGTTATTAGCAGAATTCAGTTCTTTGCAGTTTTAAGACTCTGGTCCTTGTTTCCCTGCAAGCCCTCAGCCTGGGCTAGGCTTGCCTTCCACATTCTTTGACTTCCTCCATCTTCACATCAGCATGAGCATGTGAAATCCTTCTCATGCTTTGAATCTCTGATTTCTGCTAACAGCCAGGGAAAATTGTCTATTTTTAAAAGGCTCATGTGATTAGGTCAGATCTATCCTGTTAATCTTCCCAATTTAAAGTCAACGGACTTGGGACCTTGATTTCATCCCCCAAATCCTTTCACAGCAGGAGCCAGATTCATGTTTGAGTAACTGGGAGAAGGCATGCATATACGCCAGGGCCAGGAACCTTGAGGGGCCATCTTAGAATTCTGCCAAACACACAGAAAGGAAAAATCCTCTCTGAGTTTTCTTTTCATTTCATTTCATTTCTTATTTCATTCATAAGACCTGGATGATGTGAAAAACAAAACAAACCAAAATACAACACAACAACAACAACAACAACAACAACAAATAGGCATAAGAACATATGAGAGTCTGATCATGATCTCAGTGTCCTGGGACTGAACCCCCATTGAGCTCTCTGCTTAGCAGGGAGCCTGTTTCTCCCTCTCCCTCTGCCAGCTTCTCCCCCTGCTTCTGCTCTCTCTCTGTATTAAATAAATAAATAAAATCTTTTTTAAGAAGTTCAGTTTAATTAATACTGAAAAAACTTAAAAAAATCTTTTATACAAATTGGAGGAAATGAATGAGATTTTCTCTTGCATGAGAAATGAGTACGCTTTGTCTAGATTGTGAAATTCATTGATATGAGAGGCTACTTTATTTGACTTTTGCCACTTAGGTAATTTCCATGTTTGTTTCTGCACCCAATGTTCGGGATTATCTGCATTACCCTACCAAAAGACCTGATATTTGACATGCTGTATATTTCAAATTGTCCATTATTCAAGAAATTATAAAGGGAATACAAATTTCAAAAACTCTGGAAGTCTCCGGATGCATATGGACCATCAAGTTCTAGAAGTAAATAATGGCTGTCTACATATATCTATTATGTGGATGCTGATTTTAAATATTTGAGTCCACCAAAGAAGTTTATATAGTAGATAATCTTGTTACATTTTATACTTCTCAAAATTTCTACCCTCTTCATCTTTGTCTAGGTTCCACCCTTTGTTGCCTTTCCTTGTGTATCTTCTTGACCCATCTTCTGCTTCCCTTGCTGTCACACAGTCTTAATCACCATATTATGCCTTTATATAATCTTTCAAGTGATCCGACCTCTCTGGAAAAATCTCGTCTATAAGTCTACTGTTAAGCCAAAGGTCTGCTCTGGACAAAAATAGGAAAAATTATCCTTCATGTGTCTTTAATGTTTCTTTTAAGTCTTCCTTGACTTCTTTTTAGCACCTCTGCTCTATCAAGTATCCTTTGATCTCAGGACTTCTCTTCCAATGTTAAACCCCTACAGATAGATTAGATTGGAAACCTCTCATGTGTATTAAAGTTAAAGCAATTGATGAGTAGTTTTATGTGTGCAGGGAGTGTCTGCATCTTAATATGGAGTGACTGGTTAATTCAAAGTTCTGATAATTTAATCTTGAACTGTTCAGAACAATCAGGTTAGATGCCAACCATGGTCGATGTTCCTGTGAACATTGAATTCTTTGTGCAGAGTCAGACAGTAATATGACCCAAGTGGGTACCTGGCCAACGAAGGTGCACCCATAAAAATGCCAATAACCTGTAAGACTGATTGGTACAAAAGTTTCTGCCCAAGAACCAAACCAATTAACCTATTTCCTTCCAAAGTTTTGTCTGTAGATTGGTGGGAAATTTTTCCCAGTAAGAGTACAAAAGCAGAATGCGCTGGCCAGTCAGGAAAAACAAAGATGCCATAGGAGAAAGACCATAAAGCATAGAGAAAATAATAGAATTCCCTTTAAATGTACGGAAAGACTCTTACAAAGTTCATAGAACAATAAAATTATAAAGGTGAAAAATGTGAAAGAGGTCTTTATGGAAGATTCTTTAAAAATTTATGAAATGGGGCACCTGGTTGGCTCAGTGGGTTAAGCCGCTGCCTTCGGCTCGGGTCATGATCTCAGGGTCCTGGGATCGAGTCCTGCATTGGGCTCTCTTCTCAGCAGGGAGCCTGCTTCTCTCTCTCTCTCTCTCTCTCTGCCTGCCTCTCTGTCTACTTGTGATCTCTCTCTGTCAAATAAATAAATAAATATTTAAAATAAATTTGTGAAATGACCACCATTTACACTGACATGGGTGGAACTAGAGGGGATTATGCTAAGTGAAATAAGTCAGGCAGAGAAAGACAATTATCATATGGTTTCACTCATATGAGGAACATAAGGAATGGCATGGAGGACCATAGGGGAAGGGAGAGAAAACTGAAGAGGGAGAAATCAGAGAGGGACACTACCTATGAGAGACTACGGACTCCAGGAAACAATCTGAGGATTTCAGAGGGGAGGCGGATGCAGGGAGGGGGTGGCTGGGTGATGGGTATTAAGGCAGGCATGTGTTGTGATGAGCACTGGGTGTTATAAGCAACTAATGAATCATTGAATGCTACATCAAAAACTAATGATGTACTATACAATGGTTAACTTAATAAAACACAATATAAATAAATAAATAAATAAATAAATTACTTTGTACAGAAGGGAAAAAAATGAACATCTGGTCTGATGGTATGAAGTATAATAGAAGTGACTCTGTATTGAAGAGGGAGCTATTATAAGGATTAGATATTTATTTGACCGTTCCCCATTGAGTGAGAGTAGATGTCACACATACGAGTAAATTCTTTCCTGATCTATCTGAAATAACAAGGGATTTGACGATACATGCTGTTTTTACATTTCATGGGCTAAAAGCATATTTAGAATGCATATAACACATGTTTTGAGCCAGGGCAGAGTAGGGGACAGAGGCATAGGCAATGGCCAAACTAGAAGTGACCTAGGGTGCAAAAGATAGCCCTGTTAATTTATAGGAAATAAAACCCAAGGCACTTGAAGACATGAGAAAACTTGTATTAGGGTTAGAAGACTTCTTTCTTGGCCTTTTCTTTTTTAAGTATAATTCTAAGACAGGTTAGAAACTTATTCAAAGTTTCATAATTACTTGGATACAGCTATATTGTATATGCAAGTAATATTTTGGACCTTCCAAACATCATCCTGGTTCTGTCACCATTTAAGAGATCACTTCCCTTGTGTTTCAATTTAAGGTAGGCTTTTGATATTAATTTCAAAAGGACTTCATTTGCTTTAAGTCAGGTTTTCTCAGACTTGAATGTGAAGATTCTGATTTTCTAGTTCTCACAAGCTGCTAGGTTGATGATATTAGTCTGTGGGCCACGCCTTGAGTAGCAAGGAATTAGGTTACTGGGATCTCAAAATTTATCCTAAAATACCAGTGGAAATCACCAGGAAATTAATATTAGGTATAAAAGCCAAATGAATTCTCTTTTCCTAGGCTATTTATTTGTTGAGGAAATATTTATCAAGATCTTCTAGGAGGAGAAAAGATGAAATATTTTACTGTCATTTCTACTATTATAATAAAACAATTACTGCATTTACTTAGAAATCACTTTTCATATGCTCAAGCAGAGTTGTTTTCAAATTTGGACATATTTATATTGAAAGACCTTTTCCAAGAATAGATTCTTTCACTCTATCAGTATACTGTTCAAGTTTCTTAAATTTAGAAATACTTCTGGAGAACACTTTCAGTGAAATGTGCCTCCAAAATAAAATATTTCACCAATTAAACAAGTGGCAAAGAATGTTTACTTTTAGTCCACAGGGGAAACCCAGCTTGTAGCATATGGTATTTGAACTTGTTAAATGTGCACAGAATGCTTTGTGTGACCCTTATGCTAGGATTGCTGATTTGCTTCCAGAGCTGCCCCATGTGGTCTTTTGCAACATAACCCAGGTCAGGTTGACGTGCTAAATAACTAACATTGCCAAGTGCCAACCAGAGAGAGCTAGCTGAATTATTCGGCACTGTCTTTTCTCATTGCAAAGGCAGCAACTGCAGAATTTATTAATTCAATATGATACTTTATAATTAACATGGGAGCTACATCAAATGTCTAATTGTATACCTGACAACAAGAGGGTGAACTTTGCTGAGCCTGGAAACTCTCTCAACAGATTCTTAGGAGGTTCAGCTTTCCAACTATCAGTTAGTGGCTTTGAGAGTAAAAAAAAAATAGTAGTCCTGCTGTTGCAATGGTGATTGCCCCAGCCTCTTCTTTCAGTTAATGAAATGTTGAAAGTTCAAGACCTGTTATTGGTGGAACTAACAAGATCCCGAAGAATACTACTTGCTGGAAAAAGCCCTTAGGATTTAAGCCTTATTCACAATCATGCCATCAGAACTGTATTTCATGTGCATTTGCTAGTTCATAATGTACCCATTCATGGATATCTGTTGATCACAAAAATGTAAGCTACTTGTGAGCAAAGATAATGCCACCTGTTTCTCCACTGTGCTGATATACAGCCCTGTTCATTATAAGTGCTCCACATTGCTTGGTGAATAATAACAGGATGCAATCTGCATTCAGATCTTTTTTATTAGCATCAAATTTTCGCTGCTTATTCCAAAAAGGTTTTCTTAGTCCTCTTCTAGCTTTCCTGATAATTGGCTGGATTAGGTTTTGGACTAGTCCCTCAATGCAGTTTGGATAAATTCATTATTTCATTATTGACTTTTCTAGAAAAACAAAAAAGTGCAGATTATCTAGAGAGTCTGAATATCTTCCTGGATAATCCAAACCCTGAGGGTTGGTTTGGGGAATAGAGTAGGAGGCTGCATTGGTTTCAGAAGGACCAAAATTTACTCTTCCCTTTCTCCTCAAGCACATATATTCCGTGGGACTCAAGAAATAATGTATCTGGATATAAGTTTGCAAAGCTTTTCCTGAAAAATCTCCCATGCCCTTATTATTATATTACTTAACATAATATCTTGTATGTGATAGAACTAGAGCACTAAAGATGCCATCAAGGAATATTGTCTATGAATATTCCAGCTATAATGGAAATTATTCTAATTATAGAACAAAGTCCTACAGTATTAAAGATGTACCTTATTCTGACCACCCCTAGACCCGATAACTTGCTATGTAAAAATGGCAGATTAAAGAGAGCCAACTAACAGGAATACCTGATGTTCACCTAGAATCACTCCATGGGAGGCATTATGCTAAGACCTTTATATGCATCAACTTATTTGATATTCATGATAACCCTAGAAGGTATATATAATTTTTGTGCTACTTTAGAGATGAGGAAACGGAGGTACAGAGAGACAGTAAGAACTTTACCCAGGGGGTGCCTGGGCAACTCAGTTGGTTGAGCATCTGCCTTCAGCTCAGGTCATGATCTCAGGGTCCTGCTCAGTGGGAAGCCTGTTTCTCCCTTTCTACACCCGCTCCCCACTGTATATGCACACTCTCTCGTTATCTCTCTGTGTCTCAAATAAATAAATAAAATCTTTAAAAAAAAAAAAAAAGAAACATATCCAAGGATACTCATCTAGTATGGACAAAGGGATTCAAACCCAGATTTACCTAATTCTAGAGCCCTCATTTTGATCCCTAGTATACGGTTTCTTTTCTAAACCAAGCTTCCCCTAAATGACAAATAGAAATAGAACTGTTCCGTGCTTTGCTTTCTCCTCCTCTGGAATTCTGCTGCTCTCCTTGGTATTGAAACTGCACTCCTTGGTAGGTGAACTTGAAATAAGTCAAGCGGAGAAAGACAACTATCATATGATCTCCGTGATATGAAGAAGTGGTGATGCAACATGGGGGCTTAAGTGGGTAGGAGAAGAATAAATGAAACAAGATGGGATTGGGAGGGAGACAAACCATAAGTGACTCTTAATCTAACAAAACAAACTGAGGGTTGTTGCGGGGAGGGGGCTTGGGAGAAGGGGGGTGGGGTTATGGACATTGGGGGGGGGTGTGCTTTGGTGAGTGCTGTGGGGTGTGTGGACCTGGCGATTCACGGACCTGTACCCCTGGGGATAAAAATATATGTTTATAAAATACAAATTTCTGCTTTTTAATAAAAAAAAAAGAAATAGAACTGTTGCCAGTTCTAAAATCACACTATAAAGGTGAGAATCTAAAGTAAATGCTTTCACCAAATTGGCATAAAAGTTTTTTTAATTTTGTAAATATTGTTTTCACGTCTTGAAAAGATGGTTTTATAGCAGAATAGCCTGAGCAGTAGTGGGGATTTAACATAAATTTCACACAGTCTGTAGCAGAAGTGAAGAGGGAATTTTTATTTATTGATACCCCAAAAGATACATTTAATATGGTATACTTGGCTACAAACATGCCATATCCTATTGAGCGAGCAATTAACGTAAGTCTACTCTCATAACAATAACAATGGAGATTTAAAAAGAATTAACTCCTATTCCCATCCCAACTTTAGTCTAACAGATTAACCTTTCCTTGTGCTTCATGACTTTACATGACTGAATCATAACAGATGCAATATTTAACTCTATATACTTTACTTAGCACTGGATGTTATCATTTTCTTTTCTTCCTGTACAGTCTTATGATTTGCAAAGTGTTTTATGTATTTAATGTTGATATGCATTAAATAAACATTTCATTACTGAGTGTCTTTCTTCCCCTTCCTTTTCTTCTAAGTATCTGAAATGACTATCTTATTATACATAGCTCACTTTTCCTTCCTTCCTTCCTTCTCTCCTTTCCTTACCCCTCCCCTCGCCTCCCCTCCCCCCTCCTTTCTTCTCTCCTCTCCTCTCCTCCATCTCCCTTACTCCTTCCTTTTCTTTTTCTGTCTTGTTAAGATAAATTGTGAAAAGTGATCAAATAAAAAGATTTTTCAACTCTTGAAAATTTGCCAATTTACCAAAATGTATCAATTTTTGCCGAAATTAGTAATGTACGTACTATTTCTTTTCATTCATTACCAGAATTGTTCATTATAATTTTAAATGGTAGAATGCTTTTTTATTTTTATTTATTTTTTTAAGATTTTATTTATTTATTTGACAGAGAGAGCTCACAAGTAGGCAGAGAGGCAGGCAGAGAGAGAGGAAGTAGGCTCCCTGCTGAGCAGAGAGCCCGATTGGGGGGGGTGCTTGATCCCAGGACCCTGAGATCATGACCTGAGCTGAAGGCAGAGGCTTTAATCCACTGAGCCACCCAGGTGCCCCAGAATGCTTTTTTATTAGCAAAAATTCCACCTTTGGGGGAGAGTTCCTTTTAAAGCTTTTCATCTTTTGCATTTTTAGAAAAGTTAATCTTTTGATTATTAAAAAATGCTCAATATAGTTCTCTTTCTAGAGATGGACTACCAAAATCAGACTATTCTCCACCATCTATATCTTCCCAAGATATAGGAGGCATATGGCAATCTTTGTCAAATTCTCTCTCCTGTTTTTCCACTGGAACATTGCACTGCTACCTTAGTCTAGGAAAATAAATTCTCTTGGGCTTCCTATTTTTTTTTTTTTTCACCACAAGCTGAATTTGCATTTAGGGGTTCCCATTTTCTTTCTCTTGATGTTACTCAATAGATACCACAAAGTAACTGGCACTAGAGAATTCCTGTGGCTGTAATTACAAGAAGAAGCTAACCTCCAAAGAACCTGGTGTTTTTATGTGAAGAGCTAATCAGCAACTAGTACTGATTTGGATTCACACATTCTCCCTTTGATGAGGAGGGTGATGGACAAGAGTGGATGACTGAAAACTCACTTTTTGGAACAGTATCACAAGTTATTTACTCAAAGTTTATTATGAATAATGTCTTTTTTTAATTTTGAGAAACTTTTTTAATTTTGAAAAATATCAAAACTGCAGTTGAATTACAAGAGTAAAACAATGAACATTTGTAGATTCTTAATCTACATTCACTAATTGTCAATATTTTGCTCCTTTTTAAAATACTTTATCTTACATTTTTCTCCCAAGTCAGTTGAGAGTAAGATGCATATCATGTTACTTACCCCTCAATACTTTAGCATATATATCCCAATAATAAGAACTTTCTTCTACTCAATCACAATATTATTATCACTCTCAGAAAATGTACCATTGACACAATACTATTGTCTGTATATGGCCCATATCCAAATTTCTTCCATTGTCCCAATGCCTTTACATCTTAAAAAAAAAAAAATTGGGATTCTATCAAAGATCATCTATTTTCTTTAGTCTACTTTAATCTAGAACAGTTTCTCAGTCTTTATTTTTTAAAAATCTTTCATGACATTGACAATTTTGAAGGTTCTCAGACTTATCCTCACTGTCTGTTTGAAATATGGAAGATGTCTTTTTGATTGTCATATCAATCTACTTTTTTTCAATCTACTTTTGAAATCATTTTGCTTTATGTGTTCCTTTATGTCCCCCCCCCACCCCCGCCATCTCCATGTCTCTCCCCTTTATTTAGAAAGCCCCTTTCTTCTTTTTCAACAGTTTTGGGGATTTTTTGGGGGGGGTTACATTTATTTTTTTCCTTTTTTTCTTAACCAACTTTCCTCCTTCCCTATAGGCAGTCATCTGTTTCCTTGAGATAATACTATTTTTGTCATTGGTCTGATATTACTCATCTTTATGACTCTTAAGCACCTCCCTTTACAACTATGTGCTCCCTGCAGAGACACACTCTGTTTTACAAATATTTTCTAAAGTGTAGTTTAAATTCTCCTTTAAGACTGACACTTGCTTTCTGTCAATTTCCCAGCTCTTTCTCCTTTATGTAAATCTTAACTGAAGTCCTCATTTTCTGAGTTGCCCTAATCTAGAAGTTTACTTTTATTAAAATTATTTATTAAAATTTATTAACTTATAGGACTGTATACTTGACTCTTTGGTAGAGAACTGGTTTTTGGCACATTTCTGGTTCAACATTCATGAGACTTCTGTCTATTTTGGTTAACACAAACCTTGAATTTAAAGTTTAAAAGAAACAAAATAAGCTTATACTTCCGCAAACCTACGTGTTAAAAAATGGCTATTACAAAATGGCATTCCGGTTATTTCAAGATAATCTGATCAAATGCATCTTAGTAGAAAGAATGAAAGATCTGGAGGTACCTTAGAGATAATGAATTTATAGCCCTCAGTCTTCAGAGGAGGAAACACAAGCCCAAATCACTTAAGATTACAATTGGGTGGTTGCAGAGAGAGCCACTGTATCCCTACTCTCAGTTCAAAATGATTTCTTTTGCTCTCATGGTGCTTGAGTTTAATACTATCTTAAAAAGAATATTCAGATATATAACATAAATCATTGCAAAGCACTTGGAAAAGTGTGATAACAAAATGTCAAGAAGGTCAGTCACCGCTTCATTAGCTGTATCTTCTGATTGCTTTAAGAATATAGTCTTGCTTTAGAGATGGAGGCAAACCAAGAAAAAGTCTTAACCATAGAGAACAAATTGGTGGTTACCAGAAGGGAGGTGGTGGGGGATGGGTTTTATGAGACGGGGATTAAAGAGTGTGCCCTTGTGATGAGCACAGGTAATGTATGGAAGTGTTGAATCAGTATATTGTACACCTGAAACTAATATTACACCATATTTTAACTAATTGGAATTTAAATAAAAACCTAAAAAATATATGTAGTCTTGCTCTGATGGTTATGGCTACAGACCGAACATTTATTGAATCATTGCTTTGTATCAGTTACTGTTCTAGATATTTGACATCCATTTGTTGATGTAGTATTTACAATATCCCCCAAAGTTGGCATATTATTATCCACCTTGTTTATGAATGCAAAAATGGAGGCACAGATAGCAGGAGTAACTTGTGTAAGGTTATTTATTGATTGTGTCAGAATGGGCTGCAAACTCATTCAGAATGTTTCCAGGGTTATGCACATAATCATTATGATATATTGCTTCTCTTGGTCTTAAGAGCTTCAAAGACAAATGTGATTCATTCTCTTTCACAGAAATAGAAACTGAGGCATAAATATGTTGGAATGATTTATTGATTTTTACCTAGTCAATGAGATGCCAATAGCTATCCAAAACCACCTTTGACTTAAGTTAGAATTTTTCCAATATCACAAAAGTGCTGCATTCTCCATTCTAAGAAGATTGCTGGTGAAACTTCCAACAAGAATTTTATTTACAGTTACATTGATTTATCACATTATTTCTTCTTGCCAATATGATTTGGCAAGATGGCTATCTGTAGTTTATGTTCTATCATCTCTGATAATGGAACTATTTCTTCTCCAAACCAGAACTAATCCATTTGTATCTGCTGGAGACCAGATATTTATAACTAACAAATGCTTCCTTTTAAATATAAAAAAAATCACTAAACTAACTCTGCATTTATGATTAATAATTTTCCTTCAACTGTTATCTATAAAAGATTTTTTTAGTGTTAGTAAGACTAGAAATAAACATGGCTAATAACTAAGTGAATAATTGACAACTGACTTTTTGGCAAAGAGAATGACACATGAACTAAATTGTCAATTGGAGTTGACCTAATAGTGGGATAAATTTTGAGCTGATGACCTAAGTCCTGAATGTTTTAGACATCTCTGGAAAGATGAGCTGTAGGATATTGTACTTGATAAATAATGTATGACACAACAGTGACCTTCTATTAAATGTAAGACTAGTAGGAAATGATACTTAAAAAGTTGGAAGACTTGGCCTGAATTTCATGAGGTTATGCTTCTGTCTTCCCCTTCTCAGTGTTAGCTAATAATACTTCAAATTGAGAATAGGGATAGGAGTTCTTGAGACTGGCTCAGGACTGAAGACTTAAGGCTTACCTTGAGCTAGGTTTGGCACCACCACATAATTTCTCCAGACCATCTGGAGAATGGAAATGGTACTAATTAACTTGGAATGACTACTTATACAAAAATTACTAGTGCCCCCTCAAATCCCTGGCATCTCCAAAAAAATTCCTCCTACTTTTGGGGGCGTTGGTGGTGCAGCATACAAAGCAGGTAATAACAGTTAGGCTAGCCTGTAAGTCAGCCAAGGCTTTATCTGAATAGCACATCTTCCTTAAAAAAATGAAGTGCAAAATTATAACTCGGGAAGAATATATGGTGGAGCAAGTTTCTAGGGAGAAGACTTGGATAGAGAAAGGAAGAGACAATAATAGGAAAGGAGAATACCAAATATAATCTTTTTTGGTCTTCTAGATGCTACATAAGATTCCAGAATCTTATCCCTAATGTCTATCATAACACAATTTCTATAGGGAAACTTATGTGTGAAGTAGACATGTAAGGCAATGCCACAGTTTTGTTGAGAGAATTTATTGTTGAAGAGCATCAAAATGTGAATTTGCGGTTTGTGGCAAACGCAGGGGATGCACCCTAACATAAGCCCTAAGCAGTTCATTAAATTCAAATAAACTACGGTTTCACGCTGTCAGGAATTTTTTCCTCAAGGGAAAGGTGATAAAGGAGAAAGCAGTAAAAACCTCTGTTAGGAAAAGATAGACCAAGGGCAATAGTTTATGTTTAAAGGTTGACATGTGCTATAATATGGGTCTTATCAGTGGAGTCCCTGGACCACTGGGGAAAACAGCTACTGCATTAAAGTCTTTATATTTTCGTTTTAGAAAACAAAATTAGGATTGAGATAGAAAAAATGAGTGAAAGCTCTAAATGGGAAACAATTTTATATAAAATAGCATTAACTTTTAAAAAAATTATAAACAAGGATGTCTGGGTGGCTCAGTTGGTTAAGCGGCTGCCTTCAGCTCAGGTCATGATCCCAGCGTCCTGGGATTGAGTCCCGCATCGGGCTCCTTACTCTGCAGGGAGCCTACTTCTCCCTCTGCCACTCTGTCTGCCTGTGCGCTCTCTCTTTCTCTCTCTCTGACAAATAAATGAATAAAATCTTTAAAAAAATGAAAATAAAAATTTATAAACAAAATTGCATAAAATTATGTTAATATGTGTAAGCTAGAGATTTGGATAGCATGTATTCTCTGCCGTACACCTTGATGACTCTTACTTTCAAGCAAAACACAAGTACATGTTTGTTGTCATGGGAACCATCTTCCTGGGATACCATGAAAGCTGTTTTTCCTTTTCTCTCTACCTTTGGAGTTCACAGTGGCGTAGGACTCAAATAACTTGAAATATAGTACTCAGCATCTGGATGGTCTAGATTTTCAACCACATGATTCTTAAGTGGAATTTCTCAGATTCACCTGAGAGGCTGAACTATGGATTTAGTGTGGAAAAATGTTCTAAATACAATCCACTGATTTACGAATGCATTTTGGAATACATTATTTTGTATTCTGAGTGTTTGTAAAACTCTTCTCTGTGCATTTATAAGAGACATGTAATATGTTGTTCTGTATCAGGTATAGATATTTTGGGGACTGCAGATGCTATGACTATTTGGGCCTGTGGAAGCCTGCTTATTTAAAATATTTGAAGCACAAAGCTTGCTCTCTCTCACTCTTGGCTAATGCCAAAGGAATTATATATCTCACTCCTGGCATTTAACTTGATATCTCCTTTTGGATCAGTGAGATAATTTTCATATTTATGGATTTGCTGAAAACAAATTTTCCAACTACTTATACTTTAATGAGGAGATTTATTACTTTAATTTTAAAAAATTTCCCAGAGAAAGTTCCAAAAGTTCTTTTAGTCATTCTGGTCTTCCCAGACACTTCTTCACTTGCAACTACCATGCAGACCTACTAGAGCCAGCACCAATTTCCCTCCTGTGATCCTTGGAATGGGAATCAATGCTCTGTTGGCACCCTGATGGTAAGGTGGAACAGCATTTATTCCCTGGCATTGGTGACCTCAATTAATTTCCTTGTGTACTTCATTTTTTTTTTTTTTAGATTTTTTTCAAGTTTATGTCTTTGTCCCTTCTTTCTTTTTATCACTTAGCTAATTAGAATCAGGTAATATATAGTTTTTCCTATGGCCAACAGATGAAGAGAAGGAAGTGGAATCAGCCTCTCGCTAGATTTCAGGCATCATCAAGAAGTCCATATTCAACATCAACTATTGTTACCTTGTTTGGTGTCTCAAGTAGGAGCAAGGATTAAGAAACACAGATTACATAAGCCCCGTAGAAAAGGGGCTTAAGACAAAAAAAAAGTCCTTGCTTGCTCTTTATATTCTATGAGGAGCTTTAAAAAATTTCTAAAGAAGGGAACTAGTACCATTTCCCTGATAATATGAGTTCACCTACTAGGGCAAGTGAAAGAAAGATGTACCATTTTCAGTACTTGGAAAATAAATTCCAGCTTGCACTTGAAATATGCTTCCTGGACAACTACACATGGTAGACAGATGGCTATTGCTATGAGAGCCATCTCCCTAAGCTACTATAAAAACTGCTTTTTCTCTAATTTCCCACCCTCAGTGTTCTCAGCCACTTAAAACTCAAATATACCTGTGACTTTAACTCAGCTCTTTCCCATCTTATGTATTCTTTGTGATAATCTTGCTATTCACCCACCAAGATGTAGAGTCTGTTTTTCTTTCCCTTGAATCTTGGCTGGCTTGTGGCAATTTTATCCAACAATTAGTAAGTTTTTAGCTACATCATGGATTAATTAGAATTTCTTTTATTCCCAGAACCTAACCACAGATTTTGTGAAGATATATATGCCAAGCTCCAAGCAGTTGTATCCACGGATTTGGCCACAGGAATTGAACCTGGTTTGGTAGATCCAGGGCAAGTGATGGTTCACACACTTGCTAATATTTTTGATTCAAAAACATTTGGAACAGATAATTTATTATTTTACTTAGGGCTTGGTTTCTGAAGCAAAAACTAGGAGAAACAAAAGGATTAGAAAGATAAAGGTAGAGGCTAGAGTAAGAAGAGACTATGGCAAGTATGCAAACATGGCCATTTATGAAGACATACAGCAAAAATATGTTATGAGAACTTAGAATGCTCCACTCAAAAGAGAAGTTAGATCAAACTCCAATAAATAAGAAAAGGAAGAGGAATAAGAGGAACTATACTGAAAAGGACAAACCATAGAGATGTGTCCTCAGGAAATGACTAATTGAACTAAAAGTCCTCTGACCAGGGCCATCTGGTCTTAAAAGAAATTCAGTGGATGGAAGGAAACACTCAAAAACTGAGTGTTTTCACTGTGTATCTATTGTATTATACCTGAAAAAATATAATGCCAATCTATGTTTAGTAGTCATTTCTACACTTTTTTAAAAAGGTTTTATTTATTTACTTAAGAAAGAGAGGGAGAATGGGGGGGCAGAGGGAGAAAGAGTGAGAGAGAGAGGTGCAGTCTCCCTGCTGAGCAGGAAGCCTGACTCCAGGCTCTATCCTAGGACCCTGAGATCATGACCTGAGCCAAAGGCAGATACTTAACCAACTGAGACACCTAGTCACCTAGACATTCCACATTTCTGCATTCTTTATGGAGTTTCATAGCATAGACTTGGAAATAGGGTAAAAAAACTTTTTATCTGGCTATTAAGGACTCAGCAATATTACTACAAGTCAACTAATGATCTTCCTTATATTTATTAAATATCATTGTACTGTGTATTTGAAATTCAGAAATTTAAAATTTGAGTCAGAATATTAAAGCACTCTAGGACTGTTGGAGATATGTAATAAGCCAACACACACACACACACACACACACACACACACACTCGCAGTCCTGAAATACAGGCTTAAAAAAAGGGCTTTTTCTATCAAGAGAATGTTAGAGAAAAATTATATGAACTAATGAATATCTTGATCCTAATAGCTTAAAATTTTAGTAGCTCTTATTACAAGAAAAGGTGACTTATCCAACAAAAGAATTGTGGCAGCATGAAACCCTAGAAAAAAATGTGGTAAAATGAGAAGGGTGACAGGAATAAAGGTGACAATGCTTCATTTGTTCATTTCTCACTCATTCATTCATTCATAAATGATTGAGTACTGCAGTAGTTTGTCTTATTTCATTCTCAGAGATAGCTGCAACAATATTTCCCATCTTACATGCTCTTTTGCAATAATCTTGCTACTCATCTACTGAGACATGGAGTCTCTCTTCCTTTTGAATCCTGGCTGGCCTGTGGTAAGTTCATCCAACAGTATTGGTGGAAGTGATGCTTTGTAACTTCTGAGGCTGGGCTTTAAAATATCTTTAGCTCTTGCCTTTGTTGTTTGGAACCCAGCTACCATGCTGTGAAGAAGCCCAAGTAGCCCCATGAAGAACCCATGTGAAGGAGAACCAAGTGCTCTGGCTAACAACCCCAGCCAAGCTTCTGCATGTCAACTGACAGTCACGTGAGTGAAGCTGTTTTGTATCTTCCAGTTGCCTTAGTACCCAGGTAACACTACATGGAGCAGAAGAACTATCAATAAAACGACAGAATCAAGAGACATTGGAATTTTCTATTTATTTGTTTATTTATTTTTACTTTAAGTCACTAAGTTTGGTGAAGTTTTGTTAGGCAGCAATATATAACTGCAAGTGCTTACCACGTGCCTGTCATGGAGCTAGCTGAAAAAAGTGAATACACAACCTCTTTCAAGAAACTAGTAGAATTAATAGTCCAGTGGGAGAGACCTATGTATTAACTATGCATATGATATAAGGTGATAAATTCAACAGTAGCATATTCTTGTACAGACAGAACACAATGAAGGAGATGATGAATATATTCTGGGTAATTAGGAAAACTTCTAAGAGAAGATAGCATTTAACTAAGGTATTTAAATAATGCATTTGAGATTGAGGGAATTGCATGCACAAATATGTGGAGGTGTGAAGCACTATGTGTGCATCAGTGTGGATGCATCTTATGGTCAATAAAAGAAAATCTGAATCAATTAGGTTAAACTAAAAGTGAAAGTTTGTATCATACACATGAACAGCTTGGGGTAGACCTGGTTCTGGTTTGGCTGCACACAGGGTCTCAGATGAGGTAATCTGTATCCTAATTTTTTTCTCTCCATCATGCACTTTGCTTCCTCTGTGTTGGCTTCATCCTTAGGGCTATTCCCTATAGTCTCCAGATGGCTGCCAGTAGATTCAAAGGTTACACAACTCTGGATTTGTGTTTAATAGAAAAGCTTGAGGATTTCTTTTTCAAGATTCCTGTAAAAACAAATTTCATCATGAATCTCTGGCTCTGATTGGGTAGTACCCATTCTTAGGACAATTACTATGGCTTAATTGCAAGCATATACTCTGGAAAAGCAGGGAGAACTTAGACTATGGTTTCTGGAAAGGAGAATGAATATTAAAACACCAAGTACAGAGTATTTGGAAGTTTAATGTACTTGATATTTCTAGAGTATGAAGTGGTTTAATGATGAAAAAATGACAAGAAACAAGGCAGGAGACATAGGCAGAGAAAGGCTATCCAGGACCTTATATACCATGCTAAAGAACTTAGTCCTTAACCTATAGGTAATATGGAGCCATTGAAAGGTTTAAAGAAGAGCAGAGATATAACTTGCTTTTTAAAAGCCTATCTTTGCATTAGAGAAGAAAGTTTGGAAGGAGTAAGGTTGCAGTCAGGGGGACCAGAAAAAGAGACACTGTTCAAATGGCAGATTAAGTGTTCCCAGGAGGTAGAGTCAACTGGATACAGAAACTGATTGGAGGAGTGTTGTTGAAGGAAGCTTGACAAGTTGTGAACTGCTCTGCAGTTCTGCCAGCCTTGGGGAACTTCTGTTGTGTTAGAGAAGGCCATGGGACAGAAGGCAGGAAGATGCTCAGGTTAATTGGTAGTATAAGCTATAGTCTATTGTTTCAATTAGTCCTCAAACTGTAATTGATTTTATCATCTTCTTTTTCTACCACCAATGCTAGATTTTTATAACCCTCAGCCAACACTTAGGCTGGTCTAAGTTGCTTGTATAGTAAGGTTGAGGGGGTCTGAGTCTTTGGTTACTTTGCCCTTATGAAGCTGTAATTGTGCCAATTACCAGTTAGCTCTTGTCCCCAGGCGTGGAAGCATAATACACTGTGGTTAATGCTCCAAGCTGTAGATATTGTCCACTTTATCTCTATTCTGTGGCAACTCTAGCTCCACAAGAGAATCACATTTGAATGTTCCCATCAGTAGAGTATCTTTTGTATTTGCCAGTTGGTGCATTAGTATGAGGAACTCTAGCTTCAGGTTCAACAGAATACTTCTACGATGTTTGCTGATGAAAGAATCCCTGATATTGCCACCTCTTTCAGAATTAGAACCTCTAATCCAACAGAGACTAAGACTGCAGGGAAAGAGCACACATTTTGCAAGTGTGTTATTGGCAGTGATGGTAAGGGGTCAATCCTAAACTTACCTCTTCGTATTAGTAATCTGTTGCATAGGAACCTCTACATACCCCTACTTCAGACCACTTCTCCCTCCAAAAAATGTGGCCAACTAGATATATTGCTCAAAGCCCTGCCAAACAGCATTTTCTCTCATTATTGTCCCCTAGGAAAAATCATGAGTGGAGCTCTAGTGTAGTGGCAGGATTTTCTGTCTCATATCAACTTATTGAGCTGTGTATAGGACAAAGATTTTTCTTCCTCTGTGAGGAGGAAGACTCAGAACAAAATTGTATGTTGAGGGAAAATAACTGGTCCAATAGATTAATAGTGATAGCAGGATCATGGCCATATTTTTATGTGATTAACTTGTATCCTCTAGATCTGTTGAGGCCTGATTTGCAGTATATTATTTCCATTATATGATTGATTAGAGCTGCACAACAATATCTGGTTGGTGTACTGGTATCCTTTCTACATAAATATGAATTGCTTTAATCCTCATTAACTGATAGGGATTGAAAAGAATCTGTTTATCAGCTTAATAGCTACATACCACATGTTACCATTTGATTAATAAGGAGTATTGATCAGTTCCAGTAAAGATACAACATTTCACATAGACACAAAACTGTGGCTTTCATTTACCAAGTTCATGGTAATCGATCACCATTTACAGTGATGTTAACTAGACAGCAATATAAGGACCATAATACTTGTATCCTTTATGTCTTGATTGAAATGTTAACATTGTATTTTCATATGGATTGCAGTATTGCTTCCAATATACTATCTTGACTGGGTAGTGTTGTTTCAAAGTCTTATCCTTGGCCTTTCATTTAATAATGACTCATATTGGATAATTCAGGGAGTCACATTATTTTCTTAATAAAGCAATATCCTACAAAACATGGTTAGGGTGAGTTTTCTTTCACAGTTCCCTGAGCCTTCCAAATTCTTCTCCAACACTCTGCCAGGCAGTTACAGTATCTCCATGTTTATTACTATAGGCCAAAATTGTGACTAAGCTTCATGGAGGCCTCCCTGCTCTGGCTAGGTCTGCATCTGGGTGTTCTTGCTGAGACATTAAATCCTGAGTCATGGACAAGTATAGTTCAATGTCAATAAATCTACCGTATCCAGGTTTATATACTGCCTCCCCATCTTAATCCTTAAAAACCACTCCCACACAGATACTTCTAATTCCTGACAATACATATAAACCAGCACTACATTTTCTGTTTAAAAAAAAAAAAAAAAAGCAGGGGTGTCTTGGTGGCTCAGTGGGTTAAAGCCTCTGCCTTTGGCTCAGGTCATGATCCCAGGGTCCTAGGATCAAGCCCCGCATCAGGCTCCCTGCTCAGCAGGGAGCCTGCTTCCTCCACTCTCTCTGCCTGTTTCTCTGCCTACTTGTGATCTCTGTCTGTCAAATAAATAAATAAAATCTTAAAAAAAAAAAAAAGCTATTTCCTTCTAGAGCAAGAACTGTATTTCCCTGCTAAATAAATACTGAGTCATACCCAAATAATTGGTTTGTAATCTATAAGGGGAGGCAATCATGGGTTTTGAGAAGGCAACATCATCTTACTAGGCATTTGCAAGATCTTCAGATAAAGGAGACTCCTCTCCTCTAGGGAGGAGGAGGAAGCTGCCAATTTGGAGGATCCAGGAGAACTTTGAGTTTCAATCTTAAATGAACCAACCCAATGTCCCCATATCAAGTCTCAGAATTCTACCGGCTATGTCTTCAGTTTAGGAGACCTCTCCATACCACACATTCTGTCTTTCCATAAGATTTAGATAACTGGCCTGACTTTCAGCATAGACTGCCCTCTGATTATAGGAGTTGAACATTTTTTTGGAAACTTTCTAGGGAAGATTTCTGATCTTCATGGTGTGCACTGAGTTGACAGCTGACCACAACCTGGTATTCTATTTCTATTCCATATTCTATATTTTCAAAGTTTTTAAGGCATTTAAGAAAAGACATTCAACTCCCTAACCATAATTACTATTTCTTCATATCATTTAGTGCAATCCTTTTCCTTTCTCCTATACTTCATCGCATCCATTATGAGTGAGAATCATAGTCATTGAATGCTACAGCATGCTAAGTCTCATCACTATCCTGTTTACTACTAGTAATTGGGTTATTAGTATCACCTAGAGACAATCCAGCTATAGAATCTCATTTTGAAAGTGTTCTTTCCAGGAACATTCCTGGTACCCAGTGCCTTTGGGTTTCCCCAAAAGTAGTATCTGCAATAAGAATTTGGATATGGGTACTGTACTTAAGAAATGATCCCACAAACCATGAGTAACCAAGTAAGAAGAAGGGGACCATAAAGGAGAAAGATCCAGTACAATGGTACTTCACTGAGGTCAGTGCTCTGGGCAACAAGGGGCCTTTTAGAAGAACAAAGAATGCCTCCAAAAATTAGCCTATCTGAAAGACAAGACTTTGGAGCATTTAACTACTGACTCCTTCATCATCCTTGGTTTAAGTGGGCAAGCAAGCTCCTATGGCATTATAGAAGACGCTGGGGGCAAAACATGGGAAGACACACACCAGCAGGCACTTGAGGTGGGAGTGTGGCAGCAGGAGCAGAGTTGGAATTGTCCGTAATAACCACAGCGGCAGGTGAAGACATAAGGACTTAGGAAGAAAGTCTAGGCTAGAGATACAGATGTGAAAATTATGTAGAAGTGATACCGAAAACACAAGAAGGAATGAGATCATCAAAGAAGAGGTGGAGAACACAAAGATCTCCTATTTTTAAGAGAATGGGAGAATTCAGAGAATTCAGAGAAGACAGAATTGATCAGACATAGAAGAGAATAAGGAGAACATAGTATCATAGAAAACAAAAGAAGAGAAATTTCTTAAAGGAGAAGGTGGTCATCATCTTCAAATGCCATAGAGAAATCCAGTAAAACAAGCAGTAAGAAACATTCACTGTATTTATTAATAAGTCAGTCATTTTAACCACTGTCTTTGTAAGTTTCAGTAAGGTAGTAAGGACAAAAGGCAGACTACAATGGGTTAATAAATCAGAGGGAGAGCATGGAGACACTGGATACGGAAATGATTTTAAGGTGATTCCCTGAGAGGCAATGTAGAGGAACAATATTCAAGATTAACAGGAAAGGGAGAGAATTGTGGGTGGCTGTTCATGTTCCAAAGCTGTAAATTACGCAGCCCAAAGATTTCTTTTCTTTCTTGAGCTAGTTCATCTGACTAAGTCTTTACGGAGGGGTTGGTTCTTCAGTCAGTTAATAAGATCCTCAGCTGCTCTATGAAATGCCATCCTTTTCTCTATCCCATTACCACTTCCTCTTACACAAGGAGAGACTTGGGTTACAACTTGGTTGTGTTCTGCTTGAAACAGCAGAATTTGAGGGAGGGCCTGGGTTGTCTAGAGCCTGGAAACAGGAGGAAAAAGTGATTAAAATAAACACAAAGCTTGTTTACATATGCACAGGAAACTTCCCACGACATATTAAAATGGAAACAAAGAGATCAAATTGAAGAAAGGGATGCAAATGTTGAATTTCTCTTAATCCATGGAGGCCAATTTTCTTAACAGTAAAAAGCCCTGAAATAGAAAATTAGCCAAATGCACTACTGTTTTCCCTGGCTGCCAGCTTTCCAGCATCCGGTCACATTGTTGCACTGATTTTTCCCCTTATTATAGGCAGGCAGAAGCTTGAAATCCCTGCTAAAGCAGAAGGCATCCGTGCAGATGCATATCATAGGCAATTGCAGTGTGACTCACATGGTGAGGCTGGGAATCTTGGGAGTTGAACTGAGGACAAAATGGGAGGGATTTTCCTTTCCTAGGCTGGTCTCCAAGAACTCACTCCTTACACGCCCCATTTTTAATGTAAGCTTACTGCCCGGTTAGATTGCTTCATGAAGAAAGATTATGAGGCCTATAGGGAAAGTGAGTGCTTGATGCTTTCTTTCTTTTTTAACTCACTTTCTTGACTTTGGCTTTACTTCCTTTTACTGTTTTTTTTGTTTGTTTGTTTGTTTGTTTTTTCTGAAGTTCCCCATATCCATATGGGAATGTATGAAAAATGTGGTGGCTAAAATTGGTGATGATGATTTTACTTCTTAGTATTTATAAGCAATTATTATTGGAGAGTCTAAAGAACTGTGTGGATTTAAATCCTTGGAATGCTTATTAGGAGATGGTGATGGTAGGAACTGTTATTGGGATGAAGAGTGATATCTGATGACAGGAAGAACTGAATAGGCGATTATTAACCCACTGTAGTCTGCCTTTTGTCCTTACTACCTTACTGAAACTTATGAAGACCGTGGGTGAAATGACTGACTTATTAATAAATACAGTGAATCTTTCTTACTACTTATTTTACGGGATATGCTCCCCTTCTGTCTTTCCCTTCTTTCTTTCCTACCCCTCCTCTTCATTCTTTATGCCCTGATAGCCTGCTTACCTCATAGGGTTATTATGAGATTAAATACACATAGGAAACTATTTTAAAGTTCACAAAGCCCTATGGGACTGTTTTATGATTAGAATGATCACTCTAGTGCTATTTTGGAAGGAAAATCAAAGATGATATCACTGATGAAAATATAGCAATTGATGCATAAATATTTCTTTCTTTTACCTTGCACTTGAAACTGAAGTAGAAGTAGTAGAGGACTTGTGATATTGTTTCTTAAGTAATTGATTGATAACAGTAGTCATACTTCTATCCCAGTTCTACCTATATCAGCCTTTGAGTGTATGTATATATCTCTTCATCCCAACCTCCATCTCTGTGTATTCTCTGTCATGTCTATATCATTTAAACCTATCTGTATCTATCTATATCTGTATATCTGTATCTACCATAGATGTTTAGGATTATTAGTCAAAATCACATGGGTCCTCAAACTGTTTACTGATTTATTGATGCCACAACCTTTGTGGTGTCTGACTGTGACCTTCCTTCTTGGTGTTATCTTCTTCCCTTACAATTTTTAGCATACTCACAAAAAGATCTGCCTGTGTCCTGTTTCTGTCAGGATGGGCTGGTATATTTCCTTGAAGCCCAGAACTGTTAGAACATCTCAAAGCTTTCCTCAGTCTTTGAGACCACAATAGCTACTTTTCATATGTTTCTGAACATTAAATGAGCAAGCCATCAGGGCCTCAGCATATGATACAATATACTTATAGCATATTAGATACTCTCAGATATTAGATATAAAACTGATCTATTTGATAATTAGTAGAGCTTCTGGAAGATGCTGAAATTACCCATGTGAACAATCTGAGCTATCTGTGGTAGGCTTATATCTCAGGACTGTGTAGAAGTTTGGCACATACTTGTCAGGTGAATACTCTGTTTACCTATTGCTCTTAGCTCAAAATCTACCCTGAGCCAAGATGCTTACTTCTTGCTTCAGGAACATTACTGAGTTGGCTATTTTTTTTCTTCTTACATAATTATTTTTTTAATTAATTTATTTATTTTTAAATAAACATATAACGTAGTTTTATCTCCAGGGGAACAGGTCTGTGAAACTGAATTGGCTAAATTTTTAAATGGGAAGGAAACATAAAAATGAAGTAGACTCTTTTTCTCTCAAGTTCTCTTTGACCCTTCTAGGTAGTTCATCTTTCCTAGGCTGAGATTTCTTTTTTAAAGATCCCATTTTTTCTCTTCTACCCCTCACAAAAGCATAATACCGTATCAAAAGTATCACATTTTAAGTGCTCATCTTAGTTGAAGAGCTTGTGGAATGTATAGCCTTCTTTGGGAACCAAGCACTACAAGGAGCCATTGGTGTGGCAATAGGAACAATTATCTACAGACAGAAATAGAAAAGGTCATCTGCACCATCTCTGGGGTTTGGCAGTTTTGTTATTGTGTAATAATAATAGGGTTACCTCCTTCCAACTACACCCTTCTACCACATAACAAATGTATCTACAGATGCTTCTAGAGGTCATAAACATAACAAAGAATTTGTTAACTGAGGGCATCACTTGGATTGCTCCCTAGTATGTGTGCTTCTGGTTCTATAATTTAACTGCTACAGAATTTTCTCAGTGCAATCAGTGTCTTCTTTGGGATAGAGGCTTTAAGAACCCCTTTGGGACAGGGGAGTTGCTTCTTGTTTGATGTTAGAGGGAAAAGAGAAAAAAAAGAATTTCTCCCTCTCTTCCAATTTGGGCAGGACCATGACAATTCCCATGGAATTCCATCACCCTCCCCACTCCCCCATCACCTCAAGGTTGTATTGTTTAATCACTTCATGCTCAATCTTGTATAGATTATAATGTCCTCTTGAAAAAACTGCCCAATGGCATTTAAACTTACAAATGCTAAGCAATTTTATTAAGCTGGAACCTAACCATGACACTCTTGGGTATATAGCAGAATTTTGTTCAAGGGTTTTAGTTTCATTGCTGAAGTGATGTTGCATGAAGATTATCATCCTTTAAATAATACTCCATTCATGATTTAATTTTAGTTCAAGACCAGTGGGTGTTCAAAATGAAGCATAGAGCTCAAGTCTTTATTTCTAGGAGAGTGGCTACAGATGCTAATTTAAATTTATGGAGGAAAACAATGGCCCGTGGCAAACTAAGTAGAGCATCTGGGAAGCCATGGTATTCTGGGAGGACAGTTCCTAATTAAGCTGTACACCTCCCTCTCCTACTCTCAAGACCCAGCAGTTGTTGTTTATGACAGATAACTTACCATTTGTTATTATTTTCATTTTCTTCCTTCAAGTTTTTGGATTTGTATCTCTGCTAGAAAATTTTGAATATTATCTAATTCACTGGACAACTCTCCCCTTAAGGAAAGCATAAGCTTTAATTAAAAATTAACTTCTGCTTTGGAGCCCTAGAAGTGTAGATATTTTATCCTTTTGTGGAGGTATGACAGAAGAAGCTTGTCATAATTTTCTTTTTGTACACTGGCACAGATTACTCTCAGGGATACACTGAAAATTATTAGGGAATGAAGGAGGAGGGGCAAACACAGGCACTCTGTTATCATTTCAAATTACCAAGGGAATGCTATTAATAAAGAGGAAATTCAGCTTTTATAGAACTCACCCTACCTGAGGTGTCATTCTTAATTTCTTTTCTTATTCTGTCTTTCTCCCCCTTGGCCCACCCTTTTCCCTACTGGATCAGCACTAGTGTATCCCTTTGAACTTGCCTAAGGTTATAGTTTAATAGCTGATTGTCTATTAAGGAAGTACTTACTGATTGATGGGAAGAGTGTTGTTGTCTGATTAGAAATAGTCAGTGACTCTCAAAGAACTAAGGTGAAGTGATTGAACTGTTCACAATTCTGCTTTGTGCGGGGGTCAGGATGATGGAGGTAGCATAGTCAATGGAAGAATATGCTACTAACTTTTCCCAGAAGCTCCTCTGGTGGAAGGAAGGTAAGCAAGGACTTTCACAGCCTTCTGCTGTCACAGACTAGTTGTACTGTAGTCAAGTCTTGCCTTAACTTTTGCAATCTAGTATTTTTCCTTCCCTTTCTACTGCTTAAGCATAGGTTTCCTATTGATGAAATGATACAGAATAATACATTAAGAAACCAATAGTCACTATTATGCCTTGTAAAATCTGACTTAGACCTGTGATGTGTTAAGGTTTATGACTGGCTCTCTCTGGGTAAGAACTCCTAATCTGTAGTATCTGCTGATTTCCACAGTTTAGATACTCCCCTTGTCTGATTTCAAGGTACCAAAATGAGGTCACTGAATTCAGAGCTGGGAAGATGTACATCATTAGCTTTTGTAAGCTGTTATTCGATGCCTTTATCACACTACTGAAAAAATATTAAGTGTTTAGAGCATGGCTTAGAACAGAGTAAATACTAAATTAATGTGTCTTTTTATCAATCATTATTAATTACTATTGTGATTATTATTGCCTTCTGTTTCTCTTTTCCTCTTCTTTTATTAATGTATGTATATTTCCAGTGATGTGCTGAAAAACTCTAAAAATTTTTTTGACTTCTATCATTCTCCAACTTCCTTTTTCTGCTATTGTTGAAGTATAGTTGGCATACAATGTTACATTAGTTTCAGGTGTACAACATAGTGATTTGACAACTCCATACACTATACTATACTCACCAAGAGAGGAGCTGCAATCTGTCACCATACAATGCTATTACAATACCATTAAATATATTTTCTATGCTGTACCTTTCATCCTATGACTTAAACTTTCCATAACTGGAAGTCTGTACCTTCTACTCCCTTTCACCCATTTTACCCATCTCCTCACCCCTTCTCCCGTCTCCCCCAACCTCTGGCAATCACCAGTTTGTTTGCTATATTTGTGGGTCTCCTTCTGTATTTTTAAAATTTTTTTAGATTCCACATACAAGTAAAATTGTATGGTATTTTTCTTTCTCTGACATACTTCATTTAGCATAATACCCTCTGGGTCAATCCATATTGTTGTAAATGGGAAGATATCATCCTCTTTAATGGTTGGATAATATTCCATTATATATTTGTATACATTGTATATGTATATATAAATATCACATTATTCATTCATTGATGGTTGTATAGGTTGTTTCCATATCTTTGTTATTGTAAATAGTGCTGCAATAAACATAGGGATGCATGCATCTTTTTGAATTAGTTCTTTAATTTTCTGCAGCTAAATAGCCAGAAGTGGAATTACTGGTTCATATGGTATATCTATTTCGAATTTTTTGAGGAACCCACATACTATTTTTCCATAGTGTCTTCTCTAGTTTGCATTCCTATCAACAAAGAGTGAAAGTTCCTTTTCCTCCACATCCTTAACAACACTTTTCATTTCTTGTTTTTTTGATACTAGCCATTCTGACTATTGTGAAGTGATATATTATTGTGGTCTTGATTTTCATTTCTCTAATGAGTAACAAGGCTGAGCATCTTTCCATGTGTCTATTTATCATCTGTATTTTTCTTTGGAAAAATGTCTATTCAGATCCTCTGCCCAATTTTTAATCAGATTGTTTGCTTTATTGGTGCTGAGTTGTATGAGTTCTTTATGTATTTTGGGTATTAACACCTTATCAGGTATGTCATTTGCAAATATCATCTCCCATTCAGTAGGTTGCCTTTTTATTTTATTGATTTTTTTTTAACTGTGGAAAAGGTGTTTAGTTTAATGTAGTCCTAATTGTTTACTTTTGCTTTTGTTTCTCTTCACTGAGAAGACAGATCCAGAAAAATATAGCTTATATCAATTTTTAAGAGCTAACTGCCTATGTTTTTTTCTAGGGGGTTTTATGATTGCTACCCCTACTAAAATAGCAATAATATTTTTTATAGAACTAGAGCAAAAATGTCCTAAAATTTTTATGGAACCACAAAAGACCCTGAATGCCAAAGCAATCTTGAGAAAGAAGAACAAAACTAGAAATATCATAATCCCAGATTTCAAATTACACTGCAAAGCTATAGTAACCAAAACAGTAGGTTACTGGCACAATAAAAGAGACCCTAAAATTAATGGAACAGGATTGAGAGTCCAGAAGTAAATTCACACTAACATTATCAATTAATTTATGACAAAAGGGGCAGGGCTATCCCCGGGGGAAAAAGATAGCCTTCAATAAATGGTGCTATGAAAACTGGGCAGCTAACTGCAAAAGAATGAAACTGGAAAATGTACCACTTTCCCATACCACATACAAAACAAAAACAAATGCAAATAGACAAACACCTTAAAGTGGATTAAAGACCAAAATGTAAGATCTGAAACCACATAGTGTAAGAGTTGGCTTCCAGGGATGTCTGTATCATCTTCAGGATTTTGTTCACAAACACTGAAAGGATAGGTTGCAATTTTTACTTTGTTTAAATGAACTTTTCTCTTCTGAGGAATAACCTATGAATAAGTGTTTTCTATTTCTTTTTCCACAACTTTTTCTTCTTTTTCTATTTGAAAAATTTTAACTCTCAATTTACAAAAAAAAAAATGAGAATCAAATCTTATTATACATAACTCATCTGAAGTTTCCTGGAAAGCACTGTAAATTTAAAACTTAGAATTTAAGCTTATATATTTACAAATGGAATCATCATTTTGGCCCTTAATAGTTACTAGCCTTGTAATTTTGGACTAGTCCCAAATCAAGGCTAATAAGAAATATCTCATGAGGAAGAGAGAAGATGGTCCCCTGAGTTAAGCTGGATATCCACCAGACCATCCTGAATAGCCATGAAATCAGCCTGAAATGTAAGAAAATATGTCTTGATCTCTACAAACAGAACATCTCTTGCAGTTGGTCTTGAGGTAAGAAGATGGAAGCCATGATTCTGCAGGCAGATATCGGAAGATAAAAAGAAGGGGGAGAGGGCCTCCAGGATCTTGCATCAGATTGCAAAAGCCTCCTGCTGGGGACTGGGAACAGACTGGAAGACCAATAGTGGCATGGAAAGGACTTTCGGGCAGCCACTCAGATTGAAACCTGGAGCTTTGGGGGCATGCTTGTGAACTGGGGGCAGCTTGCAGTTTTAAAGCACAAAGCAGAGATGTGTCTGGACCTGGAAGCAAGGACTGGGAGTGCTACTGTGGGGCGCACAACCCAGGATGCTGCAGTTTTGGGCATTATAGACAGAAGTGGAGATAGTGTAGCCTGGAGAGCTCAGTGAAGAACAAACTGTGATCTCTCTGTTCTGAGACAGAGGTTTGGATATGGTCACTACTGCTCTCTTAGAAGAGATGGGGAAAGCTTTCAGGAAAAACCACCAGAAAACAAAAGCCCCCCAAAACCAGTTTTCACTGAACCATAACCCACCCCCCCACCCAGGGAGCAGGGCAACTTTGCCCAAACAGGGTTGTCTGAGTAATGGTATGGCAGGCCCCTTCCCCAGAAGACAGGTTGGAAGAACAATAGGCTGACAACCCTAGTACCTATGAAACAGGTGCATCTAGTTTGGGTTGTGGCCAATAATTTGGATTCTGTACATTCTCTCAACCACCCCTCAACAGAATGACTAAGAGGAGGAACACCCAACAAATAAAAGATTCAGAGACTGTAGCCTCTGGCACAGAACTAATGGGTATGGATATAACCAATATGTCAGAAATTGACTTCAGAGTAACAATTACCAAGGTGATATCTAGGCTTGAGAAAACTATTAATGACAATATAGAATCTCTAAGGGCAGAAATGAGATCTAATCAGGCTGAACTTAAAAATGTTATGAACTCTAAACTGGACTGCCAGTTTACTGCAGTTACTCTGACTGCCAGGGTAAATAAGGCAGAACAAATTAGTGAGACAGAGGATAAGATGATAGAAAAGAAGGAAATCAAGGTGGCATGGGAAAAATAAATTAAAACCCAAGGAATCAAACTGAGAGAGATTAGTGACTCAATGAGACATTCCAATATCAGAATTATTAGGATCTGTGAGGGCATGGAGAGAAAGAGAGGCCTAGAATATATATTTGAGCAAATTATAATTGAGAACTTCCTTAATCTGGGGAAGCATTAAGGAGCTTAACAAGCATTCATGTCCAAGAGGCAGAGAGGACCCCTCGCAAGATCAATGAGAACAGGACATCACAACATATAATAGTACAATTTGCAAATCTTAATCTAAGGAAACAATCTTAAAAGTGGCCAGGGGGAAGAGATTTCTTACATAGAGAAGGAGGAACATCAGAATAAGATCAGACCTGTCTATAGAGACCTGGCAAGCCAGAAAGGACTGGTGAGACATATTCAGGACACTAAATGTGAAGAACATGCAGCCAAAGAAACTTTATCCGCAAGGCTCTCATTCAGAATGGATGGAAAGTCAAGGAGTTTCCAGCTCCTTGACAAGGAGCTTCAGTTTCCTGGCAGAAAGAATATGTGACCACCAAGCTGGGCCTGCAGGAAATATTAAGGGGGGTTCTATGAAAGGAGAAAGAACCCAAGAGTGATATAGAACAGAGATTTACAGATCTATAGCAACAGGGACTTAACATGCAACATGATGACAGTAAAATTATATCTTTCAATAATCACTGTAAATATGAATGCCCTAAATGCTCCCATATAACAGGAGAGGGTTGCATATTGTTTAAAAAATCATGACCCATCTATATGCTGTTTACAAGAGACTCATTTTGAACGTAAAGATACATCCAGACTGAAAATGAGTAGATGGAGACCAATTTTTCATGCCAACAGATCTCAAAAGAAAGCTGGAGAGAAAGAGAGGCCTAGACAAATTAGATTTTAAGCTAAAGACTGTAGTTAGAAATACAGAAGGGCACTATATTATGCTTAAATGGTCTATCCAACAAGAGGATCTAACAATTGTAAATATCTATGCCCCCAACATGGGAGCAGCCAAGTACATAACCCAAATGTTAACCAAAATAGTCATATTGATAATAATACTCTAATGGTAGGAGGCCTAAACACTCCACTCTCAGCAATAGACAGATCATCTAAGATTTTCTAAGCAGAAAATCAACAAAGAAACAAGAGCATTGAATAACACACAGGACCAGATCAAACTCATAGATATATACAGAACATTCCACCCTAAAACAACAGAATACTTATTCTTCTCAAACTCACATGGTACTTTCTCCAGAAAAGACCATATACTGGATCACAAATCAGCTCTCAACTGATACCGGAAGATTCAAATTATTCCCTGTATATTCTCAGACCACATTACGTTGAAACTGGAACTCAATCACAAGGAAAAATTTGAAAGAAATTCAAACACTTGGAAGCTAAAGATCATCCTGCTTAAGAATGTTTGGGCCAACCAGTAAATCAATGAAAAACTTAAACAATTCATGGAAACCAATGAGAATGAAAACACATCAATCCAAAACCTATGGGATATTGCAAAGGCAGCCCTGAGGGGGGAAATATATAGCCATCCAAGCCTCACAAAAAAATGGAAAAATCCTGAATACACAAATTAACCTTACACCTTAAAGAACTGGAGAAAGAACAACAAATAAAGTCTAAGCCACACATATGAAGAGAAATAATTAAGATTAGAGCAGAGATCAATGAATTAGAAGCCAGAAATACACTAGAGCAGATCAATGAAACTAGAGGCTGATTCTTTGAAAGAATTAATAAGATCGATAAACCATAGGCCAGATTTATCCATAAGAAAAGAGAAAGGACCCAAATGAATAAAATTATGAATGAAAGGTGAGAGATTATGACTAACACCAAGGAAATCACAACAATTATTAGAAATTATTATCAACAACTATATGCCAATAGATTAAGCAACCTGGAAGAAATGGATGCCTTCCTGGAAACCTATAAACTACCAAGACTGAAACAGGAAGAAATTGACAACCTGAATAGACCAATAATCAGTAATGAGATTAAAACAGTGAACCAAAACCTCCCAAAAAACAAGAGTCCAGGACCTGATGGATTCCCTGGGGAATTCTACCAAACATTCAAAGAAGAAATAATACCTATTCTCCTGAAGCTGTTTCAAAAAATAGAAACAGGGGGCGCCTAGGTGGCTCAGTGGGTTAAAGCCTCTGCCTTCGGCTCAGGTCATGATCTCAGAGTCCTGGGATCGAGCCCCACATCAAGCTCTGCTCAGCAGGGAGCCAGCTTCCTCCTCTCTCTCTGCCTGCCTCTCTGCCTATTTGTAATCTCTGTCTGTCAAATAAATAAATAAAATCTTTTAAAAAAAAGAAAGAAACAGAAAGAAAACTTCCAAAGTCATCCTATGAGGCCAGCATTACCTTGATCCACAAACCAGGCAAAGACCTCATCAAGAAGGACAATTACAGACCAATATCCCTGATGAATATGGATGCAAAAATCCTCAACAAGATCCTAGCTAATAGGATCCATCAGTATATGAAAACGATTATCCATTAAGACCAGGTGGGATTTATCCCTGGAATGCAAGCTTGGTTCAACATTCACAAATCAATCAATGTGATAGAGAACATAAATAAGGAGAGAGACAAGAAACACATGGTCCTCTCAATTCATGCAGAAAAAGCATTTGACAAAATACAGCATCCTTTCCTGATTAAAATGGTCAGAGTATAGGGATAGAAGGAGCATTCATCAATTTCATAAAAACCATCTATGAAAAGCCCACAGTGAATATCATTCTCAATGGGGAAAAGCTGAGAGACTTTCCCTTACGACTAGGAACACAACAAGGATGCCCACCCTTGCCACTATTGTTTAACATACTACTGGAAGTCCTAGCAACAGCAATCAGACAACTAAAAGAAATAAAAGGGGTATTAAAATTGTAAAAAAAATCAAACTCTCTCTCTTTGAAGATGACATGATACTTTATATGGAAAACTCAAAAGACCCCACCCCCAAATTACTAGAACTCATACAGCAATACAGTAATGTGGCAGGATACAAAGTCAATGCACAAAAATCAGTTGCTTTCCTATACACTAACAATGTAATGGTAGGAAGAGAAATTAGAGAATCAATTCCATTTACAATAGCACCAAAAACTTTAAGGTAACTTGGAACAAACCTAACCAAAGAGATAAAGGATCTATGTTCTAGAAACTACAGAATGCTAATGAAAGAAATTGAAGAAGACACTAAAAGATGTAAAAATATTCCAATCTATGAAGATGGGAAGAATAAACATTGCCAAAATGTCTGTGCTGCCCAGAGCAATCTATGTTTAATGCCATCACAATCAAAATATCAATGGTATTTTTCAAAGTGCTGGAGCAAACAATCCTAAAAATTGTATGGAATTAGAAAGACCCCGAATTACCAAGGAAATGTTGAAAAAGAAAAACAAAGCTGGGGGCATCACATTGCCTGATTTCAAGCTATATTTCAAAGCTGTGATCACCAAGACAGCATGATACTGGCACAAAAACAGACAGATAAATCAATGAAGCAGAATAGAGAGCCCAGATATGGACCCTCGACTCTATGGTCAACTAATCTTCAACAAAGAAGGAAAAAATATACAATGGAATAAAAGACAGCCTTTCAATAAATGGTGCTGAGAAAATTGGACAGCTATATACAGAAGAATGAAACTCAGCCACTTTCTTACACCATGCACAAAGATAAACTCTAAATGGATGAAAGATGTCAATGTGAGACAGGAATCTATCAAAATCCTAGAGAAGAAAATAGTTGGCAACCTTTTCAACATCAGCCACAACAAATTCTTTCAAGACACGTCTCCAAAGGCAAGGGAAGCAAAAGAAAAAATGAACTTTTGGGACTTCATCAAGGTCAAAAGCTTCTGCACACCAAAGGAAACAGTTAACAAAACAAAGAGGCAACCCACAGAATGGGAGAAGATATTTGCAAATGATACTAGAGATGAAGGGCTGGTATCCAAGAACTTCTCAAACTCAACACCCAAAAAACAAATAACCAAGTCAAAAAATGGGCAAAAGCCATGAACAGACACTTCGCCAAAGAAGACAAATGGCTGATAGATGTGTGAGAAAATGTTCAACATCACTAGCCATCAGGGAAACGCAAACAAAACCACATTGATATACCACCTTACACCAGTTAGAATGACAAAAATTGACAAGAAACAACAAGTGTTGGAGAAGTTGTGGAGAAAGGGAAACCTTCTTACACTGTTGGTGGGAATGCAAGTTGGTACAGCTACTTTGGGAAACATTGTGGAGGTCCCTCAAAAAGTTAAAAATAAAGCTACCCTATGACCCAGTAGTAATTGCACTACTAGATATTTATCCCAAAGATACAAATATAGTAAAAAGAAGGGCCGTATGCACCCCAGTGTTCACAGCAGCAATGTCCACACTAGCCAAACTATGGAAAGAGCTGAGATGCCCTTCAGCAGATGAATAGATTAAGAAGATATGATCCATATATACAATGAAATATTACTCAGCCTTCAGAAAGAATGAATACCCAACATTTGCATCAATGTGGATGGAACTGGAGGGGATTATGCTAAGTGAAATAAGTCAAACAAAGAAAGACAATTATCATATGGTTTCACTTATTTGTGGAACATAAGGAATAACATAGAGGACATTAGGAGAAGGAAGGGAAAGTGAAGTGGGGGAAATCAGAGGGGGAGACAAACCATGAGAGACTATGGACTCTGGGAATCAAACTGACGGTTTTAAAGGGGAAGGGGGATAGATTAAACCATTTATGGGTACTAAGGGGGGGATGTATTGCATGGAGCGTTGGGATTTATACACAAACAATGAATCTTGGAACACTGAAAAAAAATGAATTAAAAAAAACTACTAATGACATACTGTATGGTGACTAACATAACATAATAAAAAAATTATAAAAAAAATCTCAAAGGATAACTGTGAGGTGTGTGAAAGGATATTATAAAATGTACATATTTAAATATATGGCATGCTCTTATTGTCTCAACCATCAATACTGTGGCTAATTTCATATCCTCTTGTGCAAGGAGGCAGTGGGTAGATGGATGGTATAGATTTTTAGTGTCACAATTTGAATAAAAGAACAGATCATTTAAGATTAAGACAGTTTGGAGAGAGGCTATAATGAGTGAAAATAGTTTGGATAGATATAAAAGAATGCAGAGGGTGTCCTAGGTAGAAGTATATAAACCAAAGTAATGAAAGTAGAAATAAGGGACGCCTGGGTGGTACAGCCAGTTGAGCATCCAACCTTGGTTTCAGCTCAGGTCATGATCTCAGGGTCCTGAGATCAAGCCCTGATGAATGTGGAGCCTGCTTAAAAGACTCTCTTTCTCCCTCATCCATTCCCTCTTTCTAATAAGTAAGTAAGTAAGTAAATAAATAAATAAATATTTTTTAAAAAGTGTAAATAAAATCAGTAGTATTCAGGAGGAGAATTCATTTAACACACATTCCTGGTTGCTATATGCTGGACATTGTGCTTTGTTTGTTCCAGAGCACAAGAATAAACATAAGACTTAATTCCTATATTTCTAGAGCATAAGACAGAATTCCTACATTCCTAGACTCTGAAATCCTTTAAGAGAAAATACACTAGATTAGAGAAGATGGTTTGAGAAGAGGGCAATTCAATTTTGTTGGGTAAATTGAGGTAATTTAGTAGAAGGATGTAGAGTTTGTTATCAGATATGTAACTGGAAATCACTATTGAATTGTTAATAGGTGACTGAATTAAAATGGCCTTTTGCAATTTTGATTGTATATGAAGAAGTAAAAGGAATTAGAGATTTAGAAAATATATTGACAAGTTTCCTGAATTTTCTGTATTTTCTCAAAAGCCGGATAGTAAATCTTTTTAGCTTTGCAGGTCACATGCTCTCTGTGGCAACTGATCCATTCTGTAGTAGCAGGAAAGCAGCAGCCAGAGACCGTACAGAAGTAAATGAGACTGACTGTGTTTCAGTAAAACTGGTGGTGGTGGGTTTGGCCCCCTGGCTGTAATTACTTGACCTCGAGTTTGGAGAGTTGAGACCAGGACAAGAGTCGTTGTCCAGAGGAGAGGATGAACTTAAGTTTTGGATATGCTAGGTTTAGGTGGTAAAAGGGAAATCTAGGTGGAAATATGGAAATTTAGGATTGGATTTAGGGTGAGAGATTAAGTTTGGATTCAGATTTTAGTTATTCATTATGGATGTGAAAGAAAGAAATAGATGTGCATTTCTGGTCAATGAAGAATAAGGAAACAAGGAGCAATCTATTGCAAAGAGCAGATAAAAGAGGTGATAAAGGAGATGAGAAGACCAATAGACCACTATGCAGAGATTGGGAGCAGCATGTGGCTAGGGTCCTAAACTGTGGGTAGGATGGAGATGGTGTTTCTGGATCTTAGGACTGAGTGAGGAGTATTGTTACAATAATGGCTTCTAGTCAACACTTCTTGTGTCCAGGCTGTTTGCAATGGTATATTACTGTTTTTTTCAACCAAGAAGCAAAGTCTATTTTTCTATCCCTTTGACAGGGCTGGGCCTTGTGACTTGCTTTCACCAATGGAATGTGGTAGTTGTGACATTGTATGAATTCTGGAAACTCTAGACCTTAAGAGGTCCTGTGGTTCCAGTCTTGCCCTCTTGAAACCTTCAGAAAACAAGGCTGTGAAGAAGCCCAGTTTAGTTACCTGAAACACGAGAAGTCACACAGAGGAGGACCAGCTAAGCTCAAAACCCATTGTCAGATGTGTAAATGAAACCATTTTGAACCATTCAGCTGCAGTCAAGACATCAGAGATCCTATCCAAGGCAGAGAGAGGAGGGAAAACAATACCCTGGTGCTCTTGTCCTTCACGCTATCATTCTCAGTGCCTCCCTATTCCCTTCAGTGCCCGAACTTGGTCTAACTAAATGATACAAGCTGATAGGGGACCCGGGGAAATGCAGCCCACAACATGAAGTAGAGCTGGGAAACAAGCCCAGGATCAGCACAGAGATGAAGCAAAGAAAAACAAGTATGAAGTGGGAGAGGGAGAAAAGCAGAGGGGTTAGTTCTGTTGTGTCCATGGAAAAGAGAGAGGAACTCATAAAGAAGTGGAGATGGACCAGCCAGACACGTTGGAGAAGCAATAATATGATGTTGGCCAGAATTAGGAAATGAGAAATTATAAGGAAGAAGGAGTCTGATAAATTCTGGAAAATAATGCAGACTTCAAAGAGGGTGACTGGCAGAAGAGACAAATTTATTTGCTGATGTGCAATAATTAGTGACCCATGAGTAGCCTGTAAATGTTCATTTTTCCTTCCCACCTTGTGATTTGAAAATCCTCAAAGGTTTGGGAAAGTGTCATACGGGAGTCATCATTAAAAGTAGTAATTACATCTATTTTGATTTCTGGCGTGTTTGAAAAATTCTTTATTTACTTTGTAAATTTATAAAAGATTTTCAAATGTATTATACCTCTATTAAAAATAGAGATGCATGAACAATTAAGTTGATCTCTAATTTCTGTTTTAAAAAATCTCTAAATGATGTGATTTTTTTTTTTCTTCCAGAACTGAATGCTTTGAGGGTCCTGTAGGGTGAATTGAGAGGCTATGCACACCAATCATTAGATATAAAAGGATTGAATTTGTGCTCAGGTCACCCAGTTGGATACCCGTAGCTGTTGTGCTGATTTTGATTACAATAGAGTTAAGTATTCTTTTTATTCTTAAGTATCATTTAAATTTAATTTATACCCATGATGGGACTTTTGATAAAGACAAAAACGAAAATGAACACTGAAGTTAAATATAAGTTAATTAAGGGTGTAAAAATGACAGTAATTCTCTAATTTGCTCCAAGATGTCCTGCACAAGATTCAATCAATTTAACCACAATTTTTATATAGCACGCTGAAATCTCTAGCACTTCCAAAACCACTATAAAAAGAAAAAAATGTGCAGAAAGACAAATATATCTTATTTAACTTTTTTACTTATTGCAAATCAAGATAACCCATATCTACATGTTAAAGAAGTGTTGCCTTAGATATTTTTCTTATTATTGAAAAACGAAAGATACTGTATCATTCATTTATATAAAATTGTGAAAAATCAAATCTAAACTATAATAATAGAAAGCAGATCAGTGGCTTTCTAGGACCAGGAGTAGGTGTGGATAAAGGCAAAGGAGCAGAACGGAGCTTTTGGGGATGAAGGAAATGTTCTGTATCTTGGTTGTGGAAATAGTTATTCTGCCAAATGCAACGAACTGTACATTTACAATGGATGCATGATATTGAATAAATTAGATCACAACATAGTAGATTAAAAAAACATATAAATTTCTTGAAAATTACTCAACTTTTAAATATTCAATTAGAAAACTACAAATAGAAGGTCAAAAAAGTAGATTTTTTTTCTATTAAGTCCAGGACTGGGCTAGGGCAAGTGAGGCATTCAGGACACAAAATTGAAGGAAGTACTCACTGCCAGATTTCTTCAGGGGGCAACCCTGCACTTGCACATCCTTAGATTTTCTCTCAAATTTTGCACACTGGATGTCTCACTTACCTCACTGTTTTTGATGACTTAACAGAAATAAAAATTTTATTACATCTTTTAATATACATTTGGTACCTGAACCAAGGGGTGCCTAGGTCACTCAGTTGGTTAAGCATCTGTTTTCTGCTCAGGTCATGATCTCAGGGTCCTGGGTTGGAGCCCCACCTCGGACTCCCTCTTAGTGGGGAGCCTGCTTCTCCCTCTCTCTCTCTGCCATGCCTCCCAGCTTGTGCTCTCTGGCTCTATCCCTCTGTCAAATAAATAAATAAAATATTTTTAAAAAGTTTGGTACCTGAACCAGATGTTATAAAATATGCTGCCATTACATTTTATTTGTCTCCAAAAAAATTTAAAAAAATAAATGCTGTGTGATTTGTTGGGCTTCTTTAGTGTAAGGATTTCTGCATTTCACTCGGGAAAAGTCTCAGCCATTATTTCCTGGAATAATGCACCTCTCCTTCATTTTCTCCTTCTGAAACACTGACTGGATATGTTAGAGCTGCTCTATTCTTCATGTTCTGTCACCTCTTGTTCAAAATCTCTACACCTTTGTCTCATTGTATTGCATTCTGGATAAAACTCCAGTTCTCCTTCAGTCATTACTATGTGGCTCATCCTATCCACTGAGTTTCTAATTTTAATCATTACTTGTTTATTTCTCCAAGATCTATTTGTTTATCAAAACTGCTTGGTAATTTTGACATCCTCTTGTATTTCTTTAAAAAAACTTCTAGACATTCTTTAAATCCCACCAAAATGGCAGAAATTCAGTTTTACTCATTGATGTGCCTGATCCCAAGCACCAAAAGTAGTTAGGCACAAAGTAGGAAACCTATAAATATTTGTTTTAAATTATTAATTTGCCATCTTTGCTGGTTAGATGTTCATTGTTTCTGCTGAGTCTTGCTAATGACAGCTTAATTCCTTAGATATTTTGTGATTTTTTTTTTTTTCTTCTGAGCTCATGTTTCTTGGAATTTTATTTGGGAAAACTTTGTGTCCTGGGTTTAAGGTGCTTTCCTTTGGAAAGTTTCTGTATTTGCTCTTTCCAGATGCCTTGAAGGCACTTACAACCACAGGCTGCTAAACTAAATGCTCAGTTTGAGATTTTATGGTTTACACAGGTAGAGTACATGAGTCCCCAGTCTACATGAAGACTAGCTTATGATTAAGTATTCTCACATGAGAACTTTTGTTTCCTTCATGCAGGGTAAAGGCAGGATTTCTTACCATTTCTCCCAAAGGAGGAAATGGAGGCTTAAGAGGAGTAAGGTCACATAGCTTGAAAGGGGCTTAAGATGACTACATATATTTTGCAGGACTTTGGAGCCCATGCTATCTCTTTATACAAATATCTTCAAACTTGTGTTGTTGTATGAACCGGACTTAAATCTGCTCTTGTATGGGTAAACAAGTTAGATCATGAGGGAAGCCAGTTGCATCTAACTGCTAGAGTGGAATCAGAAATGGGATTGGGATAGAAGTCTGTGGAAGATTGTTGGTTCTTTGTGGCCAATGCCTCTGTCAGTTCACCATAAAAAGTTAGATGGTAGCCTGGTTTTGCCATTTGTTCACAGAGCAGGCAGTCAGTAAGGGAGCTGGGCATAGATCAGAAGAGACGAGGGCAAACTGGAAACCTTTTTGTCTGTCTCTCTCTGCCTTGAGCAGCCATGATCTTCTGAGCATAATGGGTGCTGCTTTATTTCACCTCCCAAATCTCCTGTGCCCAGCACTAGATGGGGGTGGGGGGTGGGGGTATGAAGGGAAGGGGATTCTGGGAAATGTAGTTCCAGCTTATCTAAGTGGACATAGCGTACAACCACCAAAGGAGGGGAAAAGATTGGTGACCTACATAGACTAGTCACTTCTTTCTCCTGCCTCTGGCTAGAGGAACCTTTCCTTCTCCTGCCTCTAGCTTGAGGAACCTTAGTGCTCACAGACTTTTCATAGTGGCCACCAGCTGCCTTAGCTTCTCACCACACAACTTATCACCCTGAGAGCAAGCGTGGGAAGCTGCATATCTCTTGCATCTAGTGTTAAAAGTGTATTTATTTTCTTGGGGTTTTGGTTTCAGAAACAAAAATATACAATAGTTTTCTAGCCATAATTTCTGCAACTTGTTTACTATTTAAAAATCTTGAATCTCTATAATAATGGAAAGCTATGAATTTTGAAGCAGAGATATAGTAATGAATGCTTGCCACTACTGACTTCACGTGAGGCTATAAAACATGTGGGGGGGCGTGCCTGGGTGGCTCAGTTGGTTAATGAGGGGCTTTCCCCTCAGGTCATGATTCCCAGGTCTTGGGATCTGAGCCCCACATCCAGCTCCCTGCTCAGCGGAGAGCCTGCTTCTCTCTCTCCCTCTGCCTACTGCTCTGTTTACTTGTGCTCTCTCTCTATGTCTCCGTCAAGTAAATGAATAAAATCTTTGAAAAAAAAATTAAAACATGTGGGCAACTGATCTAGTGAGGGGGAAATATGTATGACCTTGCCAAGTTAATGTGACCCTTGTCTTCTATGGGCAAAGGTCATTTGAAACCCTGCAAGTTCTTTGAAAAATAGGATCCTCTATCAGCCTACACTTTGCTTTTGAAAAAGGCTCCAAGAAAGATGTGACTTTAATTTAAAGCCTGCAGAGTTTCTTTCACAGAATGCATATTAATGTGTCTAAAGTCTACTTCAGTCAGAATATATTTCACTTTTTTTGTATGGGATTATAGGGTCTGTAGGTCTCTTTTCTTGTAGTTCAGAGAATAAGAACATAGTCTGAGCTGTACCATCTACCAATTTTCAGCACTTCTGGGCAAGTTTCACTATTTTCAATAATAATAATAATAATAGTCATATTATATTTAATAATATTAGGATTATTAGATATTTGTTAAAATTATTACCATAATCATTGCTCTTCTGTTTTCCTTCTTGATGGTCTTAAAATGTTTTACCATTTACAAAGCTTTCACAAACATGTCCCCATTTCCTGCTTACAAGAGCCCTGGAAGGGAACATTTCACTATTTCCACTTTATAGATGGGGAAACGGAAGCTTGGAGACATGAAATGATTTGCTTGGGCTTTTACCGTCAAGGTCAGAGCTGGGCTCAACTCATTCTATTGTTCTACTCCCTCCTTTTTTTTTTTTTATCATTCTTTCTATTTTTAACAAGGCTGATTATTCTTATTTCTAACATTTGGTCCCTTATACAATGTGAGCCTTATTTTGCAGTAACAATTATGGACAAATCACCAATTTACTCAATATTACCTGTTTAAAGAGTGAACACATGTGACAGTAGCTTCCTGAACAAACTGATGAATTTGTACCATTTGTTCATCCTCCCTTAAAAGTGATGTTTTGGGATCAATCTTCCAGGTAAATTATATATTCTCAAGGAATTGATTAAATATGGGAACATTTTGACTCCTTAAAATGGCCAGCCCATGGAGATGGGTAGGGGATATTTCCTTTTGCCCACACAGAACAGAGCAAAAAATGATTCGTCATGCACTGATAATTACAGTACAAAAGAAATGTGACTATTTTTAAAGCACCATTTTTCTTTCTAAGAGGCAAAGCTTCCCAACCTCTTATATAAAAATCCATTCACCTGATATTAAAAGCTCCGTTCCCTGCACCAAACCTCAATCTCTGACCTGAAACATAATGGCAAGTTCCAAGAAAATGATGCAGCCGCTGCCACAGTCGAAGCCTTTGTTGTTTGCACTTATTCTCGCACGCAGACGTCTCTGAATAGAGAGGCAGGTGCTGTTTGATTAAAAAAAAAAAAAAAAAAAAAAAAAAAAAAGGAAAAAGAAAAGAAAAAGGAAAAAACCTCGTCCCCACAGTAAATGTGAACTGCAGTCAGAGTACATTTACATTTTTTTATTTTCTGAAGCAAATGCTAGATGAGTTTGGAATCTTGCACCAGCCTCCTGCAGTTAAGCACCCTCCTCCCTTCCACATTGGCCAATTCCAATATTTTAAAGCTGTGTCTAGTTGTTAATTCATACAAGTTGTTCAGATGCAGGCATCCCAGTAGATGACAAGACAATGACAAAGAGAAAAATCATTGTGTATTTCAACTGAAACCCTGGATGTAGAATGAGAGACTATGCTTGTGTATTCCCATTTCTTACGATTTAGGAAGGTTCTTTGGAGTTGCTCTTTGCAGACACAGCAAATTCATTGACAGGATTAAAAAAATTTGGAGCTGGATTTTAGATGAAAGTGTTACTGTCTGCATATCAATGCCAGCTACAAATCAGCACAAACAATTGTTCCGTCATTAGCAGAAGCCTGTGAACAGGAGCAGTCCTAATATTAAGCCTTCTGGCGCTCTCGTTGGATTTGTTGGACTTGATTGCATCCCGTTAGATTTACAATCTGTTTTCCGTTATCAGCACATAGACTGACAGACTTTTAAATTCACATTTAGAAAATTTGAGAGCAGTTCTCAAAAAACAAACACTCCCCGAAAGAGTAATGTATCAGCAGCATCGACTTACACTGCCAATAAATAATATTTAGCCACTGGAAACAAATAACCTGATCCAATTAAGAGGAATCCCAAAGTTGAGAGACCTAGATACTGCTAAGGGTTTTCTTGGTTTTACTCTGTGCATATGGAGTTAGCTTTCGAAACTACAATTCTTTTTAATAACTAGGCCATTGTATGTGCTCCTGCCTCTACTCACATAAAGTAGACAAGAATTAATATTTTCCAGGGCTTTGGTCCTCTGAGATGAAAGGTGCTGTGGAAATGCAAAGACCTATTAAAATCATGAGTTCCAAATGTTGTTATCATTCGGCTCAGACACATGAAGCAGCTAGTTGCATGCATAGTGAAAGTAATAATGAGTATAAATTCCTATTTAATGAGTGTTTATCATGTGCTGGCCATGTGCTAAGTGCTTTACATTTGCTCTTCCTTTTCATTCTCACGGCAACACTATTATTATCTCTGTTTTACACACAAGGAAACTGTGGTTAGAGAGGCTTAGCAACTTGTCCAAGGTCACACAGCTCCGTCTCACAGATAGGATTCAGACTCAGACTGCTCTGTTTCTTAAGTCTGTGCTCTTCACCACGAGGGGAACTTAGAAAGCCACTGCCAAGGCCCCATTTTCTGAAGTTGCCTTTCAGAATCTGCTCCCCACATCCCATGTGATGTTTACTTTTATGCTTCTGACAGATCATCTCTCCACGTAGTGGAGAAACTCAGGGGATGAATTCCAGGGATGGGAACTTTGTCGATTTCTGTGACCCACATACCCCTTTTAGCCAAGAAGAAAGCTAAATGACTTTGAGTTCTCAACAAATAGAAGAATTTTAAGGATTTTGAGAAGGCCCTTCCATTAGGATGTAGGTCCCACAGAGGGATCCATAAAAAGCGGATGTGTTTTCCTAATATTCTAATGTGTTATATCAAAGTAGTGGTAGGAAAATCTTTTTTTTTTTTTGATATTGGAAATAAAATTACTTAAGCTAAAAATTTTCTGTCATTCTTACATAAGGTCTATTTTGCAGATAAATTATTTTAATGACATATACAAGGCTCTGGAGTCTATTATTGATCATTTCTGATAATTAACTGAGTTACTACAGACAAGTTATTTAACTTCTATAAGCCTCAATTTTCACTTAGAAAGTGGATAATAATTCCTATTCCAGAGTGCTGTTGTAAGGATGAAATAAGAAAATAATCTGTGAAGTGACTAAAGTAGTCCCTGGCATAAATCAGCACTTAATATATGTTATAAGCCAAAAGGACTTTTTTTTTTTCTGATTAAGCAATAGGAGAAGTACATTTTATTTAATAATAATGATTATAAAACAGAATACCTTTTAAGGTCATATCCATAAGAGATAAGTGCATCCTGTTTTCTTTCTGGTGTTGTATAAAATAAAAAGTTCTTACAGTGCTTTTAATAAGGCATAGGGTTTGTGAAGGGAGAGAGGCAGCCTCCGAGTCTACCTGTCTTGCACATGGGATCAGGCACACTGTATCTCTTGGAAAGACATTCAGGGGTTCTGCTTATTATTCCTCTTTTTATTTTATTTTTAATTTTTTAAAAATATTTTATTTATTTATTTTTTGACAGACAGAGATCACAAGCAGGCAGAGAGGCAGGCAGAGAGAGAGGAGGAAGCAGGCTTCCTGCTGAGCAGAGAGCCTGATGTGGGACTCAATCTCAGGACCCCGAGATCATGACCTGAGCCGAAGGCAGAGGCTTTAACCTCCTGAGCCACCAAGATGCCCCATTATTCCTCTTTTTATTTGTTGCTGGGTTTTTTTGTTTTGTTTTGTTTTGTTTTTGCAATGAACATAAAAATTTGAATTGTTAACTACCCTCACTGTATGGATTCTGAGCTAAGCCTTTCCATGTACATCTACCGTTAGTTCTCTAACACCTTTATGAGCAAAAGATACAGATCTGGGAGAGTTACAGACTTAGAGATCATCTGAGCCAGGATTACAAACTTTCTATTTCTCTTTTTACGGGTGTCAGTTCCTCACTGTGGTCTGAAGCCTCTCCTGCCCCCCTCTATCATTCACAGGAATTACTCCCAGTCAACATCTTGCATGTGTAACCTTGCCTTAGTGTCTGCTTCTGGCTTGACCTGAATTGATATGTTTGACACCAAAAGTGTTCTGATAAAACAGGTGATAAGGTGGGTTTGGAGCTTGGCTCACTCACTGCCCATCAGGCCAGAGAACCTCATCTATAGGGCCCACACAGTCCCTGACACAAAATGACAGCCAAGTTGCTGAACATTTCACCACTGGTGACTTGCAGAAATATCTCAATGGAGAACACCCTTGCAGGTGTGATGATTCCCCCTTTGAGAGATACGGGGATGGGTGTGCAAGGACAGCAGGATTGACTAGCAATGCTGTATACTGATCCACTGCAGTAGGATAATAAGAAACTGAGAGCCATTAACACACAAATGCCAAGAGTGAGAGCCAGGGAGCCTGCTTGTTATCTTAAAAAGAGGCCCTTATCTCCTGCCATGGAGTAGGGAAGAGCTGGAGAGCAGAATCAGAACTTAATACAGTTCTAGAAGCTCCGGAGATATTTGGATTCTCAGCCAAGGCCTGTCTCTTCTAGGCCCTGATTGGGAAAACCCGGGATCTTGAAATATGGAATAGAGTTATCTAGATAGATATTGCTAGAGGCTTTTGTCTCTGTAGACCTCCCTGGATGTTTAAAATTTACAAAGATTCTCCACTCCTCTATAGCTAAGAGTTGGCAATCCCTGAGTATGGGAGGTAAAGTTGGGAACTGCACTTATGTGAAGTGTGCAGATATCCAGTGGCCAGGAACATGGTGCAATACGTCCTCCTATGCCAAAGTTGCTGCATCTTACATCACCACAGCAAGAAAAGAATCATTGTACCTGGTAGATATCCTCAGGTTTTAGAGGCAATACATGCTCTAGCTAGGAATGCTTAAGTCCATAGACTTGGTTACATAGAGGGCTGCCTGTTTTGAGTGGGCACCTGTGCTGGAAAGGGTTTTGCAATAGGTTTAGCCTGCAGCAGGGTATAGGTCCTTGGACTATTTGAACCATCAGACTCTATGGTGTTGGAAGTGTCAGTGTTGGGAAAAGGTATGGTTTGGAGTTTATGGCAACCTCTAGGAGAAGAAACTCAAGACAGACCTTTGGGCAAGAAATGTCATGCCATCTTCAGCAAGCTCATGCCATCTGTAGTGGAAAATGACAAGCTTTTTGAAAAATAGCTCCTGAAGTGACATTGGGTCCTACTGGAGGTGGAAATCTTGACCATGGGAAGTCAGTTGAGCAACCCATGATGAGCTAATTTCTTTTGGACTGGCCAAGCTGTAATTATGGATGGGCCCAGCCGAAATTTATCATTAGAGCTATATATCAAGGAATGTCACAAGTAATAAGAGTACAAGTAAGCTGCATGAGCAGGTAGCCCAGACCCCCATGTCACTTGACAGTCACACCAGTGATACTCCCTTAGCTGGTACCATTGCTTATGGTGGGGTAGGGGCAGGTACTCTACAGTCATCTGAAGAAGAGTAGAAACACCTGAGCTTGGATTATAGATGAGTTGACTCACTGTGTGAAAAATGGAAACTGACTGTATTATAAGGATATTTAGCAGAGCTACAACTTATGGATAAACATTTGGCTGTAAAAGTAGACAGTTTTTAACTTAAATACGTGTCAAATTTTATAAATGTATCAATTTTTTCTTTTCTGAAGTTTTTTCTTAAAGAATTTCTTAAAAATTCAGGAAACTTATAAATTATTTGGGTTATAATTATATTCTCATATGTTTCTGACCACCTAATTTATGATAATAAAGTTTTTAGTCTTTAACTTAAACATTTCCATCTGCCCAACAACTGGAGTCCATCTGGAAGACTATATTTTTATCAAATTGTATGGGCAACTCAAACCAGGATCACTCATCTGAAGAGAAAATGGTTGTTATTTCATAGGTTTCACACATGAGCAAATTGATCTATAGCTGTGAAATGAATAATAGTGTTATTTGACTATGCAGTTAAATTTAAGTCTTGGAAATTATATAGTTGAATATTTTGCATTATTACTGCTATTTTCTTTGGATTTCTCTTTGGGAGGGCCTTTATACTTAGTTTTTCTTCACTTTTCATTTATCTATTAAACAATAAAAAAGACTGTTTTGTTAGTGCAGGGTTGGTAACAGCTCTGGAATGCTCCATGGATGTGACAGAATTATGACAAGTTAACACCTCTGAAGGTAGATTTATGAGTTTAAAGTCAGTGTATTGTCTTTCCAGTTAGTGACCAACTCTGTCCCCAAATGGAATCATTGCACAATATGGAATAGAAGATAGTTGGGTAATTCCAGAATGTGGTTTTATTTTATCTCCATCAGCACAGTGATGTGAAAGAAGCTCTTGTATTTGGGTCACCTACATCTGGATTGGCGTGACCTGCAGAAGTCACTTAATTTGTTTGTGCCTCAGTTTCCTTATCAGTAAGATGGAGAGGTTAGATTTCCTTCCAGCTTTGATTTTCAATTCCTTCCAGCTTTGATTTTTCTTCCAGCTTTGATTTTCAATTCCTAGAATTTGATTTTTGGCTGATCACAATGAATAACCAACTGCCCACTACCCCAAAGTATCCTTCCTAAACAGTCTATAAAAGTGATGTTTGAAGGTTAAACAGATTAATGTATGCATTGTGACTTAATCTTCTAACTAATAATCAATAGTGCTAAGTCCTCACGTTTCTTTATTCTCCCTCCAACAAGATGACATTAAAATGTCTCATTGCAATATTTTAAATTATTTTCTGGCAGAGTTAGACCTTGAGAGATATTGATCATACTTTAAAAAAAAAAACAGTTATCTGAATAGATGGCACATGACATCGTTTATATAATGTATTTCATACAGAAATTCTCAAAAGGTGGATGAATAAGATTTACCATGTATGTTATCCAGTCTCTGCCCTTTCCCTGTTCTATTGCCAACAGTATTCCTGTCTCAAAGATTATCCCAGTGGTTTTTACATCTGTTTACATTTCTAAATTTTTTAAAGTAGTAAATTTCATAAACTCATTACATACTAGTGAAGCAGTAATTATGGAATTTGTCTAAAAAATCCTCCTTTGTTTCATTCTGATATTTGCCTATGTTCCCCATATCAACTGACTTGAGGATATTTTTTATTCTTTACACTGCTGATAAATAACCTTTGTTTTGAGAATTCATCATGGAAGAACTGTATCACAGGAGGACTGACGCTTGGCAACCTTGAGGAATTACAAGAGAATCTCGGTTAATGTGCAAAGGCTGTAGGCAATAAGGTAATATGTTATGACCTTCATAACCTTAATGTTCACAATAGAACTTGTCCTAGAGTGAGCACTTAGCAGCTATTGCTAATAAATGAAGGTATTAAATGAGCACAGCAAGCTTTTTTTCTTTTAAGCTCAATGCAGATAGTGACTATCAGGCAAAAAATATATTATTTCAACTATTTCCTATCCAACAAATGTCATCACACTACTCTCCTAATTTTCGAGATTTTATCATGCCTAGCAACGAAATTGTGGATTAAGATCTACAGTCCGTTTTGGTGGTTTTCAGATCCTGGAAATATGGTAGTTAGAGCATTCTGGATGCTCACTCTTCCTGTTGGAGTTATACTGATACTTACACTTCATTTTTGTTTGTTTGTTTCTCATAACAGCATTCCCATCTTGGCAATTAAGCAGAAAGCTTCCCTTGTTCTGGTTGTTTCACAGTTGATTCCATCCTTTGACTTCCTGTTTTCACAATTTGCCAGCCAATCAAAGATATCTGTGGTTTTAAAGCATGTGTCAACTGAACAGATATCAAGAATAAAATGCACATATACATCCCAAAAGACTTGTGTCAAAATCAGAAAGATTGCACAAGGCAGGAACCTCGGATAGTATTGTAACAGAAGAAAATTGTCAGAAATTAGTTTGTTCTGTCTAGTATCTGAGCTTTAATAAACTGTGTCTTATCTCCTTTGCCCAGTGGACAGCTTCTAATTGGTAGGGGTCCAAGGTAACACAAACAAATGCAGGGAACCTGTCTGCCCAGCTTTATACATCAGCAAGATAGCCCTATCGTACATCAACGGACAGGCTTCAAGTTGACAACAGGAAAAATGTGACTCAGCTTATACAAAAGAGGAAGTCCCAGCATTGGCCTCAAACAATGGGCCTGTCATTTTACTGCTTTGCCTGTCTGTCTTACTGTCTTACTTTTTTTGAAGATATGCAGGGGCAGAGGACTCTGTATTCTTCTCTGGGTCTTGGACAGGGACACTGAATTTAGTATCAAAAATTATTATTTAAGGGTAAGAGTGGAGCAGAGGAAACAACATGGAACTTGTGGCCAGGCTTGTTAAATGACTCCCTAAATTCCAGGAATACTTCATCTGGGTATGGAAATGGGAGAGGTCCAGCAACAAAACAGAAGCAGCATAAAATCCCCCTGAGAATGATAATTCTCCTGAATGAATAAAGAAAAGAGCGGTCTGGGAAGGATAGGCTTATTTTCTCCTCTTTTCCCCTACCTGCAATTCCCACTGCAGAAGAGAAATCCCTTTTCAAGTCAGGAACCAACTCATCAATGCAAAGACATTCTTTATGATGCCAAATGTCGTGCCTGAGGTCAACATATTTTACTATGAATTTTGGGATATTCTTTACTTAAGACCTATAAGGCTGAAGAAAACTTATTTCCCTGACAACTGAGCTCCACCTTACATAAATCATGCCACCAACACAAAAGGGGGAGACCTCACTGTAGAGTCAACAACAGAGATGGCAGGTTCTTGGAATAAACCACTCCAAGAAATCTTTGGTCTCTGACAACCTGACCACCATTACTGTCTGTGCTTATAGGTTGTCCTCAGTCCCTGACTCAGGGCTTCACTTCATTACACTGTTCCGATTCTTTCTAATTGACTTTTTTGAAGCTTCCGTCCTCTTTCTTTCTTGTGGTGAAGTGAAAATATGGTAAACGTGGGTGATTAAGCCCTTTCAGTCAAACATAGACTTATTAACAGGAATCATAAGGAGTGGCTGAATGTTGCCAGGGTTTCAGAGTTTTATGGGAAAGACAATGAACAGTAGTTAATCGTTGGTAAGACCATGAATTAATTTTTAAGTTTTACTCCTTTAGAATCCATTGAAAAAAATGTTAATTATTTTTGACTGAATTATTTCTAGAGTATGACAAACATATTGTTTTTCTGTGACTTGAGGTGATTATGTTCTCTAGTAATACATCAACAAGTTATTAAGGGTGGCTTCTCACTAGTGATAGAATCGTCTCTTCCTTATCTTTGTGTCTTTCATACATAGACAGAACCTGAAACCTCTTAATCTTAACCTAACAAACATATTTAATTGAATGAATAAATTTTCAACTCTGTTTGGATTAGTTGTGTTGAAAAGCCCCAAAGAACAGAGAGATATAATGAGATAATACTACAAGGATTAGGACAACAGAACTAGAATTCCTTTTTCTAGGCCAGAAGTTATAGTTTCGATTGCTGTCCTTTGGTTGCCACAGAAATATACAATGAATGAGAAAATCCAGTTAAAAGAAGTCTTTAGAGGCAGCAAAGAAGCTCTGAGTTTAAAGTGCCAGAATTAGATAACTTAAACTCATTATAGAGAAGAACATTATGGAAATAGCAAACTTTTTAACTTCATACCACCCACAAGATTTCCAGAACCTTCCCTGTTCTCAGAGTAGAGCTCCCTCTCTTTCCCAACCACACCTCATTCTTGAGTCCTGTGCTTCTCCTTTCTCTGTTCCTGTTCTCAGTCTCCCATGTCACACAACAGTAACAAAATGACTAAAACCTTACTCACTGAATATACTGTGTGGGCCAAAAGCAAGTGTTTTGGCCATTTGGCAAACTTACCACGTCTTCTGAGTCTCAAGGCAGCACTGGCTCAAAGTTCTCTCTGCAGCTGGAAAAAGAAAGTATGATACATTTTTTCTCAAATATCATCTTGGCTAACTCCACCACCTCCTTCAAGTCTGGTCAGATCTTACTTTCTCAGTGAGGCACACTTTGACTGGTCTATTGAGTGTTTTAAACTGTCTAACCCCCAACCCTATATCTTGGAACTACTGATATTTCTTACTTTACTTTTTCTCTTTTCTCTTATCATCTAACATACTAGCATGTCTTTTATATTTATTTTCTCTTTCTTTCTCCCGCTTAAATATAAGCTCCAAAAGGTCAAGGATCTTAGTTTACTAATGTACCCCAAGCCCAAGTATTATATATAGCACAGAATAGATGCTCCACAAAAATTTATAGAATCAATGAATAATAATCCACTGCCCTCCTTTATCTAAGGTTTTGAGTGGGGCAGCTAAAATCTCAATGGCACTTCATAAGATTCTGTATAGGAATTGTAACCAAAGTTCCATAATACACTCATCTAGGATGATAGGTCACGAGTGAAATATAAGGGGGAAGACCAGTTAACTTCAGTTTACTAAGATATTTTCAGTACCTATTCTGGTCCAAGAACTTTACTGGGCACTGGAGAGAGATAGCAATAAATAAGTGATTACTTCTATTCTTGAAGAGTTTACTATCTATTAGTGAGACAGATACAAAGGCACATAATACAGTGTGATCAGTTCTAAAACAGCAGTATAAACCAATAGCAATGGAATGAGAAGTTCCACTGAACATAGAACTTTTCCATAGAATAGTTCTTTGTTCTGGGAAAGGTAGCCACAGTGGATCTTTAGAGAGGTCTGAATTGACGAAGGCATAAAGAGATCTGTGTGTTGTTAGACTCTCTTCCCTCATTGGAATGGGGTCCTCATGAGGGCCTTTTCCTGCCTCTGGTATTGCAAGTTGAGCCAACCAGTGGAGCTGGAAGAGGCTTACCTACTGAGTTTCTTGGCTTCCAGTTCTCTGGTTAGGTAGAGTGTAAGACTCCTTTCCTTTTCTCTATCAGTTACTGCAGGTTTGGGGTTTCACAAAGCCTGTTTCTGCCCAGCCTGCTCAGAAGGGTTCTGAATACATTGGTCTCCCTGTGACAGCTTCTCATGTACTTCATCTTTCTTTGTATCATTCCAGAAAAACAGTCCATTTTGCTTTTTCTTGGTATTGCTTTACTCTTGGTTATCTGTACCTTGACTTTTCTGAATGAGAAGCAGATGGCAGATGACTCATCAGTACAATCATTATGACTTTCTTTGCTGCTCATAATTTCAGATTTCTGGCCTATCTGCTTCTTCCCACTTCTGCTTCAAATGAGTCATATGACTTCAGGTGGAGGATTAGAACCACTGTGTTCTCTGCCCTAACCAGTTCTGAGTATCCACTTTAAGGCTAGTGAGTGTTTAGAAGTTTTGCTACTAAATAGACTCTCCCTAATGAAAATAATGGGGAGAAGTTCTGTGTTTGTGATATCTTATTCTAATTGATTGACAAAAGATGGTTGTACTGATCATTATTCTAAATACTTAAAAAACTTCATGAGTCAAGATAAAATACATTTTAGGCATCTAGCCCTATTTATTGTGTTCTCTGTGGCTTTGAAAAGTGAGAAACAAACGAGTTACATCCCTTCTTTGTGAAGCTTTTACTTGTTTCTTAAGACAGAGGCTGGGAAACACAAGGGAAAGTACCTAACCATTTGTCTAACCATCTCACTAGCACCAGTGTGCTAGTAAGTTCCTCTACATCAAATTCATTTTTGCATACCTAGCTCCTAACACAGGGCTGTACATACAATATGGTATCTAACAGATGTTGTGAACTGGTGAATAAAAAAAAGCATGGATTGTCCCATTTAGCCATCTGAGGTGAGGAGCAAGATGGAAACTGGCAATTCAATTTCTCTGTCTAGAAGAAAGAAAAATTATGCCAGTCAGTTATCTACTAATGAGAAATGTTGTAGGATCAATTGAACAGCTGAGACTTTGTATGTGTGTGTGTGTGTGCGTGCACAAAATGGTGGTTTTATTAAAGCACGGGGAAAGAACCCATGGGCAGAATGAGCTGCTGTTCATGACACTGCTGCTGCCAGTGTCTTGAGGAGTGAGGATTATATACTTGGGAGTTGGGGGAAGTAAATAAGGAAAAAAGAAGTTTCAAAAGAACTTTCATATGCTAAAGAGGACTGACCTACAAGATGCCTACAAATATCAGAGGCCTTGCCATTTTCAAGTTAAGGTTGTTTTCCCCGTTAGCAAGGTATTAACATTAAGATAGTTGGGAGATTCCTGGAAGAATGTCGCCAATGTCCCACCCAAGAGTGGGGGTGGGGGGAGGTCAGAGGGTATCAGCTGATGCTTTGTCTTCAGCTAGCCTTCTGTTCCCTCATCATTTTCCTCCTGAACAATTTTGACCCTTGAATCTTTAAGGTTGTTGAAGGTAGAAGATCTCATCTTCTGTAACATTTTCCTGCTGAATAAGGGCATAGAGATGTCCCTACCTGGGGGTCAGTATCGGTCAGTTGGTGGAACATATAGGAGTTACAAAGAGGGAGGCAGCTGAATCCAATGCTGACGTTAAGGAATTATCTCTACAGGTAAGTAAGGATCATCTGCTGATGTGAAGTTATTGTAAGGATTGTAAGAAAGTTATTGTAAGGAGTCTAAGCACCAAGCAAAAAGATTGAAAAAGGCAATACATTAAAATCAGTATAGCTCTAAGAATGAGCAGTCCAATAAAGTGACCCCTAATAGTTGACCATAATCTTCCTCTAAGCCAGGAACTAAACCAATCATTAAAGGAAAAAGATCGTTTCAAGTGCCAATTTGAGTATTCATGTCTGTTAGAAACACAGAAATATTTTTGTGGTAAACTGGAATGTATACACAGCATTGTTTTTATGATAGCATAAGTTTTGTAAAACATCTTCACACATATGTATTACTTTAGCATTTAATAGAGAAATGCCATTTTCAGTGTTATTTAGGGCTTTGACCATTTACTTAAGAGTTTCCATGTGCAAACAACATCTTCCAGTCTCAAGGAGGGAATAAAGATGGATGCTAGGTGGTCATACCGATGAGATATAGAACATGTCCACCATTTTAAACTTGGAAACTTGTCTGTGTTGGTAATTGTTTTAATAATATGTCCATGGATCCAGGCAAAACCCAGAGTACAGTGGCCTATCCAGCCTGGGGGAAGCCACCAACATATGGTTAGAGCTGCAAAACAGTTTGATCCTAGGCAGGAGCCAGTCATCTAATACTGGTCCTCTTTGAAGTAGAGTCAGGATATCAAGGACTATTTGGTTTTGAAGGGTTATCCTTTGAATTTGTGTAATAGTTTCAGGCCCATATTTGATTGGGGATTTGATAATAATCCCCTTTTCTTTAAATTGCTCCATGGGCATATAGGACTAGGAAGGCATATTTGGAGTCAGTATAAACATCAATTTTTAAGGCTTTTGCCAACTGCAAAGCACAGGTGGGTTCTATTAACTCAGCTTCTGGGGCAGATGTATTTGCTGACAGTCTGTTAGACTGTCTATAGCATACCCAGCTTTTCTTTCCCCTCTTTCATAAAGTTACTGCCATTGGTAAACCAGCCATCATCTGCAATTTTAATAGGGGTATCTTAAATCTGGTCAGCTAGAATAAACAAGATCAATAACCTCTGAACAGTTATGTTCTATACTATAGAGATACGATGGTCAGGTACAGGCATAAGGTAGCTGGGTTTAAAGTTTGACAGCTTTTACGTATATTTCAGGCATATATATATGCATCGTCTGGTGTTTACTAAGTTGGCTTCCCATAATCTGTTGGTAGCTTTTGGTCTCTAAGACTCTGGACCTGATGTGAAGTCACTATAGTCAGGGACTATCCCACAGTGAGCTTTGAGGCTCCTACCTACACGACTATTGTATGCTTATCTAAAGCCTTTGTTTGCAATTATACATCAAGAGGTGACTTCTAGGATAAATATGACTACAAGGGAAGAAACAATTAAGAAGCCCATTTTGTTTGAGGTCCAGCCTTAACAATGTCCTAATTATAAGGAATCACTGGCAAGTGGGAGAAAACTTGTCAAGAGATAAGGTCATCCCCAAGTACATCATCCAATCCAATTGTAAGGAAAGTGGGGCCATCCATTATCTCCACAAGTCCATAGTTTCCCCTATGGAGTGGGCTATGCTCTGGCTTTTAGGGAATGATTTCATTATCCCAGCCACATAGAATTGGTCAAAGGGTTTTAAAAAGATTTATTTATATGTTTGATGTGGGAAGGGGAAAAACAGGAGAGAGAGAGAGAGAGAGAGAGAGAGAGAGAATCTCAAGCAGACTCTCCATTGAGCATGGAGCCCAATGCAGGGCTTGACCCTACAACCCCGAGATCATGACCTGAGCTGCAACCAAGAGTTGGACGCTCAACTGGCTGAGTCATGCAGGTGGCCCTGAACATCTGAGATTTTTAAGTTCAACAAAATGTGTAAATATTACATTTTTCCAATTTTTCAAGAAGGGAAATTTGCCTACGGAATGCATTAAGTAAGTACCATCTACAAAGTACAATATGAGGGCCTCTAATTCAGAGTCTCTTGGATGCCTCCCATGACATAGCCTTCCTTTGTGTCTGGCGCTGTGATCTCCATCAATAGCACTTACCTTCAAACTCAAGGACTAAGTATATCCAGCCTCAACAGTCATTGTTTATCTTTATATCCTGTTTAATTTTTCTTCATGGTGCTTATTACTACCTGAAGTCACATGTCACTTTAGTCTTTACTTTCTGCCTTCCTCACAAAAAAGTATAAACTCCTGAAGGAGAGGGACTGGTTCACGACTTTCTAGACATGGAAAATAGTTGTTTGGCATATATAGAAATTCTATAAACATTTGAATAAATGAAGGAATGTCATGATGTGAAAAAAGACTTACATGGACAAATTCATTTTGAAAATGTTGGTTAGACAAAGATGTGGAATTCTTAGTTTCTTTCAGCTGAAGGGTGAGTCTGCTCTAGTACTCCATTATATCTAGGTGTAGAAGTGCTACCAAATTATGTTTTGTTTACCATTTACTTAATGAATGCTTAAGTGCCAGGAACTATGAAAAATACCTTTATAACCATTCATTCATTAAGTATTTATTGAGAACCTACTAAGTGCTCAGTACTTTTTAAGCACATGGGCTAGATCAGTGAACAATACCAGCAAAATGACTGTCCTCATACACATTCAATTCTTGTGACATTAAAGATAAAAAAAATAGATATTATTCATCTTTGTTGACAGGATAAAGCCAAGACACAGAGAAATTTTTAAACTTGCTTGGGACCCAATAGTTAATGAGTGATAAAGTTAGAGTTGGCATGCGTGTGGCTCTCTCTGAAGGCCTACTCTATTCTGTACAGAGTATGCACACCTATTTGACCTTTCCCAAGAGTGAAAACTTGGCTATTTATGTATTCTGAAAATCTTTGGAGAATTGCCTATATGGACTGAAATTATTATTCATAAAATAGGAACTCTCTCTTATGGCGGATTTTCATAGATAAGTTTCTTATTTTATTGTTCTTATATTTTATTTTGTTTTTTAAAAAAAGATTTTATTTATTTATTTGAGAGAGAGAGATAGTGCAATCAGGGAGGAGGGGCAGAGGGAGAGGGGAAGCAGGTTCTCTGCTGAGCACAGAGCCAGAATGGAGGCCTGTTGGAGGGCCTGATGTGGGGCTTAATCTAAGGGCTTTGAGATCATGACCTGAACTGAAGGCAGAGGCTAACCAACTGAGCTACCTGAGCATCCTATTTTTATCATTTCAAATAGATGTACTCTACTTTCAAAATCAAAAAAGTGAGATGGGGAAACATTCCTGGGAGGAAGCTGGCTTTAGTTTGTAATACTCATCCCCAATGTTTTTTTTGGATGCCTGAGCCATCTAATTCTGATTCTTGTTTTCCCTGATGCTCAAGCTACATCATGGCTCTCGAAATCACTGATGAATGGTATGATTGTACTTCTCTGCTTGACTCTTATTATGTTCCTCAGGATGTAATCTTGGTTTTTGCCTTTCAGCTCTGCATATCACAGGTGAAGATAAGAAGCTCAACCTGTGCATCTTCTTTCAGTCATGACTGAATAACATTAGACTGGTATTTAAATATTTCAGCTGGAAAAACAAACAAACAAACAAACAAACAAATAAATATTTCAGTTCCTCACTTAGTCCATAAGTCAAATTCTTTGCACTTGAGTTCCCTTTGGTTCTCCTAGACACACAGAATAAATTGTTTTTTAATCTGGCATTTATTTTCACTTGACTCATTTTTAAAGTCTTCTTCATTTTTTTCTGTTCATTTATAACTCTATTAGCTTGGAGACACCATTCATTTTGTAAGCAGTGCTTTAAACACATTTCATCTATCAGGATTAATTTTGCTGAATGCACCACCAAATAAATACATTAAAAACAACTGTAACACTTCATTAATCAAAATGTCAACTTCTGCAGATGTAAAATGTCCCCCACTTTTAAAATTCTCTTCCTTTGCTTGTGAGTGCTTGTCTGTTTGACTAATATATAAAAAACAAAGTGGTAAAAAATGCTGTCATTCTATTAGAATATGCAAGCAGGATTTGAAGGTGCAATCCATTATAATTAAGGCTAATTAATTATTATATGGTCAAATGAGCAACAAATGCACATGCAAAATCTAAAAAGTTAATTATTTGAAAATTGGTTAATCAATTGTGCATTCAAATGCACATTTGTTTTAACATGCAGACAGTTTGCTCTTTTACAAGGAATTAGTCTAGATAAGAAACCATTAAAGTAAAACATTTTCAAAATATCTCTGCTCTATGGGGAAAGAAAATACATTAAGATCAAATGCATCAGATTCTTGAAAATCAAAACTGCTTTTGCTAATCAACAATCTTCCAAAGAAAGACAAAATATTAGTATGAAATTAATTTACAATGGAAAAAAGAAACCAGTCCAAATTACCTACTTTGTGGGAGCCACTCAACCTGAACGTAATTAAAAGGAAGTCTCCACCATGTTAACTGGCCTGCCACCTGCACAAAGTCCCTCCAAAGGCCAGTATCCAGTTGGAATTGTTCTATTTAGAAACAAAAATCAAAACAAAAACTAGAGGGGCGCCTGGGTGGCTCAGTGGGTTAAGCCTCTGCCTTCAGCTCAGGTCATGGTCTCAGGGTCCTGGGATTGAACCCCGCATTGGGCTCTTTGCTCAGTGGGGAGCCTGTTTCCCTCTTTCTCTCTGCCTGCCTCTCTGCTTATCTCTCTCTCTCTCTCTCTTGCTCGCTCTGTCAAATAAATAAATACAATCTTAAATAAAAAACAAAAGCAAAACTAGAGTTATGTAAATATGTACAAGTCCCTAGTCAGCTAAGTGATTTCAAGCAATTTCTTTTCATTCTCAAATTTCACAACCTGCATAACTTTAAAAAGTGAGGGCAGCTCAAGAGACTGCCACAGTGACAGCAAGAGCAAAACCCCAAACAAACTACAAGAAAGACATGAGAAGAATGGTTGCTGAAAGAACCCATAGTACATGTGATCTGTTCTTTTGTACATTCATCTGGGAAGCAAATCTACTGAAAGCAGAAGAGATGTTTTATTGACTTCTGAACATTAGAAAAAAGATTCTTTTGTTCGTTAAAGGTGATTTTCAGAAATCCTCTGTGGGAGAAGCAAGAGAAAATTCACCAAATTGGGTAGTAGATAATCAGTGAAGTTTTGTGGCTCAGAATTAGGACTTCATTTAAGGTAAATTTTTAAGAAAGATTAATCCATTTAGGAGATTGGAGAAAAGAGGTATTTGTGAGAGAATTGCTTGATGTTATTTAGTTAATTGAGGTATAAATTTCTGAATTTTGAAGAAGGAAAAAAGTGAAGCAATAGGTAGTAGAGACATTTCAAAGATGGAATCAACATGACAGGAACAGTTAGAAATGCCTCAAGTATTTCATGCTGTAGGACTAGAAAAGTGGTGGCACCATTGGAAGAAGTAGGGATATTGGAATACAAAGTATATTTGAACAAAGATGATAAATTTAGTGTTAAAAACTTTGAGCCTGAAATGACAACAATGCAATAAATACAGATACAGAAATCATCAGGACTGCTTTCATTAGTTTGGGGAATCATCTAAATCCAATGGATCTGCCCAAAGAAAAGGGTTGAGGAGTAAAGAAGGTTTAAATATGAACCTCAGGAGATTAGAGTGAAAGGAAGAGAGAAATAAGGTGAAAAGAAACCGGAGAAAGAGGCAGGAAAAAGATTGAAACCTAGGAGAATAACTAGAATGTAGAATAGCAGAGATCGTAGTCTATAATAAATCACCAGGATAGTCAGGAGTGAGACAGAACAGGTTTTCTACGTGAGAATAGTTAATTAGAATTTAAAAAACAGAGAGATCAATAAAATTAAGATATAAAAGAAGGTCAATGGATTAGGGTTTAGGGTAAATATCAAAGATGTGTCACTAAGCAGAAGGAGTTACGGAGAACATAAGCAATTAAATAATCAATTAGTTTGTTAGTAAACAATGAGCTTTGACTTACTGAATATAGAGTATATTCAAGTGCTAGGCTTGGGGACATGAGATAGGAGTCATGCTCTCAAAAAGCTGGCATTCTGGTTTGGGAGATGGGAAGAATAACTTAATGTAGCAAGTGATCACACTCAGAAGAAAGATGCACTCTGTAATAGTTATTAACAATTGATACAGGGAAAGAGATGGCAAAGGCTTAACAAAAGGTAGGCCCCCGCTTGGACTTGAGGACATGAGGACTTACATAAACAGATGAAAGGAGAAGAGAAGGCATTCTAGGCAGGAAACTCTAGATGCTGAAGAGAGCATTAGGTGTTTTGACAGACATAATCTAATGCCTCCCCAGTAATCATTCTCCAACACCTTATTTTCTGCTCACAGAATCCCTACTTATTCAAGTAGCAATGGAGAACTCCTGAGTTCCAGTGGACCAGCCTCTTATCCTAGCTTCAGGTAATGTGATTGGTCTACGTTGGAGATGGTATTCTCGTGCGCTTTTGCCATAGTTTTTTTTTTTTTTTTTTTTAAGATTTTATTTATTTATTTGACAGACAGAGATCACAAGTAGGCAGAGAGGCAGGCAGAGAGAGAGGAGGAAGCAGACTCCCTGCTGAGCAGAGAGCCTGGTGCGGGGCTCAATCTTAGGGCCCTGAGATCATGACCTGAGCCGACAGCAGAGGCTTTAACCCACAGAGCCACCCAGGCGCCCCTTTGCCATGGTTTTTGATTGGTTTGAGGTAAACATGTATTTCAGTTCTGCCAATGAAATTATTATTTCTTAATAAAAATTTTTTAATTAAATAAAAAACTTTGTTGGCCCAAGCTTTTCTCCTTTTGATTTTTCCTTTTATTTTGCTTGTAAAATGGACTAATTCCTCAAGGATTAGCTAAATCATCTTTGTCCTCAATATTGCTGCTGAGCAGGTGCTGACTTGGAATGCCTGCTTCCAGGATTCTTGTTTCACGAGAAAAAAGCAACTATTTGTAGTATTTCTTTGGTCATTTTTGTTATTGTTGTTACTCAAAGTCCAATATCTCATACCAGACTTAGATTATGAGCGGTTCTAACAACAGGATACTAACAGGTTGAGTGAGAAAAGGCCAGAAGAGATTTCTGGAGCAATGGCAGACTAGGCCTCTAAACGTTCTGAGAACAAAATGCTGTGTAAAATACAGAAAGATACTCTTTAATTGGTTTCATTAATGGCAAGAAATACGGAATATGCAGGCCAGAATTTGTGGTGTACCTAGGTACCAAGAGAAGAGCATGGATAGCACTGGAAACAGATTTTGTTTGTTTCTTGAGGGCATTAACTACACCATGAGAACGTGAACACTGGTTTGGTGAGATTGTGAAATTTAGGGAAGGGAAAAAAACATTCTGGAAGGCATATAAAGTGAGTCTAATAAGAAATCCCTCACAGAAAGCTGGGATCACAAAGAACTTTACACTCACAGTGTGTATTGACTAGAAATAAATCTGCCTCCTTTTACTCTTCAGGAAACTATCAGGAAAACTGCCAGTCTCAAAACTTCGTATTTAGTAGAAAAAACTAAAAATTATCCTTTGGTATTTGCAAACACAATTCAATTTTGTGACCCAAATATATGCTACCTGGAGAGCCCCAAATCCCCAGGTCCCTGAAGGGAGCAAAGACAATTTTTTTCTAGAATAACCTTCCTTCATGCCAGGCAATAACATGTTTCTGCAGATAAAGTTCTAAGGCATAAGAGCAGCATATAATTAAAAAAGATCATTAAATACAAACACATAAACTACACTATGAGAAAAAGGAAACAGAAGCAGGTTTTCAAACTTCATATTTTGGAATTACAAGACATAGAATATAAAAGTGTATGAATATATTTTAATAAGTAAAATAAAATATGAACAAATTCAAAAAAGCATAAAACAGAACTAGAATCAAAAACTATGATTGTTAAAATGAAAAACTCAATGGATTAGTTGAATAACAGATTATACTCATCTAATAAAAGAAATAGTATTTTAGAAAAAAGAACAACTGAAGAGATAACCTTAATAGCCCAAAGAGATAGAGAGATAGAAAATATCAAAGATAGGTCAAAGCATAGGGAAAATGAACAGAAAATGTAGAATACATATACGTATTTTCCCTATACTTTGACTTACCTTTGATATATAATATTTTTGATATATAATATATTTTTATATATAACAGATATTAACTATATATGTATATATATACACACATATATATGTGTATATATATAGAAACATATATATATATATGAAATATATATATATATCTAGGGTTAAGGTTTTTGTTTGAATAAAGAGAAAGACTGAGGCATAAGGTATTATAGTTTAGAACTTTCCAGAAATAATGAAAGATACCAATATCATTCAACAAATCCAACAAATTCCAAGAAAATTTTAAATTCACACCTCAGTATAGCATAGTACAATTGAAGAACATCAGAATCATCCAGAAAATTATATGCCTTTTGAAAACAATTTTTGACACTATTGGACAATGGTAGAAAAGGAGTGCATGACCATGTATTATAACTGCCCATCAAAAGCTGGGGTCTGTCAGAATCTTTGAGATGCACAATTGAGATGCACAGCAATAATCCAATAATACATTGTAAAATAAAAGTAGTACATCTAGAATCAGGGATAAACAAAGGGCAAAAGTAAGCTGGCTCCCATTTCATCTGCTATTAGTGCATCAGCAACCACTTAGTTCATAATTTCACTTATAATTTAGTTATAATAAGATGACTGAGAAAAACAAAGCCCAAGCTTGGTGTATGAATGTCAGCTTGGTATGTTGATGCCCACAATGGACTGCAAATTCACTACAACCATACTGAGTGGCTTTTTAAGACAATGGTGAGAGAAACCACCACTCCTTCCTACCAAGAGACAGAGCTTTGCGTGGTATCTAGTCATATATTTTCAATAAAGGAGCATAAAGGCCATTGCACAGTGGCTTGTAGGGAGTAACATTGGGTGGCTAGAGACCAAGAAGTATGTGGTAGAAGCATATGGATGGATATACAGGAATGCACACAAAGTTTAAAACATTTGCATTCTTTAATTATTAATTCATTATTAATCTCTGTCAGAGTAACTATCACAGAACAGTCACTCAAAACAAAAGTAGCTCAAATAACTTGGCTTATTAATGTTAACAAAGTGTGAACAACTACTTCAGTGCTAGAACAATAGGCATGAGAACCAAGCCACCATTGTGATAGGGATGGAGGTTCTGTGGGGGAATTCCCCCTTTTTAAGACTATTTTTTCTAATATCACCACCAAATGTTCAACCTGTAGCAACATATACCAACACCGACCTCTAATATGGATATACCTTGAAGAGACCAGCTGACCACATGGTGTCTGGAGGTGAGCACCATGTAGCATCTCACAACAGGGCAAGCTCTGGGCTAGTTTCCCACAACTAGCTCTGGGCTAGTTTGCCACCGTATTTTTAGTGGCAACTCTGTTGGGGCCTTTCACCCACTCCTCATCAAGTTACTGCATGTTTCTTCTGGGAATGTTCATCTGCCATGGGTTAGGGTATAGGCCTGTGGGAAGGGAAAATTGACTTTCCTGTCCCTGCTATGTCCACATTTTTCATTATGCATGAAGCCCTGCAAATTATGAAGTTGTCCTGCCCATAAAACTGACAGGAGCAGGTTCCCTCACACCCCTGAGAGGTGGTAAAGGAAGATTACTGGGGATTCATTAGTAAAACTCTGATCTCAGTGCTTGATAAAGAGTAACATGTTATCTGTTATTACTGTTATGGCTAATTAAAAGAAGAAAACAAAAAAGAAAAAACAAGGCAAATTGCTTTGCAGGAATAGGCTTTGAAGATGGAGAAAGGGGGTGGAGGCACAAGGCAAGGAATACACAAGACCTCTTGAGGTTGGGAGTGCCCTCAGCCGATGGCTTAGAAATGGGACCCCAGACCTATAACCACAAGAAACCGAATTCTGCTGATATACTGTATAAACAAGGAAATGGATTCTCCCTGGGAGACTCTGGAAAGAGTTGCCGCCCTGCTGACCCTTTGATTTCCGCTTTGTGGGATACGGAAGACAGAAGCCAGCCAAGCCCACCTAGACTTTCGACCTACAGAACTCAGATAAGAAGTTTGTGTTCTTTTATGCTGGTAAGTGTGTAGTAATTTGTTACAACAGTGAAAAAAATTAATATACTTGTTATCTACAATTTCCAAATAAAAATTTGAGCTATAGAAGAGTTGTGTAAAAACAAAGGTAATAAAAATATCATTTCATTATCTTTAAAGCTGGGTTCAAAATCATTAAACGTACTTCAAATGATTTCTGTTCATTGTTGTAGTTGAAGGTGACAGCATGATAATACTTGGTAACTCTCATGGGCATTTGTAATTTTTTGGTGACTGCTGAGTATAAAATTTTCCTTCCTTTTGTGGGGGATTCTCCATTGCACAGATTGTTAAGATGTGAAGTCTACTTCTCTATACTCTCCCTATTACCACTACTTATAAGTCAAAGTATAGGTTCATGAAGTAGGCTCTGGATGCTTCTACTTAGAATTTTGAATGCAGAGGCAGTGAAACCAAGTACTAGAAATAATTTGAAAGTATTAAAAGAGTCCAGTGCTGGTAGCACCACACACATGTCTGACAGGGATGGAGGCACCAGTGGTACCAAGGTCTCTAGACTTTCTTGTGTTATGGCTTTAGATTTGGCTCTGCTGCCCTGAAGCAACGGGTTGCTACTTATCTTCTGAGCCTATCTGTAATCCACCAAATATTTTTTATCAATGAATCTCTTTTCTGATCAATTTAGCCATAGTAGCCTATGAACAAGAACTCTCACTGATACAGATACCTTCTAAATGCCAGGTACAATTTTAGATGTGGAGGTCATAGAAAAAGGTGTGGTTTCTGAATGCTGAAAAGTACACTCTAGTAACAAGCTGGATATACTAAGCAAAAGTTTGACAAGAGCATGTATACATGTATAATAATATGCATAAGAACTATTATGGAGGCATTTGTAAAGAGTGGGGGACAAGAGGAATAGAGAAATGTGTGCCTGTGCTTGTCTTAGGAATCAGGCTCTTTCACAGAGTCAGGACTCCAGAGCTGAGGAGTGGGAAGAGTGGGAAGTAGACAAGCAAAGGAGTGGGAAAGGGGTTCTAGGTAGAGGGTAGATGGATGTCACAACAAGGTAGGTGGATGTCATATGAAGGGGTTGAGAATTTGAAGAAGAGATTAGATTATTATAAAGATCTTTCTGGAAAGGAGAGAGTGGATGAGAATAAACCACAAGGCAAAGAAGCCAGCTAACATTGTGGTGTTTCTCTTAGTAAATTTAGTATTTTAAGTGGCGTAGTAACCTCTCTTCCCACAACTCCTATGTTCCTTTTGCAAACTCACAAGTACAACATCTTAAAGCAGACCTGACTCTTTTGACTTCCAAATATTAAGAACCAACAGTTAAACCTTTGTTAGCTTTCATGGGCTGAGGTTCGTTTGTGACATTATTCCTTTCTATCTCACCTTTTCATATTATTAGAAAGCATTTAAAAATTGCCTAATTAGTAAGAATGTTAAAACAGAACTTTAAAGTATCTCTTGACCAGTTGAGGAATATCTTCACTGTGCATGTTGCCATTACATTGCTAAATAAATGAATGAAAGCGGAAGTGAGGTTAGGATAACAAATTAGACAGATGCAGATGACTGAAGAGGTAAAACGTGCATGGGGATAGGAGTCATAGATAATGAGATAGGGTTGGTAGAACTGAGAGGCAACAGGATGTCTCAAAAATTTAATAGAAGATAATGATCAAAGCGAAGAGGTCCCTGTGTGCAGAAGGCAACCTACACAGGCCTATGTTCTTCTGCAGTAAAAGATTCGTTTTCCCCTCCAGTGACCAGGTTCCTTTCTGGTCCCAGTGTAGACTATAGCCAGGAGGAGGATGAGGACCAAGTGTACTCATGACCTTTTCTTGCTAAAGCCATAGAAGAAACCATAGTATACATCATGCTTTAGTTGCCCGGAATCAACCCTCAAGTTCTGTTTTTAACAAATATTGTGGCTGAAACCTTATGGAAAGAGGAACTTAAGACTGGTGGTGATGTGAGGAGGGACAGGAATGGTAGGATGGGAAAGAGAAGGGGGGAGGAAGGCAGCAAACACGAGGAGGAGGAAGAGGGAACTAGGGAAAGTCTGTAAGGCAGTGAAAGAAGATAGATCAGCTCTAAAGAAAATAATACATTGAACTAATTCCAATTGTTGACTGGTTTAAATGAGACATGTGGGTCAGCCAGGGTTCTAAACACTCTTTATAGCAATTATTCTAATCATTGTGGAATATTTGTTGAATTAAAATCATTTAAATATGGGGCACCTGGGTAGCTCAGTTGGTTCAGCATCTGCCTTCAGCTCAGCTCGTGATCCCAGAGTTCTTGGGATCAAGAACCCCATGTAGGGCTCCTTGCTCAGTGGGAAGCCTGCTTCTCCTTCTGCCTGCTGCTTTCCCTGCTTATTCTCTCTCTGTCTTTCTTTTTCTATCAAATAAACAAATAAATTCTTAAAAAAAATCATTTAAATAAACATTTGTTTTACAGGGGAGAGGAGGAGGGAGGAAAGGTTGGGCTGCCAAGAATAAAAAGGAGCCACTGCAAAAAGAGATGATGGCAATGTTAAAACATCATTGCTCTAAAATAAGGAAGCAAATCACCTGTAACAGATAAGGTGAAACCAGGAAGTTTGGAAGACAAATATGAGGGCTTAGAGAAGCTGCACTGCCTGTGTTAGCGAAGACATTTAAGACACCACAGAGGAAGTGCAAAAATTAAACTCTTCTCTTTAGCAAGCATAGCTATAGTGATGCCTGATGCCTCTGCTGGGATTTCAGTCCTTTTGGATACTGTAGACCTGAGACATGTAATTATTTTGGCACTGTTTCCTTTTGTATCTTATGAGATTTAAAAAACTAATATTTAACTATGACTTTGTTTAGTAAGAGCAGAGCGGCCATGGCTTTAAAATATACACGAGTCTGTTTCTGAAAGGATACATAGTAAGCTATTGACAGCCCAGCCTGTGGGGTTGACGTCACATATTTTGTACTTTATTCTAAAGTTAATTTTTAAAAGTTAACATGTTAAGCAATTTTGTTCTTTCTTCACTATCCTGTCCTTCCATACCTGAAGGTTTTCTTGAAATTGCAAAATGGATACATGCCTGTTGTAAGATTCTATGGTGATTTACTTAATCAGTTCCTACTGACACATTTTTACATGGTTTTAATTTTTTTTGCAATGACAAATGCCTTAAGGTGACCATGTTCATATGTTTCATGTTTCTGTATTACCATAGGATAGCTTCATAGAAGTGAATTGCTGTGTTAAAGTGATGATGTGCTTTAATTTTGAGAAACATTGTTAAAGAACTTGCTGAAATGTAGTGATTTATACTTCGACAAAAGGGTACAATTGTGCTGATTTCCCCTTACACTCACCAATACTGAATGTAATTATTATTCTTCATCTTGGCCTGTCTTATAAGTGAAATTAATTTCTTCTTGTTTAAGTTGGACTTATTGGTGAGGTTGGGAACAGTTTCATATGCTTAGCAGTTTTTTTTTTTTTTTTAAATCTATTTGTAATAGCTCTCTCTCTAAAATGATAATTACCCTCTACCACACATGCTGAAAATATTTTCTTCCACTTTGTGGTATCTTTTACCTTTGTTTACATAAAAGTATTATTTTCATATACAAATTCTATGGTTTTATGAAGTCAAATGTATCAATCCTTTTTTTAGGGCCTCCAGTTTTATATCATGATTAGAAAGAATTATAGAAATGTTTTCATTGACATCACTGCCACTTTATTGGTGAAGAGTGGGGACTCAAAAACTGGTTTCAAAATCCATAGGACTATTTTACAGAGCTAGGTAATCAAGTTGACAGAAAATATTAGCCACCTTAAAATTATTAAAAGACACCTTTTCTGGAGAAAATACTTACTGACTTTCTTTGACATGAAGTTTTGGTCTAATATAGCAACTGTAGAAAAAAAGGGCATTTTATATTAAAATAGAATTTAATCTTCTCAAATAGGAGCTAGAATTATATTTTAAAATTAAAATGTCACTTTATTTGAACTCAGGAGTTGGCTCTGTGATTCTTTGGAATCTACATTGTAGCCACATACCTCCTGGATAACTTGTATGGGTGTATTTGAATAAAAAAAAATGTGATTTTCTTCAGTGGAAAAATAGCTAATTAAATTGCTATCAATTCTCAGTCATTGACAGAGAAGAACCAATAATTGATTTCGGAAGGGAAGGAGAATATTATATAAGCTGGCACTGATTTTTTAAAAAAAAATTATTTTATTTAATCTGTCTCCTGATGATTAACACAGAAATTCCTCCAGCAATTGTGGACTCTTTTATAAATGTGTCATAATTTACATCTTGCCAGGAGCAGCTTCAACTCAAACATGTGTGTAATTTACTCATCTGGCTTATTTCCATCACATCAACACTCTCAATCCAGACTCTTTTACAAAAGTGATATGCTCCATGCTGAGAATATGTGCCCCTTTCCCAGAAAAAGTGACCTATCATGTAAAGAATACCAAAAAGAATGCCATAGGATAGGTTTCATACTTCATTTCTTTCTTTTTTTTTAATTTTTAATTTTTTATAAACATATATTTTTATCCCCAGGGGTACAGGTCTGTGAATCACCAGGTTTATACACTTCACAGCACTCACCAAAGCACTTCACACCCTCCCCAATGTCCATAATCTGACCCCCTTCTCCCAAACCCCCTCCCCCCAGCAACCCTCAGTTTGTTTTGTGAGATTAAGAGTCACTTATGGTTTGTTCTTTTAACCTGTGAATATATCTTTATTGTGAAAAATTCAACAAAAATATATGTAGAAGAAAGAGTTAATTCTTCACTGTCCCTCAACTCTTCCCTCCACGAAAGTAATGGTTTTTTTTTTAATTTTTTATTTTCAGCATAACAGTATTCATTATTTTTGCACCACACCCAGTGCTCCATGCAATCCGTGCCCTCTCTAATACCCACCACCTGGTTCCCCCAACCTCCCACCCCCCACCACTTCAAACCCCTCAGATTGTTTTTCAGAGTCCATAGTCTCTCATGGTTCACCTCCCCTTCCAATTTCCCCCAACTCCCTTCTCCACTCTAAGTCCCCATGTCCTCCATGCTATTTGTTATGCTCCACAAATAAGTGAAACCATATGATAATTGACTCTCTCTGCTTGACTTATTTCACTCAGCATAATCTCTTCCAGTCCCATCCATGTTGCTACAAAAGTTGGGTATTCCTCCTTTCTAATGGAGGCATAATACTCCATAGTGTATGTGGACCACATCTTCTTTATCCATTTATCCATTGAGGGGCATCTTGGTTCTTTCCAGTTTGGCAACTGTGGCCATTGCTGCTATAAACATTGGGGTACAGATGGCCCTTCTTTTCAGTACATCTGTATCTTTGGGGTAAATACCCAGTAGTGCAATGGCAGGGTCATAGGGAAGCTCTATTTTTAATTTCTTGAGGAATCTCCACACTGTTCTTCAAAGAAGCTGCACCAACTTGCATTCCCACCAACAGTGTAAGAGGGATCTCCCTTTCTCCACATCCCCTCCAACAAATGTTGTTTCCTGTCTTACTAATTCTGGCCATTCTAACTGATTTAAAGTGGTATCTCAATGTGGTTTTAATTTGAATCTCCCTGAGGGCTAGTGATGATGAACATTTTTTCATGTGTCTGATAGCCATTTGTATGTCTTCATTGGAGAAGTGTCTATTCATATCTTCTGCCCATTTTTTGATATGATTATCTGTTTTGTGTGTGTTGAGTTTGAAGAGTTCTTTATAGATCCTGGATATCAACCTTTTGTCTGTACTGTCATTTGCAAATATCTTCTCCCATTCCGTGGGTTGCCTCTTTGTTTTCTTGACTGTTTCCTTTGCTGTGTAGAAGCTTTTGATTTTGATGAAGTCCCAAAAGTTCATACTTTATTTTTAATCACTGATTTCAGATTCTTACCCCTTATACAGTTTTTTCTTCTTCCTATTTTTTAAACTATTAGAGTTATGCACAAACAACTCAATTTATAAATTGAATTTTAGTTCCTTTCTATTTATATTTCTTCTTCTCTAGTAGAGACACGAATGATCTGTGAAATGACCAAAATATGAGTATTAATGGGTAAAGAAGAAAAATATAATTCAGCAACCATATACACCAAAAATCCCTCTCTGAACAATAAGCACTTGGACATGGAACCATATTAAAATTTCCCAGTCCTGTAAAAGACATGTAATTTGGCTTCAATGTAGTGCTTATTTTTATTAGTAGTAACATTTACATGATTGTTAAAGGGCTTATTTCTTTTCTATTGTGCATGGTAATGTTAGGCTGAAGAAAAGCAGATAGACATATTAATAGCATTGGGCCTATAAGGTGGTGGGTTGCAGTTTTAGGAATATAATCTGCTAAAAATACATTGCACGCCTTTCAACGCACTCTACCTTGCCAGGCTTCCCGGCATAGATTTTGGGATAGGGTATGGAATGATAGGGAGGAAAGCTTATGATCAATAGATGAAGCTACAAAAATACTGGATCACAAAGGGCCTTCCAGAAAACCATAATAATGGAGCCAAAGGGACTGAACTGGGACCAATGCTCAGTTGCCATTATTCATCAACATTTGCCAATCACCGACGAAGCCTAGGCTGTGGAACAAGGTTCTGGGGACCAGCAATAAATATGAGATTACTGTACCTCCCACCCAGTTTATAGTCTAGTAGAGAGCTGGGAACCTAGGAGGAGGTAGCAAGAGTAGTGGCAAATATGGTTGGTCACAAGGACAGAATGAAGCATGATAAGAATCGGGAAAATATGCTTCAGGTTCAAGGCCCTCTTAAGTGTCAATGTTTCCTTTATACTGCCCTAATGTGGTCTTATGAAGCTGAGGACACACAGTCAATGGCTGAAAGACAGAGATAATAGCTAAGGCATAGTCCTGGAGTACAGGTTCTTAAATTTAGGTTGTACTACATGAAATACGCATGGACCACCATATTACAAGATAGTATGTGACCCATGCCATTGGATAGGGAGGGGATAACTGAAAATTTACTCTCACTACACTGGCTATATCCCATTGTCTTCAATACCCACTGTTCCTTTCTTGATAAGGTTGCCTTGCCCTCAACTGCCAAGTCAGAGAAGCAATAAAAGACTTTTTTGTTGGTGTGGCCAGTGTTTGGACTTACAGTGTATCCCAGAAACAAATCACTTAGCCTATAACCTGGTAGATAATATATGATGCAGTCTGACCTAAAAATACAAATTTACCCTGGGTTCATTTTTTCAATGGAATTGAGTTTAGAGCCACTAAGAGAACAAAGTGATTAGTATGGGGAAGCAAAGTGAAGTCACAATTCAGAGCATTGAGAAGGGACTGTGCAGTTCATGAAATAAACAGAAGTAGGGGAATCAGTTTAATAGAGAAGCTGAGGGCTCCCACACATGTTGGGGTGCAGGGAGTTCCTTGGGTACCCCTCATGCATCTGATTTTGAAAGATGACTTACCAGTGCAGGATGGTAAGAACGGATTTGGAAAAATAGTGAACACCTTAACTGGTTCAGAAAAGAATAGAAGGGAAATTTAAAGCAGTAAATATAATCGACTATTTTAAGGAGTTTTGATGTGAGGGGAGAGAAATGGTACAGTGATGAGAGGGAAAAGTGGAGTCCGGAGAGGAAGTTTTTTTAAGATGGGGAAAGAAGCATATTTTGATGTTGGTAGTGAGGATTCCATAGAGAGGGAAACAATTATGTGGGAGAAAAGAGATGGAGTCCTGGAGTTGTGATTTCCTTGAACAAGTGAGAGGAGTTTCTAGAGCTGGTTGATAAATGAAGTTCATCCTTTGTCCCAGAAAGAAGGCAGACAATGTGTGCCAGTTGTGTCAACTTCAATGGCTGTGGCAATGAGAGCTTGTGGAAGTTCTCTTCTGGTTGCTTTTATTTTCTCAGCAAAACTGCAAACAGGGCAAGCAACTTGAGCATAAAGAAAGGCTAGCAGGTGTAGGGAATTTGAAGAGAGAGAGCAAGTATGAAATGGGTGAGAGAAGGAAGGCTCTGCAGATATGTGGTGGCAGCATAGCATGCAGGATCCATGTGATGGTTGAGGACTATGAATTTAAAGTGAAATCAGTCAAGGTCAGCTGCATCATGGGTCTGGAGTCAATATAAACTCAGGTTCCTATTATTGAGGTTGGTCAAGAGGGTCTAGAGAGAGAGCTAGATATAGGGAAATAGGGGGTATTAAAAGGAATGATTACTGTTAATTGACAATGGAACTTAACCTCATCAGAGGCCATGAGGGAGTAAAAGAAATACAAAGGTGATAGGTGGGGGGCCCTGGTTGTAGGAATGAGTGGTTAAGGTAAGTGAAAGGATAAAATCCCTGGAAGACAGGAGGTCAATGACCAGTTTTCACATTCTATTAAAATTACCTGTGTATGTGTCTTTCTCCCACTATATTAGAGTTTCTCAACCTTGGCACTATTGACATTTTGAACTGGATGATTTTTGGAGGCTTGAGGGGAACTGTTCTGTTTATATTGTAGGATGTTTAGCAATGTACCTGGGTTCTACTCACTTGATGCCAGTAGCACTGTCCCAGTGGTGATAATCAAAAATGTCTCCAGACATTACTAAATGTCTCCTGGAAGACAAAATCAGTTTTGGATGAGAATCATCCAAAATCCTGAGCAATAGGATCTTTCACACAGTTTGTATCTTACTCATTATTATATTCCCAGTGTTTAAAAAAATACTTGGATACATAATGAAAACTCAACAGTTGTGTGATATCCTGAAGACTTTTAGTGATAGTGAGTAAGGTGCTGTGTTGAAGTTATCCAAGATCACTTCTAGGTTTGGTGATTTGATAGAAGAACTCATAAGAGTCAACATATAATCATATTCATGGCTATGATTACTACAAATGGCACAAACTGCAATCAGCAGAGGGAAAAGGCATGTGGGGCAAAGTCTGGGGGAAACCAGGTATAAGTTTCAAAGAATCCTCTCCCAGTGGAGTCACACAGGTTGCACTAAATTCCCCCAGCAACAAGTTGTGACAACTCTTTTTGGTAGTGGTTGTCATTCAAAAAAGCTTGTTTGAAACTCAGTGCTCAGGGTTTTGTTAGCTGGTCATGTAGGCATCCTCTGAGTGGCACACAGATTCCAGACTCTCAGAGGGGAAAAAGGTGTTTAGGGTAAACCATATTGATTGCACAATTTAGGCACAGTGAGCCACTTTCATCTGTTCTAGGAATGGTGGGAACCCTACACCCCGAAATCCAAGTTCTCAGACAAGATCAAGGGTCAACCTTGTTGTAACAGATCTCTTACTTTCAAAGGCTAGAAGTCAGATCTGCCATTTTAACTCTCTGCTCTGATTTATATTACATATCCCATAGAGAAACAATACAATTTCCACTTAATCCCTGTTTTCAAAATTCCTAATCCCCTGCCCAAGTTCCTCATTTTCCACCTTTTTTTTTTAATGCCAATTTGGAAAAAAAAAAAAAAAAAGAAGAAGTCTCTGATATAACATCACACAGCCCTGCATTCCCCTATTTCATTAGGAAGCTTTTCAGGATCATTTATTTTTTATAAGGAATGATGTCAGGAGATCCAAAATTCTCTAATACTCCCTTCAAACTGCCAGGAAAACAAAGTATTTTCCAAATTAATTCCTACTGGAAAAAAAAGAGGGGCTTTTATTTGTGTAATCTTTAAGAAACCTTTTGTATACTCTGTCATAGCTGCTTCAGTATTAGAGCAAAATTCACTTAATAGAATAAACTTTTTCTTGAAAACAGGGTTTACTGTAGCAACAATATCACCACTAGCTGTTTGATCTGTTGACCAGATTTTTAAAAAGTTGTCCAATTACTTAAAGCTCTGTCTCAAAAAAAGAAATAATCCATGTGCTAATTTACAATCTTCATAAGTATGAAGAGTTTTTTTTTTTTTTTTTTTTTTTTTTTTTTATTAAAGGTTACGCCCTATAGACCACAGCAGAGAACAGAGAGGCTGTCGGAATGAGAAATGCCAAGCTGCTCTCTGACTCCCCTTGCTCAATTAAAATACCCTCTTAAAGAAGCTCTAATAAAAATTAATATGTAGTTCTACTAAAATGCTTCCGCACAGCCAAGGAAGCCATTAACAAAATGAAAAAGACAACCTACTTAATGGGGGGAAATATTTACAAATCATATATCTGATAAGGGGTTAATATCCAAAATATATGAAAAATTCATACAACTCAATAGCAAAAAATCCCAGTCTGATTAAAAAATGGACAGAGGATCTGAATAGGCATTTTTCCAAAGGAGATACACAGATGGCCAACAGGTACTTGAACAGATGCTCAATGTCACTGCTCAGGTAGGTGTAAATCAAAACCACAGTGAAATACCACTTTATACCTGTCAGAATGGCTATTATAAAAAAGACAAGAATTAACAAGTAATGGCGAAGATGTGGAGGAAAGGGAATACTGGTACACTAGTGGTGGGGATATAAATTCATACAGCCACTATGGAAAATAATATGTGGAAATTCCTCAAAAAATTAAAAATAGAACTACTATATGATCCAGCAATTCTGTATCTGGGTATTTGTCTGAAGAAAAGGAAAACACTAATTCAAAAAGATATGTGCACTCCTATCTTCATTATTTAGAATAGCCAAGAATGGAAACAATGTAAGTGTCCGTTATGAATGAATGGCTAAAGAAATTATTTATATATATATATATATATAATGTACAGCACAGTGAGTATAGTTAATAATTTATTGCATATTTGAAAGTTGCTATGAGAAAAGTTCTCATCACAAGAAAAAAATTGTAACTGTATGATGACAGATGTTAACTAGACTTATGATAATTTTGCAATATATACAAAAGCCAAATGATTATATTGTACACCTAAAATATATTTTATGTCAATTATACCTCAATAAAAAAGCTGAAAACTAGAAAAATGAAATTAATAAGATATGAGTAATAATATGTGTTTTGAGTAAATTTCGAAATATTTTTATATTTTATTTTATACTTTGTATAAATTTATACTTTTTAAAAAATATTTTATTTATTTGTTTGACACAGCAAGAGAGGGAACACAAGCAGGAGGAGTGGGAGAGGGAGAAGCAGGCTTCCGACTCAGCAGGGAGCCCAATGTGGTGCTTGATCCCAGGACCCCGGGATCATGACTTGAGCCGAAGGCAGGTGCCCAAAATCTGAGTCACCCAGGTGCCCCGATAAATTTATACTTTTAAAACAGTAACATGGAGGACGTTGGGAAATGGAGAGGAGAAGCGAGTTGGGGGAAATAGGAAGGGGAGACAAACCATAAGAGACTGTGGACTCTGAGAAATAAACTGAGGGTTTTGGAGGGTAGGGGGGTGGGGGGGTGGGTTTGTCTGGTGGTGGGGATCACGGAGGGCGTGTATTACATGGAGCACTGGATGTGGTGCATAAACAATGAATTTTGGAACACAAATAAAATAGAATAAAATAAAATTTAAAAATAATAATATAAAACAGTAATTCATTTGGAACCTCTATAGTCATTAACAGCATGAAATCAGATCATGATTAAAGTCCTAGATCCTTTCCCTAGTAACCATGACCTCTGGGAAGTAACAATTTCTCTAAGCTTTAATTCCCTCGTCTATAGAGTAATAATAATATCTACATCTTTTGAGTAGTAAAAGAAATAATGCACATAGTTTGTCCTCATGGTATTAGCCCATAGCACATTCTTAATAAATTTCCTCTCTTGTTTTAGTGACACACTATTTAATACTGCTATTTAACTATTGCACTAGACCTTGCTCCACTTAGTAAGAACATAATCAATGAGCATGACAGCCCTGGCTTCTATCCTCACAGTGCTAAGAACCTAACAGGGAATTACGTATGTAATTATAACTAGATAACTACTAGAATAAGCAGGAGTAACAAGTAATCAAGCATAACCACAAATTACTGAGATACATTACTGTGTTCGATACTGGCTTTTGGAATTTCTAAATTAGAGTACAGGGTGTAAGAATCTATCCCATTTTGTAAAATAAATCTTATAGATGACTAATTATGTTGTTAAAAATAATCCTATAGGTGACTAATTGTGTTGTTGACCAGGTGAAAGATGGTTACCAATTTATTCACAGTGTTGGCAGGATGAAGAGATGATACTATGTACATTTTCCCCTACATTCACAGATTGGGGTTAAACATGTTATTTTTGAGATTTTTGAGAAATTTTTAATTAGGAAAAATCATATTTCTATATAGGAAGATTCTTTTAAAGACTACTACAATAGTCCACATAAGAAATGATGCATATCTGACCAAGGTATTGGAGGAAGAGAAGAAAGAATAAAGAAGATGATTCTAAGTTACCATGTTTAAACCTTGTAACTGTTAAGAGGCGGCCATGAGAAAGAAGAGTCAGGGCACCTTCTAGATCACTGGCTGAGGTAAGTGAATATACGTAGCTAACCAGAGAACATAATAAAGAGATGGGATGTCAAAACTGAGAAGTTACATTTTGACCTTTGAATATGTTGACATATAGGCCCCTATAGGACATCAGAGAGGAGAAAGCGTTTGACAAGAGAGTCTCTGTTTCAGGAGAGATGCAGAGATTGCAGATAAATATTGACAGGAAAGTCAGCTTATCGTTTGTTTATCTACCACTTGCTGAGTGCCAAGCACCTGCTGGGACTGTCAATGCTGGTTTGTCTCCTGCCCTTCATTCACCCCTCCACTTAGCCCCTGACTTCAGTGTCATTACAAATAACTTCAACTAACTCCACAATCTCAATTTCGAGCTTTTCCCTCTCTGCTCACCAGCTCCGATCATTCTAGTTTCCTCTGTTCAGAACCTTGACTTCAGATGTTCCTTTGCCTCATCAGAACCTATAATCTACAGCAGTTTCACTGTCAATTCTTAGCCCCCTCACATTCTCACTTTCCCTCTTATTTAACTTAAATTCTAACCCCCTTTCCCTTGATGACTCCTGCAGAGCCTGACTTTCTCAGTCATCTCCCTTGCAGGTAGGGGTTTTCATGTGACTCATTTCTGTCCCATAAACTGTTAGTAGAAAACCTGGTGGGGCAAGTATGGGTAAAGGCGATGGTTTTGGGAAATCTCCACCCCCCCTTTGTCCTGACATTAATGAGTCTATGATGGCTAAAGCCTTGGCAGCCATGATTCAACCATGAATGAAAAACCATGAGAAAGAACTGTCCAGATGCAGGTCAGTGTGGATACACTGGAGCAGCTGAAGCAAAGGTAGCGACTGCATTCCTTTGGATATCTTTTCATGCAAAATGCAATCCCCAATCAAGGCAGAGAACATTCCTAAGTATTATGCCCAAGTAAGAATGATGGGGGTTTTGATGAATCTGTGTCATTTACAGTGTTTTGTGCTGTTCTGAATGTTTTCTGCTATAAGCAATGGTGAAAGTTGATGTTTAAACAAAGGAAAAACCACTTTAGATCTGTATTATAGAAAGAGATAGGAGTTGGATATATGGAAGTTTAAAGAGGACAACATTTTCCTTCCTTTTCCCTTCCTACATAACTCTTCCTTTCTCATTCTATGTGGTCTTGGTGAGGGTCAAACACCCCTCCTGACTGCATGGCCCTAGTAATTAGCCCAGGGAATGAAATGTAAATCAAGAAAGGTCAATCAGAATCCATCATTAGGATTGTTCTAGTCAGCACTAGGGAGAAGGCTTAGCTCCAGTTCCGGGACAAGAAAGTCCTAGTCACTCAGGCCATCTAATTCACTATTATAGGGTGAGGAGGCAGACACAGATAGAGTTTGTAATGCAAATGTTTATTAGGGATCAACCCCAGAAAAAGGATTGAAGACACATAGTTGGGCAAAGAGAGGAGTGGATTGAGATGCAGGCTTGACAAAGCTTCAGCCAACCTGGCAAGAAGCTCTGGTGTGAGGAAAGCCCAGCAGTGTCCTGCATAGGTTCCAGATGGCTGGTCAGCTTCATTCAGTCACCAGATGCATGCGTGACTTTGGGTGAGGTGGCTCTCTGTAGCTGATACAGATACTAAGGGAACTGACAACTAGAGGCTGTTGGCTCTTTGCATTTCCCACAGTTAACAGCAAGTCTTCCTGGAAGAGGGATTTGGCCAGTATGTCTCCATGTCTACAATACCCACCATATGGAGAAAATCTGACTGCAATAGGTGATAACGGGGCCAGAACATGGACAAAACCACTGCTGAGGGATGGAAAAAGAAATTTAATCTTAGGCTTGAGTATATGGACCCAGTTGCACCTGAAGGCAGAACTACTCTTGTCATTCTTAATTACTTGAGCCAGTCAATTCCCTTTTCTGACCTAGCCACTTGAGCCATGTCAGTCAGGGTTGAAACAGTTCTGTTTAAGACAATAATTGATTTGAAGAGTAGAGAGAACTTTATAGAAGTTGGGAGAATTGATGAGAGACTAAGATAGTAGCAATGGAGATGTACAAATGTTACATGGAATAATTGGCAGGCTAAAATGACGAGTATAATGCAAGAACCAAGGAGAAAAAGGATCCTCAGATTAACTTGTTAACATTTGGTTTGGGTGATATAGGAAGATAGTGAAGCTACTTATGGAGCTAGGGAATAAAGGGAGAGGTGGAAAGTGGGAAGAATTTAATATAACATACTATATTCCAAGTGCATATAATGTACTTACTGAAAAATCTAGAATGCTAAAAAACTTTCAATAAAAAATATTACTATGAATAGGCAGGAAAACTTAAAACAGTTGGGCATCTGAAGAGTTTTTCTGCTTGGAAGAGCTGTTCATGAAACCAAATTAAAATTGAAAATTTGCTTGAGTCAGGATAAGTTAGTTAAATAGTGCTTTTTAATTATCATGAAGCTGTGACACTCATTTTGACTACAATGACAAATCACCAAGAACACTTGAATGTGTTTCCAGTTGGTCAGAGCAAAAATCTGGAAAATACCTCTGTTTTTATCCCCAAGACCCAACACAGAGTCCCTTTTTTTTTGTCTTACGTAATCATTTCAGGACATGTTATAAATTTCAAGCTTATACTCTATATATTTAAGAAAGTTATATTTTGACAGTATCAAGGGATTTGCCCTTTTGCCTCATAAGATAAACTATATGAAATAGCCTTATGAGATATATTACTATGGAAATAAATATCATTCACATAAATCTTTATTTACGGAAAATGGCATCAATTGACATTCACCCCACATTCTGGCCTACGTCTTCTTTTACTGTCATTATCCTTGTTTCACCATCTAATACAGATACATGAGTAATGGAGACCAAAGGACAGCAAAAATCAAGGAGGAATCCATGTTTTCTTCTATTAGATTCCAAAGCCTGGAAATAAAGCTATTACATGTTATATGCACTAATTTCTTCATTTCATCTGAAATATATATTTGACAGGGGTGCCTGGGTGGCTCAGAAGCCTCTGCCTTTGGCTCAGGTCATGATCCCAGGGTCCTGGGATGGAGCCCCACGTGGGGCTCTCTGCTCAGCGGGGAGCCTGCTTCCTCCTCTCTCTGCCTGCCTCTCTGTCTACTTGTCATCTCTGTCTGTCAAATAAATTAATAAAATATTTAGAAAGAAAGATTTGAAATAAAGATTTGACATCTACACTTATGGAAGGAATGAGTGATATAACACCTGTTATACTGGTGATATGCAGTCGTTCTACAAACCATATGTAGCCCCAACATTTCACAAGTCTAGAAAAATCTACAGTCTAAAGGTACAAAAAAATGTGTTGGATCACCATGGTTCCTAGTAATTCATACCCTGCCCCAGATCCTCATTTTGATACCTCTGCCTCATTGTTCTTCAACATAGTTCTTCTTTAGTTAACTCATGATACCTTATTTGTCATTGCCTCACACTCTCTGAAGATTCATTCTATCCTCACTGGGACTTCTAGTCCCTTAACCCTTCCCAACTCCTAAAACTCTGTGGGAGAGGTATCACTCTCAAAGGGACAAGCTGTTAAATATAAGCTGGGCAAGAACATCTTGCATATTTGAGTGATTTGTGGTCCGCCATGGTACATAAACAGATATATAGTATATTTTTGGTTTAAATTTCATGGAGGACTGACAACAACAACAACATGGTCTAAAAAGACACCTTAAATAATTATAAAAGAAAAAAAAAGGCCAAGAAACACTTTCTAGAACAACCACCTACCTGAATATTCAATTAATTCAATACCTACTTACTCTCACCCTCTCTTTCCCTGTCCTTGTGATCTTCTGTAGTGCCCAATATTGTCTAATAGAAATAAAATGTGAGTCTCACATGCAATTTTAAATTTTCTACTAACTGCATTAAGGAAGTAAAAAGAAACAGGTGACATTGATTTAAATATATTTGACTTAACTTAATATATCCAAAAGATTTAAGAGATAGCAAGTATAATAATTATCAATTAAATAGCTCACATTCTTTTTTTGTGTGGGATTAATCTTCAAAATCCTGTGTGTATTTTGTACTTATAGCATATTTCAATATTCATTGAAATTACTTGATCTGTTTCTAGATTTTATAAAATGGTTAAAAAGTAGAGTCACATCTCCAAGTTATCCTAAACTTATTTAAACATTTCCAATAACCAAATATAGTGTCCAGTATTTTAATTTAAATTGAAATTAATTCAAGTTAAGTGAAATTAAAATTTCAGTTTCTTAGTCATTCTCAGTAGATTTTAAGTGCTTAAAAGCCTTATCTAGCTGGCAGTTACCATTTTAGAAAAAGCAGGTTTGGTCTATAATTCTTTCCCAGTTTTCTTTCACTCCCCCCACCCCCATCCCGGATTGCTGTATACAAATGTGGTAAAGCTGTAGATGCTGGTCAGGACAGATATAAGAAAGCAGAATTCATTTGAGTCTTCACTGTTACTAGGCAATCATATGGTTGATTTCTCATAGACTTCCTTGCACAGGATAGCTACTAACTTGGTACGATAATCACAACTTCTCTATTCTGACTTCAGGGCAGACATCACAAATTAAAGATGGTGCTCTTTCCCACAGAGCTCAAGTGCAGCCTCAGAATACTTTTATAGGTTATTTCAACCCATATAAGTCCTCTTAAGACAGAGTTTCAGTCAGCCACAATAAATATATCGGAGTTACCATAAAAGTTGAAAGCATTCTGCCATCCTTTTCTTGCTTTATTCCATCGTATTCCTTTCCAGAAGATATTTTAAATGGATGTAATGGGTTTTAGAATGGGATATATTATGATTCGTGGACATTAGAAGGCAAGTATCCATAGAATATGAGTAAAAAGCAAATCTCTGTTCATAAAACAAGCTTGGGATTGAATTCACTTTTACCACTTACCCTCTATGTAATCTTGGGCAAGTCACCTAACTTCCCTGAGTCTTATTTCCTAACTTAAAAAAAATTGGAATAACATCTGCTTTGAAGGATTATTATAATAATTGAAAACGCAGGACATATCATGTGTTTGGTAGAGTCTGGCACATAGTAAGCATTCAAATTAAATTGATATCTATCATCTTGAGAGAATTAAATATCTTATAGTATTACAGAAATGTTGACTATACAATTTTTTGGATTCCCTACTAGCTTTTTAGTTTCTTGGAAAGAAGAACTATGTGTCATTCAACATTTTGTATCCTTTCTAGGAGTCAGCCAGATTCTAACCATAGGGCTGAACTTCAATGACTACTGAATGAATGAGTCAGTGTACCTGTAAAGTTATAATGCTCTCATAACATTTAAAGATAAATATGCCTTACCTGATAAATGGTTAGTATCCAAAATATATAAATAACTTATAAAACTCAACACCCCTGAAATTAGTAATCCAATTAAAAATGGGCAGAAGACATGGAAAGACATTTTTCCAAAGAGGATATACAGATGGCCAACAAACACATGAAAAGATGCTCAACATCACTTATCATCAGAGAAATGCAAACCAAAACCATGCTGAGATATCACTTTACACCCATCAAAATGGCTAAAATCAACAACACAAGAAAGAAAGAATAGGTGTTGGCAAGGATGTGGAAAAAGGGGAACACTCTTGTAGTGTTGGTGGGAATGCAAACTGGTGTAGCCGCTTTGGAAAACAATATGGAGCTTCCTCACAAAGTTAGAAATAGAACCACCCTATTATCCAGATATCTTACTACTAGGTATTTATCTACAGAATACAAAAATACCAATTCAAAGGGACCCATGCATCCTGATGTTTATAGCAGCATTAGCTACAGTAGCCAAAATATGGAAACAGCCTAAGTGTTCATAAACTAACGAATGGATAAAGATGTGGTATATATAACGGAATATTACTCAACCACACACAAAAATGAAATCTTAACATTTGCAATGCCATGAATGGGGCTATAGAGTATTACATTAAGCTAAATAAGTCAGTCAGAGAAGGACAAATACCATATGATTTCACTCATATGTGCAATTTAAGAAACAAATGAACCATGGGAAAAAGAGACACAGAGAGGCAAACCAAAAAACAGACTGTTACCTATAGAGAACAAACTGATAGATACCTGAGGGGAGGTAGATGGGGGATGAGTTAAAAAGGTGGTGGGGATTAAAGAGTGACTTGTTGGGATGAACACCAGGTGTATGGAATTGTTGAATAAGTACATTGTATACCTGAAACCAATATTACACTGGGTGTTAACTAACTGGAATTTAAATACAAGCTTTAAAAAAATATGCCTATTCAGATTAAATAGCTATTCAATACAAGCTGAAGAAATTTCTGTGACACTAGAGAGCAGTACAAGGACTATAGGAGGCTACAAGTTCAAAATCCTAAAATCTGTGTCAGTTTATCTTAGAGTCCATGATATTGCCAGTGTTTCAATAGGAAAACTAGGACAACATAGTAAAGCCATGGTAAAGAATATGCTTTCACAGAGGAAAGACAGCAAATTGAAAGGTCTCAGCATCAGAAGACAGGAAGTGGTTAATAGGAGTTATTTAGGGAAAGACTGGTGGTAGCAAGAACTACATTTCCCAGTAGGTGAGTATAGCATATCATAGTTGGGGAACACATGATTAAGGCAATCAGTAGAGGGGCACCCTGGCAATCAATTACTATCAAGCATATTTGATATCATGTAGAAGTGCTGCTATTAAGACTAACATGGGGTAGAACTTTAACATCTGGAAGGGACTGTGAGAAGTAAGGCAGGAAACCAATTCTAAATGAAACAGTGTATTAGTCGGTCAATCCAGAGAAAAACTCAATGCCATAGATTAAACTACCATACTTTCATACTTGAATTACGGCAATCATCTCCTATATGGCTCCTCCTCCTCTTTCCATCTTTCTTCCTTTCCTTTCCATTCTTCATAGGACAGCCAGAATAGAACTTCCAAAATGCCAAAGTGAGCCGACTGTTCTCCTAGTTTATGCCTTTCAAGAGCTCCAAATTGCTCCTAAACTTCAAACTCTCTTGTGTGGTCTACCAGTTCCTATAAAATCTATTCCTTAATTCTCTGAACTCACCACTCAACGCTGTAATTTAAAATCCAGCTATATTAAACTCTTTCCAGTTCCTCCAATAGAATATCTGCCATGGTCTCTCTCACTTCCGGGTTTCTCAACGTTCTTCCTTCTGCCAGATAATTTTACCTCTCTTCTGTGCCAGGATAACTTTTAAGCCTCATTTACATTGTGGTTAAAGGCATTTCTTCTAGGAAGTGTTCTCAAAACTGTCAAGTTTGATTTAGTTGCCCTTATACTTCCTTCTATGAACATTCTACCTCCTCTTTGTAACTTCATCACTCACCCCCAAATACAATCAGGTTAGGGATCATCTATGTCATCTTTGGTTATATCTCCAGGGCCCAACACACATTATATGTTCAATCAATATTTGTTGAGTGAATAAATGTATGGTAGAAGCTTGTTTATAAAGAACATGGCTGGTCTTTGATTCTGAGCTTTAATATTATAGGGTAAGCAATAAGACTAGCCAAATACTGAGGCTTGAAGTACTGAACAGAGTTTACAAGAGATCTCCTTGATTGTATTCAGAGGTTGGGAATGGTTAATTATGAGTCCTACTTCTGAGGAGTGAATAGATACAAAGAGCTAAGCAGATGCAGATTCTTATAAACATTTTGCTTGTCTTAGTTGTGGCTAGGATGGAGCCTGATGGTTTCCTACACATGATTTTTTTTTCTACTTACAAGCCACTAATAGAATATTAATTATTGTTAGCTATGTTCACATTAGTACTGACACTGAGGAAGAGGGGAGCATGATAGTTATACTTTATAATCTTCATACAATTATTACACACCCTAATAGTGAAAATTGATGGTCTTTCTCTAACCTAGATTAGTATAAAGAATACAAAATAAGCATTTTTACCATTGACTAACAAATTAATATGTGGGAAGAGCACAGACACCATATTATCTTGATCAGAATTATCCCTAACAATGATCTATTCTGCTTTACTTGGTACTGCTTCTCTAAAGAATTTTACTGCAAAATTCCAACATTTACAGATAAAAAAAAAAAAAAACTGCATTTGCAGCCAAGTGTTTTCCATTTTACTGATGATCCAAATCCTCGAGCAGCATAACCAATATGCAATATTTCATCCTGCACATAAAAACAAGGTAGGGTTTCTTGCCTTTGGAAGATACTTATTATGACCTTGACAAATTGTGGCCCCTGTTGTGTGATATGTCATTTCATTTCAACTCAGAGGCAATAAAGATATTTAATTAGTCACATACTTCCAAGAATTTTGCCAAATTTCTTTTGATGAGTAAAGCAGCATTGAGTTACTCTTGATTTTCTTTTTTCCTTTCCAACTTGATGGTGTGTGTGTGTGTGTGCGCATGTATATACACTTAAGTGTATATATATATATATATATATATACACACACACACACATATACTTACAGGCTTAAAATGTTTTATATGTTTTTAATGAGTTTATTAAAATCTTCATTTATTATTTAATATATTTATATAAAATATATAATATTTAATATATTTAATAATATTAATATTTACTATATTTAATAATATTTATTTATTAAAAATAAGCACAAAATGGGTGCCTGGGTGGCACAGTGGGTTAAAGCCTCTGCCTTCAGCTCAGGTCATGATCCCAGGGTCCTGGGATCAAGCCCCGAATCGGGCTCTGCTCAGCAGAGAGCCTGCTTCCCACTCTCTCTCTGCCTGCCTCTCTGCCTACTTGTGATCTCTGTCTGCCAAATAAATATTAAATATAAATAAATAAAATCTTTAAAGACAATAAGCCCAATGAAGGCAGAAGTTAATCTACTTAGCTTGTCAAATTGTATTCTCTAGTATCTAGCATAAGACCTAGCATATAACAGGCACGGGAAAATAATTCTTTGAATGACTGATTAAGCGTACTGAACATTTTAATCCTGAGTGTGTTCAGATTTTGCCAGAAAATAGAAGTCATTCTAGTATTTTGGGTAGGAAGAAAATTAATTCAAAGCATTGGAATTGCTTTGGGAGAGGCCTGGAAGATTATTTTCAGCAAATTTGAAAGAATTGCAGGAGAGCCACTATCAGTGATCCTAGTGGCATGGAGTACTTATTCTCAAGAGGATGGCCGAGCACTGGAAGCTTCTGATGATTTCAGCTGCTTGCTTATAGCAAGTGATTCCTGGGAGAAGTGCTGAAAGCTAAGGAGTGCTGCCAACAATGATCTCATCGGTCTGCAAACAGCTGCTGCTGAGAAAAATGGCTCCTTTTTAAAAATCTTTGTGAATGCCTCATTGGCAGAATCAAACCCTGACTGATACTAGAAAGGGATTCTGGGAACTGTAGTTCTATAGAGTAGACCGAGATGAGGGTAAAATTGATGAAAGATGATTCAGTGCACTGAAACTTTAGGAGGAAGCTCTTATCAGAGTAAGAGTGAACTAGTCTCTAAGTTCCATGATGAAAGGAATTTCATCAGCACCTGGGTACTTAGGGCAGTGATAGCTTGCTGAGCAACAGAATCAGAATCGCCTTCCATAGCCTGGAATTGTAACTGGGAAGTGGCTACCTAGCTACTTTCCCCAGCTTCCCTTGCATCTAGGTGGGACAATGTAACTAGTTCTTCCCAACACACTGTGGACAGAAGTGATGTGTTTCTATTCTGAGTTGAGGTTATTAAGTGAAAGGCACTCCATTTTCCAAGGTCTCTTTCTTTTTGCCTGTTGTCTGGCTGCAGGTAGAGCATCCAGCCGAAGGTTCTGAAGAGATTCTAAGACAAGGCAGAGTCACTAAGGGAAATTTGTGGGATTTTGACCTCACTTGAGTTTAAGTTGCTGACCAGGAATATCTGATCAGACTGTGTATGAGAAGTATATGAGAAGTAATTCATGTAGTGTAAAAATGAATGAAATTTGGGGTTGCTTGTTGGTCCTAAGTGCTTACGAAATAATTGATGAATAAATGAATAAGAAAGAGGCTTGCCATGCTCTTTGCAAAGACTGCTGTGTCATTGCCTAAGGATGAATGCCCATATAGGCAGACTCCATTCCAGCATATTCTTTGTGTGCTTCTTCTCCTTTACATATGCCAAATGTTGCTCAGAGATATGACAAAACTAACTTGTAACCAATTAGAAAGGGATCTCCCACTGTTAGGAATTAAAAATTCTTTGTTAACAGAGCTTTCTGATCAAAATTTTGTAGGAAAAATACAAGTGGTAAGAGGTGTCATCCCTTACCATAATTAGTCTGCTTGATTAAACCCCAAAACTCCTTTTGGATACCCTCCTACATTTAGTAATTTCTACTTGACAAACTAAGAATAAGTGAGGATCCCATGTGATATACCCAAAACCTCACTCTAATCCTGTGGGAGGCTCAGGTATTGGAAATTAGCCAAATCATTATTTTCTGATAGGTCTTCAAATTCTTCTACTAAATCACTTTAATCCTAGCTTCAGAGATAAAAATGATAGCCAACACAGCAATAGGCACTATATGAAGTGCCTTATGTATACCACCAGCTAATTAATTCCACGCACAAAACAACTTATTATTATCACCACAATTTTACTGGTGAGGAAACTGATGCTCAGTGAGATTAAGAAACATTCCTAAGGCCACACAAGTATTTAATAGTTTTCTTTGATCTAGAAAATGATTTATGCATCTCTTGGTAATTTGCCCAATACACTCCCAACTAGTAGGTTTGTCTTGCCAAGATTGTGTTTGTCATTATTTTCCCTAATACATACTCTGCTAAGGAATGAGTTATTCATATATTTGGCAAGATGTCTCTCTTGATTTCAAAATCTTTCATTTTACACTTATTTATCCATTTCTGTACACTGTCTTCTTTATAGAATTTATCTCTTATTTTCTCATTGATTTTAAAACCAGAGACCATTTGGTTAACCTTGTCTTATTGTTTTAAGGACTGAGAAATGTTATCATTCCAGTACCTTAGAACTAAAAATTAAAAGGACTTTATTAAAGAAATTTTGTTCAAAATAACTGTAAGCCTCAGTTGCATGACTAGGAATATTTCCCATGTCACAAATACTTCAGAAACATAAAGTGAGAGCTTTTGATTTGGGATATAAGCTAATAATTTCTCTGTTGGTATGTACAGATAACAACAGCTAACAATAATGACTGCAAATACGATTGCTATCATTGTTCTATTTGTTGCCACAATTATTTATTGAATGCCTGTTATTTCCATTCACCATACTGGATACTTACATAAAAGAATACTCATCTTTAAAACAATGATGTGGGGGCACCTGGGTGGCTCAGTGGGTTAAAACCTCTGCCTTCAGTTCAGGTCATGATCCCAGGGTCCTGGGATCAAGCCCCGCGTTGGGCTTTCTGCTCAGCAGGGAGACTGCTTCCCCCTCTCTGTCTGCCTTTCTGCCTACTTGTGATCTCTGTCTGTCAAATAAAAAAAAAAATAACTTTAAAAAAAATGATGTGAGGGAGATATTATTATCCCTATTTTACAGGTGAGTAGTAGGTTGAGGCTAAGGGAGATTGAAAAGTTTCTCCTGTGGACATAAATAGGACTAATTAGTGACAGAGATCAGATATGAATCCGATGTCATGTTCTGCTATCTTCATTACATCATGCTGCCTCTAACTCATTTATAAAGACATATCTGAGTCACAGTCTCATTTGCTTACCTGGAATCAAAGAGAAATTCTCAGCAATATATTTGAATAATTGTAGAGTAATATCATGGGTATCCGGAACATACATTAATGTGTCTTACCTCTGTGTATTCTCCTTCCTGGGAACTGCTTTGCCAACTCTTTTCTACTATCCAGGTCCTGGCCAGCCAATTAGCATAGAAGCTGTTTTTTTTTTTTTGTTTTTTTTGTTTTTTTTTTGTTTTTTTTTTTTTTAGGTGGTAATACCTAAATGCTAACCAGGTAAATACTTCTCTTAGAAAGTCTTCCCGATTTCTTCCCTACAGATGATCTCTTAGGTAGTACTTGATAGGAGGAAGAGCTGGTCTGGGGGAGTAGGAAAAAAAAAACCAGTAGGTCAGGCAGTCACCTTAGCAGACAGACGGAGGTCTAAAACTTAATTTAACTTATTTTTAGCTCTGCGGGTTCACTGAAGACTGTTAAGAAAAGGCATGACATCCACCCCTGATGATGAACAGTATTGATCTCATTAGCATTATTGCTTTAGCTCTATAATTTTATGAACTAAAAGGAGAAAAAAAGTCTAGAAGAGCAGTAAAGTTTGATCCAATAAAATTAGAGGCTTTATTTTAAAATTTTAGTGTGACTTTATTCTCTGCTAGGTGGCTGCTTAACTATTTATATTGCTGTCAAAGAACTGCCCTCTCTCATCCACAGCTGTTTCTCACCCCGAAAGCTTATACCCCAGCTGGGCAGCCTTAGAATCTGGATCAGGAGCCAACACATGGCTTGTTAGAGAAGTGATTCTACACATTGGAATCACCTGGGAAACCTTAACAATTCTGTTATCTGGGTTTCCTGCTCAGAGATTCTGATTTAATTGGTCTGGGTACAGGGGATCTTAAAACCTCGCCAAGCATTTCTAATGTGGAGCCAAAATTGAGAACTGGTGGGCAACTAGGCCAGCCCTAGGAGGCTCTACGCTGAAATCCTTGGAATTTGTAAGGTAAAATGACACTAACTAGTAGCTACTCCTGCTGTTTTCCTCTTATGTGATTTCTTCAGTTTCTTTTTCTTTTTTTTTTTTTTTCTTTCTTTTTCTTTTTGAAGAAACCGAGATGGTCCAAAAAGAAAGAAAATGGGACTCAAAGTTGTTTTGGGAAATCTGGCTTTTTGAGACTGGCTATCCTGAATAAGAATTCATGTTTTGGCTTGGCTGACTGGCTGGGAAACAAGTAGATTAGAGATGGTGAAAGATGAATTAGAGACTAAGGAAATATGGTACAGTGAGAAAAATTAACTTGAAATTAAAACATGGAATTCATTCCTGGCTTTTCCACTTATTGTGACTGATTCTTTTTCCTCATTGGCCAAAGAAAAGATCTGACTCTTTGATCCTTGAAGTATTTCCTGGTTTAAAAAAAAGCTTCATTAGAGAAGAGGAGGGAAACTCTACCTGAATTTCAGGAAGCAGTGCTTGGGTAGTCTCTGGCCCCTTTTTGGAATTATATTGGCTTTCAGAAAGCTGGAGGCAATCCAGCTTCATCCAACATTTGGCTCGTTTCAAAAAGCATCGTGAAACATCGTAAGGAAGAGTTTCTGATCCCAGGTAGTACCTGGGGCTTTCCCATTACTTAGTTTCCATCTCCCTGACACTTTACCCTGGATGACATGGACTTTCTGCTCTGGAGGTATGATTCCTGTACCTCCTTGATAACCTAACCCCTAGAGGAGCTCTGACCTTGTATCTAGGTGGCATTCCCCCCCCGCTACCAGATACCTACACTTACCTGCTCAACTACTGCTGGTGCTCAGTTAGGTCGAGCTTACCCCAATTAGATGTTTTTCCTGAATCCAGGGAATGAATAGAGAGTTCTTTCCATTGAGGTGAAGGGGTTGAAAGGGTGGTGGTGTTCTTTGTAACTAATAACCTTGGCCACTTCTCTATTCCTATCTCTCATGGACATAACGTGGTCATGACTCAGCAAAGGGTATGATATTCCCTTCGCCCTGGGCCTTCTGCACTTTATTGGGAAGGGGTGGCTCTGGGGAGGGAGATGGACCCCACTTTGAACTCTCAGGATCTCAGAACAGAATAGGAGGAGAAGTTTGGACAGGGTGTGCTCCACATTGGAGAGCACAGAGGAGGTATGGTGGATCCTGTGGGCATGTAGTCTCTGATGCTCCATGTTGTGGTAGGTGCTCAAGGAGGGGCAAGTGGCAGTGATTCTCTTCACCTGGTGGAGGTGGGAAATGATTAGTCTACCTTGTGGTTTCGAAAACTTATGCACTGAAATCACTTGGGCATCTTCGAAAACCATACAGTTGCCTGACTCCAATGGGACTATTAGATTAAATGAGGGTCTGTAATGAAAAGAAAATTGGTGGAAGCAGATTTTATCTGAAAATATTTTTCTGACAATAATGCTAAAAACAATGATGAGGCACACACTGTATATAGGGCACTAGATAAAGCACTTGGAATGGAGAAGCTCAGAAGTCACGGGCTGAGGTCATAGTTTGTACACAGCAGAAGCAAGACTCAATGCAGTTATCAGACTTCATTCATTGTTTTTGTTGTTGTTTGTTTGTTTAAGACAGACAGTGAGAGGGGTTAGAGGGAGAGGGAGATGCAGACTCCCCACTGAGCAGAGAGCCTGATATGGGACTTGATCCTAGGACCCCAAGACCCAAAGGTAGATGCTTAACAGACTGAGCCACCCTGGCATCCTGAGACTTTGCTCATTCTTAACTGCTCTACAAAGCAACCTTCAAGGGTGTTGAGTATATGTCGTATCACTTGCTTATGGTTTAGAATCAGATAGAGTGGGTACAGAGAGGAGTTAAAGTACTTAGAATCATTTCCTGACAATGAAAGGTGCTTAGAATCTGGAAGGAGGAAAATAGGAAGTCAAAAGAAGTCAGGGTAGCTTACAGCAGTGGTTCTCAAAGTGTGTTTTCTTCATCATCACAACAGCATCACCTGGAGGCTTGTTAGAAATGCAAATTCTGGGCCCCTACCCAGACCCATTTTATCAGAAACTCTGGGGATAGATTTAGTCATCAGGCTTGATAAGTTCTCCAGGAGATGCTGCTATCCACCAATGTCTGAGAACCACTGTCTTAAAAGGACAGCTTGCCTCTCCTACCCCAATCCAGGCCTAGGTGGAGACACCTAAGTGGACTACTGCTGTGAAGGATTCCTAACTGGAGTTTGAAGAATGGAACCAGGGGCTGTTGTGACTTGGGCGAGGCTGGGCAGGAGGTTGAATACCAGGCTTTGGCTTCCGCGGTGGGGGGTAGGCGGGGCGCATGTATGGCATGCTTCTCATATCTATGCCCTAATAATTTACAAGGGGAAGGTCCTATTCTTTTTCTCCATTTGTGTAGGATCTGATATATTTCTACTGGTTGGTAGCTCTGGGAGTCCTGTGTGCCTTTCCTGCTCACTGGTCCCCTCTGTCCCACCAGGTGAAGAGACTGCAACAGTTGCTGCTGGTTCACAAACTGGTCCCTTTTAACATAGGACAAGGGGAGACAGAAGAAAGAGGGAGAGCACAGAGATTGGTAGTCAAGAAACGTCACAGGATTGTCGGGGTGGCTGCAGCAGGGGTAGATCTCCACTGTCTCCCTCCAAACCTTAAAAGTTTATATAGAGGCTCTCATAGTGTTCAGTGGCCTATAGTCTTCAGATAATATCAACAACACATTGCTCTCTCAAGACCACATCCTTGAAGCCATTCCCATGGTCGGAACACGGGGCACAATGTGCATTTCAAGGATGGGGGGGTTAGGAGCCTCCTATTGACTGCATTTAGTTTGTAGGTCAAATGGTGGTCCCATCCTCTAGATGACAGCTAGACAATGACATCTAGAAAAAAAATGCTAGCAGTTGATGACCAGTAGAAGGTGCAGTGTATGAGGTGTAAAGGAAGGGGAAGGAGCTGGGGAAGCTCCTGGAGCAGGTGTGGCAGATACTGGGGAATGGCGAAACCACCAAGGAAGCAAGTTTCTGGAGGTGAAGGGAAGTGTTCTTAGAAGAAAGCTCCTCAGAAATCTATAGCACCCATGCACCTTCCCTTTCTCCACCAGAAACTGACATTCTCAACAACCTGAAGTGGTCAGATGGGAGGCAGACCATATGGAAAATTGGCAAAGCTAATAAATAGCAGGCGGGAAGGTAAGGGTATAAAGGCTTTTGGCAGAATTGAGCAGGAATGCTTTGATGAGTTTTGAGCTCTTGTTTCTCTTTCTTTCCTGTTGTATCTTGTAGAAAAGAGAGAGGTTTGTTTCACAGGTGGTGAAAATTATTGAGAAGCAGGAGGCAGTAGTTCTCAGGGAAAATGAGGAACTCACGCAGTTGCTGACCATGCTAGACAGGGATGTGTTTGAGTTCTTGGGCTGCCCTTGGGGCATTCTCACTGAGTTTTCATGCAGTGGAAAGAGAGGAATAAACCTTGGGTCAGGCTACCAATGGATAAACCAATGGTTTTTAAGGGCTCAAGGCCAGGGAGGTGGTGGTGAGAGTGTGAGGGTAGTGTTATCTCCAGAAAATTACCCTGCTTAAGAGGAGTCAGATGGGAAAGAAGTCCACTTTCTAGAAGAATTCAGGTTGTGTCCTCCAAAACTGCCTGCTTGATGGGTCATTTGTGCTGAAGGCAGTCAGTGTCTTCTCTTCTTTCCTAATCTATACCACCTCTCCTTCCATAGAAACTTGCTTGTGGAATTTGTGAAAAACTGACCGTGTAAACTCAGTGTCTGAAGTTCTTAAATAAGTGGGGATTTTGTTTTGGTGTTGCCTGAGGGAAGTGTGAAGGTGGGGAGTGAGGGAAATGCTAAGCCAAACAGGAGGGGTCTTGGTATATGGTGTAAATAATGGTCCTGTCCCTTAACCATCCCCAAGGGTGAGGATTACACCTTCTTATGTATGTAGGTTTCCCATCAACAAAGGAAAGGGACTCCCCAAGACAGAGACACTATTTTATTTTTAATTTTTAGCATTTGCCATGATCTCCACATTTTCCCACCCACCCCTGTAAGCACACCCCCCCCCCCCCGCCTTTTTCTTTTATTATTGTTGGCATATCCTGAGTTTTGCCTGGATGTAATTGAAAAAAAAAAAAAAACCACACAACTCTCAAGAACTAACATAGAAATGTTTTGCAGAACTTTACCATGACTATAATATTTACCTGATGATGGACACTATAGTCTTGGCTCACAGTCTTCTTTTCAACTCTGAGATCAATTATGAGAAAGCCTGAAAGTGGCAGATATTTTCTTAGCTTCTATTCCATTACGAAGGACATATAGCCTAGTTCTGACCAGTAAGATATAAAAAGATATTATTGGGGAACTCCTGAGAAAGTTTATTTTCTTAGAGTGAGAGTGGGAAGGGGAAGGGTGGAGGGAGCCTAAGCTCCTCGCCCAGCACAGAGCCCGAGATGGGGGTCCATCTCACGACCCTGAAATCATGATCTAGGCTGAAATCAAATCACATGCTCAACTGACTGAGCCACCTGGGCACCCCAAGAATTTTTGATTAAAAGAGGGACCTATAAGTCAGAAAGGTCTCTTTTTAGCCCTTTTGTCCTTCACGGATGTGTAAGGAGTGATGTCTGTCCTGGTAGAAAGCATTTTTTCACAAGGTGGCAGTTATGAAGATGAATTCCAACCTGCCTAGGATGAGGAGTTAATGGGTTGAAAATATCTTAGACTTTAAGGAAAATATTTCCTCAGTTTACTGAAAAGAAAATTAAGGATCGTGTACCTTCATATTCCTGTGTGGCTATAAAAGCTCTATGTTTGGAGCTAGTTTTTGGAGAAGTATTCTCTGAGTTGCCTCTTTTTAATATCACAGTTTATTTTTGAAATCTATATCTTGCTGTGTTGGTGGGTTGACTGGAATATTTAAGATTTTTTTTTTTTCCAGGAAGATTGCAAGAGTGGTAGACAAAAAATTTGAGGAAGTATATCTGGGAATATTTTTTGCCTTTTTTGTGTGAATAATTCATTTCAGTTCCACAGAATTCTTTTAAGTGTAATTGACATACAATGTCACATTAGTTGTAAGTGTACAACATAGTGATTTGACAATTCTATACATTATAGGAAGCTCACTAAGATAAATGGTTAACATCCGTCACCAGACAACATTATTACAATGTTATTGACTATAGTCTCCTTGCTGTACTCTTCATCCCTGTGACTTACTTACATTGTAACTGAAAGTTTGTACTCTTAATGTCCTTCACCTATTCTGTCCATCCTTTGCCCCCACCCCTCTGACAAATACCAGTTCTCTGGATTTGAATCTGCTTCTGATTTTTGTTGTTCTGTTTTTTAAGATTCCACATTTGTGGCTCCCAATATTTTCCCTGAAATTTTCATACAAATTTCCTCCATTGTTTCCTGTATCTATTGTGCACATTAAAAAGCTCAGGGATGGGGCACCTGGGTGTGTCAGTCGGTTAAGCATCTGCCTTTGGCTCAGGTCATGATCATAGGGTCGTGGGATAGACCCCAGAGTCGGTTTCCTGCTCATTGGAGAGCTTGATTCTCCCTCTCCCTCTGCCCTTCCCCACCATTCTTATGTGTGTATTGGCTCCTGCTCTCTCTCTCTCTCCCTCTCCCCCTCTACCTCTCACTGGCTCACTCATTCACACTCTCTTAAATAAATAAAAATTCTAAAAAACAAAACAGAACAAAAAACACCTCAGGGACAGCCTCATCCCTCCCACCCAGCCCCCTGAACCAATATCTCCTCATGATATAACCAAGTGTTTATTATTTTGCTACTTTTCTTAGTAGATTGTGAGCCCTTTTGATCTGCTTGAATCTTTCCTCAGGTTAGGAAAATATTCTTTTTTTTTTTTTTTGTATGTCCTACATTTCATTTTAAGCCAGGTACAAAGATGTCCAAAAACATGTATTAAACTAATACTCATTCACATTTTAAATATCTAGGCTGTTTTTCATATATTTTATGTGCCTCATTTCCTGTTATCTTTTTAATCTAACTGTGAAAGAGTCCCTGCAGTTTATTTTCTGTAGTTGGATCTGATCTTGGCTATTTCTAGTGCCATTTAAAATGTCACTGTACTATTACATTGTTTTTTTTTTTTAACTTAATGTTAGTATTCTTTTTATCTCTAGTCTTGTGCATTCTCTCTGTATCCTTCCTTGGTCCCATTAATTTTTTTAAATTTCACTGCAGGTGATATAAATGGTTGACTACCACCACCCCCACCCCCCTCAGTTTGGCTGCTTCTCCTCATGTGTTCATTACTGAGCTGGAGCAGATCTGTTGCTGAATCCCATTTCCTCCAAATAGTATTTACAAGGTTATTGGTGGCCTTCTCCTTTCAGAAGTTAAGGTGTTTAACTGAATTCTTTTAAATTTTCATTGATTTATCAGTCTGAGGGGTGTGCAGAGAAAGATAAATACATCTACAGGAAACATGATTTTTACAGTTTCATTACTTGAAACTCTTCTAGTAGGGCCAAAAGTCACATTTCTTATAATCCAGGAATATAATGTTACCAGAACCAGCCCTACCTTGTTGGTAGAAATCTAGAATGCTCTTATAGTTTAGGAGAGCGTATTTCTAGTTGAAAAATTCTGCTACATTGGTGAGAAACAAGATCAGAGAACCTTCCATTGCAGGTTTTTATTTGATATGACCAGGGCCCTCTCTGAATGAGATATCCTGGCCCTTGTTTGTGCTGGTGATAGGACATTAAGTGGAGAAGTGCCTGTCTCACCTCTAGCCCTATCACCTCAAATTTAGAAGTATTTGTTTTTGGTTTTGCCCCTCACCCCCCAAGGATTTCCTTAGCTCTTCCCTATGTCACAGCACTACTCTTGGGGAGGGGGAATTATGAGTATGTGGAGCCCTTCAAGCTAATACCTTCTTTATAGGCAGCAAAAACCCTTGAGGTTTTTGCTATGATGTATTGAGGAGACACCCACATGTTTGTGTGTGACCTGGGGGACAGACTTTCAGGATCTGTATCCCCCTATTTCTAGTGTGCCTTTTTGTGTGCAAGAGCTGAAAAAATAAATACATTTCCTAGATACTCTCTTAGCTGGAGTTCTAAATGGGACTTAGGTTTCTCATTCAGATGCACTTGCATGTTACTTGGAAGAGAAGAGTGAGGTGCCAGCTGTTCTAGGTTCTGCTGGCAAATACCATGCTGGGATATCCAGTTTTGTGGTGCTTGATTGCGGAGGGGAGGGGGTCTCAGCTTCCAAGGTTTGCAGGTCAGAGTCTGATGGCAGAGCTGCCATTTCCTTCCTAGCTCAGTTCTACAGTGCTAGTCTCTGTCATTTCTGAAAACTTGCCTGCTGATTCAGTTTTCTAATGATTTGGATAGTCATCTAATAGACTGTGTGAACTCTTGCTGCTAAAGTTAATTAAATTCACTAACTGCCTCTTAGAGTTTGACCAATGTGAACTTCCAGGTAGGATTTTTCGCTATTCTTATTTTTCCTTTAGAACTTAGCTCAATTTCTAGGAAGGATTTTGGATATCTGCTACCATACTACCATCTTGTCTGAAAGTCTTTTAAAACATTTTTATGTATGTCTTTATGAGTCGTCTTTATTTCAGATCAGTTTTAAAGTTCCAGATATTTAATCAAATCAGCCTCTGTGTTTACTCTCATTTGTATCTTTGGAATTTTGCTTAAGAAGTAAGATAATTTTTTGGAGATTTCATAAGTGCCCCATATCTTCAAAGCCTCAATGGTAGTATTTTACTATAAACCAGAAAACCTCTGTATGAGTCATTTTCTGATAGTATATTTTGTGAAAGAAGGCTTAATTTTATAACCATTCTGAGTTCTTGATGCCAAGTGTTTTTGTTTTTCCTGCTTTCACTTTAAATGTTGTTCATTTTCTTGCTCTCACTGTCTTACCTTCATGGAGCTTAGTGCGATGGGAGAAATTGAAGGAAACAGACTGATGGAGCAGATGTGCTTTCTCTGTGTATGCATCTCTGATTTGAGATGGGGTGGGAAGGAAGGCTTCCTGTAGGATGAATATTTAAACTGATTTTGAGGAAGCTGCAGGCTTTAGCCTAGTTTAAAAGAGGGGTGACAGTGAATGCTCTAGATAGAGCGATGTTTTAGAAGTTCAGAGACTCTGATGCGAGAAAAACATGGGTTCTATAAACTGCAGGCAACTCTTGGAGTCAGGGTGAGTGTGGTGCTGGAGTCAGGGGAAGTCCTAGTGGTCAAATTAATAGAAGGTTAGTGCGTTTTACTTCTAGTGTGAACAGAACCCAGAGTCCCACACAGCCCAATTTCTTTATGGAGTGGCATGTAAGAAAGCTCAGTCTAATCACAGAAGGGGATCAAGTAGTTCTGATTTCTACTTGTGTTTCTCAGAAGAACACTAAAATCCTCATCTGTCCCCAATCTGAATTCCTTTTTTTACAGGGTGTTCAACTTTATTTTTATTATTTTTTAAAATTATTAACATATAATGTATTATTTGCCCTGGGGTACAGGTCTGGAAATCATCAGGCTTACACGTTTCATAGCACTCACCATAGCACATACCCTCCCCAATGTCCATAACCCAGACACCCTATCCTTACCCCCTACCCCCTGCAACCCTCAGTTTGTTCTGTGAGATTAAGAGTCTCTTATGGTTTGTCTCCCTCCCAATCCCATCTTACTTTCGAACACCTCAAGACTGGCCTTGCGTCTCTCATTCTCCAGTTTTTTCTTGGCACCAACCTTCATCTCTCTCTTCTCCCTGCCTCCCCCCAACACCCCACTGCTCACCTCCTTTCTCATCTCCTTGTTCAGTTTTCTTAAGTTATTTGAGTCTTTCTCCTTCTCTGGCCATTTCTTTGACTACCACTGGATCTGACATCCCAAAAGACCCAAAACAAGCCTGCAGGAGGTAGAACATTTTTTAGATGGCAGGAACTAAGGGCTGACCGTGGCTGTAGGAACTTGGACACTTAGGAACTTTGATTTTATTCTGAAACCTGTGACAGATATGGAAGGACTTGTAATCAAGGAGTGACCTAGGTTTACATTTTAGAATGTTTACTTTCATAAAATTGTCAAACATATACAGTTACTTCAATTACATATCCTGGTAAGTGCTTAGCCTTTATTTATTAAATTTACATATGTTCAAACTCCTCTGTCCTAATGATATAAGAGAATTTTTAATTCCAGATGACTTTAAACAACTTGGCTAAATGTAAGTAGAAAATTGAGGCCAAGGGAAAAAAAAATCTCTCTGCAAAAGTAAGTGGATGGTTTCTTTGATTCAGCTTTAAGCTTATTCCCAGGATGTCCAGTTTCCCAACTAGAAAGAGGAATGTAGGGGAGAAGGAACTACTTCTTCAGAAGGAATATCTTCCAATCTTGAATCACATTGGAGCTTTTTATGACTGGTGCACAGAGTGTTAGACTTATCAACCTTAACACATTATAGCAATTATGACAATGGCTTTCAAGGATGATTTCTTAAGGGTGTTTTGAGAAGTTAAGGACTATACAATAAAATGTAAATTTAATGTCAGAGGTTGTAAGGACTGAATATACAACTTTCTAGTGTGTAAGATTCAGGGATATGCAGTAGATTCCTAGAGTGTGAATGGTTTGCATATGTATTAGTTGTCCTATATCTGTTAACTCTTACAGATTTGTACAAGGAACAAGTATGGAGTAGGACATTTGATATTTTAATCTGAAAGGATTTTTAAAGCAGATGCTTTAAATTTACTTTTGACCTAGAAAACATATCTGTAGGACTGGAAAATTCTGATTCTAAGAATTATGCTGTACAGACATGCTTATGCTATAATAATTTCTAGTAACTGTTTTGCTACATGGTATGACCCTATAGTGACCAAGTGAGTTTTGATGAAGTTTGCCAATGACCATGATTTAGGGTATGTCTACCCTTTCTCTCCTGCAGCAGATCGAGGTCTACTCCAGGTTCATGAAGGAGTGCTCAATAAGGCATAATGTAAAGATATCCTTTCAGGCATGGTATCTAGTGGAGAGGTGTGGAGATTAAGACATGTAGAAAGTACCTGCACATAGTCAATGCACAGTAAATGTGAATCCCCTTTTACTTCCCAAGGCACTAACTCCTAGACCGCATTTGAGTTGTCATTAAATCTGATTGCCATGATGATTATTATAAGAGAATGACTATATCTAACACACCAGTGAAGTGTCTTATTCACTTTTGTTTTTCACTGGCTGTGGTTTTATGATTCTAGTAAGAGGGGAAAGGTGAGCCCGGTGTTTTGAAAGCTATCATGGAAGATGTGCTACTTGAAGGAAGGATAGTTCGGTTTAGAGAAATACTGTAATAACCCAATCAAAGATAAAAACACAAACAAAATCCAAGAGATGTGTCATGATCAAATTCTTGTGAGAAAGGGAGAGCTCATCCTTGGGGGATAAAGGAAAACACTCCACTGAATGAAATTGATCAAACCTTTGTGAGTTTTTGTTTTGTTTCTTAAAAGTCACCAAAGATACACAAGCCACCAATCTATGTAGTGTAAAGTGACAGCAAAGACAGTTTGGCAAAACTTAGTGATATAGAAAACAATTACATGTTTCACATTTATTAAGCTGAATTTTTTTTTGTTATTTTTACACCTTAATATTATAATAGTTCCCCCTTTTGTGCCACCACAGTGTTGAAATGTACTTATTTTAAACTTTCAGGTCAACATTCAATATCAACTAATCAGAAAGTATAGTTGGACACATGGGAGTGTTTTACAAGTATCAAAAGGAGAATCTTTAAAAATGTACTTAAATATAAAAAGTAGAATTCCTGGTCTTTTGTCCCCCCCCCCTTTTTTTCTGAAAGCTGCAATATTCTAAGATTATCTCAATCTTAGAACTGCAAAGAAAACTTTGATACTTAATTTTGGTTCAGGAAAAAATGTGAATTCTAAACCATCAAGTCCTATGGCAAAAAGGTGTAATTTTCTTAAAAATATGTTTTAACAGGAATATTTTCATGTAAAGCATCTTATTTTTCTCTGAAAGTCATGCTTTTTCCAGCAACCAGTAATTTCATTTTAGTATTTTAATCAGTATTTTTCTCTTTTCCACAATCTGTTGATAGTGATGGGGAATTTGAACTTGACCCTGTTTAGTCATGCAGATCTTGAAATTAGTATGTCTTTCTCAGTGGGGACATCATTTGAATAGGGAATCAAACTGTTGACTCAGTATAGAAATACTGAAGAAGCAATGCAGTGTGACATCATAAAACATTCAAAATGAAAATTACAAGGAAGTTGCAAGGGAAGGAGGATGTCTTAAGGTTCAAACCCTCAAGAAAAATTCAATAAAACTAGAAAAGTAATTTTCCATAGCTTCAGTAATATCTCCTTGTTAAGCTTTAAACTTGAAAAGGAAGTATTACTGTTTTGTGGATCTTGTTTTTTGTTCTTTGGTTTTTTGTTTGTTTGTTTTACTTAAAGTTTAAAGACAATAAATGAAATGAAACACAATTTAAACCACTTTTTTTAAGTTCCACAGATGATTCTTATATCCTGTCAAAGTTAAGAAATCCTGCTTTTCTTTTGACACATGACCTTCTCTTTGGCTCACTTAGCCAGGATTCCTGAAAGTAAAACATTTCTTAATTTCATATCAAGCCAATATTAGAAAACATCTATATTAAAAATTCTTCTCCTAGGAAGCTGGGATTTTTAGCTACTGTGCCCTTGATTGTTCTGTTCTATTCTAGCAATTTTCTGTGAATTTCTCTACCTCTTCTGTAAATCATCCTCTATTACTTCTCATTGCTTCCTAACTCTTGACTCTCTAACTTCATCATTTTGACAACTATTACTTTCCTCACCTCAATATGCTACTTCTCCTCCTTTATCTTTACTTTTGGCTCCTATTTCAACTTTGGTAGTCTTCACTCTCTTTGTTAAGCAGCTCTGACCCATTGCCATCACACAGGCTTCTGTTCTGCCCACAGAGTAGTCAGACAGTGAGAGCTGCTGTTGGAGATTGTGAAGGCTTGGCTCCTGCTTGGAGAAACTTTCATTCTTTTATTCATCCTGCCAAATCCCTTTCTACATTTAAAATGGAGTGTGAATTTTGTTTCCTGATGAAATGATAGCAATACCAGTTACCTTCCCCCAGTCAAATGAAAACCAGTCTTAAAACCTTAAAGGACATGTTTCTAGAGAATATGGCCTGGTTTTGTCAATTTTGTAAGGGTACCCCAATGATAATTTTAGAAATCCTCCAGGGAGAAAAAAAGCACTTGAACGTATCATTTGCTATAAAAATCATCATAAAAATGTTCTGAAATCTTCAAATAAGATAAATACTCTAAAACTTTAGTATTTGACAACTGGTATTACATTTTCTTCAGTGAATTTTATGGAGGGTTTGGTTCTATATCTTTTTTCTCTTGCCATGTCTAGGCTACTCTTATGGTGAGTTAAAGGGACTTTAACGTCCTCTAATGTCTATAAAAAGAAACAATTTATAAGCATACAAGTACGTCATACGGCATGGCTTCAGCACCTGTGAGGGAAAAACTTGTGGTTATTCACAGAGCACATCAGCAATGAATCCAGAATGGGACTTCAGTATGAAAAATCCCAAAAGGAATGCAGAGGAGAAATCAAGATGGGAGAGGAATAGCAGGCTGAGATGACATCAGGTTGCAGGAGTTCAGTTAGTTATCAAACCATTCCCAACAACTACAAATCCAACAGGAGATCGAAGATTAGAAGAGCAGTAATTCTAGAAACAGAAAATTGACCACTTTCTGAAAACAGGATGTGTGGAGAAGTGAATCTGAAGTGACAGGAAGATAGACTATAGGGGGAAGGGCCAGCTCAAGGCAAGTGGTGGTGCAGCAGAGCACACAATTAGAACATTTAAAAGTCTGCTCCACAGAGGGACATTGCTCCAGAGGTTAAATGGGGGTGGAGCCTTCTTGGGGACAGTGTGGTCTCAGGTCCCGAAGGGTCAATGAAGGATCAGGGGTGTCTGAGTGTAGCAAACCTCACATGTATCAGAGTGGAGAAGCCAGCTACAGAGATGGAACTGATGACTGAACTCTCAGCTCCGGGTTACCTTAACTGTGATCTCTGGCACAATCAGGCCATTGCTCTTTGAGCAGGGACCCCACAAGAGGCAGATCTGGGAGAGCCACTGGAAGAGCAGAGCAGAAGGATCTGCCAGATTTGGAGACTCCAAATGGGGCTGTGTGCCAGAGACAGAAATGTTTGGTCACAGCATGGCTGGAGACTGGGGAGATGGGAGTGATTGAGCGCTTTTCTCCAAGGGCACACTGAGAAGTGGGGTTCTGAGCTGCGCCAGAGATTGGGAGGCACCATTTTCACTCCCATCCTCCAGAGCTCTATAGAAAGTATTCAGGGAACAAAAGCTCCCAAGAGCAAACCTCAGCAGATTACTTAGCACAATCCACTGGCAAGGGTGGTGAAATTCTGCTTTGGGCAAAAACACTTGAGAATCAGCACAATAGGCCCCTGTCCCCAGAAGATGAGCAAGAATATCCATCCAAGACGAGGCTTACTGATCAAGGAGAACAGTGGAATTACAGAGGATGGGAAAGCAAAGCATGGAATTCATGGCTTTCTGCCCATGATTCTTTAGACTTGCAAAGTTAATTAAATTTTTTAAATTTTATTTTTGATTTTTTTCTTATTCTAACTTTCTAACTTTTACTCTTTCCTCTTTTAACATTTTTTAACTTGTTTATCTTAACAATACCTTTCTTTAAAAAAATCCATTTGAATGTTCATTATCATAGTCATATTTTAGCCTTCATTGTATCTAATTTTATTTTTTGCATACATATAGGGTTTTTTCTTCTAAAAATTGTTGGGATACAACTTCTTCTAATAGATCAAAATATACAAATCTAGCACATGGCTTTGCTCTATTCTCCAGCCTGAGAAAATTCTCTCCACTTTTTCTTTCTTTTCCCAACCAATTTATCAAATCCTTTTTTAGAATTTTTAAAAAAAAATTTTATCTTTATAGTCATATTCCATCCCTTCATCGTGTTTACCCTTATTTTTGTGTATATATAAGTTCTTCTTCCTTTCTTTAAAATTTTGGGAGGTAGTTCCTTCTCAGAGACCAAAATACATCCAAAATCAAGTGGGCAGCGGTTCTATTCACCAGTCTAATGTATACATACATATATGTGTATGTATATATATATATATATATATATATAATTTAATTTAAAAAGTTTTTGAACTTTTTTTTATCCCCTTTCTTCTGACAATTTGGGATCTCTTCTGATGTGGTTAGCACACATTTTTCTGGGGTCTTTGTCTCCCTTTTAATATTTTATTTGCTCATTCATATCTTCTTATCTGGATAAAATGACAAGGCAGAAGAACTCACATAAACAAAATAAAACAAAACAAAAAGAACAAGAGGCAGTACCAAGGCTAGGGACCTAATCAATACAGACATTGGTAATATGTCAGATCTAGAGTTCAGAATGATGATTCTCAAGGTGCTAGCTGGGCTCAAAAAAGGCATAGAATATATTAGAGAAACACTGTCAGAGAAATAAAAGCCCTTTCTGCAGAAATAAAAGAACTAATATCTAACCAAGGTGAAATTAAAAAAAGCTACCAATGAGGTGCAATCAAAAATAGAGGTTCTTAATGCTATGATAAATGAGGCAGAAGAGAAAATTAGTGATAGAGAAGACCAAAAGATGCAGAATAAAGAAGGTGATGAAAGAGAGACAAAAAACTACCAGACCACAAGGGGAGAATTTGAGAGATAAGTGACACCAGAAGATGAAACAATATTAGAATAATTGGGATCCCGAAGAAGAAGAAAGAGAGGGGGGGCAGAAGGTATACTGAAACAAACAGCAGCAGAGAAAATCCCTAATTTGGTGAAGGGAACAAGCTTCAAAATCCAGGAGGCACAGAGAACCCCCCCCCCCCAAAAATTTGGTCCATACCCCATCATCTAAGAGTATAACTTACAAGTCTCAGTGACAAAGAGAAAATCCTGAAAGCAGCTCAGGACAAGAGGTTGGTAACATACAATGGTAGAAATATTAGATGGGCAGCAAACCTATCCACAGAGACCAGACAGGCCAGAAAGAACTGGCATGATATATTCAGAACATTTAATGAGAAAAACGTGCAGTCAAGAATACTATATCCAGCTAGGCTATCATTGAAAATAGAAGGAGAGATAAAAAGCTTCTAGGACAAAGAAAAACTGAAAGAATTTGCAAACCCCAAGCCAGCTCTACAGGAAATATTGAAAGGGGTCCACTAAGCAAAGAGGGAGCCTAAAAGTAAGAGACCAGAAAGGAGCGGAGACAATATACAGTAACAGTCACCTTACAGGCAATACAATGGCACTAAATTTCTCTCTCTCAACAGTTACCCTGAATGAAAATGGGCTAAATGCCCCCATCAAAAGACACAGGATATCAGAATATATATAAAAAAAAAACAAAACCCATCAATATGCTGCCTACAAGAAACCCATTTTAGACCCAAAGACACCCCCAGCTTTAAAGTGAGGGGGTGGAAAACAACTTACCATGCTAATGGGCATCAAAGAAAGGTGGGTGACAATCTTTATATCAGATAAATTACATTTTAAGCCAAAGACTATATAATAAGAGATGAGGAAGGACACTAGCTCATGCTCAAAGGGTCTGTCCAGCAAAAAGATCTAACAGTTTTAAATATCTATGCCCCTAACATGGGAGCAGCCAACTACATAAACCAATTAATAACAAAATCGAAGAAACACATCAAAAATAATTCAATAATGGTAGGGGACTTTAACAGCCCCCTCGCTGAAATAGACAGATCATCTAAGCAAAAGATCAACAAGGAAATAAAGGCCTTAAATGACACACTGGGCCAGACGGACATCACAGATATACTCAGAACATTCCATCCCAAAGCAACAGAATACACATTCTTTTCTAGTGCGCATGGAACATTCTCCAGAACAGATCACATCCTGGGTCATAAATCAGCTCTCAACCAGTACCAAAAGATTGGGATCATTCCCTGCATATTTTTAGACCTCAATGCTCTGAAACTAGAACTCAGTCACAAGAAGAAAGTTGGAAAGAATTCAAATACACGGGGACTAAAGAGTGTCCTAATAAAGAATGAAAGGGTCAACCAAGAAATTAAAGAAGAGTTGAAAAAATTCATGGAAACAAATGAAAATGAAAACACAACTGTTCGAAATCTGTGGGACACAGCAAAGGCAGTCCTGAGAGGAAAATACATAGCAGCACAAGCCTTTCTCAAGAATCAAGAAAGGTCTCAAATACACAACCTAACCCTACACCTAAAGGAGCTGGAGAAAGAACAGCAAAGAAAGCCTAAATCCAGCAGGAGAAAAGAAATAATAAAGATCAGAGCAGAAATCAATGCAATAGAAACTGAAAGAACCATAGAACAGATCAATGAAACTAGGAGCTAGTCCTCTGAAAGAGTTAATAAGATTGATAAACCCCTGGCCAGACTTACCAAAAAGAAAAGAAAAAGGACCCCAATTAATAAATTCATGAATGAAAGAGGAGAGATCACAACCAACACCAAAGAAATACAAACAATTATAGGAACACATTATGAGCAACTATACACCAGCACATTTGACTATCTGGAAGAAATGGATGATTCCTAGAGACATATGAACTACCAAAAATGAACCAGGAAGAAACAGAAAACCCGAACAGACCTATAACCAGTAAAGATATGAAAGCAGTCATCAAGAATCTCCCAACAAATCAGAGCCCAGGGCCAGGCGACTTCCCAGGGGAATTCTAACAAACATTTAAAGAAGATTAATTCCTATTCTCCTGAAACTATTCCAAAAAATAGAAATGGAAGGACAAGTCCCAAATTCATTTTATGAGGCCAGCATTACCTCATCCCCGAACCAGACAAAGACACCATCATTTACAGAGCAATATCCTTGATGAACATGAATGCAAAATTCTCACCAAAATACTAGCCAATAGGAACCAGCAGTACATAAAAAGGATTATTCCCCACACCAAGTGGGATTTATTACTGGGCTGCAAGTGTCAACATCCACAAGTCAATCATTGTGATATAATACATTAACAAAAGAAAGAATAAGAACCATATGGTACTCCCAACAGGTGCTGAAAAATCATTTGACAAAGTACCGCATCCTTTCTTGCTCAAAACTCTTTACAGTGTAGGGATAGAGGGTACACATGTCAATATCATCAAAGCCATCTATGAAAAACACATGGCAAATTTCATTCTCAATGGGGAGAAGCTGAGAGCTTTCCCCCTAAGGTCAGGAACATGGCAGGGATGGCAACTATCACCACTGCTATTCAACATAGTTCTAGAAGTCCTAGCCTCAGCAATCAGACTACAAAAAGAAGTAAAAGGCATCTGAATTGGCAAAGAAGAAGTCAAACTCTCACTCTTCGTGGATGATAGGATACTTTGTGTGGAAAACCCAAAGGAGTCCACCCCAAAACTGCTAGAACTCATACAGGAATTCAACAAAGTGTCAGGATATAAAATCAATGCACAGAAATCAGTTGCATTTCTAAACACCAACATCAAGACAGAAGAAAAAGAAATTAAGGAGTCAATCCCATTTACAATTGCACCCCAAACCATAAGATACCTAGGAGTAAACCTAACCAAAGAGGCAAAGACTCCGTACTCAGAAAACCAGAAAGCACTCATGAAAGAAATGGAGGAAGACACAAAGAAATGGAAAAACGTTCCATGCTCATGGGTTGGAAGAACAAATATTGTGAAAATGTCTATGCTACCTAAAGCAATTTACACATTTAATGCAATCTCTATCAAAACACCATCAATGTTTTTCAAAGAAATGGAACAAATAATCCTAAAATTTATGTGGAACCAGAAAAGACCCTGAATAGCCAGAGGAATGTTGAAAAAGAAAACCAAGGTTGGTGGCATCCCCAACCCGAACTTCAAGCTCTATTACAAAGCTGTCATCATCAAGGCATTATCGTACGGGCACAAAAACAGACACATGGATCAATGCAACAGAATACAGAGCCCCAAAATAGACTCTCAGCTCTACGTCCAACTAATCTTCAACAAAGCAGGAAAGAATGTCCAATGGAAAAAAGACAGTTTCTTCAACAAATGGTGTTGGGAAAATTGGGACCGCCACGGGCAGAAGAGTGAAACTAGACTATTTCCTTACACCACACACACAAATAGACTCCAAATGGATAAAGAATCTCAATGTGAGAAAGGAATCCATCAAAGTGTTTGAGGAGAACACAGGCAGCAACCTCTTCAACCTCAGCCACAGCAACTTCTTCCTAGAAACATCACCAAAGGCAATGGAGGCAAGGGCAAAAATGAACTATTGGGACTTCATCAGGATGAAAAGCTTTTTCACAGCCAAAGAAACAGTCAACAAAACCAAAAGACAACTGACACATGGGGGAAGATATTTGCAAATGACATATCAGATAAAGGACTAGTATCCAAAATCTATAACAAACTTATGATAGTCCACAACCAAAGAACAAATAATTCAATCAAGTAATGGGCAGAAGGGTGCCTGGGTGGCTCATTGGGTTAAGCCTCTGCCCTCTGCTCAGGTCATGATCTTAGGGTCCTGGGATTGAGTCCCACATTGGGCTCTCTGCTCAGCAGGGAGCCTGCTTCTCCCTCTCTCTCTGCCTGCCTTTCTGCCTACTTGTGATCTCTGTGTGTCAAATAAATAAGTAAATAGCTCTTTTAAAAAATGGGAAGAAGACATAAACAGACATTTCTGCAAAGAAGACATCCAGATGGCCAACAGACACCAAAAAAGTGCTCCACATCACTCAGCATCAGGGAAATACAAATCAAAACCACAGTGAGATTCCGCATCACACCAGTCAGAATGGCTAAAGTTAACATGTATGGAAAACACAGATTCTGGCGAGGATGTGGAGAAAGGGGAACCCTCCTACACTGTTGGTGGGAATGCAAGCTGGTGCAGCCACTCTGGAAACAACAGAGAGTTTCCTCAAAAGTTTGAAAATAGACCCAGCAATCACACCACTGGGTATTTACCCTAAAGATACAAATGTAGTGATCTGAAGGGGCAAGTGCGCTGGAATGTTTATAGTAGCAATGTCCACAATAGCCAAACTATGGAAAGAACCTAGATGTCCATCAACAGATGAATGCATAAGGAAGATGTGGTATATATACACAATGGAATACTATGCAGCCATCAAAAGAAATGAAATCTTGCCTTTTGCAATGACATGGATGGAACTAGAGGGCATTATTCTGAGTGAAATAAGTCAATCAGAGAAAGATAATTATCATATGATCTCCGTGATATGAAGAATTTAAGAAGCAATTTGGGGGTTTCGGGGTAGGGAAGGAAAAATGAAACAAGATAGGATCGAGAAGGAGACAAACCAAAAGGGACTCTTAATCTCACAAAACAAATTTAGGATTGCTGGGAGGAGGGGAGTAGGAAGAGGGTGGTTGGCTTATGGACATTGGGGAGGGTATGTGCTATGGTGAGTGTTGTGAAGTGTGTAAACATCACGATTCACAGACCTGTACCCCTGGGGCTAATAATACACTATATATTAATAAAAAATTAATTTTTAAAAAAGAAAAATCCCAGCAGGAAATGTACATTAAGAGTATAAAAAATGAAGCAGGTGATATTTTTCTCCCTGTAAGTTTTGATTGAACTTCACTCAATAGCACATTTGCTTTTGCAAGGCACTAAGTTCAGGAGATGCAAACATCTTTAGGAGTTCAGGAGGAGGAGATCTCAAGAGGAACAAGTCAATGAATGTGGCTGTTTGGCTGGCAAAAGAGAGAGTTTATGAGGGGACATAATCAATGTTTTCAAATATTTGAAGGGCTCATGTGTGGAAGCTCCACCCAACTTGTTCTGCGGATGCTAAGGGGGAGAGGCTAGGGGAAAAGGGTTCATTTAAAGGATGTGAAGAATTCATGATATAAAATATCATGATCTCCAAGAGAACATTTCTGATTCTAGGATATACACGACTCTCCTACACATTGATTTCTTAGTGAATTGTCTCCAAGTTAATTTAGAATTTAACAATGGGCTATTTATTTCTTCTTTAGAACACGTCTGTAATCTTAGGCTAAATTATCTTGGACTCTTTTCCTTGTCTTAACCACCTAGTAAGCTCTATATACCCTGATTATCATCGTTGCTTAGAAAGACATTTTAAAAAGTGTTAAATTCTTAACATGATTTGGTCTGTACAGAAAAGAAAAATGATTTTGATGATCTGGAACAAGTTGTTTTGATAAGTGAGTAACGAGGTTGACTTTCCAATATCCTAGCCTTATCTGTACATATAATTTGAGTAAATTACCTCTATCCATTGAAATGCACATCTGAGGGGCACCTGGGTGGCTCAGTGGGTTTAAGCCTCTGCCTTCGGCTCAGGTCATGATCCCAGGGTCCTGGGATCGAGCCCCGCATTGGGCTCTCTGCTCAGCGGGGATCCTGCTTCCCCCCCTCTCTCTGCCTACCTCTCTACTGCTTGTGATCTCTGTCAAATAAATAAATAAAATCTTAAAAAAAAAAAGAAATACACATCTGAGAAAATATTGTAGATGAGTATCAAGTATCATTGCTCAGGGCAAATGGAGGAACAGAGGCATGGTGATTTCCCCTGATGAGTGAAAGTGAAGTGAGGATGGACATCTTCTTTTGAAAATTTACTCCTATCCTATAGAGTGTGAGATAATCAGGAAATAAAAATTGAAAAAAATTGTTTGAACTTTTCATTGCTTAATTTTTTATTTTAAAAGTCTTGAAAAAATGAGTAAATACCAAGATTCCCTTAAGAATGTTTCTGAAAGCACTAGGTGTGGGCAACATTCAAATGGGTGTAAAGAAAACATTAAAACATAAAGAAAAAAATCTCTTATGAGGCCTTAGAACTTCAGAAGTATTAGCAACTGAGGGATGCCTGGGTGGCTCAGTTAGGTAAGCATCTTCCTCTGATCCCAGGGTCCTGGGATTGAGTCCTACATCGGAATACCTGCTCAACTGGGAGCCTATTTCTCCCTCTCCTGCTCCCCCTGCTTGTGTTTTCTCACTCTCTGTTAAAATCTTAAGAGAAGTATTGACAACTGAGATATAACCTGGCAATGTGCACATAGAATAATAACACTTTTTTCATATTAAAAGACTGGATACTCTAGTCCTTCTAACTGAAACAACTAATATGAAAATAAATTGAAAAAAAGTCATAAAAATTTCAGAATAAATGAAAATAATTGAAATCCTATGCAGATAAAATCACTATAAATATATTCAAGTACTTTGTTTATGTAGAAAGCACTCTAGAAAACTAGCATGCTTCTCATAGAGAAGATTGAGACATGACTTAAAGCTTTTGTTTTTCTAGAATTTTCCATACTTATTAGGTATGGAAAGTATTAGGTAATACTTTTAACTTTTATAGGTAAAAGTATTAATGTTTTGGTCCCAGAGACCTGTAATTAGTTTGGGGTGGGGCCCAGATTCTTTTAATTATTTTTTCTTTTAAATTAATTAATTATTTTTGAAGTTTTTATTTATTTATTTTTTATTGACATATATTAGTTGCCCCAAGTGTGTAGGTCTGTGAATCATTAGGCTTACACATGTCACAGTACTCACCATAGAACATACCCTCCCCAGTGTCCATAATCCAGCCACCCTATCCCTATTCCCTCACCCCCCAGCAAACCTCACTTTGTTTTGTGACATTGAGACTCTTATGATTTGACTCCATTCCGATCTGATTATTTTTTTTTTCCCTGTTCAGGTTTTCTGTTTCTTCCTGGTTCGTTTTTGATAAGTTCATATGTCTCTAGGAATCATCCATTTCTTCCAGATAGTCAAATGTGCTGGTGTATAGTTGCTCATAATGTGTTCCTATAATTGTTTGTATTTCTTTGGTGTTGGTTGTGATCTCTCCTCTTTCATTCATGAATTTATTAATTGGGGTCCTTTTTCTTTTCTTTTTGGTAAGTCTGGCCAGGGGTTTATCAATCTTATTAATTCTTTCAGAGGACTAGCTCCTAGTTTCATTGATCTGTTCTATGGTTCTTTCAGTTTCTATTGCATTGATTTCTGCTCTGATCTTTATTATTTCTTTTCTCCTGCTGGATTTAGGCTTTCTTTGCTGTTCTTTCTCCAGCTCCTTTAGGTGTAGGGTTAGGTTGTGTATTTGAGACCTTTCTTGATTCTTGAGAAAGGCTTGTGCTGCTATGTATTTTCCTCTCAGGACTGCCTTTGCTGTGTCCCACAGATTTCGAACAGTTGTGTTTTCATTTTCATTTGTTTCCATGAATTTTTTCAACTCTTCTTTAATTTCTTGGTTGACCCTTTCATTCTTTATTAGGACACTCTTTAGTCTCCGTGTATTTGAATTCTTTCCAACTTTCTTCTTGTGACTGAGTTCTAGTTTCAGAGCATTGAGGTCTAAAAATATGCAGGGAATGATCCCAATCTTTTGGTACTGGTTGAGAGCTGATTTATGACCCAGGATGTGATCTGTTCTGGAGAATGTTCCATGCGCACTAGAAAAGAATGTGTATTCTGTTGCTTTGGGATGGAATGTTCTGAGTATATCTGTGATGTCCGTCTGGCCCAGTGTGTCATTTAAGGCCTTTATTTCCTTGTTGATCTTTTGCTTAGATGATCTGTCTATTTCAGCGAGGGGGCTGTTAAAGTCCCCTACCATTATTGAATTATTTTTGATGTGTTTCTTCGATTTTGTTATTAATTGGTTTATGTAGTTGGCTGCTCCCATGTTAGGGGCATAGATATTTAAAACTGTTAGATCTTTTTGCTGGACAGACCCTTTGAGCATGAGCTAGTGTCCTTCCTCATCTCTTATTATATAGTCTTTGGCTTAAAATGTAATTTATCTGATATAAAGATTGTCACCCACCTTTCTTTGATGCCCATTAGCATGGTAAGTTGTTTTCCACCCCCTCACTTTAAAGCTGGGGGTGTCTTTGGGTCTAAAATGGGTTTCTTGTAGGCAGCATATTGATGGGTTTTGTTTTTTTTTTATATATATTCTGATATCCTGTGTCTTTTGATGGGGGCATTTAGCCCATTTTCATTCAGGGTAACTGTTGAGAGAGAGAAATTTAGTGCCATTGTATTGCCTGTAAGGTGACTGTTACTGTATATTGTCTCCGCTCCTTTCTGGTCTCTTACTTTTAGGCTCCCTCTTTGCTTAGTGGACCCCTTTCAATATTTCCTGTAGAGCTGGCTTGGGGTTTGCAAATTCTTTCAGTTTTTCTTTGTCCTAGAAGCTTTTTATCTCTCCTTCTATTTTCAATGATAGCCTAGCTGGATATAGTATTCTTGACTGCACGTTTTTCTCATTAAATGTTCTGAATATATCATGCCAGTTCTTTCTGGCCTGTCTGGTCTCTGTGGATAGGTTTGCTGCCCATCTAATATTTCTACCATTGTATGTTACCAACCTCTTGTCCTGAGCTGCTTTCAGGATTTTCTCTTTGTCACTGAGACTTGTAAGTTATACTCTTAGATGATGGGGTATGGACCAAATTTTTGGGGGGGGGGGTTCTCTGTGCCTCCTGGATTTTGAAGCTTGTTCCCTTCACCAAATTAGGGATTTTCTCTGCTGCTGTTTGTTTCAGTATACCTTCTGCCCCCCTCTCTCTTTCTTCTTCTTCTGGGATCCCAATTATTCTAATATTGTTTCATCTTCTGGTGTCACTTATCTCTCAAATTCTCCCCTTGTGGTCTGGTAGTTTTTTGTCTCTCTTTCATCACCTTCTTTATTCTGCATCTTTTGGTCTTCTCTATCACTAATTTTCTCTTCTGCCTCATTTATCATAGCATTAAGAACCTCTATTTTTGATTGCACCTCATTGGTAGCTTTTTTTAATTTCACCTTGGTTAGATATTAGTTCTTTTATTTCTGCAGAAAGGGCTTTTATTTCTCTGACAGTGTTTCTCTAATATATTCTATGCCTTTTTTGAGCCCAGCTAGCACCTTGAGAATCATCATTCTGAACTCTAGATCTGACATATTACCAATGTCTGTATTGATTAGGTCCCTAGCCTTGGTACTGCCTCTTGTTCTTTTTGTTTTGTTTTGTTTTGTTTATGTGAGTTCTTCTGCCTTGTCATTTTATCCAGATAAGTATATATGAATGAGTAAATAAAATATTAAAAGGGAGGCAAAGACCCCAGAAAAATGTGTGCTAACCAAATCAGAAGAGACCCAAACCTAGGGGGTGAGAGAATAAGGGGGGGGGTTATCTATATATAACCCCCCCCTTTATTCCATATATGTATATTTTCTATTTGTAATATATTCTACATTCTATTTATATAATATAAATATATAGATTTAATATAATTATATGTAAGATATATATATTTATATATACATTTATTTATCTATATTTATATATAAATATAAATATATAATAGGTTATATAATATAGAATATATTCTATTCTATTCTCTCTCTCTCTCTCTATATATATATGAGTTATGAGTAGAACAGAGCCTCGCACTTTTTTTGAGTCTATTCTGGTGCCTTAGAAGAAACTACCTCCCAAAATTTTAAAGAAAGAAAAACTTCTATATATGCAAGAATAAATGTAAACACAATGAAGGGATGGAATATGTCTGTAATGAGGAAAGTTTACAAAATTCTAAAAATGAAATTTATAAGCAGTTGGTAAAAAAAAGACAAAAAAATTAGGAAAGAATGTGATCAGTGTGGAGATGAGAACAAAGTCATCTGCTAAGTTTAGGTTGTTTTTTTATCTATTAGGAAAAATTGTAACCCAAATTTTTAAAGAAAAAAACCTTATGTGTTTACAAAAAATGGTTAAATACAAAGAAAGGCTAAAATATGAATATAACAATGAAAATTTTAAAATATTTTTAAAAAATGGTATTGATAAGATAAAATAGTTGAAAATGTTAATGGAGGAAAGATGAAGAGTTAAAAAAATAAAAATATTTTTAAAAATTTCACTTTGAAAGACAACCAATTCATGGTTAAAAAGCCATGAATTCTATGTGTTGCTTTCCCATAGCTGTGGAATTCCACAGTTCTCATTGATCAGTGAACTTGGTCTTGCCTGGATGTTCTTGCTGATCTTCTGGAGAGGGGCCTGTTATAGTGATTCTCAAATGTTTTTGCCCGAGGCAGAATTGCACTTCCATTGCTGGGGGCCGGGCTAAGTAATCTGCTTGGTTCACTCTATTTGGGTTTGCTCTTGGTAGGTTGTTTTTTTTTTTTTTTTTTTTTTTTCCCATGAACTCTTTCTGTACAGTTTTGGAGGATGGAAATGAAAATGGCAGCTTCCCAATCTCCTGCCCAGAGGTGATGAGAGCTCAGGGCCCCCCTCCTCAGAGTTCCCTCAGAGAAAAGCCATTGATTACTCACATTTCCCTGGTCTCTGGCTGCATTCTGTGCTCACCTGTCTTATGACTGGGTGTTTTTATCTCTAGTGCCCTGTTTTGAGTCTCCAAACCCATCAGATTCCTGCCATATGCTCCTGCTCTGCTCCTCTCAGAGGAGGAAGGTGAATCTCTCTGGATCTCTCACTTGTGGGGTCCCTGCTCAAAGAGCAGTGGTCTAACTGTGCCTCAGATCATGGTTTCAGGTAACACTGAGCTGAGAGCACTCTCCTTGGCCCTGTCTCTGTAGCTGGCTTCCCTACCCTAATACCTGGCAGCTTTGCTGCACTCAGACACCCCCAGTCTTTCTGTGACCCAGTGGGTCCTGAGACCACACTGTCTCTATGAGAGCTCCACCCCCACTTAGCCTCTGAAGTGATCTCCATCAGTGGAGCAGACTTCTAAAAGTTCTGATTTTTTGCTCAGCTGCTCCATCACTTGCCAGGAGACAGCCCCTCCCCCCACGGCCTATCTTCCCATTGCTTGGGATTCACTTATCTTCATGTTCTACCTTCTAGAAAGTGGTCGATTTTTCTGTTTCAAGAATTGCTGGGACGCCTGGGTGGCTCAGTTGGTTAGGCGGCTGCCTTTGGCTCAGGTCATGATCCCAGGGTCCTGGGATCGAGTCCCACATCAGGTTCCTTGCTTGGCGGGGAGCCTGCTTCTCCCTCTGCTTCTGCCTGCCTCTCTGTCTGCCTGTGCTCGCTCGCTCTCTCTCCTTCTGTCTCTGACAAATAAATAAATAAAATAAAATAAAGATTTCCTTAAAAAAAAAAAAAAAAGAGAATTGCTGCTTTTCTTCTATCTCCTGTTGAGTTTGTAGGTGTTCAGAATAGTTTGATAACTATCTAGCTGAACTCCTGGGACCTAATGATATTTCAGTCTCCTACTTCTCTGCCATCTTGCTTCCTTCTAATTTTTGAATTTTAAAATTTATATATAATGTACAGTTTTGGGGGGTAAAGCTCTGTGATTCATTAGTCTTACACAATTTACAGCACTCACCATAGTACGTACATACCCTCGATCCTGGTAATTCTTAGAGTTCCCCAGTTTTTCTAATATTCTCCCAAGGTTGAGAAAGCTGCTCTAGTGTAGGTTTTTGTTGTTATTGATTAACAACCACCTTCTCAGCTGGTGAGGCTTGGTTTCCTAAACAGAACTGCACTGTTTCTTACTCTATGTCTTGGGGTACATATCTATTTCATGAATTTGTCAAATCTCTGCTGGTGACTCAAAATCACTGCAATCCTGTCTCTTATCTGAGGTCTTGAATGGTATAACCAAATGCTTATTGGACATTTTTATTTAAATTTTTCCCCTCAAACCTCCCATTATCATTTCCACAGCATTATCAGTCCCCCCTGTGAAAGTCTGCAATCATCTTTGCCCTTATCTCTTCCTCCCAAATTCCTTTCCTTTCCTTCAGATTGCTTCCTTTAAGTATAGCTCTTCAGACTTTTCTGCCTGGAGTCTGTACCTTTATCCAAGGCTCTCACCAGCTGGCATGGTTATTTGTAACAGCTTTCTAGCCTTCCCAAATGTAGGCCTTCTGACCTTTGATGTATCCTCTGTATGATTAGCAGGTGAATTTCAGCATTGCTTTAATTTCATTCCCACTTGGCATTGATTCCTATTTTATTTATTTATTTATTTTCTCATGTCAAAGGTCTGGATAATTTGACCTAAGACTTTCCACCTAACATTGTTTAATGCTGTTCTTTTTGTCTGGGACGTCTGTCATGCATGCTACTCAGTATGCTTTGATTAATTCAGTGTTTCCCAAAGTTGATGCTTCTCACTGATGGCACTTGAAATGATTTTGGGTGGTATATGAATACACTTCAAGAGTGTTTAGTTATATATTTAAGTTTAATGTAAACCAGAAAAGTGCACATGTACTTCAAATCTATGATTTGACAGATTTTTATGACTTAGACTGAGACTAAAGTAAATATTCAAGTTTTTTAAAGGATCAATTTAAATAAGATGTTAAATATGTAATATGGGAAAAACTGAAGGTAATACATGAATAGCTGACATCCATAAAAATAGTGATTTATGTTATTTTCACTTTCTGGAATATGGTGGAACAGATTCTACCCATTCCTTCAGGCCTAATTTAACTTCAGAAATCTTCATAAAGTCAACCATGGCAAACCTGCTGGAAATATATAGAAGGATAGAGAAAAACAAAAACCATTGGTTTTGACCCAGAACTCTATTAATGTCTGAATGCAAAGTTTTCTTGAATAGGGAGCTGATGTGATAGCTCCAGATGGCCTACTCATTTGAGTGGCAAAGGGACAAAAAAATAAAAAAAATAAAAAAATAAAGCTAGAATCAGTACTAAAGGTGAGACCTAGTTGAGCATGCAGGCAACTCCTAAAAAATCAACAAATGCATACTGAGAAACACCAGAACTGTAGTCTTGCCATACATTTTGTCTTCTTGTGCACCACCTCTTTTCCCTCTTCTATAGAAATCCTGCCCTGGTGTGCATTCCAAATGGAGACCAGGGACCAGGAACTAGTCTTGGGAAGGAAGGGTGTGAGGCACAGATATGGGAGGTGAGAAAACATGCTGTGGGCTGCTGTAGCTTGTCTGGTTCCTTTATGCTTGAAAAACCAGTCCTAGAGTACTTTGGGGAAGAAGCCCAAGGTGGCAATTAATGTTATTCATCCTCCCCCATGCCATAAATAGAGGTTTTTCCCATGGTTGAATCATGGTTAAATCATAGCATGTTTGTTTTTCTTTTCCTATATTTTCTCCCTCAGGGATCTCCTACACTCCCACGTCTGCCATGAATATGCCTGACTAGATGAGAGTCCAGTAATCATGGCATCTTTGAGGTATCCCTTCCTCTCCCCCGGAACTAAATCATTCAACTGTGAAACCAGTTTTTCACAATAATTTTTTAGTGGTTTCACTCTTTATCAAACAAGGAAGAAATTCAAGTGAAGTTGAGTGTGTGTGTGTGTTTGTGTGCATGCAGGTATGTAGGTGCATTAGTAAAAACTGAACTATGGGTTGGGTGTCAGGTTTTAATTTTAGATCTTCCTTTAACAAGCTGGGTGTGTGCAACTCATTTCCTCATCAGTAACATGAAGTGTGGGATTAGAGCACCTCAAGTTTAATCCCAGCTCAATCACAGTGAAGAATGCTTTTCTCTTAAGTTTTATTAGAGTATTTCCCTGTACTTTCTTAAATCTTCTGTGGTCTCACTGGCAGATACACTGGAATCAAATTTATCAACTCATGTAAAAACTCTTAAGAGACAGGTGGTTAGGCTTAATCCAACTTCTGACAGCATTCTGGATACTGAGGGGAGAAAAGAAACTAGTTTTATCAGCTCCTGGTTTGAATAAGAAGTCATGAGTGTTCTGAGAAATTGGGACTAGGAGATGAAACGATGTTTTGAAACCTGAAGGTAGGCGGCTTGATAACCAAAACAAGGATATCAAACTTGGTTAAGGAATAATAGTGCTCCACAGATGGTCTTTGAGAGATTGAAACACAACCAATTGGACATTTCTGGCGATCTGAAGAAATATGGCAGTTTATTCTTCTGCCTCAGGGAAAACTTTATATCTTAACATGTGAAGCTCCACCTCCTGCTAAATTCTTCTGGTGTTTGAGAGCCCATAATATTATACATTATACATCCAACTGTTCCATTTCTAGAGAGTGCTGACATACTTTAAATGTGTATTGTGTTTTCTAGGGAGATGAAGAACACTCTGATTATATACTATTGGGGTGTGTGTGTGTGTGTGTGTGTGTGTGTGTGTATGTTAAAGTTTGCAAGTCTTCATTTTCATAGGAAAGTTTGGCATTTAACAAAGGATATTCTGGATGGTTTTTCCGCTTATGCACCTGATGGGTTAGAATTATGCTGAAAGATTTTAATGTCACTTTTAATTTTTTCCTATATTTTCTGTTTTAGCATGAGAGGTACTCTCTAGTAACTCCTTGTTCTTGGGAACCTGAATGTTGCAAGAGCTCTAAGAATGATCATTCCTAACAGATCTCTTTACAACAGACTATCCCTGCCCTCATGCCAAGACCACCCATCATTTTCCCAGGAATGGGATTAAAAGGCTTCAACAATAAATAGCACTGTCTAACAGTCTGGCTCAAAACAAGTATTCTATCTCCTGTATCATATCCTTCTTCCAGGGAAGATTTTTAATGAAAAATAGTTAGGAAGAAAAATTCCTGTAAGTCCAGGATAATAATTTTTCTTTTCAAGGTGTTCAGTACTTCCACAAATGAACATCACAAAATCTTTGTTTTACTCCATTTCAAGAACAGCAATAATAATGGATATCATTTGTTGGGCAGACAGTGAGCCCTAGGAATTTGCTGTATTAACTCATACAGTCCTTCTAACAAGCCCACTGGATTGTGATTCTTGTTTAGCAGATGATGAAATGACTCCAACAGTTTAATTACCCTATCCAAGTTCACACAGCTAATAAACTCTTGCCTTCTTCCTTAACAAAGTTTACAACCTTATTATACTACTTGGATTTTCTTAAAGAATTCCTTTTTTGCCCATTTGCAAGGAATTTTATAATTGTTTAAAGAACAGATATCTGCTTTCAAGTTCTCATTAAAAATGATTTTTTTTTTTTTTTGGAATTCACTCAGAACACAATTAGAACAGGCCATAAACATGCATTTATAATTTACAAAAACAGTGGATGGGTTTGGAGTAGTAAGTTAGGTTCTGGTATGATCATCTCTTTGCTATTGGGAGAAACTTTTAAAATTTCATCAAAACATGTGGCGTGGGGATTCCCTCTGCCACTGGCCTTAGGGGAACTACTTGAACTCTTTTAGTTATGGGACATGCAGAATTTTTCAGGCAGACTTTTCCATTTTTAGACAACTTGAATGATTAGTTATAACACTTCAAATTTATATCCTCTTTGCCATTGATCTGTTACTCAGCTCTTTAATACATTTTGTTTCATTTATGAAAGCTTGTTCTTATTTTGAGTCCAAGTCTCTTCTTATTAACTGCAGCTCCTAGGAATGATGGAAACTTTTTCTGTATAGAATGTGAATGAGGAGGTGGGCATTGTTGGAGTGAATAATTTCTAATTTAGTATTCCTAATGTATCTTTTTGCAAAGATGGACCTATTCCTCCAGGATCTCACAATAATGAATATTTGCCTTCCTCTTGTATGAACCCCCTCTGAAGCTACAAGGTCAAGAGCTTTACAAGAGCTCTGTGTACCCTCCTTTTCTTCCCCATTATAGACATGTTAAAAACAGCAACACAGAAGACAAGAGTGTTTCTGACCCACAGCAACAACTTGACACTTTAGCAATAGTAGGCTGGCCTACAAATAGAGAATTTTAAAGTAAATCCTTGGTAGCTAAGATTGTTGGTTTAGTTTTAGAAATTGAAATTTTGACTTTTGACTTACTTGTTAATGTCAATGTGGGTAAAACACTCAAAAGAACCTTGTATTACATACCCTTAATTGTACTTTTTGTGCGCTTTAAAAATGCGTTCTGAGGGCTTGGTAATTGGAAAAAAAACTTAACCTCATTTTTTTCCCCCTTCTGATTTAGAAAGGGGCCATATTTTTCTAACTTGAGACCTTTGTGTAAATGTGAGATGTATCCTTATTTTTTCTGCTTTTCTCATTCTTGTGTGTAAGGTTTAAGTGTGTAAAGGGGAGTGTGCAATCAGATAGAGTTCAGAAAATGCATGTGCAAGATTCAAATGGATAAAATCATGTGATTTCACTAGACTTGGTTCTAATTACTGCATGACTCCAGTCTGTGGAGCATGGTTGTTATGTTCCTCAGTTAAGATAGAATCAACCACACTGTTGGTGCAGCTCTCCAATCAGCTTTATGTCACCATAATTGTTATTTGATAGGTGGAATTTACCTTTGTTGGGAAGTATGCTCCAAGATCAGAATTTAAAATTTGAAATCTATCTGATCTTTTACTTTGTCAGAGGAGATTAGACGAGTCTGACAGGACTTTATTCAACCATGCTGGTTTCTTTTGAGAATCTCCTCAAAGTGTTTACCTATTGATATATTTTCCTACTTATTTTTCTCCTTCAGAAATGTCAGTGATCAGACGCCTGGGTGGCTCAGTGGGTTAAGCTGCTGCCTTTGGCTCAGGTCATGATCTCAGGGTCCTGGGATCGAGTCCTGCATCAGGCTCTCTGCTCAGCAGGGAGCCTGCTTCCCTTCCTCTCTCTCTGCCTGCCTCTCTGCCTATTTGTGATCTCTCTCTGTCAAATAAATAAATAAAATCTTATAAAAAAAATGTCAGTGATCTAATCCTGATGGATATTCCTTTCTCTATATTTGATCCATTCTTTCTCTGCTTCCTTCTCCTTTTTCTACTAGTTCTGTTCTCTCCAAAAGGGTAGCCAGTGTCCTGTATCTGAGAGGCAATTTAAAAAGTTACACCAGGAATCAAAACACTTTGAGTGCATATTTTTATGTAGTGAATTTATGTGATAACCACAATTTGAGTGTATGTCCTGGATTTCAATCCTCAAGTCTGAGTTAAGTGATGTTGTCTCCATTTTACAACTAAAAGACTGATGATCAGAGTGGTTAAGAAACCTATCCAGTGTTGTTAATAAGCAATACAGCTGGACTAAAGTAGTGGAACTATAAACATACAATGGTGGTGAGGTGGTTGGGTAGAAGTTAATATGAGGGTCTGTACAAAAAATTGGCCATATCTAATCTGAACCATACTGGGGAGTTGGAGACATGTTATTTATTGTCAGTTAACTGAATATTGGGGATGAGGCTTATAGTTATTCTTGTATAGCTCTAAAGGGAAGAAAAAAATAGGAACATTTTTGTTCAAATATAATAGAAAATCTACCTTTAGGAAAAATAATTCTAACCTTACCTTTTTCCACCCATAAGACACCCACACATCTGAGGTTTCTCAAGAAGGTTTTATCTTTTAGGATTGTGTTAAGATGGATTTGTGGGACCATCTCAAATACTTCTTTCCTAAAGGTGTTCAAATAGACACACAACCAATTTTCAATGATGTTACAGATTTCTTAGCATTGGATGCTGCAGATACTGCAAAAAATAAGACCGGCACAGTCCTTCCCTTCCAGAGGTTATATTGAGCATAATGTTTGGCAGAGCTAGAAAGTAGAAAAGGTAGGAAAGGAGTGAATCTACTCAGAAGTTGCTCTAGGTCAGAAGGGAAAGAGATGGGATGCTTCTGAACAGTGGCTGGGATGTGGCAGTTTGGTCCAGGTTGGTCCTGGGGCATAGTGGTTAATGATATGACATCCCAGCTCATAAAAAGCCTCTAGTCCAGGTGGGTGAGCCATACTTTAAAGAGTGTTGATTGGTTCTGCCTAGGATTCAAACCTTGGGGGCTGACCCTTTTCTTTCTTTTTTCTTTATTTTATTTTATTTTATTTATTTATTGTATTTATTGTATTTATTGTATTTATTTATTTATTTATTTACCATTTCTATGTGGTGATCTCATTGTAGATTGTGAGCTCTTTTGGTCTATTTCTCTAGAAACGGAGACCTCAGGCCTGAGATGCACACAATGTGGCTGTTCTTAGGTCAGCACTTCGTTCATTCTCGCATTTTCTGTGAAAATAATAAATCAGTCTTTGAACAAATCCTTCCAAAACTGTAACAACTGGGTAAGAGTGTCAATGTTTACATTATTATTCAGCAGATATAATAAATGCATGTATAATAAATGTGACGGTTATTTAGTTCATGTATTTGCCTTAGAAATGAACCTATTTTTTAAAACTGTGGTGACCAAAGTATAATTTGACCTCTTTTAAACATTTTCTACCTCTTTACTTATACCCGGAATTAAGTATTTCCAATTTTAATTTACAGTGCTCTGGGATGTGAGACAAATGTCCAATGGAGGTAAAAGCAGTAAATTTCCCTTTATTATTGTTGTTATTTATTGTTGAGACATGCTTCATTAAACAGTTCCTGTCTCATTACTGAAACAACTTAATATGGCTTTGCACGATTAATGGTTTTCATCAGCATTTATCATGGAATTGTTTTTCACCTAAGACATGGGGTTTGTTTTCTAAATGGTGTCTATGCTAGGAATAGGGATCTTATTACCAAGAAGGTGCATAGTAAGTTTTAGGAGGAAACTAACTTAAATCAATCAATAAAACAGTCTCTTTAGAGCATTACATGAAAATTATAATAATGTACTGCCTACTTTTTTATTTAGGAGGTTAAATACCTACTTTTTTTCTCTGATACTGACCAAGCAGAGAGAAAGGACACTTAGGTTTTAGCTTGCAATAATTAAAGTGGGCATTTCTGTGTAGAAAAGAGAAGTGAGCTGAGAGGCAGGTGATGCATGGTCTAGTTGAGCAGGGCCATTTCTATGGCCCTCTCTTGCCTCATCTGTAAAATGAAAAGAGGGCTGGTATTTTTCTCTAATTTTGCTTCAAGTTCTGAAGCAAATGGTTCTCACATTCTCTACTTGCCACTGCAAGACATCTTTGATGTTAATTAAGGAATGATGGCACTCATAGTATCAGCTTATGAAGAAAACTTGAGAAGGAGGTCTAGTATGACAGAAAGAGAACCCAACCAGGAACTGGAGAATTTGGGTCTCAGTTTTAACTCTGTCTACAACTAGCTTGTGGACCTGGAGTGAGATCCTTACTCCAGTAGTCCATAACAGTGTTTTCAGTTCCAAGATTCTGGGAGTTCAACAGGGAAGTCCAAGTCAGAATGAAAGCATATACCTATACCTGATGTTATGAGGAAGTGAACTTGGGACTGAGGGAGACAGATTTGATGATTTCTTTTTTCTTCAATACAGGCTAGGTGTTAAACATTTTAGAGCTTTTTAGATTACCTTTGGCACAACTTTGTTGAAGTTTGAAGAGGTAGAGGATCATTGTTTCCTATCCCATAAATCCCTGAGTTTGGACCTGAATGAGAAATAAGTAAAGCCAGATAGATCAGGATCAAATGACAGACTCACAAGGCCAGATTTGGGTGTATTTCTTAGATATTCCCTTAGTAGTGGAAAATTTGACTGTTTCTGACTATTCCTGTAAGTATAGGCTTTGGGGTGATCTGCCAGAATTCTCTAAAGAAGATGTACTTTGATTTCCCGCCTCACATCTGCTGAACTATAGTAGGTGACAAGGAGGGAGATGGTTCTTTAAGAAAGAATTTGGGACCCTGACCTATGAATATTCACCACAAAAAATTTAAGATCTGGAGAAGAAGGCCAGTGTCAGTGAAAGGGGGAAGAAGCCAGTACAAGCTCCTGGGGCTGCTGGTCTGAAAAGGATGTGGGTCTGCATTTGGAATCCCATGAGGAGTTTTGTTAGTCTACCCCTTTTTGGGGACCTCCAAAATATTTTTCTCCAGGACTGGGCTGTTCTCTATCATCCTACAGAAAGTTCTCTATTCTCTGTAGACCTGAAAGATTGAAGGTAGAAAGGCTGAGCCATGCTTACACAGCTCCTTGTTCTAATCTACCCCATCAGCTGTGTCTTTCCTTCTTGTCTGGGGAACACAGAAGGGAATGTGGAGAAGCTGGAGGAAGTGTTATTCTAGAAGCTCTTTCTTAGAAACAGGAGATTAGGGTATTGGTAATTTTCTCTAACAACAGCTTTATCTTTCTACTTGTGTTGACAATATTTATTAAAAATTCTTTTTCCCCCACTAAAAAAGATTTTAACACTAAAGCTGAATATATACAAGGAAAAACTGCTGTTTATAAACAATTGTACATTGATTAGTATGAAACCTTTCTTCCCTGCTCTTGGCCTTGATCTAATATGAACGCATGAATTTTTGCCTAAGAATTCCATATAAGTATTTTGGCCTTTTCCCAAAGGACCCTTGGGGGGATGAGTTAATATAAGCTTTACTCATGGAGGTCAAGGAATTTTTTAGATGTCTTGAGATCGTATTGAGAGTTTCTTGGGAGGAACTAACTTAATACATTGTTAATCACTTTTGCCCTGCTTCTTTCTCCACCAAAGCTTGGGGCTATAATATCTGGTTTTATATCCAATCATGCTAGATTAGCTTGCTTGAGTGTAGCAGAAATCCTGGGAGCTTTGATGAGACTGGTGAAAATATTGATACCTTGATGTAGAGGTGACTTGGATATAGTTTAACCTAGAAAAAAGGGCAGTTCTCATCCTCCTATATGCTATTTTACCTGTCTTTGTGAATATACTTTATGAATAAACTTCCAGACTTTGTTGTCTTCCTCCCCCTATGTATTTCAGAAATAATGGGACCAGATTTTTGTCAGAGCTGGGCAAGAATACTGAGAAAGATTTGTGGCCAGGAGGTGGTGAAGACAATGGAATAGAAGGGTATCTAGAAATGTCAAGCTGAAACTGAGAAAATGGAGTAAAATTAAAAAAAAAAAGGCTAGGATTCATGATAACAGACTGCCAGTTGAAGTAAAGGCTATTGCTTTTTTTGTTTTTTAAACATATAATGTATTATTTGTTTCTGGGGTACAGGTATGTGAATCATCAGTCTTACACAATTCACAGCACTCACCATAGCACATACCTTCTCCACAGCCCATAACCCAGCCATCCTCTCCCTCCCCTCAACCCTCCAGCAACCCTCAGATTGTTTTGTGAGATTAAGAGTCTCTTATGGTTTGTCTCCCTCCCCAGTCCCATCTTGTTTCATACTTTTCCCTCCCTGCCCTCCCCAAGACCTCCTGACTTGCCTCTCAAATTCCTCAAACCAGAGAGATCATATGATAATTGTCTTTCTCTGATTTATTTTGACCAGCATAATACTCTCTACTTCCATCTGTGTTGTTGCAAATGACAAGAATTCATGTTTTTTTTTTTTTGCTGGCTGCATAGTATTCCATTGTATATGTGAGTGTGTGTGTGTGTGTGTGTGTATAAAATCACATCTTCTTTATCCATTCATCTGCTCTTGGACATCTAATTTCTTTCCATAGTTTGACTATTGTGGGCATTGCTGCTATAAACATTGGGGTGCAGGTGCCTCTTTGGATCACTACATTTGTATCTTTAAGGTAAATATCCAGTAGAGCACTTGCTGGGTTGTAGGGTAGCTACCTTTTCAACTTTTTGAGGAACCTCTATGTTGTTTTTCAGAATGGTTGTACCAGATTGCATTCCCAACAACAGTGTAGGAGAGTTCTCCTTTCTCAGCATCCTTGCCAGAATCTGTGGTTTCCTGACATGTTAATTTTAGCCATTCTGACTGGTGTGAGGTGGTATCTCATTGTGGTTTTGATTTTCATTTCCTTGATGCCAAGTGATGTTGAGTACTTTTTCATGTGTCTGTTCGCCATCTGGATGTCTTCTGTGCAGAAACATTTGTTTATGTCTTCTGCCCATATCTTCATTGGATTATTTGTTCTTTGGGTGCAGAGTTTCATAAGTTCTTTATAGATTTTGGATACTAGCCTTTATACTGATATGTCACTTCCAAATATCTTCTCCCATTCTGTCAGCTGTCTTTTGGTTTTGTTGACTGTTTCCTTTGCTGTACAAGAGCTTTTCATCTTGATGAAGTCCCAATAGTTCATTTTTGCCCTTGCCTCCATTGCCTTTGGTGATGTTTCTAGGAAGAAGTAGCTGTGGCTGAGGTTGAAGAGGTTGCTGCCTGTGTTCTCCTCAAACACTTTGATGGATTCCTTTCTCACATTGAGATTCTTCATCCATTTGGAGTCTATTTGTGTGTGTGGTATAAGGAAATGGTTCAGTTTCATTCTTCTGCATGTGGCTGTCCCAATTTTCCCAACACCATTTGTTAAAGAAACTGTCTTTTTTTCCATTGGACATTCTTTCCTGCTTTGTTGAAGATAGTTGGACGTAGAGCTAAGGGTCTATTTTTGGGCTCTGTATTCTGTTGCATTGATCCATGTGTCTGTTTTTGTGCCCGTACCATACTGTCGTGATGATGACAGCTTTGTAATAGAGCTTGAAGTTCGGGTTGGGGATGCCACCAACCTTGGTTTTCTTTTTCAACATTTCTCTGGCTATTCAGGGTCTTTTCTGGTTCCACATAAATTTTAGGATTATTTGTTCCATTTCTTTGAACAACATTGATGGTATTTTGATAGAGATTGCGTTAAATGTGTAAATTGCTTTAGGTAGCATAGACATTTTCACAATATTTGTTCTTCCAACCCATGAGCATGGAACGTTTTTCCATTTCTTTGTGTCTTCCTCCATTTCTTTCATGAGTACTTTCTGGTTTTCTGAGTACGGAGTCTTTGCCTCTTTGGTTAGGTTTACTCCTAGGTATCTTATGGTTTTGGGTGCAATTGTAAATGGGATTGATTCCTTAATTTCTTTTTCTTCTGTCTTGATGTTGGTGTTTAGAAATGCAACTGATTTCTGTGCATTGATTTTATATCCTGACACTTTGTTGAATTCCTGTATGAGTTCTAGCAGTTTTGGGGTGGACTCCTTTGGGTTTTCCACACAAAGTATCCTATCATCCACGAAGAGTGAGGGTTTGACTTCTTCTTTTCCAATTCAGATGCCTTTTACTTCTTTTTGTAGTCTGATTGCTGAGGCTAGGACTTCTAGAACTATGTGGAATAGCAGTGGTGATAGTTGCCATCCCTGCCATGTTCCTGACCTTAGGGGGAAAGCTCTCAGCTTCTCCCCACTGAGAATGAAATTCGCTGTGTGTTTTTCATAGATGGCTTTGATGATATCGAAATGTGTACCCTCTATCCCTACACTGTGAAGAGTTTTGATCAAGAAAGGATGCGGTACTTTGTCAAATGCTTTTTCAGCACCTATTGAGAGTACCATATGGTTCTTATTCTTTCTTTTGTTAATGTATTGTATCACAATGATTGACTTGTGGATGTTGACCCAACCTTGCAGCCCAGGATTAAGTTCCACTTGGTGGTGGTGAATAATCCTTTTTATGTACTGCTGGTTCCTATTGGCTAGTGTTTTGCTGAGAATTTTTGCATCCATGTTCATCAAGGATATTGCTCTGTAAATGATGGTGTCTTTGTCTGGTTTGGGGATGAAGGTAATGCTGGCCTCATAAAATGAATTTGGGAGTTTTCCTCCCATTTCTATTTTTTTTTTTTTTTGAATAGTATCAGGAAAGTAGGAATTAATTCTTCTTTAAATGTTTGTTAGAATTCCCCTGAGAAGCCGTCTGTCCCTGGGCTCTGGTTTGTTGGGAGATTCTTGATGACTGCTTCCATATCTTTACTGGTTATGGGTCTGTTCAGGTTTTCTATTTCTTCTTGGTTCATTTTTGGTAGTTCATATGTCTCTAGGAGTCATCCATTTCTTCCAGATTGTCAAATGTGCTGGTGTATAGTTGCTCATAATGTGTTCTTATAATTGTTTATATTTCTTTGGTGTTGGTGGTGATCTCTTCTCTTTCGTTCATGATTTTATTAATTTGGGTCCTTTTACTTTTCTTTTTGATAAGTCTGGCCAGAGGTTTATCAGTCTTATTAATTCTTTCAAAGAAATAGCTCCTGGTTTCATTGATCTCTTCTATGGTTCTATGGCTTTTTCAACTCTTCTTTAATTTCTTGGTTGACCCTTTCATTCTTTAGTAGGATATCTTTAGTCTCCATGTATTTGAATTCTTTCCAACTTTCCTCTTGTGACTGAGTTCTAGTTTCAGAGCATTGAGGTCTAAAAATATGCTGGGAATGATCCCAATCTTTTGGTACTGGTTGAGAGCTGATTTATGACCCAGGATGTGATCTGTTCTGGAGAATGTTCCATGCGCACTAGAAAAGAATGTGTATTCTGTTGTTTTGGGATGGAATGTTCTGAGTATATCTGTGATGTCCGTCTGGTCCTGTGTGTCATTTAAAGCCTTTATTTCCTTGTTGATCTTTTGCTTAGATGATCTGTCCATTTGAGTGAGGGGGGTGTTAAAGCCCCCTACTATTACTGTATTGTTGTCAATGTGTTTCTTTGATTTTGTTATTAAGTTGCTTATATAATTGGCTGCTCCCATATTAGGGGCATAGATATTTAAAATTGTTAGATCATCTTGTTGGGCAGACCCTTTGAGTATGATATAGTGTCCTTCCTCATCTCTTATTATAGTCTTTGGCTTGTAATCTAATTTATCTGATGTAAGGATTGCCACTCCAGCTTTCTTTTGATGACCATTGGCATGAAAAATTGTTTTCCACCCCCTCACTTTACATCTGAAGGTGTCTTTGGGTTAAAATAAGTTTCTTGCAGAAAGCATATTGATGAGTCTTTTTTTTTATTCATTCTGATATCCTGTGTCTTTTGATTGGGGCATTTAGCCCATTTTCATTCAGGGTAACTATTTAGAGATAGGAATTTAGTGCTATTGTATTGCCTATAAGGTGATTGTTACTGTATATTGTCTCGGCTCCTTTCTGGTCTCTTACTTTTAGGCTCCCTCTTTGCTTAGAGGACCACTTGCAATATTTCCTGTAGGGCTGGCTTGGTGTTTTCAAATTCTTTTAGTTTTTGTTTGTTCTGTAAGCTTATTATCTCTCCTTCTATTTTCAGTGACAACCTAGCTGGAAATAGTATACTTGGTTGCATATTTTTCCTGTTTAGTGCCCTGAATATATCATGCCAGTTCTTTCTGACCTATCAGGTCTCTGTGGATAGGTTTGCTGCCCTTCTAATATTTCTACCATTGTATGTTACCAACCTCTTGTCCTGAACTGCTTTCAGGATTTTCTTTGTCACTGAGACTTATAAGTTATACTCTTAGATGATGGGGTATGAACCTTTTTTTTTTTTTTTTTTTTTTTTTTTTTGGGCAGGGGTTTTCTGTGCCTCCTGGATTTTGAAGCTTGTTCCCTTCACCAAATTAGGGAATTTCTCTGCTGCTATTTGTTCCAATATACCTTCTGCCTCCCTCTCTCTTTCTTCTTCTTCTGGGATTCCAGATATTCCAATATTGTTTCATCTTCTGGTGTCACTTATTTCTCAAATTCTCCCCTCATGGTCTGGTAGTTGTTTATCTCTCTTTTTCTCAGCTTCTTTATTCTGCATCATTTGGTCTTCTCTATCACTAATTTTCTCTTCTGCCTCATTTATCCTAGTATTAAGAACCTCCATTTTTGATTGCACCTCATTAAGAACTTTTTTGATTTCAACTTAGTTAGATTTTAGTCCTTTTATTTCTCCAGAAAGGGATTTTATTTCTCCAGAAAGGGATTATCTATTGTTTTCCATGTTTTTTTTGAGTCCAGCTAGCAGCTTGATAATCATCATTGTGAACTCTGGTTCTGACATCTTACTTATATCCATATTGATTAGGTCCTTAGTCATCATTATTGCCTCTTTTTTTTTTTTTTTTTTTTTTTAGGTGAGTTTTTTTTCCATGTCTTTTTATCCAGGTAAGAATTGATGAATGAAAAAGGACTTGAGGGAGGAGTCACGATGGCGGAGAAGTAGCAGGCTGAGACTAATTCAGCTAGCCGGAGATCAGCTAGATAGCTTATCTAAAGATTGCAAACAACTGAAAATCCATCGGCAGATCGAAGAGAAGAAGAACAGCAATTCTGGAAACAGAAAAACAACCACTTTCTGAAAGGTAGGACCGGCAGAGAAGTGAATCCAAAGCGACGGGAAGATAGACCCCGGGGGGAGGGGCCAGCTCCCTGCAAGCGGCAGAGAAACGGCGCACAAAATCGGGACTTTTAAAAGTCTGTTCCGCTGAGGGACATCGCTCCAGAGGCTAAACCAGGGCGAAGCCCACGTGGGGTCAGCATGGCCTCAGGTCCCGCAGGGTCACAGAAGGATCGGGGGTGTCTGAGTGTCGCAGAGTTTGCGGGTATTGGAACGGGAAAGCCGGCTACAGAGACAGAGCCGACAGTAAGCTCACAGCTCGGTGTTACCTTGAACCGGTCGCAGGCCGGTGAGCTCGGAGCGCGGCCGGGGGTCAGGCAGACGGGAGTAACTGGGCGCTGTTCTCTGAGGGCGCACTGAGGAGTGGGGCCCTGGGCTCTCGGCTCCTCCGGGCTGGAGACCAGGAGGCCGCCATTTGTATTCCTGTCCTCTGGAACTCTACGGAAAGTGCTCAGGGAACAAAAGCTCCTGAAAGCAAACCCGAGCGGATTACTCACCCCGGCCCCGGGTAAGGGCGGTGCAATTCCGCCTGGGGCAAAGACACTTGAGAATCACTACAACAGGCCCCTCTCCCAGAAGATCAACAAGAAATCCAGCCGAGACCAAGTTCACCTACCAAGGAGTGCGATTTCAATACCAAGGAGAGCAGCAGAATTCCAGAGGAGGAGAAAGCACGGAACTCATGGCTTTTTCCCTGTGATTTTTTTTTAGTCTTGCAGTTAATTTAAATTTTTTTCTTTTTCATTTTTTGTTTTTTTTTTCTCGCCTTCTGGTTAAATTTTTTTTTTAACTTTTACCTTTTTCTTTTTTAACTAGTTTATCTAATATATATATTTTTTCTTTTTTATATTTTTCTTATTTGTTTTCTTTTTTTTTTTTCTTTTTTCTTTTTTCTTTCTTTCTTTTTGAACATCTTTTTATCCCCTTTCTCACCCCTCATGATTTGGGATCTCTTCTAATTTGGTTAAAGCATATTTTCCTGGGGTTGTTGCCACCCTTTTCGTATTTTACTTGCTCCTTCATATACTCTTATCTGGACAAAATGACAAGACGGAAAAATTCAACACAAAAAAAAGAACAAGAGGCAGTACTGAAGGCTAGGGACCTAATCAATGCAGACATTGGTAATATGTCAGATCTAGAGTTCAGAATGACAATTCTCAAGGTTCTAGCCGGGCTCGAAAAAGGCATGGAAGATATTAGAGAAACCCTCTCGAGAGATATAAAAGCCCTTTCTGAGAAATAAAAGAACTAAAATCTAACCAAGTTGAAATCAAAAAAGCTATTAATGAGGTGCAATCAAAAATGGAGGCTCTCACTGCTAGGATAAATGAGGCAGAGGAAAGAATTAGTGATATAGAAGACCAAATGACAGAGAATAAAGCAGCTGAGCAAAAGAGGGACAAACAGCTACTGGACCACGAGGGGAGAATTCAAGAGATAAGTGACACCATAAGACGAAACAACATTAGAATAATTGGGATTCCAGAAGAAGAAGAAAGAGAGAGGGGAGCAGAAGATATACTGGAGAGAATTATTGGAGAGAATTTCCCCAATATGGCAAAGGGAATGAGCATCAAAATTCAGGAGGTTCAGAGAACGCCCCTCAAAATCAGTAAGAATAGGCCCACACCCCGTCACCTAATAGTAAAATTTACAAGTCTCAGTGACAAAGAGAAAATCCTGAAAGCAGTCCGGGAAAAGAAGTCTGTAACATACAATGGTAAACATATTAGATTAGCAGCAGACTTATCCACAGAGACCTGGCAGGCCAGAAAGAGCTGGCATGATATTTTCAGAGCACTAAACGAGAAAAACATGCAGCCAAGAATACTATATCCAGCTAGGCTATCATTGAAAATAGAAGGAGAGATTAAAAGCTTCCAGGACAAACAAAAACTGAAAGAATTTGCAAACACCAAACCAGCTCTATAGGAAATCTTGAAAGGGGTCCACTAAGCAAAGAGAGAGCCTACAAGTGGTAGATCAGAAAGGAACAGAGGCCATATACAGTAACAGTCACCTTACAGGCAATACAATGGCACTAAATTCATATCTCTCAATAGTTACCCTGAATGTGAATGGGCTAAATGCCCCTGTCAAAAGACACAAGGTATCAGAATGGATAAAAAAACAAAACCCATCTATATGTTGCCTCCAAGAAACTCATTTTAAACCCGAAGACACCTCCAGATTTAAAGTGAGGGGGTGGAAAAGAATTTACCATGCTAATGGACATCAGAAGAAAGCAGGAGTGGCAATCCTTATATCAGATCAATTAGATTTTAAGCCAAAGACTATAATAGAGATGAGGAAGGACACTATATCATACTCAAAGGGTCTGTCCAACAAGAAGATCTAACAATTTTAAATATCTATGCCCCCAACGTGGGAGCAGCCAACTATATAAACCAATTAATAACAAAATCAAAGAAACACATCAACAATAATACAATAATAGTAGGGGACTTTAACACTCCCCTCACTGAAATGGACAGATCATCCAAGCAAAAGATCAGCAAGGAAATAAAGGCCTTAAATGACACACTGGACCAGATGGACAGATATATTCAGAACATTTCATCCCAAAGCAACAGAATACACATTCTTCTCTGGTGCACATGGAACATTCTCCAGAATAGATCACATCCTCGGTCCTAATCAGGACTCAACCGGTATCAAAAGATTGGATCATTCCCTGCATATTTTCAGACCACAATGCTCTAAAGCTAGAACTCAACCACAAAAGGAAGTTTGGAAAGAACCCAAATACATGAGACTAAACAGCATCCTTCTAAAGGATGAATGGGTCAACGGGGAAATTAAAGAAGAATTGAAAAAATCATGGAAACAAATGATAATGAAAATACAACGGTTTCAAAATCTGTGGGACACAACAAAGGCAGTCCTGAGAGGAAAATATATAGCGGTACAAGCCTTTCTCAAGAAACAAGAAAGGTCTCAGGTACACAACCTAACCCTACACCTAAAGGAGCTGGAGAAGAACAAGAAAGAAACCCTAAGCCCAGCAGGAGAAGAGAAATCATAAAGATCAGAGCAGAAATCAATGAAATAGAAACCAAAAAAAACAATAGAACAAATCAACGAAACTAGGAGCTGGTTCTTTGAAAGAATTAATAAAATTGATAAACCCCTGGCCAGACTTATCAAAAAGAAAAGAGAAAGGACCCAAATAAATAAAATCATGAATGAAAGAGGAGAGATCACAACTAACACCAAAGAAATACAAACTATTATGAGAACATACTGTGAGCAACTCTACGCCAATAAATTTGACAATCTGGAAGAAATGGATGCATCCTAGAAACATATAAACTACCACAACTGAGCCAGGAAGAAATAGAAAGCCTGAAGACCCATAACCAGTAAGGAGATTGAAACAGTCATTAAAAATCTCCAAACAAACAAAAGCCCAGGGCCAGACGGCTTCCCGGGGGAATTCTACCAAACATTTAAAGAAGAACTAATTCCTAGTCTCCTGAAACTGTTCCAAAAAATAGAAATGGAAGGAAAACTTCCAAACTAATTTTATGAGGCCAGCATCACCTTGATCCCAAAACCAGACAAGGATCCCATCAAAAAAGAGAGCTATAGACCAATATCCTTGATGAACACAGATGCGAAAATACTCAACAAAATACTAGCCAATAGGATTCAACAGTACATTAAAAGGACTATTCACCATGACCAAGTGGGATTTATTCCAGGGCTGCAAGGTTGGTTCAACATCCGCAAATCAGTCAGTGTGATACAACACATCAATAAAAGAAAGAACAAGAACCATATGATACTCTCAATAGATGCTGAAAGAGCATTTGACAAAGTACAGCATCCTTTCCTGATCAAAACTCTTCAAAGTGTAGGGATAGAGGGCACATACCTCAATATCATCAAAGCCATCTATGAAAAACCCACCGCAAATATCATTCTCAATGGAGAAAAACTGAAAGCTTTTCCGCTAATGTCAGGAACACGGCAGGGATGTCCATTATCACCACTGCTATTCAACATAGTACTAGAGGTCCTAGCCTCAGCAATCAGACAACAAAAGGAAATTAAAAGCATCCAAATCGGCAAAAAAGAAGTCAAATTATCACTCTTTGCTGATGATATAATACTATATGTGAAAACCCAAAAGACTCCACTCCAAAACTGCTAGAACCTATACAGGAATTCAGTAAAGTGTCAGGATATAAAATCAATGCACAGAAATCAGTTGCATTTCTCTACACCAACAGCAAGACAGAAGAAAGAGAAATTAAGGAGTCAATCCCATTTACAATTGCACCCCAAACCATAAGATACCTAGGAATAAACCTAACCAAAGAGGCACAGAATCTATACTCAGAAAACTATAAAGTACTCATGAAAGAAATTGAGGAAGACACAAAGAAATGGAAAAATGTTCCATGCTCCTGGATTGGAAGAATAAATATTGTGAAAATGTCTATGCTACCTAAAGCAATCTACACATTTAATGCAATTCCTATCAAAGTACCATCCATCTTTTTCAAAGAAATGGAACAAATAATTCTAAATTTATATGGAACCAGAAAAGACCTCTAATAGCCAAAGGAATATTGAAAAAGAAAGCCAACGTTGGTGGCATCACAATTCCGGACTTCAAGCTCTATTACAAAGCTGTCATCATCAAGACAGCATGGTACTGGCACAAAAACAGACACATAGATCAATGGAACAGAATAGAGAGCCCAGAAATAGACCCTCAACTCTACAGTCAACTAATCTTCGACAAAGCAGGAAAGAATGTCCAATGGAAAAAAGACAGCCTCTTCAATAAATGGTGCTGGGAAAATTGGACAGCCACATGCAGAAAAATGAAATTGGACCATTTCCTTACACCACACACAAAAATAGACTCAAAATGGATGAAGGACCTCAATGTGCGAAAGGAATCCATCAAAATCCTTGAGGAGAACACAGGCAGCAACCTCTTCGACCTCAGCCGCAGCAACATCTTCCTAGGAACAACGCCAAAGGCAAGGGAAGCAAGGGCAAAAATGAACTATTGGGATTTCATCAAGATCAAAAGCTTTTGCACAGCAAAGGAAACAGTTAACAAAATCAAAAGACAACTGACAGAATGGGAGAAGATATTTGCAAACGACATATCAGATAAAGGACTAGTGTCCAGAATCTATAAAGAACTTAGCAAACTCAACACCCAAAGAACAAATAATCCAATCAAGAAATGGGCAGAGGACATGAACAGACATTTCTGCAAAGAAGACATCCAGATGGCCAACAGACACATGAAAAAGTGCTCCATATCACTCAGCATCACGGAAATACAAATCAAAACCACAATGAGATACCACCTCACACCAGTCAGAATGGCTAAAATCAACAAGTCAGGAAATGACAGATGCTGGCGAGGATGCGGAGAAAGGGGAACCCTCCTACACTGTTGGTGGGAATGCAAGCTGGTGCAGCCACTCTGGAAAACAGCATGGAGGTTCCTCAAAATGTTGAAAATAGAACTGCCCTATGACCCAGCAATTGCACTACTGGGTATTTACCCTAAAGATACAAATGTAGTGATCCAAAGGGGCATGTGCACCGGAATGTTTATAGCAGCAATGTCCACAATAGCCAAACTATGGAAAGAACCTAGATGTCCATCAACAGATGAATGGATCAAGAAGATGTGGTATATATACACAATGGAATACTATGCAGCCATCAAAAGAAATGAAATCTTGCCATTTGCGACAACATGGATGGAACTAGAGCGTATCATGCTTAGTGAAATAAGTCAAGCAGAGAAAGACAACTATCATATGATCTCCCTGATATGAGGAAGTGGTGATGCAACATGGGGGCTTAAGTGGGTAGGAGAAGAATAAATGAAACAACATGGGATTGGGAGGGAGACAAACCATAAGTGACTCTTAATCTCACAAAACAAACTGAGGGTTGCTGGGGGGAGGGGTTTTGGGAGAAGGGGGTGGGATTATGGACATTGGGGAGGGTATGTGCTTTGGTGAGTGCTGTGAAGTGTGTAAACCTGGTGATTCACAGACCTGTACCCCTGGGGATAAAAACATATGTTTATAAAAAATAAAAAAAAATAACAACAACAAAAAAAAAGAATTGATGAATGAGAGTACAAAATACTAATAGGGTATCAATGACCCCAGAAGAGAGAGATCTGAAAGCAGGGGGAGAAGAAAGGAGAAAAACAATCATATATATGTGTGTGTGTGTGTGTGTATACATATATTTATATATGGGATGTATGATTGTAAAGATGAAAATTAAAATGATTTAAAAAAGGAATTGATAAGAAGTTGTTTGAAAAAAGGCAATAAAATAGAAAGAATGTGATCAGGCTGGAGACTATAACAAAGTCATGTGCCAGAATTAGGGTATATTTTGATCTGTTAGAGAAAACTGTATACCAAAATTTTAAAGAAAGAAAAACCTAGATGTCTACAAAAATAAGGTTAAATACAATGAAGGGATAGACTATGACTGTAACAATGAAAAATTAAAAAGATTTTTAAAAAGGTATGATAAGATAAAATAGTTTAAAAATGTTAAAATAGAAGAGGAAAAAATAAAAATAGAAGAAAAAAACCAAAATAAAATAAATTAATTTGAAGGACTGAAGAATCATGGGAAAAAAAGCCATGCATTCTATGTGCTGTATTCCCATAACTCTGAAGTTTTGCACTTTTCATTGATCTATGAACTTGGTCTTGGCTTGCTGTTCCTGTTGATCTTCTGGGGGAAGGGTCTATTTTAGTGAGTCTCAAATGTCTTTGCCTGAGGTGGACTTGTATCACCTTTGCCAGGGATCAGGCTGAGTAATCTGTTTGGTTCGCTCTTGGCATCTTTTGTTCTCTGAATGCTTTCCATACAGCTTTGGAGGACAGGAATGAAGATGGAGGCTTCCCAATCTTCAGCCCTGTAGAAGCCAAGAGCTCAGGGCCCCACTCCTCAGTGCACCCTCAGAAAATGCAATCACTTCCATCTCCCTGGTCTTCAGCTGTGCTTTGTGCCGATGTGGCCTGTGACTGAACATTTCTATCTCTGGAACACAGCCCCATTTGGAGTCTCCAAACCCAGCAGATTCCTGCTGCATACTCCTGTGCTGCACCTCCCAGAGGAGGATGGGGGGTATCCCCATATCTTCAGCTTGTAGGTTTCCTGCTCGAAGAGTGGTGGCCTGACTGTGACTCAGCTCACAGTTTAAGGTAACTCTGAGCTGAGAGCCCCCTCCTCAGCTCTGTCTCTAGAGTCAGCTTCCCCACTCCAATACCTAGTAGCTCTGACACTCTCAGATACCCCTGGTTTTCTGTGACCCCACAGGTTCTGAGACCCCAGTGTCTCAGTGTGGGCTCCACCCCCTGCTTAGCCTCTGGAACAACATCCTTTAGTGGAGCAGACTTCTAAAATTTTGACTTTTGTGCTCTGCTGCTCTACCACTTGCTGGGAGCCCGCCCTTCACCCCACAGTCTATCTTCCTGTATATCATATCAGATTCACTTCTCTATACATCCTACATTCCAGAAAGTGGTTGCTTTTCTGTTACTAGAATTGCTACTATTTTTATCTTTGATATCTTGTTGAGTTTGCAGGTGTTCAGGATGGTTTGATAACTATTTAGCTGAATTCCTAGGACCTGATAATATTTAGGTTTCCTAATCCTCTGCCATCTTGCTCCTCCCTATGGCTATTGCTTTTTGAGAACACCAAAAATATGAGTGGCTTTATATTCCATCAGTTGAGTGCAAACAAAAACCATAAGGCCAGGAACTATTCCAGGTATGGCAGAGGGGGAGAGGACAACAAAGGAGACAAAGCCTTGATTTAGTGCTATCTGGAACCTGCCTGTCTGGTTTAGAATATTGGTTCATCATGTTATCTCTGGCAAATTGTTTAAACACTCTGTACCTCGGTTTCATCATCTCTAAAATGAGGTTAAAGATAGTAACTACAGCTCCAATAATGTGACTGTTGAATGTGGTATGGTAAAGATGATACAGCCAAGGGAAAGGGGCTTGGAAGGAAGAAGTTTATGAGACTCACAGGTCCCAAAGAGGGGTCATATGGAAAGTGCCAGGTCTTGGTCAGGTGGCAAAAAATAGGGGGGAAGGGAAAATCTGCACCAGGGCTTTTCTTGGAGTTTCCACAGAAAAGGTAAGGAAGGGTAGGGTACACAGTTTAGTATTGGCCAGTTTGAATAATTCTCATGGGCTTCAGGCTAAAGGGGTGGTTTCATGTGGCCTGTTATCTAGCCCTGAGGTAATTTCAGGCAGGGAAATATAAGCTTGCTATATATGAGATAAAGAGGTGGTTGGAGCTACAGACTCAGGATTGGCTGGTTTGCATGTAGGAGATTTGCTCCCAGACAAACTTTTTACTATCTCTAAGAATTGGCTAGTCCTGGGAGGGCATCTCTCTCCAGTTCTGTGAGGTAACCAAATACCAGAGCATCAGACATACAGAAAATATAGTTAATATAATTGGACATATAATCAATGGATGTCAAATAGACACAGACTGAATCTAATAAAGCACATAATACCTACCTTATTGTGACATTTGATGATTTAATATGTAAGTAGTTCACCAGCTTAACCTGGTCTTACGTCCTCAGTCTAATTGCTTGAGAGACTGAGGTGGAGGAGGCTGCACAGCTAGCTTGGACATAGGTAGATAGGGCCCAGAGTATGTAGGAGAATTTGGGAAGCAACTGGAAGATTTTAAAAATGTCCATGGTGAGTGGCATGTTGGAATTGTACACAATAGTTAAGCTAAAATAATTTATATACATGATTTTCAAATAGATACTTTGATAAAATATAGTCAAACTGTATAGCATCAATTGGACTACAAGTTATTTACAGAATTTGAACTGAACATTATTGATACCCCAGAAGAAGAAAAACAGGGTGTTAAAGTAAATATACTGTTAAGAGATGTATTTTCTTTTATAAAGTTAGAGATCAGCAGTTACTTTAGTTGATGCATGCTTGAGACAGTGTCTAGACTGAAGGTGATCTGAACTTTGTGATACCATGGGTATAACACTGTGAGGGACAGGTTTTGCCATCTCTTCTGTCATGTTTGAACTAGAGTTAAATGGTGGGAGTATTGGTCTTGGATCTATAAGACCCAGACATAGATTTGTCTCTGTCATTTCCTAGGTATGTGACTTTGAAGTATTCCCATCTGTAAATGGGAGCAACACTAATTTAATAGAATGGTCATGAGTTTCAGTGAGAAAATATTTTTGAAAATATTTCCAGTGGGAATTCATTCTCACTATCCTAGCTTCTGTTTCCAGTCATAGTATCTGTCATATAGACATTCCCTGCTTTTTTAGAGTTCATGGAGAAGGTAGACAGTTCATTCCTGATGCTAATGGGGATTCAAGTCTTAGACTCTTTTATTGTGAATGAAAATGGATGAATTCAGGCTTTGCATTCTATTTGAAGTTATTCCTCTAAGCCTTTTTCTAAGCACTAAAATCAGGATAATAATATCAACTGCATGGCTTGTCATGATAACTAAATCAAATTAAGCATGTAGAACCCTTAGTTCAGTACCTGACACATAATAGTCACTCAATAAATGGTTGTTATTAGTCTCGTTTCAGGTATATATGAAGGAGTTTCATCTATACTTTTGGGATTCAGATACAAGCTAATCCATGGGTCATTAGCTCACTCAGTGAGGGAAAAAAAAGTAGTAGGAGTTAACTAAAATTACAATGTAATTATTGGACAAAAGATTAGTTACAAAAGGACACATGAAGCTTCTAGCTTTCCACAGGCTTTGTTACAGCTCACCGTGTTTCTTTGAGAAAATATAATTCTCTAATAGAAACCTATTTTCTTCATAATTAAAGCCTCAAATTCCTTACATTTCTGGACTGGCAATGAACTTTGATTGTTAATACCAGCAACTTACAGTAATATCAGGTCAATAAGGAAACTATTATTTCACTTAGGTGGAAATTACTTAAGAAAGAAATACTAATAATTGTTTAAGTAACAATTATATAAGTAACAGCCATCTATTATTTACTGGGCATTAGATTCTCTTAGGAGATAGAACAGTCAATAGGAACCAATATTTACCATGAAAAAGTGTATTTAAAACAATTAGACTACTCTGGCACTTAGGAGTTCAAAAACTATTAATTTCTTCTTCTCTCAAGGAATTTGTAAGTGGTATAGAGAAAGAAGACATACAGAAAGTAAAAATTTAGTACAACAAAGGATTTAAAGAAAAAAAGTCTTATCATTTGAGTAGTACCTACAGCAAATGTTGCAGAAATTCCATTGGTTTTTCAAATAATGCTTCTAGAGGGAGGGGGTTTTAATGTACCACGGAAATTGTGAGATAAAGCCCATTAATTAGCATAAACTTGAAGCCAAATAGCAGGAAAAACATGTTCCAGGACATTGCAGATCAAATCATATTTCTATAAAAAGAAACTGCTGGATGTTCAGCTGACAGATCATCAACCATAAAAGGATACTTTAATGGATTTTAACCATTATCTCAACACAAAATCACAGAGGCAAGTTTATGTGCATTGTTAATCACATGTTGTGAACCTGTTTTTTTTTTTTTTAAAGTAGCAGAAGCATCAGATGAGATGTTTCTCTTATACCAATTTTAAAATTGCAATATTTGATTTTTGAGAATCACAGAAAAAATAGTTCTTTAGGGCAATCTTTCTCATTGGAGAAATAGAATGGTATAACAGGAAGAGCTCTCTGAACAGCGTGAGTGCTTTATAAAAATACTGAAATCCTTGCTTTTGCTAATATTTAAATTCTAGAAGAAAGCATGTCCCAATCTAGAGGATTCATCTGTATATATTTGTGTAGGACATGTGTGTGCGTATATTTTAAACCAGCATCGTTTTTTTTCATTTTAAGTTATTCTTATGATCCAGTTGTTTCTTGAGCTATTTTAAATGATCTGATCTTTGAAAATATTGAAAAAATGATCCATCTTCCAGACTTGTTAAAGTTTTAAGAAAACAAGGATGTTCATTAAGGTAAATGGCTACAAACAAGTACCAATAGTTTTCTGATATATCACATTCTTATAAAGAAAATATAAAGGGAAACATTGCATTTACTTCTACAGCTGTATAGCATTTAATATCTGGAAAACTCTTTTTTTTTTTTTTAAGACTTTATTTATTTATTTGACACACAGAGAGAGATCACAAGTAGGCAGGAAGGCAGGCAGAGATAGAGGGGGAAGCAGGCTCCCTGCTGAGCAGAGAGCCTGATGTGAGGCTTGATCCCAGGGCCCTGAAATCATGACCTGAGCCAAAGGCAGAGGCTTAACCCACTGGGCCACCCAGGGACCCGTATCTGGAAAATTCTTAAGAAATGTACAGAAACTAGATGAATAAAATTAAAACATATAGAATGGCATGACAAAAAGATTTGAGAACCTTCTGTCTATGCAGCCATCAAAAGACAGAAGATTTGAATAAATGGACAGACATGCCTTAGGAAAAGTAGGCTTAATTTTTTTGAAGAGGTCAACCTGGTTTAAATTTATGCTATACACAAGGTGGTCATCAGCCAAAATCCTGATGTGTTGTGGGGACGTGTGGTGGAACTTGACAAAATGTTAATCTTAACAGAGTTAAGACTCTACTTTCAGTTGGAAGAATAAATGTGCAGGTATAGCTGAAAGGGTTCTAAAAAACACAAAATACTAAAAAGGAACACTGCCTAACCAGATATTATGTATCATAAAGCTGATGAAATTGAAATAATATGAAATGAGAAATAGATGGTTAAGAAACAAATGAACACCCATCCTTAGACTCTTTTCTGTATAGGGATTTAGCATTTGAGAAAGAGTCTTAAACCAGTGAGGAAAAAATGCATTAGTGAATAAATGTTTAATATGTAACCATTTGGGAAACTATAAAACTAGTAGAAGAAAGTATGGGTAGATTTTAAAGATGATATTGGCATAGAGAAGCTCTTCTAAATATGATATGAAAGCCAGGAACAATAAAAGAAGAAGATTGATGAATTTAACTATAAAAATTAAATGCTTCTGTATGGAATGAACACTCTGAGTGAGATTGAAAGACAAATGGCCAGTACACAGAAGTATTTTACATGGGCACGAGACAGAGGTCTACTATCCTTAATATACAAAAATCTTAGAAATTGATAAGAATATGTGCAAAACACAAAAATATAGTATATCCCAGAAACTTCGTTCAAGAAAATTAGTGGCAGACTAGGATCAGAGGAGGATAACTGACATTAAACCTGAAATAAAAGTACAGAAATGAATTTTTACTAATGGAATAATAAAATGTTTTCCTTACAGTGGGAAGTATTTCTAACTTCACTACAATAGTTATAGAAATATTTGTCATATACTGAATGTGATTCTAATCTTCACTGAAGATCTTTTAAAATAAAGGTTTTTTAAAATGTATATACTGGCTCACATAATTGGAAAGTCTAGAAGGTGTACAAGTTTTAGGCATGGTTGGATTCAGGGGCGCAAACTGTTGTTAGGACCCAAGACTCCATCTGTTGGCTCTGCTTCCCCTGCACTGGCTCAGTGTCGAGGTCAGCCTGTTGGTTCTAGCTTTTCATCTTCCAAATTAAGCAACTGCAGTAAAGAAAGTTTCTCTTCCTCCACAGTTCAGTTGAATACCACTGCAGTGACTAATCCTCAACCAGTTGCTAGAAATAAGGAGATGGACTGTGCTGGTTGATCAGGTCTGACATGTAAATGTCATTTAAATGCCATGAAATTTAGGCTGGATTAGACCATTTGAACCACGTGGACTAAAAATAAGACAGGTATCTCCAAGAAACATCAAAAAGTTGTTATAAGGAGATGGAATGGAAGCTAGGCAAAAATTTAGAGTTTACTTTGAGATAAAGATTCATATGCAGTTGTAAGAAATAGAGATCTTTTAACCCAATTTTCCCTAATGGTCACATTTTGCAAAATTATAGGATAATATCTCAATCAAGATACTGAAATTAGTGTAGTCAAAATACAGACTGTTTCCATCAGCATAGGGATCCCTTAGGTTGCCATCCTATAACCACACCCACTTCACTCCTGCCCTTCTACCATGCTAAACCCTGGTAACCACTAATCTGTTCTCCATTTCTATAAATTTGTCATTTCAAGAATGTTATGTAAATGAAATCCTACCCTTCGTAACCTTTTGGGATTGGCTTTTTTTTTACTCAGCACAGTTCTCTAGTTGATTTAGGTTTTTACGTGTATCAGTATTCTTTTTATAGCTGAGTAGTGTTCCATGGTATGGATATGCTGCAGTTTGTTTAACTGGTCACCTGTTGAAGAACACCTGGGTTGTTGCCAATGTTTGGCTATTGTACATAAAGTTGTTATGAACATTAGTATACAGGTTTTATATGAGTTCAGATTTTCATTTCTTTAGGGTAAATGCCCAGAAGTAAAATAAATGTGGTTTTAAAATGAAGATTATTCCATATTAAAGAACTACTTTAAAGTTTAAACATTTTTTTCAATGGTGTCCTTCAGAAGAAGGGCTGATTATGAAAACAGAGGTAAGTAAGCAAAGAGAAAGTTTGTTAGCTAGAGTTTCAGAAATGGAGTGGATGAACAAATAGTTAAAAAGACAGTGGATCATCAAAAATACAGTGGATCATCATAATAATTCCTTAGGTTGATAAGCAAGGACAATTTCAAGCAAAATTCCATAAAGCATTAAGATATCTTTGGAAGTTTGACATATGGCGAATGCCATCTGAACCATCTCAGGACTTTGACTGTATTATTTAAGTGGTAGTTATATGAATGAGTTTGAAATTTTTTCTTTAATAATTATATGCTTCTTCTAAATGCAATAGTTTTAAAATTATTAAAACAAAATCACGCAGGAATTCTTTTAAATAGAAGTATGACTTGGGTCCCTGGGTGGCTCAGTGGGTTAAGCCTCTGCCTTCACTCAGGTCATGATCTCAGGGTCCTGGGATCAAGCCCGGAGTCGGGCTCTCTGCTCAGCAGGGAGCCTGCTTCCCCCTTCTCTCTATGCCTGTCTCTCTGCCTATCTATGATCTCTGTCAAATAAATAAATAAAATATTTTAAAAAAAAGAAGTATGACTTAAACTTATATATATATATATACACACACACACATATATATATATATATAATTTTATTTATTTGTCAGACATATACAGAGGGCATAAAACAGGGGGAGTGGCAGGCAGAGGGAGATGCAAACTCCCCACAGAACAGGGAGCCCAATGTGGGACTTGATCCCAGAATCCTAGGATCATGACCTGAGCCAAAGGCAGACACTTAACTGACTGAGCCACACAGGTGTCCCAAGATTTTATATTTTAAAAATCTTTTTTTGCCCTATTTCAGTTTTCCTGTAGAAAAGGGTAGATACTGAAGATACTTGCAATCTTAGAATGTTTTTGAAAAGAAATTTATTATAGTAAATTAGAAAACTTACACCCTAGCAGTTGAATCACATCAACATTTTAGACATAGAATTTTAAAGCACATTTTTATTTGAGCCCAACACGTTCCTAATACAACCTGGCTAAGATGACTGACAAACTGTATGTAATGTGCATTCACTTCTATAAAACATTTTTATTACAGGATCTCATACACTTCAGAAACAGAGTTGAAAGTTATAACAATGTCAGAATCTGAATGATACCCATAGCAGTATTATTATAATTTAATATTCATTGAGTGCCAGCAGTGAGCTAGACTTTCTATAAAACACTGCATGAGAGCTGGTTCCTGTCCTCTAGACAACCACCCTGTATATGTATATATTGAGGCCTTTTGTTTCTTTATAAAAGCAAAGCACAAAAGTTTTCATTTGGAATGTATGAAATAATTCTGAATAAATGAAAGCTCAAAATGTAGAATAACTATAGCACCATGCCTTACATACCATAGTTAGTGAATAATTATTATTTATCTAAACATGGGCCACTAATTTAAACTTAAAATTTCATCAATCAGTTCACATCATTCATTTTATAATATTTATTAAATCCTCACCAAATGCAAAGCCAAGTGGAGAAAAGAGGTGAAGGTAGGAAAGCGTGTGATGTTTGGGGCGAGGCATATTGACTGACAGGACTGCACAGAAGCCATGAAGCAGAAGTTATTACATAGGATGATTTTGGCTACAAGTAACAGAAAATTGGACTAATAGTGGTCTAAGTAAATAGGTTTTTTTTTTTTTTTTTTTCCCCTCTCACATAGCAAGAAGCAAGGTGATGGGTGATTGCTGGTCTTGTTTCCATTGTTGTTTTCACTAGCAAGCATATAGACTCTAGATTTTCATTCTGTTTTTCTTCATCTGCTGGCTCTCTCCTCCTCTGCTTGATGTTCCCTGATTTTTAATATGGCTACCACAGCACCAAGTGTCATTTCCATATGGGAGGAAGAGGCAAGGGGTGCCTAGGTGGCTCAGTTGGTTAAGTGTCTGACCCTTGATTTCAGTTCGGGTCATGATCTCGGAGTCCTGATTTTGAGCCTCACATCAGGCTCCATGCTCAGCAGGAAGTCTGCTTGTCCCTCTCCCTCTGCTCCTCCCTAGCTCATTTTCTCTCTCTCACTCTCACTCAAATAAATAAATAAAATATTTTTAAAAAGGAAGAAGAGGCAAGAGAAGTTTCCAGCCACATCTGTTCCCTTTATCAGGAAATGCAATCACTCCTAGTTGCAAAAGTAGGTGCAAGAATGACTTTCTGGCAAAGGGAAACATTGTGATTTTTGTCCTAGAATGATTGTAAGGAGCACATGCAGACTGGACTTCTACCAGTAGAAATAAGGCATATTGGCAGTTTGAAGTCAGTCTACAGTATTCCACATAGGAGGAGGAAAATGAAGTTGGTGGCAAAATCTCAGAGGTCTCTAGGCAAGTTTAAGAGGTTAGGCTTTCTCAACAAATACCTAGTATTTGATAGGAGTCTCCTATAAATTGATTAGGTGCTTGACTGTCATAAACCTTGGAACATTGCTAGGATTTTATGTTTTATTGTGATTGAGAATTTTCTTGGTATCCCAGTTTTATCTCCTAGAAAAAAATGCTTGCCAAATAGGCCTTACAGAAGGAGAGTTTTGCAACCTATTTAGCAAAATAAGCAGGAGAATATAACAAAAGATGCATCTATCATTGATCCACCAGAAGCCAGATTTATCCTGGAGCAGCCTATATGGTCTCAGAATTCCATAGAGATATGGGGTCCCCTAAAACCTGACAGTGATAAGTGCCTGGCAGGCTGTTTTTCCTCCAACGTGTGGATAGCCTGCCCTTAAGAGGTTTTGTGAATACTCTCTCAACACATTCATTCTCAGTACCTTTTGTCTAAATATTACGTGAAAATAACAATGGGATGCTTCTGGAATGTTATCTGTATACAAAGAATTTGCCAGCGTATATACTTTACTTACCATTAAATCCCAATAATTTTTGACCTTATACAGCAGATACGAGGAGTTTTAAGAGACCACGATTTATGTAATTCTGGCAAAATACTTTGAAGTGTTACAAAGAAAATCTGAGAGTTGTGCCAGGTATTTTCCTATTTAGTGAATTTGTATGTGTATGGTCTAGGAATGACAGATTTAGGGGTGAGGTGGTTTCTAACTTTTTCAGTATCACTTGGTGCTGATTTTTAGTGATTATGTAAATTAGCTGAAACTTTGACCTTTTGGAGAATCAGTTCCTTTTTTGTTGTTCATTTTAAAAAGTTTGTAATAGGTTCTAGGTCTTTGTAGGAAATGTGACCACTGTTAGCATTGCTTTTTAAAAGCTAAAATCCATATTGGTTTCCTTATTTATGAATGAAAGGATACAAGAATATTCAGAGACTTGTGCAGGGAAAAGGTGGGGGAGAGATCATTATATCTTAACTCATTTCTATTATACCCTGTTCCTTTCCTGTGGGAAGATATGAAAATGTGATGTTTCATTAAGACAGGTTAACCAGGAAGCAGAGTCCCAATGGCCATTTCATATCTAGAAGCAAAATTACGTAACTGTTGCTAAGACAGATTTAATCAGCAGGAACCAAGACTTGAGGCAATGACAGATAAACAGAGATATAAGTTCTGGTGACAATGTAATCAAAAACATCTGGTGATGTCTAAACGACCTTAAAAGGCCATCTAGAAGCATTTTGCTAGGATTCCTGTACTGTCAGCCTAACAGAGGTTATGCTCCGTCCATTGGAAATTAGGAACTTTGATAGTTTGGGGCAAGCTAATGCAGCAAAAGTCCAGACTACATTTTTGGACCAAATGTAGAAGGATGTGGCTATAAAGACTGTAGCTCTAGATGTGTTCTGTTGGTCAGCTCAAAACCCCTGCATATCTAGGTTGTGTGTATAACTTTATTTCTTTTATTAAGATCTTTAGTATTACACACACATACATATATAATTACCTTTTTATCTCTAATAAAGCAGTTTATAGTTTGCTCCTTTCAGTTTTCTATGGATTGGTTAAAATTTTAAACATAGATGTGTTTCTATGAATAATGAACTAGTGAGGACTGTAGCTGGTGGTTTAGAGAATAGCTCCATTTGGTGATACTTCCTACATGTGTTTGGCTGGGCTAAATAAGCTACTTCTGTTTTGAAGAACACTGGATTGTTTATGAAGGGTGTTGGCACATTAGAATTATATAACAAACCTAACAAGAATTTTCAAACCATCTTTGTATTTAAGTAGGTAAATGTCAAAACCTTGCACAAAGATCGGTGCTTTGTGGGAAGAGTGGTGTAAAGAGCCTTCTTAGGAATAAAGTGTTAGAGGAAATTTGCTCTCCACAATTCATGTGTTGTGTACAGTTAAGGAGGAGAAATACCTTGCTTATAGATGGAAGACACTTATATCAGGATTTCATAATGTGCTGGAGGATACTGATGGACCTTCTATCTGGAATGATGAATGGGAACTGTATGTGGAGAGAAAAAATTAACATGAGTTATGGGATTCTCCACATTGCTTGACATAACATGTTCTAACTTGGAGCTTGTCTGCCTTCAAATATCTCTTAAGTTGCAAATCTATCTATAAATGAGCCCATGTATTTTAGATGACTGGTTATAGGGATATCGCATACCATTTTCATTATCTTATATGTCTAATTTAGCAGGAGTAAAGTGATTTTTTAAATTTTATTTATTTATTTATTTTTTTTTGTGATGGGATTAACATTTGGAGTCTTTGTCAGTCACCCAGGGGCAGGAATTCTGTAGTTGCTTGAGCACATAGTACTCTGTCCTATTTGAGGGGAGTTAGGCTTGGCAGCCAGATACAAAAAGGAAAACAAACATTAGATCTGGATTCACTTCTGATTACAATCTGCCAGTTAATGTTGTGTCGATAGAGGTAGCTGAAAACGTGTGTGTGTGTGCGCGTGTAGATTTAGGGATAGTTTTGGCTACCACAGGTGGCTTCTTGTTTTGTTGGGCTTGCTGAATCTCCTTATAGAAAAGAGCCATGTCCTGTTTATCAGGTTTCTTTAAAAATCCTTTTCTTCTCAGTGCCCAAAACACATTAGCTATTATTCTCTGTGTGTCAACATGCCTTCTTTCTTGAGCATAGCAAATAAGGCAGCCTCCCTTCAAATGTAATCCAACCCCTTAAGGGCAAATTTTTTTGTCATCATTTATGTGGGTAATTACAGGTATTCCTGCTATAATTTACAAAATTATAGGAAGTTTAATTTTCTTAGTTGTGGGTTTTCATCACAGAAAGTTGTCTGACTAGTTCCAATGCTTCACTCTGAAATCCATTGTAATATATTAATTTTTTACTTTAAATTGCAGTTCTACTGTTCTATACAACCACGGTGGGTGGGAGTCGATGGTAGATGAAGTAGATGAGTTTAAACTAAAAAGAAGCAATGAGGGTCTTTCAGGAAATTCTGATTTTATAGAGTCTAGCCAAAGTGTTTTGGTTTTGATTGACTGATATTTTGCTACTGAGATTCAGCAACTGATGAGCAGTTTTACCACAGTCCTTGAAAGCTTGCACTGTGAGAGTAAATAATTGCTATTTCTCCTTATTTCTTCCCAGTGTGTTAGTTTACAAACAGAAAGTTTCTGTCAAAAGCAATTAAAATATAAGTAAAGTAAGAAGTGGTAAATTTTAATTCTACTTTATTCCAGAAATCAGATTTCTCTTAAAATAACATTATATATTTCTTCTCTGAAATAATTCATACACTTTGTTGCCAGAATGTCTTCTATATACAAGAGGTTAAAATATGGGTGCCTGGGTGGCTCAGTTGGTTAAGCATCTGCCTTTGGCTCAGGTCATGATCCCAGGGTCCTGGGATCAAGCCCTGCATTGGGCTCCCTGCCTGCTCAGAGGGGAGCCTGCTTCTCCCTCTCCCACTCCCTCTCCCTGCTGTGCTCTCTCACTCTCTATGTCAAATAAATAAAAATAAATTCTTAAAGAAAAAGAGTTAAAATAAATCATTAGATAGTTTTAAGGAAGTCAAAGTACAGTTGAATGTACTATTTCAGAGAGTCTAAGTGCAAACTTCGTGTGGGTGTATGTGTTTAAATTTCTCCTTGGTTATTTTGCATAACAATAATCAGTCATTGGCAATACATTTTTTGAGTAGACATGGCCAACGTACATAAGAAGATATAGGGTAAAGTTGACAAGAAAAAAAAATATATATATACTTTTGGCAAAACCAAGAGTTGGACACTTGAGGAATATATTTTTTAATTAAAAACAAAAAACAAAAAAACCAAAGTCTCTCTCTGGCACAAGGATGAATGAGCTGTATCTCCAAAGTGACCCAAAGAAAAAGAAGGGAGGTTTTTATTGTTATGACTGTTCTTAGGAAGAAATCTTCAGAATTACATAAAACAGGACCCAACATTTAATAAGCAAAATATTTACATTCTCTCTGCCTAAAACTTTCCTGTAGGAGATGAGGGAATGTGTAACATGAGGGCCATTTATGTCTGTGAGAAGCGTTTGTCCTAAGGGCTTTTTGCCTGTTTAGTTCACTGTGTGTTCTAGTAACATTTCTTATCTTCTAGCACATTGAGGTAAAACTTTCTGTATGATAGCTTTGTGGCTTGAAAGTACAATGAATTTTTTTTTTTAAACCAATAGTATATTCTTAAAACACTGAACTAACATGTAAGATAATACATAACTAATTAATACAATTTGTCTGGTTAATGATTTTAAGGGAATAATGTTAAGTTGAAAAGGTAATGCATGCCCCTTGCAGTTAACTTGGAAGAGAGAGAAAGGCATGGAGAAACAATGGCTATGCCAGTTTTCATACCCCTTATTTCCCCAAATTAAGCTAAAAGGGGATCAAAGCATCCATATGCTGATTTAGTATCTTGATTGAGGTTCTCTCTCCCAGGAGGAGTCCATTAGATTTCCACACCCAAACAGGAAGAGTCCTGGTGTTAAATCCATCTGGGGTTATTTTGCTGGCATTTTTCCTGCTGTACCCCTGCGGCTCTGTAAACTGATCATCTCTCTTCAGATGACCACCCTTCCTTGACACTGCGGGAGAGTGTTAATCTTTCTGGCCTTGTTCACGGCATGAGCACATGAGGTAGCTGAGTGTTACTTTCAATCCAGGTTGCTTTTCCTTGGAGTCCCGGGTTTACAGTTCCTAGCACCCAGCAACCTGACTCCCTGTATCAATTTTCTTTGAAAGTACTGTAGCTCCCACAAGTCCTGGCCCAAGATTGGTATACTGTCTGCCCAGTATGGCGTATAACCTACCCATGTTTTCTACCCTGGGAAGTTCACTTAGCTGTCAGAAGTCTTTCTTTATGAGCTTTCAAAGTACACATGAGTTCCTAAGGTCACTCATCCCTCATGAGCTACCCTCTGGTATTTGTTTCACAAGGGAAGAGAGAAAAATCAAGTCACAGACAGAAGAATAAGTGTGGCATCATTTTTTTTTAAAGATTTATTTAATTGAGAGAGAGAGAATGAGAGAGAATAAGCAGGAATGGTGGGAAGGGCAGAAGGAGAGGGAGAGAGAATCTTCAAACAGACCCCTGCTGAGCATGGAGCCTGATGTGGGGCTTGATCCCAGGACCCTGGGATCATGACTTGAGCCAAAATCAAAAGTTGCATGTTTAATGGACTGGGCCACCCAGGCATCTTTCCAAAGAAGAAAAATAGCCAAATAATACAATGTAATCCCAAAGAAAAGTAGTATATTGTGAACAACCTACTTAGTGAACAGAACATAAGACTAGTGTCAGAGACTTGAGTTCAGATCCTGATTCTCCTCCTTTTGGCTATATGATTTTGCTCAACTAATTTAAAGTTTCAAATTATTTAAAACTTTCTGTGCCTCAACTTCTTCATCTGCAAAATGGGGGTAATCATATCTCCTTCACAGGGTGGCTATGAGGATAAAATAAGATAGCGTTTATTTAAGAACCTAAATAACAATAGGCAACAAATACAAGGTAGCTATTGCACTATTTTCTATAAAGGCAAACTAATTCTTCAACTTTTTTTAATAGGGTGTAAATTTATGCCATGAATGTTGCCATTTAATAAAGCACATACTTTTGTTTTTAAAAGTCCTTTCTGTTAAAAGAAAAAAATGCCCAAAGGAAAACAACTAAATACAAGTTTCTGCTGTGATACTAACTCTTGCCAAATATCATTGCACAACTGTTGGTTTGCAACATTGCATTGGCTTAAAAAAAAGAAATGCAATATTTGTTAAAGCAAATATTCCAAGTAAACAAATTTCTTTTATAATTCCAAAGTCAATTTGGCTAATAGCACAATGGAAAACCTTACAAAATAAATAACACTTTTTAAAAATAATTTTGCTTTTTAAAAATTTCAGTTTGTATACACAGTATTCCTTTCAAGCTAGATTTCCAAGTTTGAAAGAGAATTAATATAATTATTTGAAAAGCCTCCTTGAGCTAAGTGTATTTGTGTTTCTTAGAACAGAAATGGCCCTTGGCTTGGTATCTACAGCCATGGGGTCTGTGATCTGATGGTCATGATGTTAAGGGCTTACCTTTGATTTGTTTTTTTTTTTTTTTTTTTTTTTTAGGACAAATGAATGTGGCAGTTGAGATACTGAAGACTATATTTAAAGAAATTCTTTTTTGAGTATAGCTGATGTACCAAGTTACATTAGTTTCAGGTGTACAACATAGTGATTCAACTTCTCTGTGTTAAGCTATGCTCACAAGTGTAGCTAACATCCAAACAGTATATTTTTATTAATATATATTAGTATTTGTTTTAAGAATTAATACATTTAAAAAATTATTATAAAAACATTTATATTTCTCATAGAAAATCTGGAAAATGTAGATAAATAAAAAGACAAAACCACCCATAATCCTATCAGTCAGAGATAATTACTGGATATCTTCAAGTCTTTTAAAAATTCATTTATACCATTTTACTCAATTTTGGCAGCTATAAAAAGTACCAATGACCAGGTGGCCTGTAAAAACGGATGTTTATTTCCTGTAGCTCTGAAGGCTGGAATTTCAAGATCAACGTTCCAGTGTGGTTGGGTTCTGCTGAGGGCTCCCTTCCGGGTTGCAGACTGCTGAGTTCTCATTATATCTTCACAGGGGTGGAAGGAGCGCACTAGCCCTCTGGCCACGTCTTAAAGTTGGGTTAATCCCATTCATGAAGACTCCACCCTCATGACCTGATTACCTCCCAAATACCATCACATGGAGAATTAGATTTCGATGGGTGAGTTTTGGGGCACATAAATACTTAATCCATAATCACTCTTGTATCTACATCTATTTAAAACAACACAATCACACATCTGGAATTTACATTTATCCACCTAGCAATGTGTTTTGCATGTTTGTCCATATCGTTTTTTCTTTATATTTTTAACATCCAGAGACTTCCATTGCATGAATAAACCACAATTTAATCAATCTTCTATCATTAACCTTTTAACTTTTTACTAATTTTCTTCAATTATACATAGTACTTCCACAGACATTTTTGTGGCTAACTCTTTGCATACTTCTGTGGTTTTGTTCAAAGTAAATTATGGGTCAAATGTGATATGTAAAAATATTAGAACTGTTGGATATATATCTCAAATTGCCTTTCAAAAGCAAGTACAAAAGGACATCACTTCTTCCAGTCCTTCAGTGTTTATTTCCCCAAAGCCTTGATTATTTCTATTAAAATTTTTTTTATTAAATCAGTAAGACTAAAATGCATATGATTTTACTTTGTCCTTATTCAATTATGTGATTATATTTTCTTGTATTTGTCTATTACTGATTTGTAAAGGTATGCCACATGAATATGTAAATGTTAAGGTGTTAAAGTTGAGATCTGAATATAAAAAAGGAACATGCTTATTTGCTTTCCTGCTTTTTCTCATTTCCTGCTTTGCTGTTCTCAGCCCTTTTTGTACTGGGTCTCACAGTTCCTTAAGTGAAGTGGTCCTATTTTGACTTAAAAGGAACTGAAAATTGATTCGACTTGGAACTTCAAATGGTAGATCAAATTTATGATTTATGCCCTTTAAAAAAGGGCTTGCTTAAATTCAGAACTCTATAAACATACATCATCTCACATTATTCCTGTACCTTTCACCTACAGATCAGATGGGATTAAAAAAGAGTAAATGCAAATATTATGACACATCACTCAAAGTCTTAGAATGTTGAATGGAAAGAACCTTTAAAGCTCTAGTTCAACAATTTGGTTGGTTCACAGAGGAAGAAGGTGGAGACCCTCTAGACTTTAGAGTTAGAACCCTTGTTCAAATCCTAGTTCTGTCACTTACCGAAAGTAAATAGGAAAATGTACTCAACCTCTTGGAACATTGGTTTTGCCATCTCTCAAACATGGTTAATGTTAACTGGTTCATTAGACTATTGTGAGGTCAGTTGCTTTCCCGTACTCTAATGACTTACCTGGGGTCACTTTACTAATTAACCGGACAAAACAGACTAGAATCCTTATCTCTTAATTATTCATCCCATGCTCAGTTCACTGTACCCCAGTTCTCTTTCTTAATTAAGGATCTTGAAGCATGGCATATCAAGGTATAGCATTTTAACTGAAAATATACTAGAATGAAACAAAGGTGTGGTGAATACACTTGTTTAGTTGACCCAATCTCTCAGTGCTGTCTAGGGAAAGCCCACCAGGAACACATACCTATGACTGGACAAGCTAGATTTATTCCTGGGTGCAAGGAAGGGAGAATTTCATTGGGCAATGTGAGACATTTCAGAAGTTTTTGAAGGACTTATCACAGGATCAAGACAAATGTGAAATGACTTGGGGGGATGGCTTAAGGAAGTGGCTTTGCCCTCATTTGGATGTTATCCATAGTTGGGGATAATTCTATGATTAGACATTTTTAAAAAAAGATTTATTTGAGAGAGAGAAAGAGATAGCATGAGGAGGGGCAGAGGGAGAGGAAGGAGAGAAGCAGACTCCAAACTGAGTGCAGAGCCCAATATGGGGCTCTGTCTGAGGACCTTGAGATCATAACCTGAGCCGAAATCAAGAGTTGGCCACTTATCTGACTGAGACACCCAGTACCCAACTGGACTAAGACTTAAGTCCGGACTAAGACTGGACATTTTTAAAAATCCTGTGTATAAGATGGGAAAAGTAAAGTAAGCCCAAAGTCGCAGTTGGGAAAAGAGCAGCAAGTTTCCATATTAGCCAGTACATGGGGATGTTTGGTATTTCTATGGTTTGCACAATGACCTTGTTTCTGTGCTTAAAGAAGTTATGGTATAGTTTTGTCTTTCTTCGTCACAGGCATTGGTGGTGATTTAGAAGCTTATTTATGATCAACTGTAGAATATCAAGGCCTATTGTGAGTGATGCATTAGCCCTTAACACTGCTAGCGTCTGGCTGTGTTAGGCCAGTTTCTGAATATAAGAAGCTGCTTTTCTTTTTATCCGTGTTATCTTCTCTCTTGCCACTTTTAGGCCAGCAGTGACTCTGGGACAAAATTCTGGCCAAAGAGATACAAACATGTTCTGGGATCTTTCCGTTAAAATTGGATTTTACCTATTAAAACGTATTGGCACCATCCCTTCTTGTTGGCCCATCTTCCTGCTTGGGGGAAAGAGGATGTATTTATAGAAGGTGCAGCAGTCTTTTTTTTTTTTGTAATAATGAGGAAGATCAAGGAAATCTCAGTCTTTGGCATGACTGCTCTGCTGAACCAATCAAGCATTAGTAATTGGATTTCTCACTGTAGGGGGAAAAATAACTCCTTAATTTAAGAAAAAAAGTCACTCTAGTTAGGCTGTTTGTTACCTATATTTGAAAGCATTCCTAAAACATTAGGTATCCATGTTCATATTTACTAAACTAGATACTTTTCTGGCAGTCAGATTTTTATGATGGCTCAGAGCATATTCCATTTGGAAATATAACTTGGAAATACCCCATTTTTTAAAATAAGGCTTATGTTAGGTGGAAAAATTGTTTTTTCTGCTTCATAAAATTTGTCATTACTTCATTCAGATGCAATTGCTTCCTTGGTTTCAGAAACCTACATAAAAATGAAGGCTTTATAAACCTTCCAGATTAAGTTCAACGGAAAGAAGTATGAGCACATTTTTGTAGACTTGACTATTAAAAGGTGAATACAGCTGTAAACCTAATTGCTGGATAATTGTGACTTCACTGTTGCAGTTTCAGTGGTGAAGTCCCAATGGGTCCCTACAGGCATTGTGATTTGTTAAGCTTAACAATGTATTAGTTGGCTTTAATGATCACTGACTAAAGGGTAGAAAGACCTCTTATCCTCCGAGAAGGATAATTCCATGGTTACTCTCTACCACTGTGGTTAGCAGTTTAGAGCTCCTAGTACAGAATCAATGGCCACTGGAAAACTGATACTGTGTTGAGAGGTGAGGATGAGGACAACAGCTAATTACTATTTTTTTAAAAAGATTATATTTATGTATTTGACAGAGCGAGACATAGCGAGAGAGGGAACACAAGTAGGGTTAGTAGAAGAGGGAGAGGGAGCAAGGAGCAGGGAGCCTGATGCTTAATGACTGAGCGACCCAGGTGCCCCAATAGCTAATTACTATTAATATCTAGTGTGCAAGAACACTAAACCACAGGGGCCAGTAGGAATTCAATGTCTTCCAGATTCTGAATGAGAGGTTTTAATAAAAGATAAGGGATGATGTTCAGAGAAACTTGATGTACTGACATTTAGGACTCATATTGAAAATTATGTGTCTATGGTTAGAATAAATTTGACTCAATCCACCAAATGATAATTATTCCACAGGTGTTTCTTATCTGTCTTTACACATAGTAGGTGCAAAATAGTTCAAGAAATGCTTGAAAGTCCATTAGAATTTGGCTCTGCAGAATGGCTCTGCAATAGTGACTATAATTTATCAAAATATTCTCTATAAATGGTAAATCAATTAGCAGGTCACAATTCCTATATTACAGTTATATTACTGAGTAAAATATATTAATGTTCATTGTGGTGAACCTATACTATCCAGATGCAAGGAAATTGAGTAATTGATGAGGAAGATCCTTGTCCACTTAATTAAATAGAATGTGAATCTTGCATGGAGTGCTTGACTCTACCAGGAAAATGTGTCATTGCATGAAGCTGACCAATGTCTTTTTCAAGAAAAACTCAACCCTAATCCACAACAAAACTGTTTCACAATATAAGTTTAATATTCTATACTCAGAATATTTTAAAAGTCCGAGTTTTTCTTCCAGTTCTTATATAGGCAGATGAAATAAATCCATCCAATTGAAAGGATTCATACAAACAGCCCCCTGATGGGTTATTGGCTATAGGTATGTGTTGAAATTATAGGCGCTATACACCTTCATGAAATTTGAGTAAACTGGAGAAATTCATTGAAAGAGGAACATGCAGAATATAAGTTTCATGGTAATCCTCTTCGGTAGGATTGTCATTATGTAGGCTTCTCAGACTTCCTTCCTGTTTTGCATTTCTTCAGGAAAGAAGCTCTTTGAAATGAATAGGAGATCCATCCCGGGGAAGGTTACTGCAAAAGATGTTTAGAAGCTTGTCTGTTTTTCCTATTTTGTTGTTTTTGTGATACTGAACACCTTCCCACAGAATTAAGTTCTGATGAAGTCTGTGTCACGACAAACTTATTTTCAGAGAATGAATGCATGAAAGAACAAACTCTTAGCCTTTTTGCTAGGAATTTCTTTCCAAATCTGTTAAAAGCAGAGGAAGGGGCAGATGAAGTCAGTGAGCTAAGTACTAAATTGGATATATCAAATTAGCAGTAAAAAATAAAGGAGGGAGTCTAGAGGCCATTCTACCTATCACAGGGGTCCTGAAGGTACTTCACAGCACTGGACTTTAATTAAGACTGGTAAGGAAGGCGGTTGCCACAGGGATAAGCTAGTTCACCAAAACGATTTTGCTTAACCTCTTTGGCAGAAAGGTTGGCTATGTTTTGCACCTTCTTTGCACTTAGTTGTGACCAGGAAGACTAAGTTCTGGCCAAGAGGAGTTACTAATGCCTTCTCCAGGCATGACCCATAAAACACCTCTCACTCAATCTTCCATGCTCTTTTTCTCCTCACCTGGCTGGATGTAGGAGGATCCAGCAATGTACTCTGAGGCCCTGAGGAATGGTAGAGTCTCTAGCTAGAAGCAGCTGGGTTCCTTTGTGGAGCAGAGACCCCTACCAAAGCACATTGCACCATGATTTGCTTGAGAAATAAACCTTTATTGTGTTAGTCTTTGAAATTTGAGAAGTGTTTGCTACAACAGATAGCTTATCCTAACTGATTTTGAAATTTGTACCTACCAGTGGGGCACCGGTATAACAACAAATGTGGCACTGATTTAGTGTTTGCCAGTGGGCAGCGAGGACTGTGATATTAGAACTGCAAATATGGTCATGAATAGGAAGAACCTTGGATGTTGTTTGGGAATCCAGAAGGCATGATTTATACTTGAAAATCTTATAGCTTTAGGACAGTGATTCTTAACCGTGGCTACATATTAGAATCACTTGAAGAACTGTAAAAACTATCTATGCTCTGTCCCCACCCCCAGAGATTCTGACTTAACGTGTGTGTATGTGTTGGAGAAGGGGAAGATCATTAGTAGCATTTTAACAGTTTTCCAGGTAGTTCTGATATGCAGCCAAGCTTGAGAACCAAAGCTCAAGGCAGAGATCAGCAATTGGCTTTTTTGTAAAGGTCAAAATTGTAAATATTTTGGGCTCTGAGAGCACTATCATCTTTGTTGCACATATTCAACTCTGCTGATATAGCATGAAGGCAGCCATAACAATATGTAAGCAAATGGGTAGCCTGTGTTCCAGTAAAATTTGTTTACAAAACAGGCAAAACAGCTGGATTTTACCTGTGGGCACTTGTTTGCTGATCCTTTCTCTAGGCCTGTGATTCTCAAAAACTTTCTTCTTGGGACTGATTTATCTTTTTAAAAACTACTGAGAATTACAAAAAGATTTTGTTTAATGAGCTATATTTAGGAAAAATTACCACATTAAATCTGAGAAGTTAAAGATACTAATGAGCTGAAAATAATCATAAATCCATTATGTTAAAATAAACAATATATTGTTACTGTATTTTCAAAAGCACTTTATTAAAGGATGACAATGTTTCACATTTTTTGTAAAACTCTATACTGTCCAGTTTAATAGGCATAGAGATTCTCATTTGCCTTCCCATTTGCTCTGTTATGATATGTTGAAGTATATGAGGAAAACGTGGCCTGACACAGATGTGGACATATTTTCTGTGAGAAGGGCAATCTTCTTTTGACAGAGTATTTGAATAGCCTTTTCAAATAACTATGGATAGTTTTTGATACTATGTAATAATTCAACAGGTGATAATTTAAATTGATTACAATGTGGATTCTGAAACCATATCAAGGAACTTTTTGCACATTATTACATTAAAATCTATTAGTTTACTGTACTTCAAAGGGATTTTTTTACCCATGAATGATTTTGTAATATCTTTCATCGGTTTCTTAGAAAATATTGTTTCACCGATTTACACATTGACACACCTCATTATATAATATTTCTAAAAATCACATTTGTTAATATCAGTACTGATATCTTCAGAAAAGTATTCAAAGATTCAGAACTGTCAGGCGCATGGTGTCAGAGATGATTTTTCCAAAATTCTAATTCTTACTTGAAAGCTTGAGTTTTATCATTGGCAACAGATACTGTCAGGTTGTTCGCCTTCAAGTGACAGGCTCACTTCATTTATTTTCAAGAAAATGACTGCCAAATACCCAAGTCTGAATAACCATATTTTGTTTATCACTTGTTCTCTCAAGTAAAAATGGTGTCCCATGAAAAAGAGATGAGTTCAGTTTGCAACTCAAACAATCACATATTGCTTTTCCTCTAAGACAACCATTGTATTTTGGTATGCAGCAGAAGTGCTTTATGTGTTCTTTCCTTTTGATCCCACAGAATATTGAAAACACTTGTACTCAAGGGTTGAGATTTAATAAAGTGAATAATTTTTCCTGTTTCAGCAGGGGCATTCTTAAGTGAAAGGTATTTGTTTGTTTGTTTGTTTGTTTGTTTTGCAGCAAGTTTATGGTGACAAATAGGACCCAAAGTCCAATGATACAGTGATGCAGTTTGCTGAAAGTGCCTTGATTTGTGCTAAGGTACCAGCAGTTTCACCCACTGCTGGAGTGGCATCTGTGCAAGTGTTGTCAACACTGTGAAAAAGGCAAACAACCTCTTAGAGTTTTTATAAAAGTAGTTTTGACTTGTGGATCCACTAAAAGAATCTCCAGGATTCCTAGGTGTGTGCAAACCATACTTTGAGAACCCTTGTTTTAGGTCATGTTCATCAGTGTGTTGGCTTCCTCTGGTAAGGTGTTTCAAAAAAGAGATGTGTTCAGACAGGGTTGCTCAGTTTTCAAGCTGACCAGAAAACAATAGACAGTCAAAGACTTGGGGTAAAAAGTGGTTGGGAAGCCAACTGCCTCCAGATCCTAAATAGAGCCATGAAAGTCAGGTAAAACTTTTTAGTTGGTTATCATGAATTAGTTTTAGGTCAAGGATCTGATTAAGAGTGAAGCCTTGTGATATGAAACCATAATAAAAGTAGCTGTTAAGGAGAGGGAGGGAAGAGAAAGACCTGAGACTTACAGATTGGAGCAAATGCAACAGAAGCCTAGCATGTTTTTGATGAAAATTTTATTGTCAAGAAATCCAAAATATCAGACTAAAAAACTCGCTGGCTGAGCTGTAAAATCACATTTTGGGTTCTCAGACTTTTGGTAACACTCATTTCAGCTGTTACCAAAGGGAGTAAATACACAATAAGAACTCCTAAAAGCTGAGTCCAAGGAGTAAAGAGGGAAAGAGAATTGTTCCCAAGTAGCAGAATTAAAGCTTAATTAAATAACTCACCTTCTCCCTAGGATAAGGGCTTTAAGAAGACCTACCAAGCAGGATTTCAGAATTGCAATAGGCCAGTGAATACTGTATCTCCCATTATTCCCCTTTTGGAATAGAAGTTCTAATTTCATTTATTCTGTTCATGATCCACCATTGTACATAAACTAGGCTCATAACAACACCACTCTCTTCCTTACCTGCCTGCCACGTACAAAGGTCTGAGCCAGGACTCCACGCCATAAGGAGGTGGTGTGGCTGCTGGATGGAGGAATCCTGATTAGTCAACAGAGCATAATCTTTCCCTACACCTTGAATTGGATTGTGACATGAGCAGGGAAAAAATTTTATTGTGCTAAGCCAGAGATTTTTGTTACCACACTTGTTACAAATGTTCTCTGTTACAGCATTTCAACGACTCTGAAGAAAGTAGAGTCTCTTCCATTGATTGAAACATGAGAAAATGAACTGAGGCAGTGGCAGAATCAGAATACATAGTAAAGAGGTAGACTCAGTAAGCTTCTGGAGACTGAGGAGATTTGAGCAAAAGGGACAGCAAGGGCTGTGGGATGAGTTCTAGCTCTCTATGTCTAAATGGGTGGAAGTTTTGAATTGTACCAATAGAACAATCCAGTGAAGTTGTCCAATAGGCAGTAGTAATATGGAGGCTAAGAGCCCAGGGCAGAGGTCTCAAAAGGAGGAACATACAAGACAATCATCAAGGTATAGGTGATGGCTGAAGCCATGGGAAGAGCAGTGGTGGATGGAATTTGTTGGGATGACTACTGAGAGGGAGAAGAGTACAGAGACCATCTAATTAAGAGTAGAATGCATAAAAGAGAATACTCACAGAAAGGGCAAACTCCCAGAAAGGAAGCAAAATGATAGCAAAAGGCTAGTCCATTTTGAAGAAAAAACAGTTCAAAGAATTATTAAATATTAGAGTCAAATATTGCAAAGAGTTCTAATTTTAAATTTAAGAGGGTATTGGTGACCTTCATCAGGATAATTTTAATACAGCTTTGATGTAAAATTCAAATCATTGTGGGATAAATGCCTCATGATTTTATGGATGAAAAAACAGACTGAAGGTGTTAAATCTTGACCAAGGTCCACGGTACATATTGGAACTTGGCTTGGAACGCTTGCCTATCCAAGACTACAACCCGTGCTCCTCCACTCTTCCAAATACGGAAAGATGCTATTCAGATATAATTTTGATTATCATTTTGCTAAAGCAGTATAAAATAGAAGGCTTACAGAAACTGTAAAGGTCAATATTTTCAGAGAGAAAGGTATCGGTGACTTTTCTATATTTTCTGAGATGATTCCCCTCTCATTCCTCCTTCCCTGCTTTCTTTACCTTAAGCTGATTCTATGGATTTTGTTGGTAATGTGGAGTTAAATTTTATAACATGAATGGGTGTGTCACTGTTATACATTTTTAATAGGATTATTTTGGTTTTAGAACACAGGTTGTATTAGTCTGCTGAAGTAAACTTTTTCCCTAAAACTACGTCTAAATAAGATGATTGATAGAACTTTTTCTCTCTAAAGTTGTATAAAACTTAATTAGCAAGATCAAAGACTAGAAGAGCTTAATAGCCACAGTCACATTTACCAGATGCCTGGTTAGTAATTTAGCTTTTAGAATATAATCCCTAAACAAGTAAAAAACAGAAACAAATTTTTTTTAGGAGATTTAACTTACGATTTTTTCCTTCAATAAACCTAATGGAAAATCTTAAGTGCTGTTATAGAGCACTATTTCAAAATAAGCTCCTTAGCAAAATAAATGAAAGACATGTAGAAACCTGAAGAAGCATTTATGCTTCAGAGCCAAGGTGTCTGCAGAACTTGTGGAGGAAACCTCTCTTTCTTTCATTTCATATAAAGACCATTTTGTGTGAAATAAAGGAGAGTAATTGGCATCACTTGAATTCATTATTCATTAAATTTAACTATTTTTGGCTTGGTATATACTGATTTCCTAATCTGGAATGCCTGCTAAAATATTTTCATTAAGATGTGTTATTTTAAGTAGTAAAGGACCTTCCAATTTAGGACTCAGAACATTCAATTTGGAGTATATATAAAGTCAAGAATAAATACAGTCAGCATTATTAAACATAAACCTTGCTACTGCCCTACTTCAGTTGCAATTTTTGATTGCATAATTCATTCTTGTTTATCCCCTTTGCATTTCTATAGCAACTATTTCTGTGGAATTTATGTGTTTGGTTGAAATGTCCCAGTAGAACAAAAAAGAAGCTTTTGTAAAATTTTTCTGAAGGCTGAATGTAGTGATGAGGAATTGAGAAAGGACCGGGCTTGTTTGCAAAGCAATTAAAAAAAAAAAAATCTCTTTATATGTGTTCAAATGTGTGTGCAAACACACACTGGATGTGTGTCTCATTTTAAAGACCATAAACCTCATCTGATTATCCATATTCACTTAAAATGGGGTGACAGATGACAATCTCCCTCTTAAAAATTAGTTGATAGGAAACAATTCAGAGAGCAGAGATATTCAGTCTCATCTAAAAAAAAAACCCCCAAACTCATCTTATTTTTAAGTTACCCATGTGGATTTTTGTAAAATTATAAATAGAAAAATGTAGCTATCACATGCCAATTACATGTTACATAAGAGATAGGGTAATGGATGTGCTCCATGTTTTAAGGGATACTATTATGCAATGCACACTGCCACATGGGAAATTCAAAGGAAACATAAAATGGTTTATGAAAGAACAAAATTAAACTAAGTTTATTTTTATTTCTAAACTAAGCTTATTTTTTAGCAATTGTAAAACATTTTATTCAGTTGTTCTCATCAGGACTAAATTTATCTTATTCAGACAATTAATTCAGAAGGTTCAGAAAATTTTTGCTTATGAGATTGAGATCTGAAGATTTAGATTTCTAATGACTGTTTTTCAGAATCTATTGTATGCTGGAAGGATAACATTGCAATTTCTAAGTCTCTTATCAAATGTTAAGACTGCTTAACACATTTCATAAAAGCAATAAAAATAGAAAAATTATATATTAACTAAATTTTGTATTTTTAACATTTTAAAACATGTTTTGTATTTAGGTGAAACAAGGCTAAAATTTTTTTTTTTTTTTAAGATTTTATTTATTTATTTGAAAGACAGAGATCACAAGCAGGCAGAGAGGCAGACAGAGAGAGAGGAGGAAGCAGGTTCCCTGATGAGCAGACAACCTGATGCAGGGCTCTCTGTGGGGCTTGCTTCGGGGCTTGATCCCAGGACCCAGGGATCACGACGTGAGCCAGAGGCAGAGGCTTTAACCCATTGACCCAACCAGGCACCCCTGGGGTTTTAGAATTAGAATAGTTGTCTTGTATGGTATTAGTTACATATAATAAAAGCAAGTAAAACAGAAACTTTGTAATTTCATACTAAATGTATTCACTAATTCATTGAACATGTATGAATTATTTACTCTGTGACAAGATATTCTACCTATATCTCTGGATACATAACAAAAGTTTAGCTACTCGATACTTTCCGAAACCTGAGGACTAATTCTTACTATCACTGTGTAGTACGATCATTTGGTGCAGGTCCTGAGTAAAAGGGAAAAAAGGAGCAAACAAAACAAAAGTATACTGATGAATTACAAAAACTACTATTTAACTGGGTTGGGACCAAAGGTTGTTAGTGCTGTTGGCCACAACTATCTGAAAAGAGCCCAAAATGTCAAGCTGACCTCTTAATGGTGACTGGGTAATTACCAAGGTTCAGTGGTTTGTTCTTGATGTGCATCCAAACATTTGGATGTCTGTCCAGCATTTTTAGTTAGAGCTTTCTCTTCTATTAACGCAGTTTAGGAAAGTGTAAAGTAGGAGCTGAACATTTATGATACTATTTTTATCATTATATGAAACAAATGAAAGCAGTCCATATTTTGAATGCATTCCCTTAATTTTTTTTTTATCATTATATGAAACAAAAGTCCGTATTTTGAATGTATTCCCTTAAGTTCATGTGGGGCTAAAGTTGGTTGGCATTAGTTATTTATGCCTCATTGTTGATAGCAAGAATGCAGATGTTGTGAATTCAGAACCTGAGGGACAGACAATAGCTAAGATCCCCATAGGCTGTGACATGTTCTGTGAAAGACAGAAATGGGTGATGCGAATGATGGTAATGGGCTGGAGGGGGTGGGAAGGAAGTCAAAAAGAGGCTCTCCAAGGAGGCAACACCTAACTTGAGGTCCAAAGGATGAGGAGCCCTGGGGGAAAGAATGTTGCCGGCAGGCAGAACTAGTAGTGCAGAAATAGGCAGTGAAAGGAGCGCGTTGGTTAGGAACAGGAAGGAGGGTAATTTATGCTCCACTGGAAAGAATCTTTCTGACTTAGGTGATTTCATATCTAATGGAGAATGCTCCGCTGTCAAGCCGCAGAGCCTGGGTTGCAGTACAGTAATCAACCATCCCCAATTGCAGCCACTTCGAACAACTAGATTTCTCTCTCACCCACTCCATCTGTCCATTGCCGTCGGCCACGTGCTCTGCTCGGCGTGCTCCTCACTCCAGGACCCTCGCTGACCCGGCAGTCGTGACCGGGAACACAGCCGTTACGGTGGCAGAGTAAAAAGCAAGCCCGGCACATCCGGGGCAGCCTCTTAAAGCTTAGCAAACGTCGCTTCCACTTGCATTTCATTGGCCAAAGCAGTGACTAATCTCAAGTCGGGAAGGGAGTGTGGCTCTCCAGCGTGCCTGGGAGACGAGTAGAGCTAGAAGTATTGATGAGCGGTAGTAATAACGTTCCCTGTGTGGGTCACTGAATGACCTGGGATTGCATGTACAAGTAGTGAGAGGTTGCGTGTCTTCAGGGAAAAGGTCTATTGCTTTAATCAGATTCTCAAAGGAATCTGTGACACAACAATGATTAAAAACCGCTGGACCAGTTGAAAACTGTCATGTAAACAGATAATTGCTATACAAGGCAATTTGCAGCATGAGTGAAAGGCTGAAATGATTAAAATGTTGTGAGTGGGGATGTGTGCACGTGCGTTGTGTGCACATTTGTTAGGTGCACGCAAGTGTGTGTGGTGATAAGGCAGACATTGAGCAAATTCATAGATCAAAGAGTGGAAGGCAGAGAGCAGAAAGCAGCGGATTAAAGACCCCAAAGTGTTAGGGGAAGTGACTGAAGCCCCAGAAGATGTCTGAGGAGAAGGTATCCAATATTCTCTACAAGTGTTAGCTCTGGGGATCAGCTAATTCCCCGATGGAATTAAGGAGGAAAGGGGAGCGGGAGTAGGGAAAGGACGATACTCCCACAGCTCAGGCTGCAGGGGGAGGGGAAAGAGAGGACCTCTGTTTTGTCCGATAGATGGACAAGGGCAGCTACTTACACTGAGGAGATCGTGGAGTATGTTGACAATTCGGAACAGCTGTAGGGGAAATCTGAAACGGAGCTGACTGGGGACAAATGAAAGGACTGCCAGCAGCACTGAGGGTCCGGCTGATGTTGGAGAACATAGATTTGGTGCGGTGCCAGTACACAGAGTTACGGGATTTTTCCGTATCCATGCTCAGCTGCCTGGAAGCAGAAGCTGAGAAAGTTGATGGTTGGATTGATCTGGGGCTGGGGATTGGCAGAGCAGGTGTGGCAACATGTTCTGCTGATAATAGGAAGTTCAAGGATCTCTGAACAGGCAGAAAAGACTAATTTAACTTTTAATTTTTTAAATTAAGCTGGTCTGGGGGCGCCTGGGTGGCTCAAGGGGTTAAAACCTCTGCCTTCAGCTCAGGTCATGATCTCAGGGTCCTGGGATCGAGTTCTGCATTGGGCTCTCTGCTCAACAGGGAGCCTGCTTCCTCCTCTCTCTCTCTCTCTCTCTGCCTCCCTTTCTGCCTACTTGTGATCTGTCAAATAAATAAATAAATAAATCTTAAAAAAAGAAAAAGAAGTTTAAATTAAGCTGGTCTGTAATGGCGAGAAACCCCTTTGCACCTCTAATTGCTCATTGTGAGTTGTGGTTGTCATTCCCAGGACAACTTGGTTTTGTTGTGAATTCATAACTGATGTAATGTCTAGAACCAGTATGGTTAAGAGTAAGCAGTATAGCTTATTTCTTACTGCTTGAGTAGGAGTAATCATGCTACAGCCACAGAAGATTTTATGGGTTCCTGATAGCCCCTTACTTATTCCTCTAGTAAAATCTCACAGAAGAAAGGTAAAAGAAAAAAAAAATCTCTAAAAATATAATCACATACTCAGAGACAGAATTGCTTAGCTAAGCATCTTGCTATTAATTAATATGTTGTATATTTTGCTGCCTTGGCTGCTAGTAAGACATTGTATTTAGGGAAACTATTAAATGAAGACAAAAGAAAAACATCTGGAGTAGCTAGCTCCGAAGCAGAGTGTGGTTTGAAGTAGTGTTGTATTGGGTGCCTCTTTCCCCAGTTGCCTGCCAAGTCCCTGAATTTTCCTGATTTCAGGGAGGTTACATCATAAGCATTTGATTAAAAATCATGTTGCTGTTCATAAAGGCTGCATATGCATGCTTAAGGCAAACACAACCATCATGCTAATTCTTCTGGCTTTCTTGAAACCTGTCCTTTCACTTCCCACCTCCTTGGAATGGAGGTTTTGTCTCTGACGTGCCTCTTGATGAGTGACAGGTGAGGTGAGCCAGTCTGATCCTTTAGAATTATGTTTGAGGCTGAAATTAAATGAGACTTTTCACATCCTTTCCCAACAGAAAGGAGTTAGCTAGCAGGAGGCAAGCAAGTTAAAATTCTAAAAAGAGGTTGTCGCTACAAATGGCTCTTCCCCAGAAGACCCTCTCTCAGAATTTCGGTTGTTGAAAACGAGCAGGTTTTATCTCCAGGAACTAAGTCTCTCTTCGCTTCTGGGCTGCCAGCTTGTCGACGATCTTCAGCTGAGGCAGGGCTGCCAGAATGAAGAGCTGGAGAATCTCCTCGACTCTCTATTTATTTTAGAGTATGATAATTTGAGGGAAAATTAAAATTGCCAGTTTTCCATTACATACGAAAGCTCTCAGTGCCGGTTATCTCATCAGACCTCACAAATATATTTCTGCAGAAAATTATGTAAACAGATGGAAGAGCCAAGAAAAGGGGGGATTAATGTCTGGTCAAAGTCCACACAGTGTCTTCAGGGCGAGGCTGGGCACCTGCCCCTCTGGACTGATCTGCTGGAGCTCTTCCTGTGCTAGCCCAGGACAGGGCAGCATGCGATGCCCAGATCACAGAGCCAACACTGTGCTGTGGGCTCGTGATGAAAGGGCCAAGGATACTAGGTTTTAAGTCTTCACGTGTTGACTGCAACAAGCAGCTCCTGAGGCCCAGAGACTGTGGCACTCTGAAAGCAGGAGCTGTGTGTTCATCTTCGCAAACAGCACCAACCTCCGTGCCTGGCACAGCACTAGAAATCCACTCAATGGTGAATCCCGTCGAATACATTCAGCCTTTAACAAGGACCCAAACAATCTCCATTCTCTGCTCAGTATGTTGCCATGGCTTCTCGTTCCACTCTGAGTTCAAGTCGAAGCCCTAAGCCAGGTGATTTGCTGCCTGCTGCCTGAGACACTATGGTGCTCGTCTCCATTCCCCCTTCTCTGCCCATGTACCCTCCTTCTACTCCTTTTCTGTGACCCTCGGCTGTTCTTTAGGCCTGGGCCCTTACTCTACATCCCTGAAAGGCCACCATCTTTACTTCCTTCAAGACTCTGCCCAAGTGTCATTTTTTTATTGTCCTATTTCCATTGTTCTTGTCCTCCCTTGTCCCCTGCCCACCTGTACCTTTGAGCTCCCTCAGCCTGGTCTTACATAGCACTTACTAATCTGCTATATCATTCACTTAATTATTACTTTGATGTTTTGCTGTTTGTGTCTCTTTTCCTAAGACATTAGACTACAAGGGCAAAGATTTTTGCCTTTTTTTTTGTCACTAATATCACTAGCATTCCATCCAGTGCCCGACACATAGAGAATGCTCTGTAAATAATTGCTGAATGATTAATAAAAGTGGATTAATGAATCCAGTAAATAGATGAGTCGGAAAGTGAAAAGGATACACCTTTCAAGCCAGCTATGAAGGTGAACCGTCAGTTGTGGTCAATTTATAGAGGCAAACATTTATTTTCATATTCAGAATCTCTTGTAATTCATGATGAACTTGGCCAACTTTCAGAGTCCAAGCTGCAGACATCCAGCCTATTAACTATTAAAGTCTTAACTCTTGTTAACATGTAGTTCAATCCCTGATGAATTCACACAGAGCACGTGTGGAGTCTGGTATTTTTCCAAAGTGGGGTCTGAGTCCCTCTGCATTAGAGTTGCTTGATTAATATTAAGGTTCCTGAACCTTACCTAGTTTACTGAATAATCTCTGAGAGATTACTCTTGGATCCTCAGGTATTTCAGATGAATGAAAATTTCTGAATTACTAGTGTATAGATCTATAGAAAATGAGGACTGTAGTAGAACAAGATCTCTTATTATAGTATGGTTATTCCATAAGATATTGATAAGATTGGAATTTTTAAAAAGTGTTCCTAGAATGAATAATGGAAACTCTGAGTTAAATAGATTTATTTTATTTTTATTTATTTATTTATTTTTTGGTAATAGGAATTCTCAGATCCTTTAATAAGTTGACATCACTGTGAATTCCCAGTAGCAGGATATAGTATGTAACATCCCAGCTTTATTTCATTGTGGGTATATTTTTAGGTACCTCTTACTACCTTTTAGGGAGAGGTGATTTTGTTTTGTTCTAAGGAAAAAGTCTGAGCTTTGCTGTTAGAGATAACACCTAAGATTCATTCCTGATTGTAACATTCTATAATTTTCTTTTTTGCTAATTCTCCTCAGTTTGTAATCTAATTGGGGATTTTTACATCCTTGAGAAAAGTGTAAAATAACATATCTGCATTTCACTATTCCTAGGACTCACCCTTGCAAATGAAAAATGTATCTCTCTCTCTCTCTCTCTCCCACACACACACACACAATGTGTGAGAGAGGAGTAATGCTAGTTCAGAGGGCCCACAGAAGAGCTTATGTACATACACCTGAATGAACTGGGTCTGTTTGTTAGAGTAAAATTTGTAGGTTGGTAAGTGAGGGTTCTGTCTTTTGTGTGTTCTGTTACATGTTTGTGGGATTCACATGTATACATACCTCACTGGGTATTAGCATGTACGGGGCCTGTCCCTCTGTATTGATCACCACTAATCTATTCCTTATGTCACTTTCTATTCCTTTGGCGTGGCCCCTGGAAACAAGATAGGTATGTGCCTGGAATAAAGTGCCTTCTCCCCTTTTGAAAGCCATTTGAGGTCTATGGAACATTACATCCTTCTGTGTAATGGAAGTATCCACACATGGGCAATCGCTGTCTACAGATGTAATGAACCAAGTGGGAGGTAATGAGAAGTGACTGTCACACCATCTCTAGGGCCCTGTTCCTCCCGCCACACAATTACACTGTGACCCTAGAGAAACCGAGAAGACTATAGCATTCTTCCCCCTTCCTAATGGTCTTAAAATCAGGCCTTGCTTACCAGGGGGAGCTAAAATGCAGCATTATTCATTTGACAGTCAGAGGATGTCCAAGGAAATATATAATTATAATACGGGAGGCTGTTCTATACACAATCACACACTGTTTCCTCAGTTCTGACTTGGCCTCTTGCCTGAAAGATGCCAGTAGACTAAGACAGTCCTTTCCTGCTTTTCCCTGGCATGTGTTTTTGGGGTGAGAACTGTTACTTCTTTCATAACGGGAGAGTCTAGGGCTCCGGCGGGTGGGCAGAGCTGCAGTCGGGGTAGAGGAATACGTGCCGCAGCTTCACAAAAAGAAACTCCTCTCTTTTAAGTAATGATGATAAATGCAGCGAGAACAGCTTCTGGGGGCTATGTCTCACCAATCCTATTTCTGAGTCGTGTTTCACAGAGCGCCTTGATTACAGTGACCATTCCCACTGGCCTATTCTTGCGGTGAGGGAGAGGTTGGCAGGACTGCAGAAAAGGTAGAGGGCTGCCTGCTGAGTCAACTTTTAGAGAGCATACAGAAAGTGCAAAAAGGTGGAAGCCTTTTAAAATTCCTTTCATTGTCTTCATTTTGCTCTTAGAGCTGCGGCTTGCCCATGCTCTGAGGGAAGTCTGCCAACCGCTTGCTGAATAGTGAATGGGAACAAGCTGGGCTGCTGTGTTGCTTGGCAAAGAGAGAATAGCAGCGCAGGCTGGCTGCTGGATGGAGGACACCATTTCCCCTCCTCTGGGCCTCTGCCTGCAGGAAGCCCCCAGGTGGCGTTAGGGGACATTAGCGTGTAAATCACAGGGCCTGCTAATTTCTCACCACTTCATTAGCTGACAGTTCAATGAAAGCGCTCTCCTGCCATTCACCTCACGTCTGGGACAATGACGCTTCTCATCAGCAGAAGCAGAGTTCAGGCTTTCTGTGTTGACACGCTCGTGACTTTTTGGTCACCCCCCTCAGCATGTGCTAGTTTATTCTCTGACCCTGCTACTAGCAAATACTTCCTTGGACGTCCCCGCAACACCTACATCAGATTTCCGTTTGATTCACACTTGGGTTAGTGGTGCCAGGAAAAGCTGCAGCTTTTTTCTTGATCCTGTCCCTCTTTTTTTATGGAATGGGTTTGAAGATCCCACAGGGCATTAAAATGACATTCTATATTTTAAAGACTCTCCTTCACAGCATTACTAATAACCATTTTTTTTTTTTGAGAACTTACTATGTGATACGTATTGTTTTAAGGACCTTCCAAGCTATTGAATCTTATTACTTCTATTTTATGCAAAAGGAAACAGAAAGGTTAACTTTGTTGCCCAGGACACACAGCATTTTAAACACAGGAAGTCTGCAGCCAGAGCCCGCACTCTCAGTAGTAAGGCATTTTTCCTTAAGTAGGCGCCTGGGTGGCTCAGTGGGTTAAGCCGCTGCCTTCGGCTCAGGTCATGATCTCAGGGTCCTGGGATCGAGTCCCGCATCGGGCTCCCTGCTCAGCAGAGAGCCTGCTTCCCTCTCTCTCTCTCTGCCTGCCTCTCTGCCTACTTGTGATCTCTCTCTGTCAAATAAATAAATAAAATCTTTAAAAAAAAAAAAAAGTAGTCAATTACTTGATTAATTCCTTTTGCTTTAAGTAGTCAATTACTTGATTAATTCCTAGATCAATTCAGCAAACATTAATGAAACACCAAATATGTGGCACTTATATCAGAGTTTAACTATTAGAGTTGAGCTCTCCTTTGATTTTCATTTCTGCCCGACAGAAGGTATTTGTTGAGCACCCCCTATGTCCCTAGAGTTGTGCTCATGGAGATGCAAGAGAAATACAGGGTGTGACCTTGCCTTTGAGAAATTTACAGACCTGTAGACCAGAGGGTGACAAGTTCTTTCTTTATAAAGGGGCAAATAGTAAATATTTTTGAAATGAAGGTCATATGATTTCTGTCCCAGTAAGTGTAAAAGTGGCCATAGACAATATGTGAGTAAATAAGCATGTCTGTGTTTAATAAAACTACAAAAGTAAATAGGCCGTTATTTGGCTCATGGGCTGCCTGCCATAGAGATTAAGAGCAGCCCTAAGAGAACCATATAGAAAGGTAAATAATGATAGTGTAACTGAATGCGGAATTGTGCGTTCTGGTCAGTGAGACACACAAATGAAATAGTGTCAGAGAATAAAGAGGCCGGTGTGCATTTTAGTGTTTAGGCAAATGGTTTCTAGAGGTGGAACATGAATCTTTCCTATAGTGGGAAGTATCTGAGACGTACCTGTGATGTTGTTAGGTAGGTCTCATGAACCAAGCCCTGCTTGTTCTTCCTGTGTACGGCGGGCAGACTGGTTGCCTAATATCCTTTGTCTCCTCCTTCCTTGCTAACAAAACCCCAAATCTGTTTGGCATCACCATGTCTTCAGGTCTAATGACACGACATTTATTAAAGACGGTCTTAACAACTGTATTCTCTAATTTCCCAGCTATATGGTCAAATTCTGACCAATTAGAAGTAGGGGATACCAACTACAATAACGTCGAGAGAGATGTTTGGCCTTTCAAATCAAGGGGACAGACAAAGCTAGCACCACACATCCCTCATGTTCTCCTGCCATCATGTGAATATGAAACTGAGTTGGGACAGCCATCTTGGTGCCTTGAAGGAGTAAGCCAACATGCTGTGTGTAGGGGAGGGGGCCGAGAGGAGGAGAAGGAACGTTGGGTAATGTCACCCAGCTACTGCACAGGAGCTGGCTGCCTATCTCCACCTCTTCACTGACAATTAACTGGATGTTTTCATTGCTTTAAGTCACTGTTAGTTAAGTAACAAATGTGGCTTTTAAAATATTTCAGGAGAACTACCTAGAAGTTCCTTACTTCTAGACGTATCCCACTCTCTCAGACATCTCAAAAAATTGTGCTAAATCAGATGAGGATTATTTCTGAGACTTTTCTTGGTATCTCCTTCTCCACAGTACACTAGGAGACAAAAACATAGAGTATCAGTCCATTTAATATTCATTTAAATATTAGTCTTGAAACATGTAAGACTGAGATTAATAGTGGTTGTATTTAGATTCCTGAGTCTCTGTAGATGTTAGAATCTGGAGGGTATTTTTTGTTTTGGTTTATTTTTGTAATTTTCTATAGGAAATATATACACAGAAATTTTAAAATGGCTTTGACAACACCAAACTAATCTTATGATGGCAAGCTTCTTTTCTGGCTGACACTATTTTCCTACCCTTGTTTTCTCTTTGGCTTTTAAGCTCACCTCCTAATTTTCTTTCCCACATTACATCATTCATTTGTCTTTTAGATGGTCACATTTTTCACTTTAATGTAGCCTCTCACATGATGTCAGAAATATGAGTATGGGGTCCTTGGAGTCTGAATCTTATTTTTAAAAACTTTCACCCAACTGTCTTCGACAGTCATTCAGTCATTCATTCATTCAGTAAATGTTAACTCTTACATACCAGCCCCTGTTCTATGTGCCATAGAATTAGGAGGAATGGATATTTGAAACTCTTTGCTCTTCTACCCTCTTTCCTCTGACACACACCTACTCATTCTGTGATACCCAAAACAAGTGCTGTTTCCTCCATGAAACTAGAAGTGACCCACTCTCTGGCTCTTTTCAGAGTGCTGGTATATTACGTTTATTGGTGTACATCCTTGTCTGGATGCTGAATTCCTTTAGGGGATCTCCTGTGTCATTTTAACCCTCCCTTAGCATCCAGCCATGTGTTGCCCCTTTAAACAGCCAGACCCTGTATCCTCAACAAGGGCCACAAACCACATGAATTGCATGTTCTGATACATGCTGTCTGTGGAGAAGGTCATGGACTTGACCTATAACGTGTCATACCTCACTGTCCGTTCTCACAGACACCAAAGTCACCTACTATTGTCTTTTTGAATCTTCTCACCATTCTTCAGATACACTTCACTCTTTGTCTTTTTCAGACCCTCTCAGCGTGGCCGCTCCCCAACTTTCTTACTTTGGCAGGGAGGCTCATGCAGAGGGACCTAGAGACCGATTCTACTTTATGCTCAGGAAGTCCTCAGTGATATATTTAATAAGTAAGTGGATGGGCAAATGAGTGTTCCTAGAAAATGTACATAAAAATACTTTTCCTAGTATGTTTGGAATGAAAGAAACCAAAATGATACTATGTGTTGCTGGTGATATTTATTGAAATGTGGGAAGGCACATGAATATAGGCCTGAGGACTCCCTGGTGGGGCCCAAAGTCAGTATTCTCCTGGTCACTCAGCCCCTCTGCATCACATTGTTGTTGGTAGAGGAACTCTCTTTAAGGAACAAAATAAGGAAAATAAGAAAACACAACTCTTTCCCAACTCAAGTTAGATCAGGAAATTGTGGCAATTTCTGGAATGTCAAGAATAAAAATAAGGAAGAAAGAATTAATCCTGCTAGCCCAAAATGAAAAGCTGTCACCACCAAAGCTGTAACTCTCTAAATGAATGTAACACCTCTGAAAACTCTCACAACTGTGCCAAGTATTTACATGTTCTCTGCGAACGTGGCATCTCACAGCAAGTGGTTTTGGTTGTGAAGCACACCATCTGTGTGATTACCCACCCTTTGCTAGAGTACTCTGAACTCAGCAGTTGTACAACAGATGCATTTAAATATACAGTATTCCTCCTCGCATAGTTCAGAATGGGTGTTAGGAACTGAGGGAAAACAACCAGCTTCCTTGAAACTCAGGCTCCATCTGACATCTTTCCAGACACCTTCCATAATCATACCCCATGCAATTCTAGAAGATAATAATATCAGAACAGATTTACAGATCTAAGCAGGT